>NC_137736.1:23079073-23712222 GCF_963264785.1 Psittacula echo | reverse complement strand
TTTGGAATAACTGCTGAGATCGTTCTGGTATGTTTTTAAAACTGATCACCACATTTGTATATCTACAGTCAGAAACCACAAATAAGTGCATGTTTTAAAACATACAAAGTTTTACTTCCTTTAGAATTTAAGTGGGGGGCAAGAAATAAAATTATTAATGCCAGTGTGGTATACACAGCCATATTTATTAGTTCACCTGCAATTACATCAAAAGAAAGCTGAAGCCATACACAAGAGCTGGTTTAAAATAAAGACAGACTACTGTTTTCTCCAACAGTTTTATTTCAAAAAGTACACAAGTCTGTCATGGAACTACAGCATTTTAAAATCTCGTATTTTGTTTTTACAAATTCACTCACAACACTTGTATTTCAAAATCCCATTCCCCCCAAAAGTGTGAATATAAAACCTCATACTAAAATTCACATCAAAAAGTCCATGCTTTGTGCACAAGAAGCGTAATGTAACATCATAACATTTTGGATTCCAGGAAATATTTATTATTGCTCCGATTTCAGTTGAGCTGTGCCTCAATGATAGAGGACCAATAACCAAAGGGTCCCACAAAGCACCTATCAAGTGTGTAAAACAAGGTTTAAGTGAAACAAATAGCATTATGTCTTCAGACTGGAACAAAGATCTAAAGTGATCCAGAATATACACTGTTAAGAACAAAACCAAAAGCTTATCACAGAAGTCAGTAATATACAATATTCAACATTACAGAAAAACTTGCAATTAAGAAGTCTTACTTGTACTATTAAGCACGAAGCATACACCTAATATGAATGCAACTATCAGAGCTGATAAAGATGTATGCATTGTACATTTCTTTAGAGAGTCACGTTTTACCCCTCCAACAAGGCATTTCTGACAGTTTTGGAGGAAGTATTCCTTTTTAGGTAAGGAAGTTTCACACAAATATCTTTAAATACCCATTTCAGAAAGTTTATGAAAATGCTTGTAATGTATGGACAAGTGTTACATAACCTCTACGGTATTACAAGTCTAACACTTTATTCACACCATGCTAAAACCAAGGGGTTTCTTCTCCCTATATATATAGTATTCCTCAACAGGCAAGTTTACAGTGATGACATTAACTAGAGGTTTCTTGAGCTCACTGAGTATTTACATAATGGTACTGCTCTCCCCCCGCCTTTTATTAATATAAAATGAGACATTAAAAATGCCACCTTCTAACTGGTATATCAGCTGCCATTACTTCCTAAAACGTTTCTGTTAGCAAAGCTGTCTAAGATTGGACACCTCACATATTTAACCATATCATCTCCTACACAGCTAGAAATCACTGCTAAACTATAGTAGCTACTTTTGAGAATCATAGTCCAGTGCAAGTGAACAATCTACTGATGAAAGAAGGAATTTATAATAGGTAATATAATACTAATATAATAGTATAGTGTTTTTTATAGTAGTGTTGTATCCATTCAAAAAGGCAGGATGATAGCAACTTGAGGCAAAGTTTACCCCAAGTCAGAGGTTCTTTATTTCAGATAAGAACTATGTCAGATTCTATTTATTTTATTTTCCATGCAATTACATAAATAGACAGACACTGTCAAAGCTCCTAAGCCTAACAGCCAGGCTCTGAGGGCACATCATGCTGTCCTCTGGTTCTGTCCATTTATTCTGTACAAGCTGACAGAGCATTAAGCATGTGTAAACTCTGCTCTGTATGCTTTAACAAAACAGGTTTCTGTTCTTGAGTGTCCTAGGGCTTACCTAAGTACAGGGTCTCAGGCCAAAGAAAGAAAGAAAAAAACCCCACAAAACCAACCAACAACAAAATACACCCACCCCAAAACTTAAAGCAAATAAACGTAACACAAAACTCACATACAATTTCACATATGTCCACAGATGGCTAAGAACCAAATTCAGTAGGTTTGTTGCCTGGTTGCTTAGGTTTATAGCTCTCTCAGTCTGTGATTCAGTTTAGTTTTGTACTCAACTTGTATTTATTGTAACTATACCCTTTTAATTAAGGAAGGCCTTAGTTTCAAGGTAAACAGAGTATGATTAAAATCTCATAAGTCTCTTCTATCATAATTAGATGCAAGAAGATGTCTCCTCATCTAGTGCTCTTCATAAGCATATGTTCGGCATGGTTACTAAACCTATTATTTACCACACAAAGAAAGGTCAATCATCCATCTTATTGGTGCACCAACAAATAGTTTTCAGAAACATGAACACTTAGATCATAATTAGCAACTGAAGGAGTAACTGACATTTTGAAATACAGACCAATACAGAGAGAGACACTGAAGTAACATCCGAAAATAGGTACGAAGAGGTATTAAAGTACATAAGAATCAAGAAATCAGATCACAGTGTCATGCTTTAAGAACTGTACCATCATCTAAGCACCTGTTCAAACAATAAGTTTAGGCACCAGAAATTTCATAAAAATTGAAGTTACAATCAGGCAAAGTTTATTGACAAGGCACACATGAAAGATAAAAAATCTGATCTTTAATAGTATCAGTTTACAATCTAAAAAAGTTCCAAATGTGTAAAACTGCAAAAGTCTAGAATACTTAATAGGCATTCAAGTTTCTAAATTCAGTATGAAGGGTATATTCTTTAATAGTGCCAGCCAAAAATTGTGCATCTAACTACAGATAGCACAAACATTAAGTAGTAAGCTGTAGAATTCACAGATCTATAAGCAGCTACAAAAAAAGCAGACACTAAACCTAGAAGTTTGGGCAAATATTTTCTCTCACACTGTTGCTACACACAAATAATCCTAACATCTTTCAACAGGTTATTCAGATTTCCTTCATCAACATCAGTGCCACATACTATACACCTTAGAGTTTTCCAGAATTCCTTGCAGTTTAATATCTATAGCTAGAATTAGCTGAAGAGACTTCACCACCACTAACTCTAGCCCTCAGCACAGGATGAAGAAGAAAGTAGAAAACAGGAAAGAAAAAAATATCCACAAAGATTCAAAAAGCACTAAACTTTAAATTCAGCTTCCACATGTATGCAATTATCAATCATCAGAAGCTATCAGAGCATGTGTAAAAGTAAGATAAGCAATTGTTCTGTTCCTCTTGTAATGCTTTAAGCTTGCAAAACTGGGAAGAAAGGGTTTTAATCTTGAAACATGAAATTTGCATCAACAATTCTGTGTAACTATTTCCTCTCAGATTCTGGCTGCATGAAACTGGTGCTCTTGAAGTCTAAATGTCTGCTCATAGTATTTAGGGCTGTTGAGGAGGCACAGAGAAATGAGCTTTAAACTCCTTGCAAATTCATACTGCAAGATATTAGAATCTTACGTAAAGGCTAACTACTGCTTACATGTGTAAGAAAAGATGTTTCCACAGTGATGTTGGAAGAAGGAAGATAGTTATCAAATATCAGTTACTTAACAGCTTTTATTAGAAACCCATGGAGCCTCTAAGCAATCGGTTTGGAAAACAAGTAAGAGCACCGCCTTAGAATCTAAACAGACTTTGGAAAATGCAAGGTACAATTAACGTAAAACCTGCATAAAGATACATATTCATTCTTACTGTGAGACTAACATTTGATCTATAGATTTTAAAGCCTAGATACCAACAAGAAGAACCTGATAGGACCTCTTGCATCAGATAATCATAGAATCAGAGTGGTCTGAGTTGGAAAAGACCTTAAAGATTATTTAGTTCCAACCCACCTGCCATAGGCAGGTTCTGCTACATCAGGCTGCTCAAAGCTCCATCTAACCTGCCGCTGGACGCATCCAGGGATCCACAATGTCTTTGGACAACCTGTTTCAGTGTCTCACCACCCTCACAGTAAATAATTTCTTCCTAATATCTAATCTAAATAGACAGATACATAGATAACATAAGTATTAAGTTACCTGACATGACTAGAACTAGTTACTACAGAAAAATTCATGTTTCAAAGAACTTGCAAGGTCTCTCATCACATTCCACTCACTGAAAATTTAAAATTCAGAATACTCATCAAATTAATTGAACCAAGTAACCGGCAGCCCCTGAAATAAGAGCTCAAGAAGTGCTCCAAACATTACCAGGTTAAAGAACTGCATAAATACTCAGTTTGAACAGAATTCAAAGTCATCCTCAGTATCTCAGCCCCCTGCCACAGACATCAGACAGTGGCCAAGTTCAAATATTACTGTTATTCTAAAATTGAGGATAAAGTTTCAGGAACTCTGAGAAACTTCATGATCTACATATGAAATGCTTTTGTTACTTCTTACTTGTGCCTCACTGTTAAATATTCAGGACTGCACACTAGCTGACAGTGTCTCTTCAGCGACCTATCAGAGGCCCAAATATCTCCAGTGTCTGATATTTATTTAGTAATCTCAATGGTTTTAGCAAATAGTTCAGCTGTCATATACTAATAAGTTTAAAATTTAAAATTAAAATTGGTGGCTTTTCAAACTAACTTCTTTATTTTCTTCAAGGAAAATTGCATGTCATTATTTAAATGAGGGATGGAACACAGCAGTTTTCTCTAATACTTACAATGAACATTTTAAAAACAGCATTTAAATTAATAATATTTTATACTATGGACCCGTCTTTGCTTTGTGCTGGAATCATCACAGGGACAGCTCCCATTCTACTTAAATTAGGTGCAGCTACCTTTGAAGGTGCAAAGGATGCGTTTTGACCAGGAGGACGTTCAAAGTCTTCACTTGGAACTTGGCTGTATGGTGTTTTGGTATATCCTTCCATATTTGAGGGAGACATTGAACCCAGAGAAGAACGATTGCTTCCTATGTAGCTGCGGGCTGTTGAACTGCGACTTTTTGGAGGTGGGACATCTTCTCTGAAACAGAAAAAAAGCCAGTTGCAGAACAAGAGTTCAGTCACCATTATTATCTTGGAGTTTATAAAACACATTTTCTGTTTGCTTCTTTCTATTCTGGCACAATAGCCAAAAGAGGCTCACATATTCAAGGGTCTGTTGTTTGGTTTTTTAAATCAAGTATTCATTGCCTTTAAAATCTAAAAAAAGATATGATTACCTACGCCATACGAAAAGTTCCCTGACAAGCTGTTAGTAGGTTAGTAAACTTTCCAGATTAAGACAGAAATCTCAATTGCCAAATAACTTATTTACAGAAATACACATTTAAAAATTAATCTTCAAATAATACTGAATTATTACCTGATCTCATGATGTACTTCTTTCTCATATTTCTTCTCCCTCTGTTTTTTACAGCAACAGAAGACAAGAAAAGCCAGTATAAAAAGACCCAGCAGAGTTCCTATAATAGCTCCAACAATTACACCAGCTGTATTTATAGCTAGAATAGATAACAATACTCTTTGTTAAGTGTCAAACATATATGAGCAATTTCTTTCCTCAACATTAAAACCAGTATATTTCCACATGATCCATTTTAATAGCATATTACTGAATCACAGAGGTTATGCCTCAATAACATACATTTAAAACAGGAATAATAGTTCTGCATAAGAAGTAATGTTTTGGGAAGTAAAGACTCAAAGCAGCAACCATCAGTTACACAACAGGGTCGTTTTTTCAACCTTTTAGGAGTTTAGAGAAACAAGATTATTCAGTTTTCATACGCAAAACCATTACACAGCAAACACTTACGAGGGGTGACGTTCAGCTCAATGGAACATTCATCCGTGCCAACTCTGTTTGAGGCAAAACAACTGTATGTACCAGAATAGTCTTGAGAGGCATTTTTCAAGAGAAGTTCCCCAGTATTTTTATCTATAAACAACAAAAGATAGAGCTTAACCATTTCCCAAAGTTTAATTCCATGTTCAATACTACAGAATTATTAATCCAGAACATAGATAAAATCCTAACTAAAAATGCTGTACTAAAAATATCCAAATAAAACCAAAAAACTATTGTGCTGCAAAATACTATTATTCGTAAGTCTTTTACCTTGGAAAATTGGAAAATTATTCCACATCATTTGACTTAATATTAAGCCTATGGGCAAATTGTTCTGACAATGAATAAAAAAAGATGCTTAAAACTGGCCAATTCTCTCATTCTGTCATAGAATTCTAAAATACAAAATATTAACTGCATCACAGAAGTTCCTCTTCTCTCTCTCTCTCTAAACCGAATCTACACAACAAGCTCAGATGCCTGCAGAACACATGCTCAGTATGAGCTGGATCTAACCCGAGCACTGTACTCCACTGGGTGACCAAGTAAGTTTGTCTATGGGTAGGAGACAACCAGTGAAAACAAACAGTATTTCACCAGGACTTTCAAAACCATTGCCAGCTACCTTTGTGAGATTCTACTTCAGCTGGGTCTCATGCATTAGTTGCTAAGAGATTTGCCATCAGCACTTGTGAGAAGCTGCATCACAGGAACAAAGCACCACACAAATACTTGGCTCTTCCTGCTAAAAAAGTTAGGTAGTGTCTAGGTCTTTGTTCAGTGTCCTCAAACCTACATTCACAAGCCCAAAACAAACATTGTTTTATGAGTTAGTGCCACTTTTGCATATTTTCTCACTCATTCTTGTTCAGCACTGATACCATCACTTGACTTTCTTGTTACAATAAGACAAATATGGGATGTGAATAAATCAAACTGAAGCCACACCTGAATTTCCTGATGCATAAATTACACGGGGTAGAGGACCCTTATAAAGAAGGGCCACACAACTTCTTATTCTCTCTCCTAGCCACTTAGACATATTTTAACTCAGATTGGGTTTGACATACAGTACAAAGTGGTATCATGTGTCTATTTGTGAGAAGATTCTTAAACTGTTTCATCTGCAAGAAACCCCTGCTATCTCAAAGTTTAAGGTTTTCATAATTACAAAGAATATCAAAAATAACTGGCACTGAGCAGCAGTCTTCAAAGAGAATATTCCAGAATAACTTTCACAAAGCCAAAACTCACAAACTAACCTTCTACAGTGAAGTTCTTCCAATAAAAATTCAATACTATGACTATAATAATTTGGAATCCATCAGTCAAAATTAAGAATATATAACTCTTTCCTGTATGCTCTTGTAAGAAGAAGGTAAGCCTTCTCTTTTGTTGCTCTTGACAACTTTCGCTCTAAAGACACATACCCCTTCTTAAACAAGTTCTGTCACTTGATCAGAAGTGAAGACCTCAGTTCAATCTCTAATAAAATTCAAGGTTTTATCTCCACTTCCCTGAAGATAGCTCTAACACTGTCTTGACTCTGTTCTAACTCTTCTCTGCTGTCCACTTGAGCACAAAAGAAGCCAGCATCAGCAAGCAAGATGATTCTGCAGCCTAATGGTAAGAATCTCAAATGTCTGAAAGCCTGAGACATTTCCCAGTACGAAAAAACAAACAAACAAACAAAAAACAACAAAAATCTCAACCAATCAAAACCCAGCTCATTTCAAAGTCAGTTTTATTGCCCAGTGAGAGGGCAGAAGTGACTCTTGACTACTCTATACTAATACCAAGTATGAAATGCTCACAAGCCAAGCAAAGAAATATGAATGCAATCTTTCTTAAATATTTGAGAGTGATAAATGAAGTTTGACAGTACTCAGCGTGGAAGTGGCAGGAAGTTCCTGTATGCCAGATACTCCAGATATTCTCCTCCAGTTGTAAGACAAAAGTGGGGATCCTTCTTGTGATACGCATTTCAAGATAATATCTTTTCCAATCTCCTGTGATCCTTCGATGGAACATTTAGTTCTTGCTGGCTTTACTAATAAACAAAGTATCACTGAATTAATGACAGTCGCAATCAAAATGCTTACTAGCTTTGCTCTAGTAAAGTCAGTCCATTTTCCTAAAGACAAAGCTTGTGCAACAAACCATTTCTATGCATATAAAGATTTTCTATGATATACAAAATCCAGACGTAGATTTTTTTTTAAATGTTCATTATTCTGAATATTATGTCCTTCATCCCCCAACAGAATGATGTCCACCCCTCCCAAAGCCTCAGTAATGGATATGGATGCATCATCATAGATTCAGCCTAGCTTTGTCCAACATAAGTTTTCGTTTTAGACATCAAAGATAGGATGGAATGAACGATAAAAAATGTCACTGAAAATTAAAGAAAAGCATTATCTTACCAAGTACAGACAACTGTATTTTTTGGCTTTGAACTCCAGGAGCCTTCTTCACTTTGCACTGGTAAGTGCCAGTGTCTGTGGACTTCAAATTCAAGATATCCAATGAACCATCACCAGATTTGGGATCAGGATTAGTAAACTGCATCCGCCCAGTCATAGCAGCATAATAATTATTATAGATCCTGTCTACAGCATACATAATTATCTGTTAAAAAAAAAAAAAAAAAAAAAGATTCAGAATTCCATTTGGTATGTAAACATTCAAAATAATTTGGTATCTTCAGATTACTGACAGTTTCTTTTTACTGTTTTAAAAAACTCCAAAAACCATGACAGCCAAATATCTCAATCTTCAGAATACTATCACACACAGGACTATGGTGAATATTCCAACTAAACACCTGCCCAAGTAGCAGTATGTGAGCAATGACTTCTAACTGAAAGCTAACTGTTAAAAATTGCTCTAATTTCTTTCTGTAAATCATGTCTACCTGAAGGAGACAGATGACTAGATGACTAGGAGTCAACTTATAAGGCTTCCAAAGGAAGAGTTATAAACTAAGAGAGTTAATATATTTAAAATTAAATCCTCCTAAATCAAATTAAAAAGGTACAATTAAAAATCATTTTTAAAAGGTACAAAACCATAAAAGTTTGTTTTCTGGAACTGCAGCATACTTAATTTGAGAGTTTTTCTTTAGAAGACAAGTTTATAGCACAAAATTTCTTGACAATTCCATATTTAACCTGCTATTCCAAAACTTCCACTACATTTCATGTAACTTGTACTTCAGAGTAATGTAAGATCACAAGCCATCCCCACCTGAAAAGGTGGAAGTTTAAAAAGCCAGTAATAAAAGTTCATACATTAACCTACTCATACAACTGAATTAATGCTGTCCAAAAAAAGTCTCTACTTACTATTTGTTCCTTCTTTTGATTATCTGCTGGTATCAATACCCACTCAATATCTAGTGGGCCTTCATCTTCTTCTGAGAGTACAAAAGTACACGGCAATGTAACTTTCTCTCCTTGTGCTTTTTCAAACATTGACTGGTCAACTGAAGTTATACTTAGGCTTCTTGTTAGACCTGTAAAAAAAAAAAAAAAAGAAAAAGTTTTGGAAACACTTCATAAATACATCATACACTTTTACTGCATAGAAATCATGCCATTAGTCAGACTTGTCACCCTTAAAAGAACCCCTGCAGTTTATTACTGAAACAATGCAAAGTCAGATACTGTTCATTTGGTATCATATCCAACAGGCAGTTATATTTTTTAAACCATACAATTTTTTTTGTACAATTCAAGCCCCATACAAAGCTAAACCCAAAAATTTTCAGCAGCAGTTTTCTCAGCTTAATTTTTCTTCCCCACAGCCGTTTTATGTGTGTAGGTTGCTGCTCATCATAGCTAGACAGTCACACCGATGTTACTACAGCCACAACAGATGCAAAGGTCACAAGAACAGTGCCCAGCATGAAGATGACAGATTGCTCTGGTGGAGAATCTGTAGAATCACAGCTTCAGTTGAAATAAAATTTAAAAATATCATAGGCAGTGCATTCATGCTGTAGTTTGAGCTTCTGAGTTAGCCAGAGCATCTAACTTGCACTTCCCATATAGCAGAAAAGCCATAGTGCATTTCTGCAGTAGATCAGACTGCAACAGCTATCCTTCTACTTTACTAAAATTTTGCTCTGCATCAAGTCTTTGGATTCCCTTCCAGGTGTCAAAACAAAGGGATTTTTAACAGCTATTTAAAAAATAAAGTAATTTAGAAAGAGAAAGCACCTGACATACTAAATTCCAGACAAAAGCCTCAAAGAAAACCAATTGCAAACATACAGTCACAAATTAGGTTGGATTATTTCACTTTCTACCATTCATGGTATTACTTTGCACGGCATGCAAAGAGATTTAGGTGCAATGTTTCTTACCAAGCTATGTACATCTTTTCAAAGATAACTCTTAACAGGTTTGAATCACCTCTTTTTTGACCACAGTAAACATATCTGAGCAAGTAGTTCTCTGCTACTAGACTGAATTAATACCATTTTCTAAATGTTACTGATCCCCATAAATCCTTCCAAAGGATCCTTTCAGATTTCCAAGTGCAAAACTAGCCAAAAACCTCTTAAAAATCTTTAAAAGGTCATTTGAGTAGTAAAATATATTACAGTGTAATCCTCAGTCAACTTTGCCTAAACAGTATTACGACTAGCCACCATCTCTAGAAATGGATTCAGAGTATAATCATGTTTCCATAAACCACAGTAACAAAGAACACAAGTTTCTAATCTGTTTTTCAGTGACTTCCATACCCTTCTGTTCCCTTCTCCCTCACATCTTCATTAGGGAACTGTAATACAGTATTCTTAAGTTCATATCCAAATTACATTTCTGCATTTTTATTTTACTGTATTAAAGAAGTGAGATGGGATGTCAAGTACAGTTTAATGACTGATGATAAAACACATTACGATGTTACTTCCTTAAAAACCTCAAATCTACAACCCAGGATATTAAAAGCTTTCATTCTATAGTAACGGTTTATCACTGAAGCAGTACTTCTGCTCTGTGACAGCATCTCCAGTAATAGTTATTTGCTACTTGAAGTTCCCTAACAGACAACCACAGAATACACACTTGCTTTCCTGCATATGAACCAACATAGTAACCATAAGTTAAATAAAAGCAGAAGCCAACAGCCTTAAGTGACTTGGCAGAAACTTATCCCACACAGAAAACTGTTACAAACATGGGAACTTTTCAAGTGTGAATTGCATGTTCACTCACACTGACTGCACATAAACAAGTCAAGGGAAGATGAAGCACATGAACCTCAAGATAGCTCTCACTCCTCCATGTGAAGCTTGCAGCATACATCAGCTGATACAGAGGTACCCAAACACAAGTCTCAGAGATTTTTCGTAAATTTCACTTCCTTTTTTATACTAAGAAAGCAAGCATATAAAGCTATTTTCCACTTTCTGTTTTTAGTTTTTGTCAACATTAGAATGACAGCGACAAGCAGCAAGCATTTCATTAAGGCAGGTATCAAAGCAAGCTGGGTTTGAACTAAGATTAGCAATATGAGGGAGTGGCAGGTAATATTAGTTGGAGACTCGCTTATGCTGAGGAGACAAACACATCTGTTGCCAGATATCATGGTGAAAGGGGTTTGGCCAGATTTAGCATGTTAGAGAGATTGCCGAGGGTCCCCTTGGACTATTAACTAGTGAACTACTATCCCTTTTAATTATTACTATTGCTACTATTGCCTTTCCCACCCACCCCACCCCCCAACTGTTACCTACTCACACAGGCACCCGTGCTATTAATACAAAATAGCTGTGGGGCAAATCAAGAATGACAAGAAAACACCAGGGCAAACAAGAACATGGGACACCAGGCGATGTTTGTTCTTGCTTTTTCATGTGAAAGGTAAAAGGCTTGTAGAGACATATCTTGCAAGTAAACAACTTGCTGCAGGACTGGCATTACAGGCAATGTTTAATTTTTATGGCCACCCCTGAGCAACGAGGGCTGTCAAGTTAGAGATGGGACCCACTTGACAAAGTGCATTGGGAACACATCAGATCTGGTGACAAGCACTTTAAATGAGAGGTCAATCAGGGAATGGTGATAGACGTTTGCAGTTAAGTGAGGGAATATAGATTCAAACACATTAAGTACACAGGTTGGTGGAAGGCAGACCTTGGCAAGGATGAAACATGTTGGAAGGGGAACCACCTCAAGTACCTGTACACAGAACTATGACTCTGAAGTAACCAAGACATCTGGGATAGCTCACAGAACTGCAGCTTTGTCATGGATGCATACAAGCTTTTTAAGAAAGACAGGAAGAAAAGAACAGCAGGTGAACTGCCCTCTACCTGAAGGAACATCTGGAACATGAAAAACATGGACAGACAACAGGCTGGTTAAGAGCTTGTGGGTCAGGATTAAAGGAAAGGTCCATATGGGCAACACCACAGTTTGTTACAAAACACCTGATCATGGTAAGAAAGTAGATGAAGTCTATTTCAGCAATTCCAGAAAGTCTCTAGAATTATAAAGACTTGTTATTGTGCGACACTTTAACCTCCCTGACATGTACTGGAAGGGACACAAACAATCTGCAAGCCTTCTGGAAGATTTCAGGGAAAAACTGATGCTAAATGTGTCAACCCATTTGATACTTTCTTGGAATTGCCTTCAATAAAAAACCAAAGAGCTTGCTGGGGATGGGATCATCATCAGCCTTGACTGTAGTGACCATGAAATAGCGGGAGTTTAAAATCCTGAGAGGAGTGAGAAAGGCACATCCAGTACAGACCCTGCACTTCTGAAGGGCAGGCTGACTTAGTAAGATTTCTGTGGGACCCAGTTCTGAAAGGCAAAAGAGTTCAATAAAGCTGGTGGGTATTTAAGGACAACTGCTTCTAACCACATAAAAAGTACATCCCAACAGTAAGGAAATAAGATCAATCAGCAGCTAGGCCCAAGGAGAAAGAAGCGAAAACAGCCTACCAAAGGAGGAATATGGAAATATATAGTCCAGGCATGCAGCTAGAGAAGTCAAAACACAACCAAAGCTGAAAAAAGTGAGTGACTTAAAGTGAAACACGAAAAGCCTCATAAACAGGGAAGAAACAAAAAGGAAAATAGGACAGGTGGTTTACTGACAGCTGACATAGAGAAAACATACGTACTTTGTTGACTCTGCCTGGAGCAGAACGTTGGATGACTGGAGTCATCTATGTGAAACTGATACACGTAGTAACAACATGACATTTTCTCCAAGCTTCCCAAGCCTCACCTCCTTCAGTTTCCACTCACATCAGGAAGAGTCAATTTCTTTTCATTCCCTTTGCATGCTCCTCAAAATATGAGTGGATGAAGTGCAGCACCTAACTGCTAGTATGTGACAGGAAGACATTTTAACAAGACGAGTGAGGATCTATCTGTATTTGGTTTGACTATCAGGGTTTCATGAAGAAAATTCAGGCCTTTTTCAGACTTGTTTTAATACATTAAAAAGATGAGGGTTTCTCAAGTCAGTTATCCTGCTTATTCAAAGATGCTTTGCATTAAAATACCTGATTTTTTATTGCAGTAAAAAAGAAAAAAAAAATTCATTGCAAAGCTTTAGAAGACTCAGAAGCTACACATGCTGACAAAACACATTCTAAAAAAAAAAATAACTGAAAAAAAATCAACATAGAAGTGCAGTTGCTTCAAATGCATCCATATTGTTCTTCTAATATTTTGGAAGGAGGATATGTGCCACATTTAGTTGGGGCAAACTGGGCGACAAAGGACAAGCAACATTCCTCAATGCAGAATAATAAGTACTACCACTTACAAAGCTTGTATCAGAAGGTAAGAGGTAAATGTACATTTTGAATTCCAAGCATTCAGATTTAAGTTTCTTAATGTGGAATAAAACATTCTTTCTCTGGGAAACTGACCCTAAAGAACATTGCAAACTGTATCTGCATGACTGAACAAGTTTTTCGCATGACTTCTGAAGGGGTGCAAATGTGTATGCCACCTTTAGAAAAACTGTATTACCTTCTGAATATATGGACAGACTCCCAGACACCACTCAAGAGGAACACGGCTTAGCAAACTATGTTATTAATATTTTTTAAGAATAATCTAGGGAAAATGAAGTGTGTGATAGAATTTGATGGAAACTACTTTCTGGTATAAAACAATCATCAACACAGAAAACAGACAAAAATCTTAAAACTGAGCAAATCTTTCTCCATTCCAACAAAGATAAAGCACACCTGTGATGTATACAAACAGAAAGCAAATTTTCATTAGATTAATTACGTATGCATTTAGTGATTTCTCATTTAAAAGAAAAAACTTACAAATTCAGGGTACACTGAAATTCTGGATTGTTGGCTTACACAAATTTTAAACTTGGCATGAATGTTTCTGGCATCAAGCCACTATGTTACCAAAGTGTTCTGTAACCCAGCAAAGAGTGCCTCCCCAAATGGGTAATGAGGGGAACAGAATGAGCTGGAACAGCAGAAGGTATGGCAGCTGACATAACACAGAGGGGCAGGAGTCAGGGAGATCCACCACAAAGGCAGGACTGATGTCAGGTTCAAACCAATGTCTGAAACTGCAATCACTAACGAGCACAACCACAAAGCACAGACTGCTTCTAGGCGGGCTAAGAGTCAAGCTCAGAGATGTGGCTGTACTTAAAGACAAACGTGATCCATCTGCAATTTGCATTTGCACAGTACTTCATCTCTACTAGCAGGATCTCCGAAACCCATCTTGTTCGGCAATACCTGCCTGTAAACAAAGAATGGCTATAAAAATATAAATGCTTTTTTTTTTTTTTTTTCATAGAATGAGGCCTTAAGTAAGTAACGATGATAATCAACAATGCATGTTAGTGCTTTGAGAGATACAAGCTATAAAATTCACTTAAGAGGCACTTCAACTTAGACTCCTTTTTCAAATACAGATTAAAGATGTACCTGTGATCAAATCTTTTCACTTGATAGACTTCAGTCTCAAGAACCACCTCCCCTCCATCCCAATTTTACTTCCGAATATGCCTCTCATCCACAGATAATCTACTTTTTTTCAGCTAGTTCTAATGACATTATTAAGCAAAGTTCCCCAACTCTCCCCTTTCTCACCTACCTCCACTCTGAAGTCCTACCTCTTATTTCAAAACCACATTTCTGAAATAAGGCCCTACAGAACTGAGGGAGTCAGCTACACCCTTGGCAAGCAGGAAGCACACACCAAGGTACGTACACACTGAGAGTGCCTAGCTGAGGGAGACTTCCCAGTGTTTACCAGCACAATCTAAGACAAACATAAGCCTCCTTCATGGTTGAAATCCTAAACCAAACAGAAGTTTCCTTCATGGCTGAAATCCCCACAAGAAGGTGCCATCTCACAATCTTCTGCTTCCTCACTACACAAAACTTCAGTACCCACAAGTGATGCCAAAACAAGCTGCTGCAAGACAGGGTGCTGCTAGTGGAGTACCTGGATTGAAAGTTGCCTTTGAAGTAGTAGAATAATATTTGACTTCTCATTTTAGTGATTTTTACAGTACCCAGGAGCTGGGTCACACCAGCCCAGACAAGATGACCACAGCTGCACGGTTTCCTTACGCTGTTTTGCCACAGCACCTTAAGTGACTGCACCACAGACTGAATCTTGGCTTTATCAGTGAAACCCCCAAAGGCCAAAAAAGATCTGGGTTTTGAATTTGATTGAACCTTCAGATCTGGGTTCTCACAGTTTCCAGCATCCTACCCCCAACAGCAAGAGCAAGCCCCCATTACAGTCATAGCTTTCAGAAACTTGCTCTCAGAATGCAATGAAGCTTAAACCCTACAACCTTTGGCATTACCATACAGCAAAAGATCCTCAAAACATTGTGTCCCTAGTCCTGATGAGGTCTAACAAAGATTAAAGCAGAGTTAACCCCAGTTCAGTTTCTGCAGAAGTTTTATCATGGTTTAGAAATTCAGGCTGAGCAACTCCAGGGGACAGAGTGTGAAGGGGAAAGAGTCAGTTCCACATTTTCAATGAGTGCTATTCATACTTATTTTCTCAGCTTCCTTATTTTCCCATAGGACACATGACATGAACGCCACAAAAAAAGGTCGCTGAAGAGTCTTCTTTAAGTTAGTAAACATTAAAAGAACAATGGCAATAAAGAAGAAAAGCAGAAACTTAAGGGCAGAATAATTAAAAATATAGTTGTCTTCCCTTTGGAAAGCAAATTCAACAGATCTGAGGACACCTGACGTGAGAATGAAACTCTGAATTTCTGTTTTACAATCAAAGTACACAGATAGTCTCAACAAATATTTCAGGACAGAATCCAAAATATGTATTAGCTCAATGCACATCCTATTAATTTTGTCAGGCACCTAGATACCAAAGAACTTAACCTTCACAGCAACTTCACCTGAGGTAAGAATAAGCAAGAGATGAGGTAAAGGAACAAGCAAGCAACAGGCAATAATCCACCACAAACTAGATAATAATGCAGCAGTGAATAAAACAAGAAAAGTAAAAGCGACACCACATTACTGCACCTGAATCTATAGTGAGTATGTATCCAAACAGCAGGTTTGGGTTTAATATGTAATAATTGTAGAACCCTGCAAAGCCTTCAGATGTTTAGGATAACCCACTGCTGATACAGGCAAATCACAAAGCTTCTTCTAACAAAGTATTGTCCTGCTAATATCAAAAATGTTAAGCAGTTGATGTTTCATATGCTCCACAGGTCACATTTTTCCCATGCTTGACACTAACTGTGGTTATCATACAATGCTACAATACAATTTTCACAGAAAAGCACAGTTCACAGTAACCAGTAACAACAATGAACAAAAAACAAATCCCAGAACAAAAAAAACACACCATCTTAGCAAAAGCATCAAGCACTTCTATATCCAGTATTTCCAAAGCTACTGACATTAACATGCTACACATTCTTCTACTTAAATCTCAGAGAAAAAAAAACCTTGCCTCTCTATACTAGCTTAAGTCCACTAGGCAGAACACTAATTAATCCCTGAAAACAGAGGTTAAACATTCAGACAAAAGATGTTCACACCTGCATTTCATACCTCCCAGGACAGTACTAAGTTAATCAGTCACAGACCTTACTTAGTAAAGCCCTTCTAGTATGCAGAAAAGATACAGTTTATGGAGGCAGAGAAAGTAAAGACAACCCAAGAATAAAAGTACTTACCTAAAAAAGAAGGTATCTGCCTCCCAGTCCTTCCTCCAAACACTGTCTCCTCCTTCACAGTCCATTTAAGTCCCATGGTAAATATAAAACTACTTCAGGTAGCTAAATCCACAAAGCAATTTCTGGAGAAAAGAGCCTGTATTTTATACTGACACTTAGTGGAGGGAAGATTTTAAATCCCTCTCACATTTCATCTCAGCTAGTAACAACATGAAGCTGAGTGACCCAACTCCCAGAGCTCTGGTCCTGTTTTCAGAACACTTTTTCTGCAGATGGTGCACCTAAAAGGAAAGGCTCATGTACATGGAGGAAGGTTCTGCCATAAGCTAGAAAGAGAAGGCTGATGAAACAGGAGGAGCACTTAAAGCAAAATATAGAAAAAAACTCCGCATGTCAGAATAAGCCTGGCAAAAGTTCTACCACCTCTACAGTCCACTCTGCTTGCTGCTGCTGAGCCTCAAACCAGTGGGTTCATACTTCCAAACTTCCTTTCCTCTGAGCAACCAGGGAAAGCACCACTTTCCTGAGGCACATTTAGTGGGCTAAGTCTCCCTTACTTACCCTTAAAGTAACCAATGTGACATTACTTCAGATCACAGATTTATCTTCTCCCTATTTGTGACTTTTCTTTTTCACCTCTTTCCACGATTAAAGAGGACTCCACTACTAAGTCTTATATTCCTTTCTACTGTGTGATACTCAGACTCGCAGAACAAACATTGTTTCAAGCAGCCACTGAAATCTATCCAGTTCCAAAAATGGAAGTCTTGCTACTCTAAGCTCATAGTTTTTGCAGAATAGCTCAAAAAGACCTACTGCCCCTCAGAATACCACAGACATGACCTAAGGTGATCTGCTTTGAACAAAAGCCAAAGCTGAAGCAATCCTTTATTGGTCTAGCCTGAAAAATCTGACAACTCAACAATAAACATTAAGTTACTGAGTATCTACCACAGTCTATCTGAATCCACAAATCCTCTGTCAAATCACACAACAGAAAAAAAAAAAAAAACCAAAACAACCAAACAGGAAACAGGCTAAGCATACTTCTTCAAAGAAAGAATTAAAAAATGCTTTTGGTCTGCATGTCCTTAGACATCATTAAATAAGTAACTAGCTCTAATTCATGTGGCATTGCATACCCATGCCCCAGTTTACCCAGTTTAAACTGTCTTGCACAACAAACTTAGAACTTAGTCATCCTTCCAAACTAATAAAAAAATTCCTAAGACTTATATGAACAGAACTACAAATAACCCCAACCCTGCAAATATATAGCATGAGTTTAATTTGATTCCAAATCGTAATTCACTGAGATCAGCTGGCATAGCTACACAACTAAGAAAACTTATATATCACCAGCTAAAGCTTTACTGATCTTTTACTTTTTTCTTTCCCCACAACTTTCACTTCTTCCCCTACATCCCCTTTGCCTTCAGATCCTTTCTAGTGCCTCTTTCCTTTTACAACTGTCCTTGTGCTCCTTACTTGTTCAACATATTCTTTAAGCTTTTTGGTTGATAAACCCGAAGTCACCAGCCAAGTATCCTAGCAACTCCAGCAGCTGACCTTACTGGAGAGAAGCCTGCTTATCAAGGGGAGAGAGGGAACACTGGTATCTCATTACTGAAGGAAAGGATACACTTTTGGAGGAGAGGAGGGGATATTGTAACACAAATAGAGATTAATTTTAAGCACAGGAGTACTGTTTAGACCAACATGTAGAGAAGATCACTGAGTTCTGAGTTTAATGCTTGGTCACATTTCAATCATCCGGCATAACCTAATTCAACCTGCAGTATTAGGGGAATGACAACTATAATACTTTGGACTCGCTGAGGTCCTGCCTTCTTGTCCTCCAGTTTAATGCCATCACCTGCCTTTACACCAGCATAACACTTTATGCAAAGAGGCAGAAACACAAAGCAACGAGTTGACTCTGCTAGAAGTGGACACTGCACTGGAAAATCTGCTCTTCTCTCCTGGTGGTGTTCTTTCAACAGCAGGTAAGTGGCAGGAGCACAAAGCCACAGACTAGAAAAGGCTCTGAGGCTGCCCTGGCCTTGGCAAGGGCTTGCTCAGGCTGCCAGGGAGCCCCACCCACAGAGAGCAACCACATTTCACCTACAGCAGCCACGGCAATGCCAGCACAGTGAGTGGGGCTGTGCAGCCTGGAAGGGGTTGGAATGAGTGAAATTGCCCAACAGGAAGACAATCTACTACAGAAACAGCTGTCTTCTGCATCAACTGAATGGACTCACGTAGCAGCTGCATGAAGCTGCTCTGAACAAGAGAGAGAGCAGAAGGAACCCAACACTAGCACTGGAAGTAGCAACAACCTCACTGGACACCTGAAATTACACCTGAAATTAACCACATCACATCTGTAATGCAGCCACCCATAATGTGAAACTGTACCTTCAGACTGCACTTAAGAGCCAATAACTAACCATCTAGAGATAGTATTAAGAAGTGTAAAATGAAATGAGGCCCAACCATTACAAAGACTTTTTTCCAGAGGAAAAAAGAAATCATAACCCAAATCCTGACATGTATTCACTCAAAATCCTGCCTCTCCTCTACCCAGCCTCCATCAACTGCATGAGCTGGTTTTGTTTTTAGCCCTGCAAATCACTTATTTTCCCATTACAAACTGGTATTGAAGGCTTATGCAGTCACTAAGCAATTCAGTCACCTGATCTGATTTTTTTTTTCCCCTGCCAATTTGATGGCATTTAAAAGAAAACTGAATGAAGCAGCTCTTCTGCAGTGTGGATGCATTAGGCACATTTGTCAGTCAATGCATCAGGGAGTTAAGTGCAATCAAACGCTTAACTGAGCAGCCATATTATTTTCACTTGAGTAAAGGGGTTTTGGCTCATCCAAGCTACTGAACAAGCAATGCTTTTTCCGAGTATATACAAGTTTTGCATTAAGATTGAGAATTATTTAATTTAATAGTACAGAGTTGGGATTTAACTTTTGTTGTTGCTGGGTTTTTTTAAATAGAAAGGTGAAATATAACAATGACAAAGAAGTGGCAGTCTTCTGCTTTTGCTTCCCTCCATTCCACCTCCCCACCTTCAGGTAAGAAACAGACAGAAAGGACTAAGTTCAAAGAATTAGAATATTCACCCTAAATAACCACAAAGTTAACCAGTCATTAAAAAACTTAGGGAGGCTTTAAAATGTATACACATACACACAATTTTTACATGCCTTAAAACAACAGAGATGAAACATTCCTTGTAGCTTATATTGTTAATACATCTAAAAGGAAGAACTGAAAATGCAGGACTGGTAAATATACAAACTTACCCTGCACAAGTTAAAACAGTTCTCTAGCACCTTAAATGTTTCTTGTTGTATCACCTTTCAGCATACTAAGCATAGGTTTTAACTATGGGGTATGAAAAACATATCTATTAAAAAATGTAGCAGCAAGAAGAACTGCAAAACTTGTGATCATAATGCACCCCAGATGCTTCTTAACAGTAGTTAAAGGACATCACAGCACTGGTGAATGCCTCCAGCCTACAACCAATATAGCTCCAAATCTTGCCTCTTTATCACAACATAAGTTTTGAATATATGATTCAGTACATAGATTACAAAAAACAACCCACAAAAAAACAACCAAAAAACACCCATGCAGGTTTGAGGTTCCCGTTGACTCTCTTGGTACAACTCTGAGCCGATCTCATTGAGTTGGATCAGGGAAAGGAACAGGTAGAAAACTGACCTCACAAAAATACATCATTTTTCAGACTATGAAACTCCCTGGACTGGCTCACTATGGAGCCAGATAAATGCCAGCTACAACACAAAATGGGATGCAAAAATAATCTCTGAGATAACATCTAGCCATTCAACTGACTGCCTGATCCAGCAACCTCGTCAGTCTCCCCAGCTAAGCCCCCTGCATGCCAAGGTTATACAAACATTTCTCTCCTATGGAAGAACAGCAATCAAGCAGAATGGGCTTTCCTCCTAAAGTTCTTTTGCTATCCTTCCTGTCACTCCTTTCTGTCCTGTACCAGGACAACTTGTTGGCAATACTTTGTTTTAAATCATGCAACCTAACCAGTTAAAAAGAATTAATGAAAGTTCTAAGCACCTCTACTCAGACCCATTCACCACACACTCGCACAATCAAGTTGTCCAGTAAAGGAAATGACCAGCAAGGATGCAGAGGCTGCTAATGAAACAGGTTTTCATAGAACTACAGCTTCACTGCCACTTACTTCCATGGCAACAAGCTGAAGTGGCTCTTCTTAAACCATGCCCTGAAAGATGCAAATGAGTAAAATGAGGGATTCCCTAAAGAGACAGAAAGGAAAAAAAAAAAAGAAAAAAAAAGGAAGCACAACTAAATTGACTGGGGGTGCATTCTTACAAGTTGGTGAGCCACACAACTGTTGAAATTTCTCTGTATGTTTCACACAGCTTCTGAAAGCTCTATGAAATGAACCAGAAGGTGCAACAAGAACAAAAAGAGAATCCCTGCCATTAAAAGCTTACGAATGCACGCAATCAACAAATGATTAAATTAGTCAGGAAGTATGATAAAACAATATTAGTCCCCAAACCAAGTTCCCTAGTCTGTATAAATCTTTGTGGGCACTGCGGCAATTAAGTTTTAAAACTCTGATATTGAGACAGATTTGAAGATTCCGATTTTCTCAGAAAGCATTTCTCAAAGCACGAATGCAATCAGTAACAAAGTGCTCATATCAGTAACTTGTACAAGTGCTCATATAGAAATGTATTTTTTTGTAAAGCAGCAATAGGAGCTAAATCTAAGCTATTTAGGAATGGTAGTTTCATCTCTATATTAAGCAGACTTGGCTTCAGAAGAAGCTGTGACAAGCACTGGAAGTGAAGACAGGCAGGCAGCTGAAGTTTGATGCAACACAGGGGAAGCAAGCACGGGGGAGGAGGGAGCAGTGAGAGGAGACCAAAGTGACAAGCTGTAATAATCTCCACAGCAGCATTCTGAAGCATAAAATACTTTCTGATAACACAGATTAGTTAAGGCAGTATTACCAATTCAAATCTCAGGGTCAATGTCACAGCAGTAACTAGCTGTTCAAGGCATCTCCAGTAAAGCTTTTACTTCTTGAAACACCAAGATCTGGGAAACCTAGGAAAGGAGTCCTGAACTTCAGATACATTTTTATATCAAGGGATGCTTGAATCCTGCAACTTGTTACAATTACTCGCCAACAGGATGAAGTGTACCATGTTTAGCAATTAAGGGACTGTGGTATAAATGATTATTTATCTCCTGTGGTAGTTGAATTTCTCCTAATTTAAGCTTCTGCAAGATCTTGTAGCATGCACAGAAATATGAACAGGCTTAAGTTTCTTATTAAACATACCTGACAACACGTATGAGCCAGCAAATGCTGACTTACTATGCCTGCATTAGGTTCAGCTCCCGCATGCATGTTATTGGAAATACTTCGGCAAGTTTAATTATAGGGCAATAACCAGAGACTTTTCTCAAAGCTTACCTGTACTTTATTTTTATTTAAAAGCTTACTACTCTATTAATAAAGCATCACACACTGTAGAATTTCAATACAGTACAAAATTGCCTACTACTACTACTAAAACAAATACTAAAAGGTAAAAACCCCACTATTACAAGAGCAGCAGTAAAAGATATCACTACAGACTAAAGAAGTTCCTGACTAGTTATTTACTGTAAAACTCTACTTAAAATCTTATCCTCAATTTCAGCACTTCCGTGCACAGCATCACTATTTTGTATAATGCATCTTCTGAAGGCTAAATGGATCACCTCATGTAAACACTTTTGAAAACCTATACAAAGATAGATATCTAATCTGGCTATGATAACACTTCCTAGTTGTTGAAAACTTGTGTTCTGCTATTACACATTTTTAAAAGGTTAACAGCCAGAGGTGTATTTGTTAAATCAGGATCACAGTTAGGCACCTATATTTATTCTATTTTCTAAAACCCTATGCAAACTTGAATTAAACCAGACGATTTCCTCAACACTGTATAGCACAGAAAAGGTTACCAATAGGTACACAGTCCTGCTCTGAAGCTACAGCATTGGCAAACGCATGCTGAGTGCAACTGACAGTGAAAAACAATACTTCCTTTTGTATTAGCTCCTGAGATGACCACGCATTCGAGAAAGCTTAAAATGAATCAGAAAAACCTGGTTTACACAGTTTACACATCCATAAGACCTAACAAAATGATATGCCAGCACTTAAACTTAACATCACAACTGAGCTTTCCTCTTCAAACCAGAATTCCGTGCTGGCCTTTGGAAAACAGTTTAATACCAGTTGTCTCAACAAAATATTTCAAGATCTGAAGAGGTACATCATTTCTATTACCATAGTCCAGGATTTGTTGACAGCTATGTAACATTCATTTAAGTTAAACTGAATTTCCACTTGTTGGGAATCTCCAACTAGTTAAAATGACTGATCATGCACAACTACAATACATACCAACAGACCCCTCAAATAGCCAGCGAATTTTCCCTCTTCACTGGAGTGCAGTTTTAGATAGAGAAGAACCAGCACAATTGCAAGAGCTATTATGACTGCAGAAACAGTCATCCAATTGTAAATTCATAACAGAAGTCTGCAAAACAGCAGAAGACTGTATTTCACTACATCAACCTGCTTTGTGGTCATCTCGCAAAAGGCACCAATGCCAGGAGAAACTGTCACAAGTTATTTATCAGTAGCACAGGCACATAATGCCAACACAGACACTAAAATTACTTCATTACTAATTATAAAAATAGACCAGGAAAGAATTGTTCTCGCCTAATACTCTGAAACGTTCAAGGATGAACTCTTTCCTTCATGCAAAGGAAAGCGAAGTTCCCAATTTATTTATGTATGACTGTGAAATGAACCCTCACAGAGGAATTAAACCCCTAAGCAGGGTTCAGGGGCAGCTTAAATCCAAACACTCTCCTATTTCAACACATAATGGTATAGCCCCTTTGCCTGATGAAGGCATATTTTGTACAGCCAAGATAAGCCTCCTTATTTATACAAAATTGGTTATTTTACATCCTCTACTTTTACTGATAGAGAAACAAGGAAAATTAAGCTTACAGGGAGGGGATGAAAGCTACAAAAACAGCACTTAGTGCAAGACTTAAAATAAAATGACAAATTATTCCAGTACCACAAACCCAAGTAAAGACTTCAGCACCTAGACAATCCTCCACCGCCAACAGCTTTCACTCAACTGCACAAAAATTAGCTTCCTCTATATTTGGTCTACACAGAGAGCAGCAACTTACTGACATCCACTCCCTCAGTGAAGGAAGTAATGTCTATCTGGAACACAGACCCAGAAATGTTAACTCAATTTGATGGGAAAAAAAAAAAACAAACTAGCAAGCTCAGAGGATGCATTAACTCCTATGATACATAGATTATTAATTTTTTTCTGTCCAAGGATTGTGAAATGCATGTGTTTTTCAGGGTACAGTCATCCAAGTAACTATGCAAAAGATATTCCCAATCAAAACACAAATATAATACTTTCTTTATGAAGGTATCCAATTTCACCATGATGTCTGATGACACCTGTATACTTCAGAAGAGCTGAAGTGTAAAGCCAGAACAAAACTTTACATTTCCTCATATATTAATTATTCCAAGCTTTGTGGTATCATATCCTTGTTGGACAAGTTGATCCTTGAGGTCCTTTCCAACCTGGTATTCTATGATATCCCAGCAGTGATCCAGCTCATCTGCAGTACATGTAGTTATACTCGCAATAATAAACCTTTTGTCACAGCTTGAAGTTACATGAAGTGCTTCAATATAAATCTTAATCGCTAATGCTCTCAACCAAAACACTTTTAACTCTTACCTCTCAGATAGCATCTATCTCTTTTCTAGCTCTGCTAGGGTTAATGCAGAAATATCAAAATACTTCCATGCAGGAGATGAGAGTTCATCATTCCATTATAGGCACTGAATTTTGATTCCGTGACTAATTTCCCAAAACAGCCCTCACATCCCCAGAAACATTAACATTTCAACAGGAAACAAAAACTGGCCTCCTGACACCACTGATGCACATTTCACTGTGAACCTGTTTTGTCATCTTTTGTAGTCTCACATGAGCTTGGGTCAAATTTAGTGGAAACTTACATAGCTTTAAAAATATGTTTAGGAAACATTAACACAGCACTCCAATCGAATTCATTACAGGAACACAGTAACACCTTATTTAAGAGCTGAAAAACATTTGCTTAGTTTTAAGTAGCCCAAGCCCATTGGTTTGTTTTTTCGTAGGAGGGAAGGGCTGGAGGGAAGGGGGGTTTGTTTGGTTGGTTTGTTTTGGGGGTTTTTGAGATGCCTATTCCTTTGTTTCCTCTCAGCAAAAACAAACGAATTTAAATCCATCTAATTCAATTCCTTTCCCGCCACCCTCAAATCCTCTCATGCTTCCTCCAGAGAGTTGCATCATGGACATCCAGTCTGAGACAAATGGGGTGCAACTTTGGAAGCCGCCCCTTCTACCCTCTCAAACCGGGACCAGCCTTTAAGCCGGACGCACTGCACGGGCAAGGCTGAGGTTTATGGTTTGAATTTGTGCAGTAGTTTGGTTTTTCCACCTCGGCTTTCGCGGCTGGCGCGCTCTCAGCCACACGCCGGCGGCGGGAGCCACTTCGCCCGTCGCCATCCCTCCGCAGTCGCGCATGGCGGCAACGGGCGGGCAGCATGGCACCGCACTGCCCGCAGCCGCCGGGAAAGCCCCTCATGCTCACACTCGCCGCGCCGCCGCCCGACAGAAAAAGAACGCCGCGGACGGCACACGGAGCCCGCAGCGCGGCGGGTCGCCTCTGGCCACGCCGAAGGATGTATGGAGGTTGGGGCGGGGGAAGGAGAAAAGAGACAAAACCGCGACCGCAACGCTTGCTGCCCCTCCGGCGGGTGGCGAACAAAGCAACGGTCAGCTCCACAGCGCAACCCAGCCACCGCCCGCCCGGGCACAGCGCCTCAGCCGCCTCCACCCGGCATCAGCCGCCGGCGGGCGCGGGCCGGGCGCCGACGCCCACCCAAGAGAGACGGAGGCCCCGCCGTCCGGCCGCCTCCTCCCTCAGGCACACAGGCAGGGCCGGAGGTGCGGCGGGGCTGGTGTCCCTCAGTCACCGCGGCAGAAGCCAGGCGGCCACCAGCCCTCCCGCCCGCGGCTTTTTAACCCAACCCCAAAGAGCCGCCGCCGTCTCTGCCATCTCCCTCCATTCCCTCCGGTCCCGTCCCGTCTCGTCCACCTGCTCCCGGCGCCCACCTGCGGAGCAGAGCAGCACGAGGGACACCACGACCAGCCGCGGAGGCTCCATGTCGCGGCGCGAGCGGCGGGCGACCGGCACGGGCTGCTCGGTCCCGGCGGGCACCTCCCCCACCCCACGCGCACCGCCCAGCAGGTGAGTGAGCCAGCGTCACTTCCGGGCAGCACCCAGACCCGCGGTGGCTGGGCCGTCACCCCTCCGGCAGTGACACCTGCCGCCCTCCCGATCCTCCCCTCCCGCGGAGCCCCTTAGGTCGCCCGGCGCTCCCTCGGCCGCTGCCCGTGCCCGCGCACCTCGGCCGCCGGGCGGGCTGGGCTCTCCGCGCCTCATCGGCGGCAGCGCGCCTCATCTGCTGGGCTCACAGCGCCCGCCGCACCGGCTCCAAGGGCCCAAACCCCGCTGTGAGAGGGCCAGGGTGCTGCGACGGTGAAGCGGCGCCCGGGGTGCCAAGAGCGCGGCCACCGCCATGAGGGGGTCCCTGCACCCGACGGTAGCCCCGTCCCTAGCGGTTTCGTCTCTCAGTCCCTATGGCAACGCGGGTGTCACGTGTTGTGCTTCCCTTAACACTGAGCACAAGTCCTTCGACGGAAAGATCTGGAACTAAAGAAAGCCCGCAAGCGAGCCAAAAGGGAGATCAGCCCCTCTGTGAATGGGCACGGGTCTTTGCTTGTCATAAGGCACGGCTGTCCTGTGCCCAAAATAGCAGTCGGGTCAATTCCAGATCAGTGTGGGCTGTATTCACGTACAGCAAAGTCATCGGTTACTTTTATCAGAAGATGAATCAGACTTGACGAAGTTTATTCTCCATAATGGTGTTCTATGCATTCACTGCTAGGCATGTATTACTGTATGCTGCAACATGTATACTGTATGCTGCAATATATAAAGCTCTTAACTGGCACAAACATGTTTCTGCCACTATTATTTATTCATAGAATCATAGAGTGGTTTGGGTTGGAAGAGACATTAAAGATCATCTAGTTCCAACTCCCTGCCATGGGCAGGGACACCTTCCAGATTGCTCCAAGGCCTGTCCAGCCTGGCCTCGAAGACTTCCAGGGATGAAGCATCCACAGCTCTTGTAAAGGTACCATCTCCTTTGTTAGGTGTACAGCTCTGTCTAAATTAAGAAAGTGTCCCCATAACCAAATATTTACACAAATGCAAAAGCTATGCAGTCTGGATTTTGCAGTCCAAACAAGTTTTGAAAGGGATCATATTACTGTTTGTTACAGTTCTTTGATGTCCCTAATAAATACAGTTCAAATACATTTTTATATTGTCATGTTCTGTACATATGAGATGACAGTTTAAAAAAACAATGTTATTTCTACCCTTGTTAGATGAATGGGTGGCTACTCATAAGGGTATTTTCCCAAACACTTAGCTAAAAATGAGGTGTTACGCCTTCTGTTCAGTAAAGGAAATCAGTGGTGTCTCCATTTCTGGCTGGAATTGTGACTATATATGAAGGTGTACTGTCATCTTTCAAAATGGTTGGTTACTCTAAGTAAAGCAGCAGTTTTTACCTGACACCTCAGAAATAGTTTTTTACTAAGTAGGGTAAATGCATTCTCATTTTTCACAAAGGTTCAGGTAAGTACTGCTTACATCTTGTGAGGACATGACAATTCACCGTGTCTGTTATGTCTCCTTTTAGCAATGAATCTACCCAATAAGAAGTGAGGTACAATACATCAAACACAGAATTTTAAATTAGGAGAGTTAAAGCATTTTATTTAATGACAGAATTGCCTTTCTTTCTATGAAGGAAGGAAAGTATCCTTCATGTAATATGAAGCCAAAGGAACCAGAACCTCAAAGCAGAGATATTAAGATTTTGATTTCTTCTGTTGTTTTCTATGTGCTGCAGACTTGTGCTTTAAAGGGGAAACTGACTCGCATACCCTAGGCTGACCGGATGAGTGAGGTTTCTTGCTGTACATCCACTTGTGTCAACACAGAAATTATACACCATGGAAAGTATAATGAGGCAATCACAGTCATTACAGAAAGAGAAAATGATTCATCATTAGAATGGAGATGCTCATTCTTCTGTGAAATAAATCCTAGCTAGTAATTAAAATACATACTGCACTGCATTTAGGAAACATGAGGTCCATGCTTTGTCTAGCTAGACAAACCTATTCCTGGTCTCATAAATCAAAAGCAACACTGATGCACTCATGCTTGCAGTCATGCTTACAGTCCTGAAAATTGTTCACGCTCATGCAAGTTAAAAGTACATCAGAGTACAATGTTAAAATAATTATTTTTAAAAAGCAAAAAATCCCCCCTTCCCCACTGTAAACCTTGGTCCAGCTAATAAGGCATAAAACTACCTGATTTATTAGAGGATGTGACATTCTGTAGATTTTGAGTGGCCTATATACTTCCTGGAACACAAAACACAATGAGGGAAAAAGATAACTGTGAAAATGACCACTCACAAAGGAAAAGGTCAGGTTCAAAACTTTTTGAACAGATTCCTACTAGTGCTAGCATTTTGGAGCAAGCCCAAAAAAGGCTCTTGGGGTGAAAGCATAATCCGGCCAACAAGGAAGAGAGAGTGCCTGGAGCAGCAGCCTGCAGTCCACACACACATTTTGCAAATGGGTAATCATTTAGCATGTATTTTGTGGAGAATGCTGTCTCATGCTCAAGAATCTTAAAACTTATATGAAATATTAAAAAGTCGTTTCTAGTGTTTAAGAAAAACTTCAGTATGAGAACTCCCACGTCAGTGTCAGTCTAAATGTGTAAATACCTTGGAATAATAAAATCAATACAATATTTTCTAAATTTTTACATTTTCTTTTACACACAAAAAAAAAACCCAAAACATAAATTCAGAATTAATTTTAAAATAAGTTTACAAAAAATGGTGTGGTTGGGACTGTTCGGTATAGCCAGTATGTCCAAAACTAAACTTTTCAGAGGCTGAATAAAATGGTTTGCATATTTCTGTAACTTCTGCAGTAATTTTTAAGGTAAATTATCCATTAATTTCAAACCCTGGTTGTAAATGATTTGTGTTTCCTGCTTTGGAAATGTTTCCACAAAGTGAAATTACTATTGGTTTGTTTTTTTGAGGGGAAGGGTGGAAGAGTATCAAGTGAAGTTACTCATTGGCTGGACCTACAGAAGCAGTGAAATGGAAGTCATCCATGCTTGGGTTACACAAGATCACAAAGGACGCAACTGTGTGATAAAATGGAGCTCTTCTCTGTTTCAGTTTCTGTCCTGTGCTGGGGGAGCGGCTGTGGTCAGCTGCTCCAATTCTTGAGGGAAAATTGCCCATTGGGCTGTACAATTCATGTATATAACAACATGTCTCAAGAAGGACAAGATTAAAAATAGGGAAGAAAGATGAAGAGAAGGAGCAAGTAGTATCTTTGAGACTTTGGGTCTGGATTCCTACTTGTAGAAGGGAGTGACCACATTTTTTTTCCTGGAACACATTTTCTTCTGGATCAGCAGACTCCATCACTTTATCATTCAGGCCAGAGCCAGCACAAGGAAGGACACAGGGATGTTTGGCCGGGACAGGGGAGATGGTGTAGCAGCATGCGACCATTCCTGTTCCCGGATGTCAGGTGTGAGTCTTCCTGGAGGTTGGTTATTTAAACTAGAGGTGCCACAGCCCTGCTCTCCCCCCAGCCGTGATACTCCCACATGTGCTGGAACTGTAGCTCATGACACCAGCTGATAAGACAGTTTGGAAAGCCAGGCTGGCCAAATATGAATACCGTTTGTGTTCAGCCAGCTGAGCTCCCTGACATGTTTTCCTGCTTATTTGCCTGAGTGTCAGCTGGCATAAAAAAGAAGGGGGGGGGAGGGGGCAGCAGACAGGGAAAGGGCAGGACTGTGAATCAGCTGAGATCAGTTTAAGATGCTGTGGTACCACATCTAGAGCTGCAAGAAAAGAATGGTTTAGCTTCTAGCTTTTTGGAAAAAAAAATTCCAAAAAGTAATATTTTTCCAAAGTCATTTTTGGCATTGGTTATAGTGGTGTCCATGCCCCAGTGTTGCAAGGAACAGGCACTTCTGTACTGATGAGCATTTTGGTACTAGCTGTCCTTATCAGCATTAGTTAAACAAGCCCAAGGCAAGTCAGGCTGATGTGCTGAAAATAGCTGCCAGAGTCAAGAGATAGCGTACATCAAGGTCTCATCAACATGGGGATTTTAGAGGGCAAAGTTACAGAGCGCTAAGTATTTTGTAAGGAAGCTTTCATGTGCAGCCTCTCGCCTCATGTCTCAACTGGCCGTCCGGAGCAGCATCGCGTTCCTGAGGGCGGGGTGTGCAGCCTTCCAGCTTCTCCACTGGGACGGGTCTAGCGAGATATCACCACATCAGCTTCCGCAGGGAGAGCACTCGGCTGATGCTTTGGAGGAGGCGCCGATCTGCACGCGTGTGGTGACCGGATGACTGGGTTCTGCCTTTAACTCCCTTGGTTTCCAGTTAAACTTTCACGCACTTGCTACCTTTTTATAATGATGACTCAATGCAGTCCATTACTGGGGAAAAGAAGAAGTAAAGGAAAAATTATCCAACAATAGCTGAGATTTAATTATCTTTAATTTGGGTTAATGATTTTCATGCACTGGCTTGATCGGAGTTAAAATAACAGCTTTCACATTTAGCACCTCAATCAAGTGACAGTTGCTATCAGGGTAAAATTCACACCTTGCTATGTTCCTCTTTTCAGAGAGACAATTTTTAGCAAAGATGTTTTAAGAGGGCATTAATTTACACCCTTATGTCCCTGTGATATTAAAGTTTAGAAATACCTCTCAGAGGCTACTTGAATGTTTGCATCATTTAGATGAACAAATAGCAGTAAGAAGCACCATCAGTCCCCTACTGATCACTATTGATCCAAACTTAAAACTACATATTTATGCTGTGAAAGGGAAGCAAAATCCGTGTAATGTAAGATAGAGTTGGTTTGTTTGAAGTCCAGAAGAGGAGTGTGTTGTGTGATTCATCTTTATAGAAATATTAGTGCTACACATCTTTTGTTAGTTATATATTGGAGGTCTATTTGTATTCAAACTTTTGTATATGCACATAGCAGTAAGAGTGCAGTATCTGCTGGCTGGAACATTAATACAATTGACAGTACAGATCTGTCCTGTAACAAACTATTTTTCTGAGCTAATATTCATCACAGTGAGGCCTTGAAGAAAGTTTCCTATAAGAGGAAAAATAGATGTGATTTCCAGAAGTGATGAGGAAGTGCTTCTTTAGCGGCTGAACTAAAGATGCACTATCTCCAAAAGAGGTGACATTTACACTCCTCTCTCTTCTCTGTCTCTCTTTTTGCATTGAATTTCAGCTGTGACATTTGCTGATGCCTGTATGACCCAGCAACAGCATTCTACTGACATCACAATCCCAGTCCCCCCTCCCTATTTTCAGCTTCACAGTCACCAGACTTTACTTTGTGTCAGCTTTGATAGAGCTTTGATAATCATCTCACAACTTAGTGAGCTAATTTAGCTCACCAAATAGGAAATATAACTACTCCCCTCCATTTTCTTTATGAGCTCAAATTACCTGCAGAAGAGATTGCTGGCCATTGCTGCAGCCACAAAAGCAGCACAAGCACAAGCTGAGAGGAGGTGAAGTTGTGAGAAAGGATTGGAAAAACAGGCCCATACTTGTTGGTTGTAGCAATAACTATATCTTCTCAGCTGCCTTATGAAGTTGGGCCTTTAGAGTGAAATCAGCTGTCTCACAGGGCGGTTGTGTTGTGAAACACAACTACACTTGTGAAGAAGGCTACATTCCCAGTCCAACTACTGACTACTTCCGGAGGGAACGCAGCATCAACGCCTAGCATATATCCAGCAGTTGTACCTCTAACATGGATCTTCAAAATTACAGCCAGAGGAAGACAGCAGTTATATGCTTTCTCACAGGATTAGCACGGGTCATGCTTGCTTTGGGTTGCATTCTCCAGCTGGAGTTGCTCAGTACTTGTGGGGGAATTCTTACATGGCCAGACTAGAAGTGATCATTAGAGAGCTGAAAGGCCAAGGGAAAAGCAGAAACCACCTATAAATAGGCAAAAAGGTGTAAAAGCTGACATCTGTTGATAGAAGAAGGATGTTTGTAGTTTTTTTTCCTAGTGCTTAGAAAAAAAGGCAAGCCTGGAAACAGGATCCACACTTGCAAAGGAGACGGAAGAGAAACTGTATCTGAAAACCAAAAGCATTTGTGAGCTAAGAGTAATGGGAAGTGGGTTCTCCAATCCTTCAAGGAGTACAGTTCAAGAGGAGAGTAATCACAGATATGGCAGAGGCATTACCATTTCATACTTAATCCCAAAATTAACTCAAGTCAGTTTTAACAGTGCAGGATAAGTAGCTGATGGGACAGTAGCTTGGGACTGCATCATGAGCTTTCTGTTTATTTTGTTGGTGTGAGGCATTTATAAATAGTGCTTTTACCCTTACTAGCCTCTTTGGTGCCTTTATCCACCACTTAAGACACCAGTGACAATTTCTGAACTGCTACTCAGCTGCCACTATCCTACTAGTCAGTCAAGTTTCTCCTGGTGTCACTGCTGACATTGCCCAGTCACTAGCAAGCTGATCAAAGCCTGTTCCTGAGATGAAATCCTGGAAATCCTGAAGCAAGATTTTCCATAATCAGGAGAAATTACCCTTTCATACCAAGCTTGATGCATATGTGTTAAGTGGTATAAGGCCTGTGACCTAGATTGCACAAGCCTGCAATGCAGTATTTCTAGTGACTGCCCTAATAGCTGTGTTGTGATACAATTATTAACCAGTGGAAGAAGGAAGAAAGTGCATTAAGATGGGAGCCAATCACATGTAACGCTCACTTCATCTGGCATTCATTTGCTTATTCTGCCCGTCAGACCAGATCTCATAGGCATGCCTATATTACTCCTACTATCTGTGGCCTGCCAGCTCATGTGTCTGGATACAAACCAACAGTGGATGGAAGAACAGTGGAAGCACAAAAGACAGTGGGAGGAATAAAATAACAGGGCAAAAATAAGAGATACTGAGTGCAAATACAGGATGGGAGAACAAAGTATTTCATCTGGTACTGGCAAACCAATCTTTAATGCTGATGTAAAGAGGGGGCTTGTAGAGCTCAAGAACAGGAAGGTAGGTGCCATTTCAGGTCCCTCAGCTAGCTATACAGTGTCAGTATGTTAGATACCTACATTTTACTCCTTGTCCCACACTTCACCTTTCATTCTTCACCACTGTGAGACGCTTTGTGATCAGCTGGCTGCTTTCTGAAATATTTCTTGCATAGATGTCTGATGCTTCCCTTCCCCAGGGAAACCTGGCTGATTAGCTCAGGGCTGTAGAATCTGCTTTTTGCAGGAGTTCAGCTGTTTCAGGGTAACTGCAACAGTTCTTACAGTCAAGCTCCTCAAAGGTATCTCAGTGTTAACTGCTGTTGTTTCCGACAGAATAGTTCAATAACACTGGGGACTGTATGTCAGGGCTCACAGTTAAAAAGATTCTGAGAGTATTTCCATTGAATAACACTTGTTACTGTACATGGCATCATTGAAGAATGGCAATTTTCTTCAACTTGTTTGAAGCCTTGTGCTGCTTGGCATTTTCTGTTTAGCCTGTACTGTCATGAAAAACAGAACTTCCATTAAAAATTATCAAATATCAGAACCTCCTTACAGCTGATAGACTGGGAAGACTTGCAGAAATCACAAAAAAACCCCGAAAAACAAAAAAAACCCAAACCACCACCAAACCCTTCCCAAAACCACCACCACAAATAAAAATACTCTTAACTCTTTTGTCCTTTTTTTTTTTTTTCCTGGTGTTTTTGTTTGTTTGTTCTTTGGTTGTTTTTTGTTTTTTTGTTTTTTGTTTTTTTTTAATGCAGTCTCCCTATTTGGGAGTGTGGGGAGAAGGGAATTATTTTATAAGGTTTTGGTTGGCAATAATACATAATAGGGTTTCCTAGCCCCTTATGAGATGGATGCTACCTCCTCCTCATCATCATTTCTATATATTCCCGCCTCTTCTGCTTAATCCTCAACTTTGTCTCTTCAGGTTCCCTTCCTTAAATTCCATTTTATCTCACAGGTGAACATATATCCAGGATACATTTAACTACGGCAATACCTAAAATCCTAAAATGATGTCTAGCAATGCCTATGAGCTTAAGAATGCTGAAATTGCTGTTGTTAATCACATACAGGCGTCCCTGCTCTAAATGATGCTGTGTATCAAGGGCATTCTGCACAAGCAGAAGAATGGATGTGACTTCCTGAATAGCAAACTGAGAGTAAAACAGTCATACCGTTGGCCTGATGCTTCTTCCATTATGTTGTCCTCCATTTCCCTTACCTTGGGTAGTATCATGTACTCTCAGAGGAGGTCCAGCTGACTGATACATTGGCAACCGCGACATATAAACTGCTCTTTGCCCTTCATTGCTTCCTTCATCACAGGCACACCTGCTGGGTGTGGCAGGGATTTTGGCCCAGGAAATCCACATTTGTTTTCTAGAGTGAAGTTTCTGATTGTCCAAGTTGGAAGTTCTGGAGGAACCTTCCCCCACAGAGGCAAAAATGAAGGTCTTAACTGTCAGTCCAGAATCAGTTTCTGGAAAGGAGCATATGACATGGCTGTTTAAAATCGCAGTAGACTTTGTTTGCTGACCCAAAAAAGGGCTTGCTGACCCAAAAAGAAGCCCTCTCAAAAGTGCACGTGTTCTTTGCTGAGATTTTTCTTCCCTGCCCAGTGCATTTAAATAGCATCCTGTTGTAAGAGAGGGTTCCAGTTTGTGTTCTAAGTCAATTTGGATGCATTTCTAGTTGCTGGATCATTTAACACCACATTGCTGTAAAATCTGTAAAAATTTCACTTTGTAAAGGGTTTGGGGATTTTTTGGCTTGGTTTGTTGGTTTGGGTTTTTTGGGTTGGGTTGTTGGGTTTTTTTAGGTAGGGTTATGTAATTTTCCTTCCTACTGTAGAAAAAGGTTGGGTTGGTTTCAATAGTGCACTGTAATTACATTAGCTCAGGGAAAAATGCTGACAGCATAAGGAATACATATTTTTACTGAGAGCAACCTTTGTAATGTCTTGCATAACTGTTTACCATGAAACCTGTTTTAAGTGGCCTCACTGAAAGGCAGTGAAAGGTATTTGCCCAGTAGAAGTAGCCCATAACTGCAGTGTAGCACTGTTTACCTAATGGCAAACTATAACAAATGCCGTTGCTTATTGTAAGTGGTGCTTATTGCAGAATTGTGGTGTATCTGGGGATATTCTGCAAATAGTCCTCTACAAAGAAATGAAACTATTTCTCAAATTCTATACTTCATTATTTCTGAAAGTATTTTTTCCCTTTCCTCCATGGTTTTAGCTTATTGCCTCTTGTTAAGGCAGATTTCAGTGGTGAATGTCATCTTGAATTATATTTTAATCTTTCATCAATTAGTGAAATGCACCAGGAGGAGGAACAAAATGTATTCAGGAGTTCAAAACCAAATGGCATGACATGGAAAGGAAAGTGGGGAGGCAGGACAACCAGAGTCTTAGTTCTAGTGTTTGTTGAAAGGTCTGTTCCTCAGTTGTTCCATCTGAATAACTGTATAATTAAGTATTTGCTTGTCTGAAAGGGATAGTATAAAAACTAAAATCAGTAACCCATACTGCAAAACACTTCGTCCTACGCCTTCATAGAGGAAATACTGAGATGCAATAAATGATATAGATGCTATAATTTGCATTTCAGAGGACAATTTAATGCATTTTATGACCTCACACTGGAAGCTGAGAGATCTGTTTACACTACAGGGTGGCAAAGGCTGATACCTGGCCTGCAGGGACATCGAAAGCAGTAGTACCAGCCCTTCCCTTCAGTGGTGCTCTCACTGCTCCGTGCTACACCTTTGTGTTTGTTTGGGCAGTGTTCGTTTCCTTGTAGCCACCGGGGAGATGGAATCAGGCAAACCCCACAGTTTAAGAGGAGGGAGAGAAGCATCAGCCCAAGACAGATGAGAGCTGTGGCCTGCCTCTTCCAGCAGCAGCAGCAAACTTTTCGATCAGCTCAGCTGCCTTACCTTACCTTGAGACAGTATCGATGAAAGCTGCTGCTATTTCACCTAAGTACAAGCTGCAAGTGAAGTCCTGGCACCACTGGAATGAAGGGCCTGGCTCCCACTGAGCTCAGAGAGGTCAGAGCTTCCTCTTGCAAGGTGCGGCTTCCTGTCAGCACCCCGGCAGCACCTTGGGATGGCTTAGGAGCTGCCCACACTGCCCTGCTGCTGGCAGCAGCATCTTTACCTGCTGGCTGAATCAGTTCCTGAATCCCTCACTGCTCGTTATGAGTATGCATATGAAGCTTGGTTATGGATATACATATGTGAGTATGCATATGAGGATCAACATAGGTGTTCCTGATAGTAGTATCGCAGGATGATCATTTTTGAAAAAATGTGGCTAGGATTATTAACATTAATTGAAGTACTTGTCATTTTAGCTAAATCTGTTATTAAAAGACTCTGAAAACTATGTATACTATTGTATTATTGTCTGTTTGTGCTACAGTGGTGTCTAAAGGCTCCAGTTATGTCATGTCCCTTTTTCACTAAGTACAGTAAGTATGCATAACACTTTGCATAACATTTTTCACTGTACTTAGTGAAAAAGAGACATCAGTAAGTAGTCTACCCTGTTCTCTGAAGTTAGTGTTTCTTTTTAGTGCTCCTAAAGCTGTGCAATTAAACTGTCCTATTGAACCTGATATTTCAAGATACATTCTTGGGGGACATATGGCATTTTAATTCTACCGCAAAGTAATATTGCTCATATGATAATTGACCTGATATTGTAACCTCATGCCAGGTCAAACATGATTGATTTTCAGTGTGATTTTATTTCATAATAAACCCTTCTTCTGATGTAGCCTCCATTTTTGCTGTCATTTAAGATGGCACAATTCTGACTATTTTTGTTTTCCCTCTGTCAGAGATCACTACTCCAATAGCAGAAGCAGTAAAACAGCGTTTCCATACCTCAGCTCCTCCAGTTTGCTGTTTGGAAATCCATCAAATGAAAGAGCTTTCAGTTCATCAGCTTCAAGATGAATTGAAGTGCCCAAAAAAGGAGAACGACCCTTCTTTTTGTTCCTGATTTTGCTGCCTGATGTAACCTGGGAGGCTTGGGGAGGTGGGTATCTTAGTGGAGGGAGTGGGGCAGGATATTCTATAAACTATCCTTTTTTTTAATTATTTTTTTAAGCAAATGTTTATAATTTGCTTTAGCTGGTCTGAGGCGAAGTATTTTACACATTTATCAATGCAGATAAATCAGAACTAAACCCAAGTACTTATAGTAGTCTTGACCAGAACTATAGTCTACACTTCTCTCTACGAAAAGACTTAATACCATAAATTAACTGACATTTTTGTAAAAAGAAACAAACCAAACCAAAAAACCCGCACAATCAAAAACCATCACCAACATAAAAAAAATTGGAAAAAAAAAAGAAGTAAAAAACAAGAACCCCAAATCAAACAACCTAAGGTATGAGAAATACTTTTAATTTAGTCAATGTTAAAAGATGTCTAGTGAGGAAAAATACTAAATGCCTCTAAGGTAAGTATGAAACAGACATAAGGAGATGGTTATGATACACGTAATTGCCTACTTACTACCAAACTACTTATGTTTCCTGGAAGAGAGAGGGTTTAAGCAAGGATGTAGAATAAATTAACTTAGTGGCTTTGCTTTTGGGGGGAGGGAGGGATATCCTCCAATGCCACTGATGATCAAAACAGAAAGCAGAAAAGTGCTATGTGCAATAAAAGATCATGCCACCTGACAAAGCAGAGGCCAAGAAGGTGAACAGATTGAAAGGATGTAAGAAAATATGACAGAGTAAATCTCTACATGTAAATCTTTACAATGACAGAGTAAATCTCTACACAGTAAATCTGTGATCTGTCTATGATAGAGTAAACCAACACAGGACCAAAACAAGTAGTATTTTTTGCATGGTGAGAAAAAGGAAATAATGGAGAGACACAAATGCAGACATGGTATGATCAAAGTGATGAGACAGGAAGAAAGTTGTATTTATACTAGGATTTAGAAAACAAGCTTGCACCTCCTAAACTGGAGGAGAAGTGATGGCAGCAGCATATCTGCATGACTTTACTATAACATAAGAAGCAAACACTTTGTATTTGAAGAAATTGAAAAAAAATGAAGTTGCACAATTACTTACAATGCAGATAAAATTTGCCACTAGTTGAAGACAGAATAAACTGAGTCTCAAGTGTGTCTTGGGCAATGAAGGACACCCATGGTGCCTCAGGACCAGGATAAAGCTTTGTGCCACCTCTGCTTTGTGAGATCCTTTCCATACGCCTTATGCTTTCTTCTTATAAAATCTATTGCTTTTCTTTGTAGGTGTGTATCTTTTAGAGCATTTTAGAGGTGGCAAGTATCTCTTCACATAGTCAAAACAATCCTGGTGTTTTGATGGGCTGACATTTTGCTTCATGGATTTAAAGTGAAGAGTACACAGTCTTTCCCTCACCAATTCAAATTCTGGTATCTTTGCGCCTATCATGTGCTGCTCTCTCCTTGTTCACACGAATTTCCCAGCATACAGCGGTTACTCTTACCAACCTTTAGGACCTCCTCTGCCGCTGATCACATTTGCTGGCACAGACACTGTTATTTTTATGCAGCGAAAGATTTCTCTCAGGACCTAGTCTAACACTCATTCTACCACAAATACTTCACATCTGCCCATGTTGTCACAAATATAACTTTTTTTTTTTTTAGTTCTTTCTTTCTTTGGAAACAGGGATTAAGAGATTTTGACTCTTGTTTTAAATGCATTGGAAACAAGACTATGGCCCTATGAAACTTCCATGAATGGGAAGAGCTGCCTGTGTAGCTTGTGTGGCACCAGCTGACGACAGCCCTGGGAGAGGGCAGGCTGGTGACCGCTGCAAAGGCTCATCCCAGGATTTCAACATTCCAGATGATGGTTATCCCACCCATTCTCCCTCTCTGGCCACTATAACTACAAGTGTAAGATTCAAGAAGGTCTTTTGGAGGAGACAGACTTCACTCTGGAGGTTTGGCTATTGACTTTTGACTAGGGAAGATGCAGTTCAGTAATGCTGAACAACCTCCCTGGCCTTACCCTGCACCACATCTCCCTCTTCTTTAGCTCACGTGTTTTCAGACAATTCTGTTACAAAAGCTGCCTCAGCAGCACCATGGGCACAGTGAGCAGCAGGACCACTGGGAGAAGCACAGAGCGAGAAAGAATTCATTTGCAAGGGCAAATGACTGAAGAGCTGACTTGGGCTGGGCTGGGGAATGTGGTGCATCCTTCAGGTGCACTAAGGAAGAGTATGCTGAAAAACCAGAAAGAGGACAGGAGGAAACAGCCCAAAAGATGGGTTTGTCCCCCTTAAAGAAAGTGTCAGTGACATTTTTTAATAGATGTGGAGGTAAGACACCCAGTTATAATCTCTTGTGTATGAAAATGCTGACCGCAGGCGATACAAATGAAAGATATATTAATAGGAGCAAATAAAGCTAGACAAATAATGTTTGACACTTCCCTACATCCTCTGCTCATCCTCAGCTAATTCAGTACATTTCTACATTCAGAGAGCTTATTGTTAGGGATACATGGGGAACAATCACAACAAAAAATGCTTCAGGTAAACTAGAGTGATACAGGCAAACTGCTTAACATTTAAGTGCATTTTAAGCACTAATAAATTTGTAAGCACGGGTGAAGACATAATCTTTTAACAAAGTGAGGCAAGTAAATAAATACAAGAGCTAGGTTTGTAGTTACCCTACGGGAAGAAATAAGAAACAACCAAATGAATAAAATAACTCTTTGAGTTAAAGAGCCTGCAGGGAACATTTAAATTCAAGCCAATACAGATGCCAGCTTCAGTTTTTAAAGACCAGGAGGGATGCTTATAAATGCAAACCCTTTTTTACAAAATATGATAAAATTCAGAATAATTCATTTAAAGAGTTTCTTTTCTGAAGGTCTTCAGTCAGTTTCTTAATTGTGTCTCTGAAGTGGGTGAGGCCATTTAAAGGAAAATAAGATACAGAAGCAGAGAAAAATATGCGGCTAAAGAAGATAATAAAAAGACAGCCTTTAAAAATGTAAAAGAAGCCCAGCCTTCCAAGAAAAAAACACAACAAAAACAAAAAAACAGCTCACACAAATATTCCACTGCATGCAAAACAAAGCAGTCTCTGATAAATGAATCAAACTGTAGTGCTGCTTAATTTGTAAATGTAGCTTTCAAAACAAAGGGATGGCCTAAGATTTTTTTGTTGATACTATCATCATTTGCATTAGGATTTTTTTTAAATGTGCTTGTTTCTTTACATTAGAAATTCGCCGTCTACAAAAAAGGCCCTTCAGAATTTCAAATATATGTTTGGAGGTCACAGCAAATACTGTTTTAAAGCCCATTTTCTTCTAAGAATTAGTCAACATTTTTTGTCATTATATAGTGGCACTTTAATTATACTAGTTTGTGCCAGTGTAACTGCATTCAGACAAAAAGCTACAGTGATGCAAATGCTCCTCCTCCCCCCTCAAGCGCCTACATTCAGAAATTACCTTCTAGACAAGACAGTTACAGACAAGGCCAAAGGCAGGGGAAAAGAAGAACATTTTAAATAAAAGATACATCTAAAAATGCAGGCCTTGGCTAAACATTATAAACAAAAATAATCACATATAAAAATCCAGAGTGCTTTCAGTGTTCTTAAATGACTCAAGCAGCATTGCCAGCATGAGCTAATTCTGTCATAAACTACATCAAGAAGCAAAAGGTGAATGTTGGAGCTGTCTTCCAAGGTAACATTTTTTTTTTGATACAGAAAAATGTTGCCTGTGAATTTCAGAGACCCAGAGAAGTGCTTCCATCAGCTAAAAACGAGAAGTCAAGAAGTAGAATCAAATTTGAAGGAAATCAAAGGTAGAAAAAAAATTAGTGTAGGGCAGCAACAAAAAAGAATGAAAAATAATACAAGGGATGGGAAAGTGGAATTAAGCATGAAAAAAAAAAAAAACAAAACCAAAAACCAAAAAACAAAACAAACCAAAACCAAACCCAAAACATTAGCTGAATTTCTTTTTTAATATTTTTTTTTTTCCTCTGGTCTTTTTTGTTTGTCTTTTCCTGAACGTGATCAGTCGTTGTGAGTATTCCATTTATTTTTACCAGGCCAAATCAAACACAAAGAGAACGCGGGGCAGTCAGGAATGTAGCACTTTCACACTGAAATCTGATACTGCCAAAGCTGGATGTGGCCTCCGTGAAGCACTTTTTGGTTAAAGGAGGAATGATTAGCAAAATGAACTCAATCACACTTCATTGTGCAGGGTTCGGGGGTGGGGCGGGGAAAAACACACCCAAATTGAACCGAAAAGGCTACTAACAGCTTGGTGGAGAAGAGGAGCAGAACGAAAATGAAATATTCAAGAGCTAGCATTGGAGCCGCAAGTTGACCACGTGAAACTATTTATTAAGCAATTCCTGAGATTTTCCTCACACCTCCTTTTTGCACATAAGCAAAACCAGCGTGTTGAGAGCTCAACATGCAGTGGCTGTACAGGGCTCTAGATGCAGAGATAAAGCTGAGCAGACAAAAAAAGCAGCAGCCTGCCAAAACACTATCATCTAGGAAAACAGCACAGCCTGAAACCAAAGAATTTTGGTAAAATCCTTCCCCTCCCTCCCTGCCTCTCCACACCCAGACACAGCCTCGGGCTGGCAATTCAGCCACTGAGAAGGTGCAAGTCCATAGAACAACAACGCTGCTTTTTTTTTTTTCCTTTGATGCTGATAATGAGGGTTGAGGCTTCCTGGGAATTTTTATTTCTGATCAGGGAAAACAATGATATTCCAACCACAGCCATTAATTAATGAACTACCTTATTTTAAAGCAAATGATTGTCTCTGCTGTATGTCCTTTCCATATGGGACTAAAAATAATCTGTTAAAACAGCGTTGAGTAACTACCGCGACATTCGTCACAAACCACATTGAGTAACTACTCCAACACCCGTCATAGTAAACCGGACCTGAATAAAGACCTTAGTGGTAACCCAGCCTCTAATTACCATATATCCAGCTATCTTTTCCTCCCTCAGACACTTCAGGAAAAGGAGGTCAGTGGTGTGACTTGAGGGTTAACACATGCAGCCTGCATCTGCTCTCACGGGAAACATGCGAGTACCTGCCACGCATTATTTACCATGTATTAACTACGATAACCACGTTTACAGGCTGTCACTCAAGGTTTGTCTGTACTAGCCCATTTTTGCCTCTCACTGTCATTGGCAGCAGCTTTACTAGCTTTACTGCTCAGGTACCCTTTCTTACCATCCAGCTATAATAAGCATCAGGAGAAGGGCTGCTACTATCAGCCTCTTCCACGCAGCTGTCTGGCAGCAGCAGGGCTGCTTACAATAACAGGCATTTGTTCTTTACAGCATCATTAGCACCAGATAACAGGAGCAGGGACAGGATTTGGTTGGGTTTTTCCTTTCTCCTCCTTCTCCTCCCCCCCACCCCCCTTCTTTTTCCCCCTTTCTTTCTAGTGGTACTGCCCAGAAGATCAGAAAGAAAGAGCAGAAAGAAGTAAAATATGGAAAAGTAAAAAGAGATCGGCGATCACAGTGTACAGGAAGGAAACAAAAGATGAGAGAGACAGAGGAGGAAGTGCCTTAAGGAATTAAATAAATTCACACTTCATTCCTCCTGTATGGGGTGTTTATAAAGCTTAAATGTATGGCATACATGCAGCCATACCAGTATCTGGTAAACTGCTGCATCAGAAAATACTCCTGTCTCAAAATAATATGAAATGCTTTTGTTAGCTAGATTCATATTTCACAGTGCTTTAAACCCATTTAAGAATTTAGGGTATGTGTTACAATATAAATGCTGAAAGTAACCCAGGTGGGTGCATATGCCTTCATTTCACTTGACTGGTTCATCATATGTTGCTGTTTATTTGCTGTCTTTGTCTGGGTGGAGCCCAATGAGAACTGGTTTTTTAACAAACTTCTCAGTTCTGCTGCTTTTGAAATGCATACAACTCATCATACATATGTATTTACTTTCTAAATATACCTCTATGCCCTTTGTTATTCATCCCAACCCAGCAAGAACTTCCTTGATTTGTAAGACTGATAATATGATCCTTACTTTTAACGTAGATTTCTCATGTTTACAAACTTTCCCAGACAACCATTATGAGTCAGAACCAGGGATGAAACAGCCAAGCGCAGTTCTGCTGAGCTACTGGTGCTAGCCCTGCCAGCCAAAGACACTGTGATGAAGAAATTAGAAAACGTAAAGCAGATCAAGGCGACTGTGGACCTTTATTGGATAGTGCCAACATCCTTGAGGTTGTCTATTAACAGTATGTTCTTGAGTGACCAAGTAATTCTGCACATTTTATTAGGCAAGGAATATTTAACTTCTTTGTGGGGTATATTGTAAATACTGGAAAACCAGTCTTCAGATTAGAGGGAAATGTGGGCCATCTAACACCTACTGGGTAAGAATGGGAATAGGTGTTTGGAGGAGAAGAAAAAATTATGCTCAGCCACTGGTGGGAGGCAAGCACAGTGCCTGTTTAAGGCATAGGGTCTCAAGGAGCACAGTGGGAACACAGGTAAAAGATGGCAGCATGAGAGGTGGTCTGGCGTTTCTACTGTCAGTCCTGCACACTGGCTGCTCTTCTGGACTCCTGCGTAAATCTTCTCCGGGCTATAGGTGCTGTGGACCACACTGAATGCTGGTGTTGGTGGAGAAAAAGCTGTCTCTCTGCAACTGCCTACACTGCCTGGCCTCCTGTGTGAGGTCTCTGACCTGTGGGCATTGGGGCTGGGCTTCTAAATGTTTTGCACATAGAGGTTTGGTAGGTTTGTTTTGCACCTCCTGCTGCAGCCAGAGACTCCTGATGCCTCCAGTCATTGCCTGGGCAGAGCAGCCTTTTGATTCCACCAAGTAGACATGCATGCCTGTTTAACATGTGGAGACCTCACAGGAGTCTACATGTTTTGCACCTTGAAGCAGTACTACAAAGGGATTAGGTGATGAGATGACACATAATCTCACAGGCTTGTTTGTTTTTTTTTTTTCACACTGCAAAAGCCAGTCTCTTAATATTGGAAGGAAATGCCAGAGGAAGGATTGCTGCTGGTGGTGTTTCACAGCTCATCATTTGTTGTGGTTTATTTGGTCACTAGATCAACAAGGAACCTCCCTCTCTATTCTGCCAAAATAACTTCAGTTACGAAAGGACTTTCTATGAGTGTTGAGTTTTTATGTGCGCTAGTGTTTGGACAGAGATTGCTGAAATGGCTGGTTGGCTACACACCAATTAACATCATTGTTGTTCAAAAGCATCTGTGTATAGGAGTTCCAGCGTGTGAACAATTTCCTCTTATCAGAAGGCCAGCAATTTGGCTTGTATTAGGAAAATGTACAAACTTACTGACTGACATTTAGACATGCCTAGTATAGCTTCTGTACCATGTCAGAAAAGTTGGAATAACTTACAACTGAACTTCAGGTGGAAAGGAAAAGAACGGGTCTCGCTGAGCTAACAGTACGACTTGAAGTTGTCTGACTTTCAGTTTAGTTTATTCAATATACTCATCAACACAGAAAGATTTAGTAAGATACGATTGCTGGAACTCAACATTTTCATCACTTTTTCAATCAGTTTGCAATTAATTAGAAATCTTTATTAGACAAAACAATTTGGTAATTCAGGTGAGTATTTTCAAGTAGAATCAGGAGATAGAATCATAGAATAGTTAGGGTTAGAAAGGACCTTAAGATCATCTAGTTCCAACCCCCCTGACATGGGCAGGGACACCTCACAATAACCATGTCACCCAAGGCTCTGTCCAACCTGGCCTTGAACACCGCCAAGGATGGAGCATTCACAACTTCCCTGGGCAACCCATTCCAGTGCCTCACCACCCTCTCAGTAAAGAATTTCTTCCTTATATCCAATCTAAACTTCCCCGTTTAAGTTTGAACCCGGTACCCCTTGTCCTGTCACTACAGTCCCTGATGAAGAGTCCATCCCCAGCATCCTTGTAGGCCCCCTTCAGATACTGGAAGGCTGCTATGAGGTCTCCACGCAGCCTTCTCTTCTCCAGGCTGAACAGCCCCAACTTTCTCAGCCTCTCTTCATACAGGAGGTGCTCCACTCCCCTGATCATCCTCGTGGCCCTCCTCTGCACTTGTTCCAACAGTTCCATGTCCTTTTTATGTTGAGGACACCAGAACTGCACACAATACTCCAAGTGAGGTCTCACGAGAGCAGAGTAGAGGGGCAAGATCACCTCCTTCGACCTGCTGGTCACGCTCCTCTTGATGCAGCCCAGGATACGGTTGGCTTTCTGGGCTGCGAGCGCACACTGAAGCTGGCTCATGTTCATTTTTTCATCGACCAACACCCCCAAGTCCTTCTCCACAGGGCTGCTCTGAATCTCTTCTCTGCCCAATCTGTAGCTGTGCCTGTGATTGCTCTGACCCAGGTGTAGGACCTTGCACTTGGCATGGTTAAACTTCATAAGGTTGGCATCAGCCCATCTCACAAGCGTGTCAAGGTCCTGAGTATCTGAGATAAACAAATCTGTGCAAGAGCAGCTGGTACTGGTGGGATTGGGAAAAAAGAGATGGACACACTTATGAAACCTCTTACTTGGGAAAACTGCTCCGTAAGTGTTAACTATTTTGATAACTTTCAGCTGAGTAATTAATGAATGTATTGCTGCCATTTCAGATTTTTGCATATTTGCCAAGTCTGATTTTTTTTTTTTTTTTTGTCATTAATTTGTTTGTTATTCTGACTGGGAATTTTTGGCTATTTGTGATCATCCATACTTCCTCCTTTTGTTCACTACTGAAGTAATATTGCAGTATATGTGCCACACCCATGCTTTCAGCATGCTTCATTTCTTGCATCAGCTCCATGATGACTCTTCAGGAGAGTTCAGCTTTAGGCCGTAATTTGCTATAATAATAAAGTTCAAGGTCAGAAAGTTAGATGTGTGTGGACTTGTCATTCTCAGTGCTGAACATCAAAGTACAAAGCCAGGAAAGGAGACCTATGACAGCTTTGGAACCTGATGTACTGTGAAACACCACAAATGCAAGTAAACATTTTGTGTCAGCAGAGACCATACCTTACTAGACAGTCAGCTATAGATGCCTATGGTTCAGAAGCTATCTGATATTAGTATCATGTCCTCCTGATTTGCATTGTTTCTTTTGTTTCCCAATTAACATTTAGATGTATTACAGTACATTGATTCTTTAGAAGGGCTGATTTGGGATGGCAGTTCTTTGCAACAGCTAAGTCTCTGGTTAGAGCAGTAATTCTCGGTGTGGACAGCTCATGAAGGGAAGTGAGTTAAATTAATCATGCAGCAAAATGTATAACACTGCAGAAGTCAATGGAGGCACTTTGCATGTACAGCAGTGCTGCTGGGAGCACATCTCTCACCATTATTTATAAATGATGTGGAAGATTCCCCTCCAGCAGCATATTGATTTAACAGCCTATAAACACACACAATATAATAACTCCTGATCATCTCAGTCCACAGTCAGAGCAAGTTCAAGGACGTAAACCCTTAAGTATTATCAGCTAAGGTTACTCCAGTGAAGTTATACTACATCCAGTAGTAAGCATTTTTATACTCAGCTTTGCGAAAGATCAAAGTTTCACTTGGAGAAGTTGAGGGCAGAATCACAGAGAAAGGAAATGCCATGACTGAGTTATGCCCTGAAAATGTGATCACCAGCCACAGCCACTAAACAGCAGCTAAACAAAGGCAGACCAGATAGTCCAGTGTTCAGTCCTGTTTGATAGGCACTGGTTTCTAGACAGCGTTACTAGGAACAGAAAGAGCAGCATGTACACCTACAGGCCACTCAAGGAGCATCAGAACCAGGAGAACTGGATTTGCTGCATATCTGTCATATACCTGACCAACTTGGGCACTTTTCCTGCTGCTGAAGGGTCCTTATCCTTGTCTCTCTGCCTTCTGTGTTTTCCCAGGTACACTCAAGTGTATTGTAATGTATGAGCTCACACAGCAGTTTCAGAAGGTAATTACCAGAGTCTCTGTAGGTTGTAATGACACTTAGAAGGACATGCATTATTTTTGAGACCTCTGTGTGTATCTGTGAAGTTGAGCTGGGCAGCATGTCCTGAGCAGGGGACTGTAGGACTCACAGGTAAAGATATACAGAAGTTGAACGTATGGTCAAAAAAGGCTTGTTTGTATAGAAAAACAGATAAAAATGGGAAAGTTCAGTCAGTCAGTCCCTGAACCTAGGTCCCTTTTTTATGATAAAAAGATACCAAATTTACTAAACTGTCAAAATGTGTATGCTTTTGATGTAAAATGGAACAAATTATGTTTTTGGCAATTTGAGAACTTCCCATGGCATTGATACAACAGCAAATAAATCTCCATTTTGAAATTACACTAGAATAACTTGAACAAAAACAGAAAACAATCCAAAATTGAGAGACCTCACTTGGAGTATTGTGTACAGTTCTGGTGTCCTCAACATAAAAAGGACATGGAACTGTTGGAACAAGTCCAGAGGAGGGCCACGAGGATGATCAGGGGACTGGAGCACCTCCCGTATGGAGACAGGCTGAGAAAGTTGGGGCTGTTCATCCTGGAGAAGAGAAGGCTGCGTGGAGACCTCATAGCAGCCTTCCAGTATCTGGAGGGGGCCTATAAAGGTGCTGGGAAGGAACTCTTCATTAGGGACTGCAGTGACAGGACAAGGGGTAAAGCTTCAACAGGGGAAGTTTAGATTGGATATAAGGAAGAAATTCTTTACTGAGAGGGTGGTGAGGCACTGGAATGGGTTGCCCAGGGAAGTTGTGAATGCTCCATCCTTGGCAGTGTTCAAGGCCAAGTTGGACAAAGCCTTGGGTGGCATGGTTTAGTGTGGGGTGTCCCTGCCCATGTCAGGGGGGTTGGAACTAGATGATTTTAATGTCCTTTCCAACCCAAAATATTCTATGATTCTGTGATTCTATGCCATGCAAAATAGTATAATTTTATAGTTTCTGCAAACACCCCTGAAGATGGATGTATTACTAAGAATTTCATTCTCTTGTGATTAGTTTTGAAGAATTAATTTATCTTTGCCTACGGATGGACTTGAGATCATCAAGTTAAAAGTACAGGAAATGCAAAATCTTTTAGTATTATTCAGTCAAATAGAATTACAAAATACTTTAATTGAAATCCATTTTTTCTGGATAAAGACATCTTTTTTGTTAATTAAAACAGTGTTTCTTATTTTTCTTTTTTTACAAGAATAGAGTTTTGAAAGGTAAAGATGGTGTTTCTTCAACTGTTAATATTCAAGTTTTAGAGCTGGGGTACTTCTAAATATGTGTTTATTTTCATGGAGGTCAGAAACAGGAATTGGAAACCATGAGCTATCAGTAGGTAGATTGAATTTGAGAATATAGTTTTTGAGCTCTTGTAACAGTGACGATAGAAAATGAGATGGCAAATGCAGTCTCAGTTCCAAAATTCCTCTTGTAAAAATTCCCATAAATTAATTTGTTTGCTGCTGAAAAGGTCAAGGTCTGTTTTGCAAACACCTTCTCTCCACCCCATACCAATCCTCAGCAAAGTGATATACAGGCGGGAGAAATAAGTGGTATCAGCTGACTCGAGTATCTCAGTCTCCCAAAGCAGATGCAGCCGAAGCCAGTGCAGTACCCATGCTATATTTATTTTGTTATGTCACAGAGCTCACAAAAGCTCACAAAATTACTCAGAACTTATTGTTTCTGTACATAAATCAAGCCTTGCTGGTTGCAGCGCAGAGGCAGGAAGGCCTGAGATTTGAGAAGGCAAACATAATTTACACAGGTATAAAAAAACCAAACCAACAAACCACACCACAAAAAGAATTTATATTTTCAACATGTGTAAACATACATATCATTCATGAAAAAGGAGCTTTCCTTTATGTTCCCATTTGCTAAGGACTTACAACTTTTTCTCTTCCCTTGGAAAGCACATTACAGAAGATACTGGCTATGGTGTTGGTAGTCTAAATACCTTCCCCTTTGTAGGTTGATTCCCAGCCACATCCTCTGTTAAGTGGTTGGCTCTGACTGCCAGTGAGTCAGCCTTTCCTCCTGCCCAACCTGTACCTCTAGGTAGGAGGAGGCGTTCAAGACACCAGGGTGCAACTTTGCAGTCTGACACTCAGTGAACACGGTTGAGGAGAAAGCACCACAGGTTTTGGTCCCGCTGTTGATGAAGACACAGATCTTAGCCTGCCTAATAGCTATGCCAGAGTGATCTTTTCCTCTCTCCTTGTGTTTTAGGCAGCTCTGGTTCCTTTGCAAAAGCTCAGCAAAATAGTGGAGAAACCATACCCAAAATAAAAGAAGTGCAAAACAAGTTTTACAAGAAAATTGTTGCTCTTACTGAATTTTGTGGAAAGTCCTAGGCTACTGATTGCATAATGTGGAATTAGAGCATAATGGCAGATGGCCATTGGAGCAGTACATGGGGATATTTCTGTACTGGTTCCTAAATGCAGATGAAGCTTCGTAATGGGTTTGATGTCAGGCTAACTCGTACCTCTTTTGAAGAATGAGGTCCTGAGGTTGCAGAGAAGAAGCATTTCGTTTCTTGAGGAACCACACATAACCCAGGGTGGCAGCAGTCTCCCTGGTCAACTAATAGTTGAATGAGATTTCTCAACAGAGGACTTTAGTACTCCAGTTTCAGATTCAGATGCCTAACCTCTGCTGCTTTAGAGTCCTACGTCACACATGTCTTCTCTTCAGCTCTGTTTCAGAGGGCTAGTATTTATGCACAGTGTCGTGGTTTAAGCCCAGGCCGTAAATTAGAACCACGCAGTCTACTTCCCCCCCCCCACTCCCCAGAGGGATGGGGAGGAGAATCAAAAGAATGTAACTCCCATGGGTTGAGATAAGAACAGTCCAGTAACTCAGGTATAACACAAATCACTACTGCTGCCACCAATAATAATAATGATAAGAGAAATAACAAGGGAAGAAAATATGATACCGCTCGCCAGAAAAGAGCCCGACCGAAAAGAGGACGTGCCCTTCCTGGTAGCTCCCAGTTACATCCCCGGGCATGACGTGCTGTGGTATGGAATACCTCTTTGGCTAGTTTGGGTCAGGCGTCCTGTCCCTGCTTCCTCCCGGCCCCTCCTCCTCCCTGGCAGAGCATGAGACTCACAAAGTCTTTGGTCAGTCTAAACATCACTGTTATCAGCTTTGTTCCGAGGCTGAAAGTCAAAAACACAGTGCTGCAACAGCTACTAAAAAGGAGAAAAACTGACTGCTACTGCTGAACCCAGGACAGTATCCACCCCTTATTCCATACCATTCACGTCATGCTCAGATCCCACATTTTCCATATACCCTCACTCTCATTTCAGTGCACTGTTATCTTAGTGCACGGACCAATTCCTATAAAGCTACTGAGTCCGTTCGGTTCATGATGTTGGGCTCCATCTCTTGGAACAGTCTTTCAGGGCAGAAGAAGCTGTGTGCAGTGTTGGATCGTTGTCTGCTGATGCTGATCGTTCCTTCACTGTAGAACTCATCCGGTTCTATCAAAGTTCATTCTCTGTTGGGATGATGGTCGGAGGGAAGTCAGGGCCAGTCGCTGGTGCCCTGCAGACTTCTAGTTGATGGCTATAGCAGGCAACAGCGTACAATTGAGTTCATTGTCTGTTTTCCCCTAAAATCAAATCCCCTTGAGGTACGCATCGGACTTCCCCATCTTCCCGCATTACCCACCAAGTATATCCAGGTCCCTGAGCAAAAGCAATCCCACGAGTGGGTTTGCCTTTACCTGAAGCAGGAATAACCCAGACTGTCTTCCCCAGCAAATTCTTCATGTGCACCACAGGAACTTTGTCCCCCTCTACAATATGTAAAAGTTCTGACTGGGCTGGGCCAGCCCTGTTGGCAGATCCTCTGGTGTTGACCAACCAGGTGGCCTTTGGTAAGTGTGTATCCCAATGCTTGAAAGTTCCCCCACCCATTGCTCTCAGTGTAGTTTTTAACAGCCCATTGTACCGTTCGATTTTCCCAGAGGCTGGTGCATGGTAGGGGATGTGATATACCCACTCAATGCCATGCTCTTTGGCCCAAGTGTCTATAAGGTTATTCCGGAAATGAGTCCCATTGTCTGATTCAATTCTTTCTGGGGTGCCATGTCGCCACAAAATCTGGTTCTCAAGGCCCAGGATAGTGTTCCGGGCAGTGGCATGGGGCACAGCGTATGTTTCCAGCCATCCGGTGGTTGCTTCCACCATGGTAAGCACATGGCGCTTGCCGTGGCGGGTTGGTGGGAGTGTGATATAATCAATCTGCCAGGCCTCCCCATATTTGTACTTCAGCCATCGTCCTCCATACCAAAGAGGCTTTAACCGTTTGGCTTGTTTAATTGCAGCACATGTTTCACACTCATGAATAACCTGGGCAATAGTGTCCATTGTTAAGTCCACCCCTGGATCACGGGCCCATCTGTATGTTGCATCTCTGCCCTGATGGCCTGAAGTGTCATGGGCCCACCGAGCCAAAAATAATTCACCTTTATGTTGCCAATCTAAGTCCATCTGAGCCACTTCAATCTTAGCAGCTTTATCCACTTGTTGGTTGTTCTGGTGTTCCTCAGTGGCCCGACTCTTGGGTACATGGGCGTCTACATGGCGTACCTTCACCACCAGGTTCTGCACCCGGGCAGCGATATCTTGCCACAGTGCAGCAGCCCAGATGGGTTTACCTCTGCGTTGCCAGTTGCTCTGCTTCCATTGCTGCAACCACCCCCACAGGGCATTTGCCACCATCCATGAGTCAGTATAGAGATAAAGTACTGGCCTCTTTTCTCGTTCAGCAATGTCCAAGGCCAGCTGGATGGCTTTCACCTCGGCAAACTGACTCGATTCACCCTCCCCTTCAGCAGTTTCTGCAACTTGTCGTTGAGGACTCCATACAGCTGCCTTCCATCTCCGATGCTTTCCCACAATACGGCAGGACCCATCAGTAAACAAGGCATACTGCTTTTCACTTTCTGACAGTTTATTATATGGTGGGGCCTCTTCAGCACGCATCACCTCCTCCTCTGGTGACATTCCAAAATCTTTGCCCTCTGGCCAGTCCATGATGACTTCTAGAATGCCTGGACGACTGGGATTTCCTATTCGAGCTCGTTGTGTAATTAGTGCAGCCCATTTACTCCATGTCGCATCGGTTGCATGATGTGTAGAGGAGACCCTGCCTTTGAACATCCAGCCCAGAACGGGCAACCGGGGTGCCAGGAGGAGCTGTGCTTCAGTGCCAATCACCTCCGAAGCAGCTCGAACCCCTTCATAGGCTGCCAGTATCTCTTTCTCAGTTGGGGTATAGCTGGCCTCAGATCCTTTGTATCCCCGACTCCAAAAGCCGAGGGGTCGACCTCGAGTCTCCCCTGGAGCTTTCTGCCAGAGGCTCCAGGTAGGACCATTCTCCCCGGCTGCGGTGTAGAGTACATTTTTTACATCTGGCCCGTTCCGGACTGGTCCAAGGGCTACTGCATGAACTATCTCACGTTTAATTTGCTCAAAGGCTTGTTGTTGCTCAGGGCCCCATTTAAAATCGTTCTTCTTCCGGGTCACATGATAGAGAGGGCTTACAATCGAACTGTAATTTGGGATGTGCATTCCGTGTAAGTTTTCGCCACATGGGTCGTGTACATTCGACTTCATCTGGGTCTATGGGTATATCTCCGTTATTCGGTTTGATGTGATAAATCATCTCTACGATGGCTGATTCCCTCAGAGACTGGATGCCTTTGTCTAAAGTAGTCCACTTGGCCGAACGACTCGTAACATCGTCCTTGTATGGAAATCTTTCTTTCACAGCTGCCAAGAGCCGCCTCCAAAGACTGAGGGACTTTTTCTCTCTTGCAATTGCTTTGTCAATTCCCCCTTCTCTAGCAAGTGATCCCAGCTGCTTGGCTTCCATACCTCCTAGTTCGTGACCATCGGCCCCATTGTCCCAGCATCGCAGCAACCAGGTGATGATGTGCTCCCCTGGTTGACGGGTAAAATCTTTTCGCATATTCCGTAGCTCGGTTGAGGTCCGAGGTCGAGAAGTCACCTCTTCTTCTTCTTCGTCATGTGATGATGACTCCTGACCAGATGCTGTCCTGAGTGGTGAATACATTGTTTCTTCATCTCGCTTCACCCTTCTTGCCTCTTTTTTGCTTTTTCTCTTGCGTAGAGGGGCAATCGATATTGGTACGAATTGGTCCTCTGGTTTAGCTGCAGTCATCACTGTGGTTTGAGTAGCAACAGTACTTGTTGCTGGGGGTGGTGTAGCTGCTGTGGTTGGAGCTGGGGTAGCTTCGCTGTCTGTTGCAGTTGAAGTTTGAGTAGCCGCTGTACTTGTCGCTGGCGGTGGTGTAGCTGCTGTGTTTGGAGCTGGGGTAGCTGCACTGTCTGTTGCTTCGCCCTCAGATCCAGGGACATTTTTTCCCTTTTGAAGGTGCTGGATAGCGTTGAACAAGGCCCGGTAGGCATAGGCCAAGCCCCAGCACGTTGACATGATTTGTCCCTCTCTGGTATGACCAGGATGACAGCACACCTCATTTAAGTGTTTTACTAATTCTTCTGGATTTTGCAGTTGTTCGGTGGTGAAATTCCAAAACACTGGAGGGGCCCACTGACCTAGATACTTGCCCATACTATCCCACACACCTTGCCACTCATGGCTGTCCAGCCTCGGGGAAAATCTCTCGGTCCCCCTATTTTGTCGTCTAACCCCAGACAAGACCCAAACTCGACTCTGCTTAACTCTTGAGATCAGACGTAACGGTTGTGAACAAAACACACTCTGTATGCGTGCCAACATGGTGACCCCCATCACAATCAGCAAACAGGTCTCAACAATATTAAAAGGCCACTCAAAAATTTCAAAACTCTCAAACGATGCTGTAAACGGTCTGGGAGGGGCACTGGGAGGGTAAAAGAATGTCTCCTTCATAGGTTGACCACCCAGGAAGGAGAAAAAAGATGTATAGTTGCTAAGCATTTGTATTATATACCTCCCAAAGTATAAAGGTGGTGACCACACTGGGAACACAAGCCAGATCAGTTTCATGATCAATCCTTCTATTGTATTACAAGTCATTGCTACAAAATACAACGAGACAACAACCTTAGCCCAAGCCCCACACTTGAAAAACACCAACACAGCAAATACCGGCTCTAAGTAACCTACGGCATATTGAGACTGTGAGATCAAAAACAACAACTTTGAGAGCCAATAAATCAGCATTGTGATGAGTGACTATTAATCTAAAACACTGAATGCTTATCACAAATACGATTAGACACACTCCGGTCAGATCTGTCGTTATCTCAACCCTTCGTGGGTTCGGGCCCCACGTTGGGCGCCAAAAAGAACTGTCGTGGTTTAAGCCCAGGCCGTAAATTAGAACCACGCAGTCTACTTCCCCCCCCCCACTCCCCAGAGGGATGGGGAGGAGAATCGAAAGAATGTAACTCCCATGGGTTGAGATAAGAACAGTCCAGTAACTCAGGTATAACACAAATCACTACTGCTGCCACCAATAATAATAATGATAAGAGAAATAACAAGGGAAGAAAATATGATACCGCTCGCCGGAAAAGAGCCCGACCGAAAAGAGGACGTGCCCTTCCGGGTAGCTCCCAGTTACATCCCCGGGCATGACGTGCTGTGGTATGGAATACCTCTTTGGCTAGTTTGGGTCAGGCGTCCTGTCCCTGCTTCCTCCCGGCCCCTCCTCCTCCCTGGCAGAGCATGAGACTCACAAAGTCTTTGGTCAGTCTAAACATCACTGTTATCAGCTTTGTTCCGAGGCTGAAAGTCAAAAACACAGTGCTGCAACAGCTACTAAAAAGGAGAAAAACTGACTGCTACTGCTGAACCCAGGACACACAGATACAACTTTTTTAATCAAAAAATCTCAGTGTATACATACGAATAGTTGCAAAGCCAGAATGAACTCCACACAGTTCTGCCACTGTCAGTTGCATTCTCTGGATCTATACCCTTAAATTGTGGGCCAAATAGCTTTTGGCGTATTCTGCACAGGCTTCTTACAGGTCACTAAATGCCATTAATAAAAGCCTGCTAGCAAATCTTTTCAGCTGTAAATTACTGGAAAATAATTCAGTTTGCTTACAAAATGGCACAATTGTAAATTGAGAAATTTGAATTAAATTCCCAGCTGGGAATTTAAAAGCATATGTCGCATTTATTTTTTTCACTGCTCCTTTTTTGCTGTCCACAGTGAGAACTGGTCCATTGCTAAAGGCAGATAACAGATGGTAAACCTCCACTGCCATATGACTCTGCTATTATCCCATTCCTCTGCATACCTAATCTAATAAATTGAATGTAATTGACTGTAAGTGTACACCCTATATGTGAACACATCCTAGTACATTATAGCTCTAACAAGAACACTAAGCAGGCTCTTGTAGCTGATACTGTATTTCCCATATCTATTTACTTACACAGTCTAAGGTAGTCAGGATAATTTAAATGTGAGGTTCAATGGGGAAAGTAAGCTTTTCAGAGGACTGGCAAAACTCCATTTCCATCAGCTCCTCCACTCTAAAATTAAATAACTTATCAGACTTCCAGTTCTGTTAAAGCACGATTAACACCACAAACAGTAAACAAACTGTATCATCACTTTCAAGAAATACCTTAGGTTCAATTCACATAATTTAATTGTCATTGAGTAGATCTTCGTGCTGTCACCTTCAGACTGAAACATAAGGACTCAAATACTTTCTTAGTTTTAAAAGTTTTATTTCCTTCTCGAAAACTACCTTGATAGATTCAAAAAGAGTTTAACTTGAATGGTTTCCAGTCTCTAAATCAATGTCCCCATGTAAGAAAACATGTAGGCATATGTTTAGTTCTAAGCTCAAACTTGAATCCTAGTGCCTTTACTGATATTCAAATACATGCCAAATGGCATTCCTGAATGAGGGCATTTTCCTCAACTGAAAATTGTCTTTCTCTGGAGTGAAGTAGGTGATCCACATTCAAGGAACACTGCTGCATTCCAGGCTAATTATCAGCTGTATCCTAAACAGTACTGATTCTCTTTAGAGTACTCATTTATTTTACCATTATTTAGTACATGCTGTTTAATATGGGTTTGCAGGCCTCTAGATGAAGGCACTATTTTGTTAGGTCCTGTGTTAATGCAAAACATATCCTTATATAATGACAGCTACAGCACCATTATTATAGTACTTTGTACTACATTCCCCTGTAAGCTCAAATTCACAACTGAATTATCATGGCTCAACAAGTTACTGAGGACCAAGTGAGCCATGATAACAATCCACATGAATGCTTTTAGTCCATGGTAAATCTGAAGTGATATGACTTGGTGTAGCTTTTAATGCAAGACAGTACTTTGCATTTGTTGCAATCAGACCAGAGTTACTCAGCTGACATCATGGAATATATGCATGAAGCTAATCCTTGTTTTGTGCTAGAAAAGTGCAAATGTTTAAGACTGTCAATATAATTAAAATCGTGCCATCTTCCTAGTTCTAGTGTGTTTAGTAGAATATCTATTTAGTGCATTTAATTATAGCATAATTAAATCAGCACAGATTTCCAATCTGAATTCACAAACGGTATAAAAAAGTTCTATACCAGTATGGCTATTTTCAGAAGGGAAGACTAAAGACTACCGTGTGTACTTCCAGCTGGAAGTGCAGTTGCCTTAATTCCAAAAGTTCTTCCTCAGTAATTATTTCAGTGCCTAAAATTTGCAAAGGAAAACCAGCTTTCTAAAAAACTACAGGAGAAGAATGCTGTTATGGGTAGAAGCAGTCATGGTAACTTTAGTTAAGGTTACTCCCAATTACCTTCTAAATTCCTGGTTTTGGTTGTTTCTAACTTTACCAAATGTAAGTTATCCAAGCTCTGATTTTTCCAATCCTAATTTTTCCATGTTGGAGATATCCTTCAGGTTGAATTACAAGCAAATTAACAAAAAGATGTTGACAAATATAGCTGTTCTGAGAATGGTATTAAAAGAAAATTAACTTTATCTTCCATATAAAAACAGAACAGATTTGTTGAAAAGTGTTGCTATTTCTTTGCCCAAACAGCTGAACACTCTCTTCCTCTCTTCCACATCTTGACCCAGACAGCTGGGCTGCACTGCTCTGCAGTGGGACCTGTGAGCACAGGAGTTTGTTTAAAGGGGTTTGCCCTGGCACTGCTTTTCTCCTCCAGCAGTTTGCAGACATTTCTATTGCAGATTTGGCTATTCCTGCTTCAGTGGTGGCATGAGCCCAACCTTGGAATATTCTGTATTCATTTATTATTTGGGAGACTGCCAGTGTGTTTCTCTGGCATGCAAGCCGTAGGAGCGAAACCAGAATGGAACTTTATGAAATTAAGTGAGTTAATTAAATCACATGCATTTAATCCAAGTTTATTAGCAGTGAGGGGGCACTTTTGTAGCCGATGGGCTTTCTCTTTGTTAAATTGCAAAGCGTTGTTATACCTATGGCAGTAGAATTTTATAAAATGGTTATACATCTTTTTGAGTTGAAAGTATCTTATATAAGTCACTACCAGCACATACTTGGCACATGAAAGACAAGCCACTACCAGCCACTTCTGTCATAATAAACACACTGACATTTATAAGGTATCACAGAGTAAGTATACCTTCTTCTCAGCAGTTAATTTTACAGAGGCATTCTAGCAAAGGTAGGTCCTAAGGAATGATTTAAATGGCCTTACAAATCAAGTCAGGGTGGATTTTCTCTACGTGTGAGCAGTCTTTGCTTAAGTTAATTTAGGTAATTGGTGAGGGCAGCCACTCCACAAAGCACTATATGAGTTACTGTGTCAGCACTTGCTGGGATTTCTGGGGATATATCCCATGGCTCTTTCACTCCATTAAGATGAATTAGCCTGGGAGCCCAATGAACTGTGGGAAGATGTTTCCTTCTGAAAAACTGCAGAAGACTGTCTGCACTTGAGGTTGTTTAGTGTTCTTCCAAATCCTGAAGAAGTATCTTACAATGCTCATTAAGTTTGAGGTTTTTTTGCCTAGGCCCCAGGCAGGTTAGCTAGCTGTGGCTGAGAGCAGCATTATTCAGGTGACAGGGAATACTGCTTGTGAAAAAAGTGTTTAGGGAGAAGACCTAAGTCTCACTTCAATTCTGTGCAATTCACCTAAGTAATTCTTGCATTAGTATTTCTATGAGGATATACCCTAGGAAGGTTTGTCACCAGGAAGCCCAAGCCCACATACAGATAAACCTGAGGAATGAACAGGCGAGGCTGGCATTCATAAAAGAAGAGCAGAGGCTGCAGGGCATGGGATGGGAAGAAACAAGTAATGAAGAGCAACAGATGGAGGGAAACACAGTTGTTACTTTTCTGAATCAGACACAGAATGCATGCCAATACTGGGGAGGGTGATGGCTGCACCAAGCAGCCAATGCTCAATAAAGTATGTATTTGGGTTAACTTCTTCGTGAAAATAACAGAATTGCCTAAATTTCTCCAGCATTTTCTTGCTCCTGTACATGGGATCAGAGGCCACAAATATGAGCACAAACAAAATATTGGCAATGTAATTGTTTAAAGTCTTGTAAATTAGGAAGCCAGAGCATGATTTGCACCCATGCAGGCCTTTGATGTCAGCTGAATGTGCACATAAGCCCAGTTTTGACCTGAGTGCTAACAGACACTGCTTTCTAAGGTGGAATGTAGGGCTAAGATCAGGCTCGTGTTGCTTAGTAACCTCTAATCAAAAGCTCAGTCACAAATGAGAAATCTTTCTCCTGCTCGTCTTTTTGCCTTTGTGGTTTAAGCCCAGCAACAGCCTTGCATGATACTAAGTGAGCAACCTTCTTTTTCTTAAGAAAAAAAAAGAAGAATAGCTATTTCTCACGTAGGATTTTGCAGTGATGGTTCTCAGAGCACTTTGCAAGGAGACCAGGACAATTAATCCAATTAATACAAAAACGACTTCTTAAACATTATTTTTATTAGAGAGGGAGGGATGAAGGAATTCTCATATTACCAGTTTCAAGACAGTCAAAGACGACTCTGGACTTTTTCCTGCAAGGGAAGTGATTCATCCTCTTATTCTCACCTAGGGTCCTCCTAATCTCTTTCTCGCCCTGTGCAAGGCAGCTTATTGTATCTGTGCCAGGATGAATGTCACTGCCTGGCAGCTTCCAACTGCACACCCACTTTCACTTTTTTCCTCAACATTAATGTTTGGGTTTTTTTCCCCCCTCTCTTAATGGTTGTGCCTTGTCTGTGATTAGAATACAGAGAACACTCTTTGTGAATCTTGTATTTCTAGAGTAGTAAAATAAGGAAGAATTCTGCAGTGGAAAGTAGGCATTAAATCTTGGCCACCTAGAGGGAGCTGCCTTATTTCTGATCTGCAAGTAAGTGCAGGAATAGAGAAGGAGTGGAAAGAGTCTCTCTTTTCATTACAGCAGTGCCAGGATCTTCTATGACAGACAAAATTTTAAAGCATAGGGATAAGAAGGATTATTCTACTTAATCACTGCCTAACCAACTTCTGTATAGAAAAGGACGAGAAAAGCAGTCAGAAAATGAACAACCACAACCTCACTCTTCATATGCCACAGCTGTTCTGGATGTCATCTCATTTGTGTGTGCTAGGCCTGTGCTCTATGACTTTCCCATCATGTACGCCTGCTCAACAGGTAGCCATGGAAAATTAAATAGAGAAGTGGACATCCTTTGTAGAAGAAAAAGGAATAACACAGACTTTATTTCATAGTATTATTTCCCAACCTCTTTGTCTCCTTTGGGGTCCATGCATGTGTATGTTGTGAAGATAGAGAGGAAGATTTTGGTTTTGTTCTTACTTTTAAAACAATCTTTAGGAATAAGTGTGGAAACACACACCTTGGCTGCATGTAATGATGAATTCCCAGCAATCCCCAGATGGATGATGAATTACCACTAACATGGGTAGGAGATAGACTGCCTAAATACTTGCAAAAGTTTAAACCTTAGAAGACACACCACATAATAGGGAAAAAACCCAAAGCAAGGATGACCAAAAAAAAAAAAAAAAAAAAGACAACTTGATTGATTAAGTCTTTTTTTTCTGTCAATAGAGTCTGAGGTATGAAACTTATAGAATTTATGATTCATCAATGGATGTTAAAACAGGCTGGGAAGGACCTTGAGAGGGTCTGTTGCCACCCTGCTGGTCAAAACAGTATCAAGTATGCCACAACCACTCCTGTCAGGCATCTACCTAACCTGTTTTTTCAGGGGTGAGCACTGGACTTTTTATAGCCCTGCAGTGCATCCCAACACATCTCCTTGCTTGCTGTGAGAAACTTTTTTCTAATAGCCAAGTTTCACTTGTGGTTCAAGGTTCAAGCCTATTACTGAGTCCATGAAGAAGGAAAGACTCGTTTCCTCCTCTGCAGCAGTGTCTCTCCTCACACATCTCCTGTCCAGACTAAACAACTCAGTTCATTCAGCCTTTCTCTTACTGGCTATGTTTCATCCAGCTGCTGTCATCCACTTCCTTCTCCACTGGGCTTTCCACACGCTTGTGGGAATTTGTATGTATCTGATGCAGCTGCCCTCAGCCGGGCAGCCAGACCTTGCTGGGGGTAGCAGGGAACATGCTCGGGGCCCTGACAGCTACATATAGCTCTACAGATTCTATTATGCTGCAGTATGTCTTTAAGGGGACAGCTTGCACTTCCAGTGTTTACAACAGCAGAGGTTTCTCCTGTGAACTTCTGTCCCTTTTGCTCAAAGTCCACGTGAAACTGAAAGTTCAGTTTCCCGGGGAAACTGGCCCTGGCATTTCTGATACGCTGGCCACAAACATGTGCAGGAGAAACAGAATAACTATCAACAGGCATTAAACAAACTGGATAAAAACTTAGATAGGTTTTAACCATGTGTGAATTTCCCTCCTAACCAAAGACTTGGGTTTCTGGCTTAGTTTTGGTGTTATAACACTGACTTAATCGATTAAGCGTTTTCTTTAAATTGGTCTGGTTTATGGTAGAGTCTTAGAGCATACAGCCTTTTCATAAAGAATACCACGAAAAGTGGTCTATTGTTAGTGCTCTCACACAGGATCAGGAGCATACAGTTAACTTCAAACATCCACACTCATGTGCTACCTGACTCTGGAGGAAACAAAATCTGCATTTGGTGCTAAAGGTGCACCAGGTGCTGGGAAGTTTTGTTCTTGGTCAGATCCAGAAGCACTTTGGTTGTGACAAGGCTGAATATCAAGGCTGAATAGCGCATGGTCACATCCCTAAAACTACAGGTGAGATTTCTTTCACCTAAACTTGGAGGTCTGCATCTCAGTAACAGTTCACCCTACATACACTTTAGGGTTAGCAGAGTAACATGGGCACTTCTAGTGCTCACAGTGAGATGAACCATCCCTTGGAGGAGTCTGTTTCTCTCCTCAGCCAACAAAAACATTTAGATGACTTGCTCCACAGAGAGGTCCATGTTTTGTCACCTGAAAAGTGCTTCTTCCTGGGTTTTCTGAGGACTGCACCTACTATGCGTTCCCAAAGGATGAGGGGTCCATCCTGCAGGATGGGAAGCCTCTGGCTCAGCACCGGCACACACACATATGCACTCTGGTGACTGCGATACAGCATCACTCCTCATTCATGAAGATCAACTATGTATCAGTTTCAGGCATCCTTCAAGAAGGAAAACAGTGTTGGGAGAAAATACCATGTTGTAAACCGAGGCAGAAGGTCAGCCAGGAGAGGCCTGTGTGCTAAAGCAGCGGCTTGGGACACTCGGCTGTGCAATTCAACGGGGAGAATCAGGTAGATCAGGGCCTAACACACCTGTTTTAACCAGAGCGGCTACCGCCTCCTCTAAGCGCCGGCTGTGCACCAGGGACGGCGAGTCTGTCTCTGTGAGACACTGACCTCCACTGGTGACTTTTCCTAATTACAGGATAGACTTCCACACTCCTGCCTGCTGTTACATCAACCATTCCAAAAGGACTGGGATTCCTAATTCCCTTCCAAAGTTTGACTTGAAATCTTAGGAGACCCTGGTGTGCAACAGAGCAGTAACTCTGACATCTCCTTAGACGGCCCCTGGCTTGTCACAATACCTTTGGCTTGCTTTCACAAAAACAGCCTTGGGGAAAAACAGAAAAAAATCACAGATTTACAAGCCCAGACCTCAAAACTGCTTCTTTGCCTTTATTCATGATATTAATAGTAAAAACCCCAACATGTCCACATCTTATGTCTTATTCATTAGGTAGAAAACCGCAAGAAATACAACTTTCTGCACTATGATAATTCAGGTTGAGGAGTGCAGTGCTTTATCTCTGAGGATTTCAGAGCACTCAGGAACACATAAAGCCACTGTGCAAAGTCCTCTTCTCCCTTCCCCACACACTTGTTCCTGTGCACCCCTTTATCATCACCAGTGTTCAAGATGGGAAAAAAAGTAACACTAGTTATCTGCGATTTTACTACCATCGTTTACATAGTAGAAGCCTAAAATGACTGGCCTCTGTCAAGGCTGTGACTAGATGAAATGAGAAGCCCTCAGGTGCCGACTTACTCTGCTATTACATATGAACTTACGAATTACGTGGGATTTACTGGCACGTTATCAACAGAACAAGCCAAGTGACACTGCTTGAGTGGTGTGGTATGGTGATGACCAGCGGGTGAAGGTGGGTATCGATATGCTGGACAGATCTGTGCCTGAGAAACTGCTGTCAGGTCCAGTTTGTGACCTGCCTCTCTTGCCACTAAATGTTTACTCTGCCTTTCCATTTCATGTAAGGGAATAGCTGGACTGAAAGGAAAGAAATGTATAAGGCTAATCTGTGAGAGAGAAAAACCTCTGAAACCTCCATAGATTTCAAAGGGAGAGTCTTAAATAGAGAGCCACAGTGTTTGAGCACTCTTCTGTATTTGCCTCAACTTGACCCTGCCGTGCTATGGCTACAGGAGTGCAAAGCATGTTGTGAGTGTTGTGGCCTTGCCATTCCACCACAGGAGTAAAGGAACAGCTGGAGTAGTGGAAATTGTCTATATGAGACAGACCGGACAGTCTGAACTGTCTGAGGCTGAACAGAGATACAGGCATTATATACTGAGAGGAAGTGTCTCTTGCTGATTTTACCTGCTTTCTCACAGCTTTTTTTCTCTTTCTCTGCAATCTTTGCTAAAGCCAGGAACCTTGCTAAATACAATCTTCATTAAAAAAATAGTTCTATCTCTGAGCAATGGGGCTGCTCTTAGCAGAAGCAAGTAGAGAGCTGCTAAGGACAGACAGGCCTAGCACATGAAGTATGGCCCAACGCCTGCATTATCTAAGCCGGGTTGCTCTTGCCACTGCGGGGAAAAAAGGCTGTGTGACAGCGCAGAAATAAAGGGCTCTCTGCAGCAACGGTTGCCATCTCCTGCTTCTCCCCTCCCTCTGCCAACAGCCAGAACCACAACTCTGGATCACCCATCTCTGCCACATCCCTCCGCTCTCCAGACAGGAACACTCCAGCCCAGGCCTGTTTGCCTGTGCTGTTGTAAGACCCTGAGCTCACTTTTGACCAGAAGCTATATATATGGAGTATCAATGCTGTATCAGTGCATCCCGATTAAAAGTTTCTTTACAAATGATTTTTGGAGCATTCCCTGTGTTAGAGGCAGTGCTCATTCTGCTGTGCTATTTGTTAGGCTAAAGGATAGTATCTGTACATCTCTCAGAACAAGTCCACTGGAATAAGGCAATGTGTTAGAAAGCTCCAGTTTAATGCCATACAGGCTGGTATGTCTACATGACACAGGGCAGAGTCATGTCACTGTATGATTTCAGGTCTCAGAAGCAGCTTGCCCTGTTTCTCCATCAGATACCATTCTGGTATTTATGCTCCAGCACTTGCAAAAACCTAGGTAAGAGGTACTTCTTCAGGAGTCCCTATGAGAAGGAATGTTCCTCTCCTGTGCTCCATTTCAAAGGCACCTCTATGTCTGCACTTAGTGGTCAGAGCACACAGACACTGAGCCACCTGATGATGTGGAAGCCAAAAAAGGGGTCCTACAAGGAGGTATCTGTAGGACATGGATTCCCTTGTATTCTGCCCTTGCACTCTCATGTTCCTCAAGTAGAACAGCAATTCTTTCTGCGGTGACTGTTACAGTAAAGCTGGCAGTCTAAGCTAAAATACCATGAAAAAGGAAGCAGATCACTTGCATAAAATGTATAGCATTCTAATATCTATTAAGACTTCATTTATACATGTGAGCACTCTATGCTTAGCATCCAAGAACACTCCCACTCATCTCAGATGTACTCTACCGACTTCCTTTACAGGAGTTAATAGTCTGCTCTTCAGCACTTGATTGGGTATCTCCACACTATTTGTAAGTGCCTCACTGGTACTCTGTTATGGGGGATCTGTGCAAGATAGTATTTCTATGAGTAGCAAGACATGGAAAACTTGCCCGCTTCCAGTTTTCTGTCCTGTGTTTTCTGGATCTTCAATGCTATCATATTGATTTCCTCTTCTCGTTCCATACAGCCAATGCTGTGATATTCCCAGGTTCTCTGTTTCCTCCCAGACCATGTCTGTACTTCATTTTTTCCTATTCTCTCCTAAGTCTACTAAGACACTTAGCTCCTTCCTGTGTTGCCTGAGGCCTCCTCCTGCTACACTCATCTCGGCAGTCATGCCTTCTGTAGCTCTCCTGTAATATTCCTGTTCCAACAATTTTACATGATGGCTGCGCAAGATACATTATATCCTGTTGCTGGTTCAAAGTCTAGGCCTGCAGCTCAGTCAACTGCCTGACAGGTACCAGAAAGAGTCACAGCTGAACTTCAGCAAGCAGTGAAGCACTACCTACTCACTGGTTTTCAAGAAACCTGTGGGACACAAGACTTTTAAGATGCAACTCTTATCTTAAAAGTTGAGTTTCTACATTTCTACATTACGGCTTAAAGAGTTTAAAAAGGCAGTGGTGACAGTGTGGATGCACAAGCCTTGTCTCTGTATGAAATCTGACTAAAAATCAAAAGCTATTCTGCAGCAGCAGACAGCAGTAAAAATGGTGGCATCAAACCAAAGCAACGGTAGACCGTGAGCTGCTGCTCTCTAGATACGGATATTCTGCTACAGCAGTGCCTTAAATTGCAAGGCTACTGGGAAGCTATACCTTGCAAACCCTCCTGCTCACAAAGTGAAAATCATAATTACAAAAAGTCACTAGGAATTAAGTCCACAATGCCCAAAGTACCAGAAAGCCTGGCATGTCCCTTAACAGCACAGAGTGAACCCACACATGACAGATCGTTCCCCAGCCTAAAGAATGGTATCTGCCTTCTCCCTGGAACCTGGAGAAGTGGATATTCCCTCTGCCCTGCAGCAGGGCAAAGCTGATTCCTCCCTCTGGAAAGGTCTGGAATCTACATGACTTGAGGGCCTGAATGTTCAGAGGGTAGGTGTTGCTGACTTAAACCTGCTCTCAGGGAGACCAAAGTTGTGCTTGAAAAAGAAATTACAGTTAAGAACTCTTGAAAAAATTATCCTTGTGCCTAACTCCATCTTGCCTAAGCACAGCATAGCTTAATATATTCTTTATATTTAATTTTCTTTAATCTTAGTTTCTTTAATCTTTAATTTCTTTAACCTTAAATCTTTAATTTTCTAAATTTTTCAAGATGTCATCAGTTAGGGTGGGAGAAGGGAGACTGCTGCAACTGAACATAATGCCTACACATACAAATGTATAATCAGAGCTAATTTAGATTCACTTTACAGCCATGGAGAGAACTAGTCACTTTTAATATATGATCCATCTAAGTAAGTGGAGTCACAGCCTTTTCCGATGAATGGCTCTCTGAGGTCCATCACTTTTCCAAGCTCAGACATAGAAGTCTTTAACAATTGGCAGCATATGAAATATTTTCCTCTTGTTTACTTTCTCCTTTGTTTCTGATCTAACCTCTCTCCTGCCTTGCTTAGTTCAGTTTGTGTCTAGTTCAGTCAGATACTGGCTGCTGATCTGGAGGTGGCCGGAGGAGGTGCAGTGTGCTTGGTTCTGACACAATTCTGCTCTTAAGTGCTCGAGTTATCCCAGAGTAGAAAGTAGGAAAACCAAACAAACACTTATGAGAGCAGCAGTACCAACACAGCCTGGTTTTCTATGGATTAATGCTGCAAGATATGGGTTCTCTGTTGTGTAATAAAAGAGTACAGAGATGGCAGCTGCAGCTTTTCCTAAACTGTAGGCTAGTACAGCCCCCTCCTATGTTAGACTACCCATCTCCACAAAACATGCCTAAAATAATTAACATCTGCATTACCTGAATTGGTTGGAATTGGACAGTGGGTGGAAGAGACAGACCGATGTTTTTGTGTATACACACACACATAAGCACACAGCCCTGTCACTTAATCTTAACTTGCTTAGTCAAGCCAAAAGCCGTAAGGTAGGCTTACATTACACAGGAGGCATATCACAGATCATTCAGCTGTGACTATCAAGGTCAATTGCATACACACGTTTTTCTGTGATCATGCCTATGTGAGGAGCTTGCACTTGTCTGGCTCAACAATCTAGTCTGAACATTGCAAATTATCCACTGAAGTCAGTCACTTTTAATTTAAACTGAGGCAACTTCATGGTGATACGAAGCCTGAGAAACTGCTCAAGGACACAGCAGCTGCTGTTCCCACGGCAGCCAGGCAACCTGCTCTTCCTCACAGGCAGAGCAGTTACAACCTCAGAGCCAGTATCTTCCTTTACAGAACACACTCTTAACCCCGGTAATAGGCTGGGCAAACGTGAGCTGGGAAAAGCAGATGCGAGCCTGCAGGTACAGGTATTACCACGGCAGTTAGTGGCCTCAGGAAAAGTGAAAACTTTCAGCACTTGGATGCCGTTCCACGTTTGGACTAAAAGCAGCAAGCAAAGCTAAGCACAAGTCAGATCAACTGTTCCGAGGGTAACCAGGCAGCCACGGCAGCAGCCAGAAGCAAACGCGATCAATACCTGTGAAATACGGACGCGTTCGGCGTTACAAGGGCACGAAAGCGGTTTTGTGATGCCAGCAGGAGGGACCGGAGGAGGGTCCGGGCCAGCGCCGGTGCGAGGGCGCCCCCATGGCGGCGGATGCCAGTGGTGCCGGCTTGTAGGGGCAGGCGGAGCTCCCCGCGGGTCCCCTCCAGGGCAGGCGGAGCCTGCGGCTGTTCAGCAGCGGGCGGGCTGCCGGGAGACCGGGACGTGCTGTGGCACGGGGTAGGCGGTAACGAGCGCCAGCGCCTCAGGGTTGTTCTGCAGCGCAGGAGCGCCCGGAAACTGCTCCGGCATAGAACGGTTTCTGTATGGAAGGGGCCTAAAAGCTCATCCAGTTCCAACCCCCTGCCATGGGCAGGGACACCTTCCACTAGAGCAGGTTGCTCAAAGCCCCAACCAACCTGGCCTTGAACACTGCCAGGGATGGGGCAGCCACAGCTTCTCTGGGCAACCTGTGCCAAGGCGTCACCACCGTCACAGGGAAGAATTTATTCCTGATACCTAATCTAAATCTCCCCTCTTTCCGTTTAAAACCATTCTCCCTTCTCCATCACTACATGACCTTGTAAAAAGTCCTTTTCCAGATTTCTTGTAGGCTCCCTGTAGGTATTGGAAGGCTGCTGTAAGGTCTCCCCTGAGCCTTTGCTTGCAGCAGAGCAGCTTGTGCTAGGCTTTTTGGGGTAAAATCCTATCATTTAGTGCCTTTCATAGGATCTTAGCTCTTTTCACAGGAAGATATCCAAAAAAAAGCACAGCCCTCCAGAAATGGAGAAGGGGTTTCTCCAAGCCACAGTGAAACTGTAAAAGCAGAAGTCCATCCCCAAAGGTATGGTGCTGTATTACCAGCCATGGTCAGCTGCTGACTCCGACCTTTAACTCTGCATTTATTCTTCCATTTGAAGAATGATTTTACGTATTTCTGTATATAAATAGTATATGTATACATATGAATGTATGTGTAACATATGTATACCTATAATTGGGTTATCCAGGAAGTTTGCATTAGATTTAATTCATTAGTAAAAATAATACCGAAAAAAATGGAGTGTATATATGTATTTTTTTTTTTTTTTTTTTCATTAGATGTTCATAACATTTGGAACATTCATTCCTCAGAAGTTCTTTTTCTTGAAGTTGTGAACAATTTTTAATACCGTTCTGGGAGGTACTTCCAATTGAAAATAACAATACAGCAGTCCATTACTGGTCATCCATCTTTACTGTACAGTACCATCTAAAGCTGTATCAGAACATTTTAATGTCTTGCCATAGGCATGGGTTTTATAAAACATCTCTGTTCCAGATGGATTCATTATGGGACAGGGGAAGACAGGAATTATAGAAGATGTGGAAAGATGAGGAATTACTGACTGGCAGATAGACAAGACCTCATGAGCACTTGGAAAACTGTTTTAGTTCTGAAGTTCACATAATTATAGACCATTACTTTAGAACTCTTTTTTACTATTGCTGTTTATTTCCTCCCAGTTCACACATTGCCTATACCAATGTACAGATTTTTGTCATTAGTTTATGTGGGAGTAAATTCTAATCCAGCATGCTTAAAGAACAGAAAATATTGCCCCCTAACTTATCAGAATTCATACATAATTTCTGTGCCCAAAAGAACACAAATACAGCAAAAATGGAAAACGGGAATTAATAGGGGAAAACAAAGGTCATTAAACTACAACACAGTCGTGAGGGGACAGAAAAATGCCTATTAAAAATCATAGCCCTATATCTGAAAGCTATAAAACATGGTAAATATTGAAAAAATACAAATTTATTGAAATAGGCAGAAAGGGAACATTTTCCTGAACAAAAATGTCATTTACATAAAAAAAATGAAATAATTTGGAAAAATAAAAAGGTTTAATTTCCCTCTCCTTACACTAGATTATTATCATCAGATTATTTGACCATTTAAAAATATTTAAATTAATATGAATTAATTTAAGTAAAGTCACTCCCCCAAAATAATAACTCAATTGAAGGTATTCTTGATCCTTAGTCTGAGCAGCAAATCTGAGGTTCTGCCAGTCATAAAAGTCCCTTCAGTGGCACGTTCACTGTTATGCCATTGGGCTTCAGTCTGAAAAAAGATGTTTTGTGTGATGCAAAGGCAATAAGATTGATGGCAGGAAAGCCAAAATTAAAGCACAATGCCAATTGGATTGATGAAAACAAAATCCAACTAGACTCCATCAGTATAGAACAAAACACAGATTGAAGGCAGGCAGGATGGTGCTCCAAAGGCAATCTATACAACATGCTACATAACCTAATAATGTAAGAGCCTTTCATCAAAGTCTAGTGGCATTTCCTCATAGATTTGTCCTGTGGTATATTTTGGTTTAATATTTTAAAGTCCACTAGTCCATTATCTGTTGCTGTCCATGGTTCAATCACTCTAAATCTCTGGACCAAAACATCCCATCAGCCCTTAGCTCCACTGTCTCTACTTCATTGACTTTTGCTTCATTTTGGTGCCAGGCCTTCCTTTACTTCGGCTATTACTCTGACTCCTGAATTAGATTAAATGGCCCTAGGGACATTCTTCAATGTTCATATTGATGTTCTCTGCAGCTATTCATGGTCCTAATCTATCATCTACTAATTAGTAAAATTAACCTTTTGTATTCAGTACCTTCCACCTAACAAAATCCTGACACTGCAGCAACCTCCCATGACTGCAGCAACCTGCTATGAATGCTGATATTCATGAGTGTATGTTATGGCAAGGACATTGTTCAAGCTCTCAGCACGTCTTTTTACATGAGTTGGTTCCTGGGCATTTGAGTGGAAATACTGTTATACAGGAAAGTTCAGAGCAAGAGTAGAAATCTATTTTAAACAAGAAAAATTCTTTTTTTTTTTTTACTAGTATTTCCAGGCTTTTTTCACACTAGTTGTTTTCTCTGTTTCTTGTCTGTTTGACACCTTGAAATAATAGAATCATAGAACAGTTTGGGTTGGAATGGACCTTCAAAGGTTATCTAGTCCAACTCCCCTGCAATGAGCAGGGATATCTTCAACTAGATCAACAGGGAGCACAGAGTAATACAAATAAACTCAGTGAAAGCTGAGCTCTAGGTACATGTGCTACACAATGTTAAATAGTCCATAAAATAAAGTCTTGGTGGCATCCAAAATCAGTGGAAACATTCAGTGTCTCAGTTCACCACTTGCAAAATGGACATAATGGACATAAGCCCCCTTTGCCTGTCTGGAATTGTACAATAGTAAAAATAGACTGAAAGTTATTGAGAACATTAACAGATGGAAGAACTAGTGTGTTATAAAAAACAGACATAAATTAATATTGCTTTGTGTTTTAGGAGTGAGTTGGAAAAGAGTCCGTAATGGAAGTCTCACATTCTACACTTAACAAGAAGAAGCAAAATCCCAAATAGCAGTGAATTTGGCCAGTCTTAGGTAGTCTGTGAACTGAGCAAGGCTTAGCACCAAAACTCCAGTGATGGCATAAATGAGTATCATTAACTTTCCTAGTACTGAAGTGTCAAATCAAGGTTTCAGCAGTAACTTTGATTCTGATACTTCCTAACCTGTCATCACAATCCTGTAGATGATTTTTCAAATGAAGTCTCCTATGTCACATATGAACATGCATTTGTGTGTGCAGTGTTCAAGGCATCATCCTCTCTCACACACACAGGCTCCCACTCTTCTTACTTTCTAATATAGAATCATAGAATAGTTAGGGTTGGAAAGGGCCTTAAGATCATTTAGTTCCAACCCCTCTGACATGGGCAGGGACACCCCACACTAAACCATGTCACCCAAGGCTCTGTCCAACCTGGACTTAAACACCGCCAGGGATGGAGCATTCACAGCCTCCCTGGGCAACCCATTCCAGTGCCTCAACACCATCTCAGTAAAGAACTTCTTCCTTATATCCAATCTAAACTTACCCTGTTTAAGTTTTGACCCGTTACCCCTTGTCCTGTCACTACAGTCCCTAATGAAGGGCCCCTCCCTAGCATCCTTATAAGCCCACTTCAGATACTGGAAGGCTGCTATGAGGTCTCCACGCAGCCTTCTCTTCTCCACACTGAACAGACACAACTCTCTCAGCCTGTCTTCATACGGGAGGTGCTCCAGCCCCCTGATCATCCTCGTGGCCCTCCTCTGCACTTGTTCCAACAGTTCCATGTCCTTTTTATGTTGAGGACACCAGAACTGCACACAATACTCCAAGTGAGGTCTCATGAGAGCAGAGCAGAGTAGAGGGGCAGGATCACCTCCTTCGACCTGCTGGTCACGCTCCTCTTGATGCAGCCCAGGATATGGTTGGCTTTCTGGGCTGCGAGCGCACACTGAAGCCGGCTCATGTTCATTTTCTCATCGACCAACACCCCCAAGTCCTTCTCCACAGGGCTGCTCTGAATCTCTTCTCTGCCCAACCTGTAGCTGTGCCTGGGATTGCTCCGACCCAGGTGTAGGAGCCTGCACTTGTCGTGGTTAAACTTCATCAGGTTGGCATTAGCCCACCTCACAAGTGTGTCAAGGTCCCTCTGGATGGCATCCCTTCCCTCCGGCGTATCAACCGAACCACACAGCTTGGTGTCATCGGCAAACTTGCTGAGGGCGCACTCAATCCCACTGTCCATGTCACCAACAAAGATGTTGAACAAGAGCGGTCCCAACACCGATCCCTGAGGGACACCACTCGTTACCGATCTCCAGCTGGACATCGAGCCATTGACCACAACTCTTTGCGTGAGGCCATCCAACCAGTTCTTTATCCACCGAGTGGTTCACCCATCCAATTGATGTCTCTCCAATTTAGAGACAAGGATGTCATGTGGGATAGTGTCAAACGCTTTGCACAAGTCCAGGTAGATGACGTCAACTGCTCTGTCCCTGTCCATCAGTTCCGTAGCCCCATCATAGAAGGCCACCAAATTGGTCAGGCAGGATTTCCCCTTAGTGAATCCATGCTGGCTGTCACCAACCACCTCCTTGTTTTTCATGTGCCTTAGCATGCCTTCCAGGAGAATCTGCTCCAAGATTTTGTCAGGCACAGAGGTGAGACTGACTGGTCTGTAATTCCCCGGGTCATCCATTTTCCCCTTCTTGAAAATGGGGGTTATGTTTCCCTTTTTCCAGTCGTCAGGAACTTCACCTGACTGCCTTGAGTTTTCAAATATGATGGACAGCGGCTTAGCAACTTCATTCGCCAGCTCCTTCAGGACCCACGGATGGATTTCATCAGGTCCCATGGAGTTGTGTACGTTTAGGTTTTTAAGATGGTCTCGAACCAGATCCTCTCCTACAGTGGGCCTAAGGTCTTCATTCTCACAGTCCCTGCGTCCGCCTTCCAAGACTTGGGTGGTGTGGTCAGAGCATTTGCCAGTGAAGACCGAGTTAAAGAAGTCATTAAGAACCTCAGCCTTCTCCAAATCCAGGGTAGGCAGTTCTCCTGATAGCTTCCGGAGGGGGCCTATGTTGTCTCTAGTCTGTTTTTTATTCACAGTGTACCTATAGAAAGCCTTCCTGTTACCTTTCACATCCCTAGCCAAGTTTAATTCTAACTGGGCCTTAGCTTTCCTAACCTGGTCCCTAGCTTCCCAAACAACATCCCTGTATTCTTCCCAGGCTGCCTGTCGTTGCTTCCACCTTTTATAAGCCTCTTTTTTCCTTCGAATTTTCTTGAGCAACTCCTTATCCAGTATCACCCAATATCCTTATCATCATACATTCCTTCCTCTGGATGAATTAATATCTTGTGGATCTTCATTTACTAATGTCATTTTACTTGTGAATGAGTAAATACACATAAAAATGGAATTATCTTTTGTGCTTTGTACTTGATTTGCTTAGTTGATGTTACCACAGTCCTTTGGTTATACTTGCTAAAACTCTTAATGTGATACTCAAAAGTGGCAAACATTTCCTACATCTCCTCGCCAAAAAATCAGTCTCATAGGGAAACACTGAGTCTTTCTTTAAAAATGTAGTGTCATTCTTCAGTCTAAGAAGAAACAGAGAGAGATATGCAAATCTGCCTTCAGAACAGATTTTACAGTGCGCCACTTTTGTGCACAGCCCTCTGGCGTGGTTTAAAGTTACTTTCAGTACTGGAGTGCTGAGCAGTGGTAATGACTGCAGCTTAGAAGTGATTTTTGTGAGAGTGTGTCTCAGCTACTGAAAATAGAATGAAATTAGTAAAATCTGGAGATTCGTTTTTTTGCTCTCAGTGATGGGACTTATTTAAGAGCTCTGAATCCAAGAATAAATCCCTTCTGGCCAGAAAGTAGCTCCACAAACACACAGTGGTAAGCATGGTGAAGAATAAGATTCAGAACTTTCTCATTCTGAATGGCCTCAAATGCATGCTCTTGGTTTTCAGACTGTCATTATTGGGATGATATTAATATTTTCAGTTGCTGGTCAGTACTGCTGGGAGAGTTCTGCATTTCTGAAATCATTTGGATTGGTATCACAGTGTTTCCAGCCAAGGGAGATGGGCAGGGTAGTTGAGGTTAGGATACCCTGTGTAGCCTCTCTTGGAGACTGTTCTCCAGCTCACCTACAATGTCTTTCTTACTGCAGGACAGAGTTGAACTCATGTCCTATTCCTCTTCCCCAACCTCCATCTGCAAACCAAAGCCTCATACTCTCAGGTGACCCCTTTGCTCCTGTCTTTTATGTCTTTTTCCAGTGCTATGTTTTGTGTCAACTGGACTTCCTCCTGCAATCTTCTCAAGTAAATTCAAAGGATGATGATCATTATCAGAGACAGGAAAAAGTCTTATACCAAAAGAGATGGAAAGGGCTGGGCTCTTCTACTTTAGAAGGGTAAAAAGAGGATGAGTGTGAGAAATTAACATGAAGAAATGCCTGGGATAGAAAAGAAAGACAGAGAGTCCATGTCTTCTAAGACATTAAATGGTGCAGTGAGACATTGATTGATGCCCTGATTCATCAGTTAATGAAAACAGAAGGCCACAAATATAACATTAAGAAAGAAAGTAATTTTTCCAGAATGTTGGGCTGTGAAACATGCTGACACTGGAAGCCACTCTGGCCAGTGATTTAGAAGTATGTGAAAGAACTAACCATTTCCAGTAATAATAAAGATATCCAGAATTATAACAGTTAATGCAGCCAAAGAATTGTAAGGGTTCAAAAATTCTTTTACTGTGCCCTGACTATTAGGGAAGACATGAAATGACCTCTGTCAACTGTGTGGTTTTTGCACCTTCTTCTGACATGTCTGGTACTATTTACTATTGTAGACAGACTACCAGACCAGATGGATCACAAATCTGATCCAATATGGTAACTCCTTATGTTCTTAAATGAAAATTTTGCCCAAAGCATATCAGGAAAGCTTTTGGAAAATCTCAGCAAACTAACATAAAAAATATCTGATAAATTGCCACCTTCTGTCTGCTAAAAGAATGTCAAAGAATAATCATTTTATTGCTGTCTAATCCAGTATGCTCTCTGCTTTTTTAGGGCAGCTATAGTCTTCAAACTGAACACTTCCTGAACTCTGTTATTTTTTTAGGAATGACTTCCATCTGTCTTTGAATAAGCTAGCCCTGATCTGTGTTCTGTGTGTTAGGTTGTATCTCTGAATGTTTTTCCTGGTCACATTCTGAAGCCTGGACAAAGTGTTTCCAAGGTGGATATATTTCAATGCTGAAACAATGCACATGAAGGAATTCATGACCTGTCAGTACAGCAGGTATGGTATTAATATAAAAAATAGAACATGCAATACTTATCAGAAACAGGAGGAAAGCAGGCATATTTTAGAAGATGCATTTCAGATACCCTTATCACATCTCTCCCTCCAAGACAGTAGCATTGATCAAATAACATTGCTTCCAGTAAAAATGGTAACAGTTTCCCTTCAACCACCAATTACTCTGAGTTCTGCAACACCCTCATCTAGTGTATTTTTCTCCTATCCCAAACTCATTCTGTTTTCATGATAACTGGATTACTGAACTCCTGTAGGAGTGCTGAGTTTGTTACATGTGGCAAGACCTGGCTCATTGGCCCTTTTTCTCTGCACCTTAAGACAATCAAGGCACAGGGCATGTAAGTATATTCAAATATCTGTTCACTGCTTGTCTCCTATGCAGTAATATTTTGCACCCATTTTGCACAGAGGAAAAGATGCAGTGAAGAATCAAGTCAGTTATCCCCCAAAGTAGTGAAGTAACAGCTTCTGACTAGAAACATTAAAGCTTAGCAGCAGCTCCAAGGCAGGACGACAAAGGTCTGACCCACAGTGCTTGAAAAGCCATAAGAAGTATACTATTTCCTAGTGGATTGTTCCCAGCAGGACATGGACATTTCCCTATTTGAATCAAGCCTAATAAGAAGCCTCATGTCACTGCCTTCCTTACACTCCACACCGAAAGTCAATCCCACTAATGCAGATTTACAAAATTTCCAGGGGTATCAGGTCTCTTTTTTCTCCCACTCTCCCTGCAGCAGGACGGTACAATAGTACAACTGGCACATTGCCAGCACGTCAGGAAGGTCTTCTTACACCCTTATCCATGGGTCACAACACCAGAGAAAAGCTGTGACAGCATGCTGTAACGGAAGACTATGTATTTTTCTCCATGGCTGCAACCATGTGCTGTGGCCACACCTTTACCAATATACTTTTGCAGCTGTGGCATGTCCTGTCTGTGATTTAACATAGAGGCTGCAACCCCTTTCTACCGTATAATGAAGGGACAAGGATACAAGCATGCAACTTGAGGAGTGGGGTAAGATGTGGCCATGCAGATTTCTAGCTGCTTCATTCACCTCATGGGCTCATCTGGCCCTCCTGAATGTATGTCTGTGTATATATGTGTGCAATGCTATATAGGAGGCCTTATAACAACAATATGGCATAAAATATCTATAGCAGATGAGATTTTAGAGACATGACAAAGTTCTTGGTAGCACAGTGAGCAACATGAGGCACCCACAGTAATGACTCATATGGGTTGAACTTCACAAGATTATTTACCTTTTCCAAGGGCATCTTCAGTATGTGTCAGATGTATAAATACATTCAGCATCTTGCAGTAGTCTCTGACTTTCAGACTCCAGATTGCTTTTTCCTGGTCATCTATCACACTTTTATCTTTTGTTAAGGTCTTGAAGTTTTGCTTCTTTAGGTACAGAGCTATTTAAGCAGCTCAAAGGCCCTTTGTGAAAGAAAGACCATTATTTAGAACAATTGCAAAGAGAGAAAGCTGTTGGATAGTGAGACATTATACATGTCTTATCTTTTAAGTGTGTAGCGGTTTCCTAAATAGAAAGGTTGTGTTGCTTTCCTGTTTGATCTTGCCATAGCTCTCTGTTAAAAAAAAGTCAATATATTGATTCAGAAAAATATAATAACCCAGTATACCAGAGCTTGCCTTTGTGAGTTAGGTCATAGGTACAGTTGATAAAATAACGACAAGTTTGAATTACTAAGTTAATACACAGAAGTTTTAAATAAGGAAGTGCTACGAACTTAGATGTTCAAAACTGAAAAGTGATTTGGGCCAGTCTCACAATGTGGGCTGTGGCTGGAAGACACACTAACTGTTGAGTCTAGCAGTTAGAACTGGCTGGAGAGGGAGGAGTCAGATGCTGAAATGAAGGTCAGCCAAGATCATATATCAGAGAAGGCCAGCTGCACAGAGCCAATTATCTCGTGCAAAGGATCCTGAGGAAACCAGCAATTGAAGGGCAAGACTTTTACCCTTTGAGGCTGGCTGGCTGGGAGCGGGAGCTGTGCCTGGGACAGCAGGAGACAGGAGGGAGGGATGAGGAGCCCAAGGATGGCACCAGAACCAGGGTGAGAAACATGTGGCTGGGGCTGAGCAAGGATTAGGATTAAGGCTGGCAACTGAGAAGTACAAACCTGTAAGACAGGAGAGGCCACTCTGAGCTAGTCAGAGCAGCTCATTTGGCTGCTTCAGCCAGCCAAGATGCAGATCAAAAGCTCAAAATTATACCTTTGCTGGTTGCAAACTTTGGTTACTGCAGGCTGAAGATGCTGCAAAAATGACATTTCTGTTTCTGGTGCACAGTTAAAGGGGAGGTACAAATAGGAATACCTAAAGGAGCTTAAAGTAGGGTATTGGAAAACCAAGATATCCTAAATAGTTAATCACCTTGGAAAAAAATAAGCATTAGTTATTAGAATGATTTATCTCTATTTGGCAATGAGTATTTTGGTTACTAATTATACTGTAATGTGCTTATGACACAGTAGTTCAAAGAGCAGAGGAGTGATACAGAAATAGGGAGACCAGAGACTAATAACAGTTTCAACTGCATGGGAATTAAAGCTGAGTGAATAAACTAAAGAAATGATTATCCAAGAAACATGCAAAATGAAGATCAAAGAGTGAACAAGGGATTATAGGCAGTTGCAGTTAACAGGGTCTAGTTACTGAACAACAGTAAGAAAAGTGGTTTAGATTGCCAGCTGATGTAAACTGTCATCATTGAGTAGCACAGTTTCTGCTATCTAAGAATCTTATCCTTCACCAAGAACATAAAAGAAGGTAAACCACTATACTGTACGTGGAGCAGATCTCCATTAGTAATAAAGTGAAGTCCCCAGTCAACAGTCACAGGAGAAAACCAAACAGGGAATGGGGAAATACCCACTTGGGCATAATGCAAGAGAAGCCCATAAAGTGGATCATTTTGGAAGTAGGTACATCTTTCAGAAAGGATGGTTGGGTAAAGGCAGGCAATGGCGCAGCCATACTGCACAGCAGAAATTGAGACCCCTGAGCTAGCACCAAGCCAAGGGGTCTCAGTTTCTGTGTGTGTAGCATGGCACCCTTGTTGCTAGATCTGCTTGAGAGGTGGATGTGATCAGCCCATTTAGAAGCATCATGTGACCATGGCTGTGCTTCTGTGAGATGAGCTTTGTGGCTTTTAGAACAGGAATATCTTCACCAGGTACCGCATTGCCCATTAATTAAGCATTTAATAGTCTCTTCGTTTGCTGGGGGAACACCCGCGCATGCAGTTTTTAATTACCAAAAATTATTGTTACCATGATGGAAACTGAAAAGCAAGAAAACTCTGCAGGAGAGAAATAGTTACTGTTCCGGTCCTTCCTCTCACACCCAAAGACCAGCCCTGTGACTGGATCAACACCCAAGGCTGTGCAGCAGGGGACTGCAAAGCCATGTCTGGTTTGGCAAGAGGTTGTTCTTGAATACTGCCAGAGCTGCCCGCTGAAGCCGTGCGCTGTACTGCTGGCCAGGGTAGCCATGGCAGTGCTTGGGGCTGCTGGGGAAGCAGAGGATGTGAGGAGGCTTCAAAGCTCTGCCTCCATCTGTAGAGGAGTCCTGAGACAGTGTGATGCCAGGGTGACCTGCCGCAGGGCTCAGACTTCAGGGAGCCTGAGACCTTTCTAAAGGGGTTCTGGTGGGATGATGTGGCTGTACCATATCCTTTGCACACTCTATCCTTTCTACAAGTACTTGTTTAATCTCCCTTTTGGCTTTTTGTTCATGATGGTATTTGTGCTGACGAGTATAGTGATCAGATGCAAATACTGTGCATTGGTTGTCAAGCTCCGATTGTGTAGTTTATCAGAAGTGAATAATTAAATAATGACAATGATTATAATAAAAATTAAATTAAAAAAGTAATGATTTATAATAAATTATAATTCACCTAATGATTTATTGTGAATTATATAAGGAATCTAGTAGTGATAAAACAATGAAAAAAAAAAAAGAAATAATGAAGGGGAGGTTTTGTCCCTGTTGTCATGTCCTGTGCCCCACCCCACAGTTCTTTCCCATGAAAATGTCCCTTGACAACACTGTTGATGTTTTTTATAGCCACAAGGCCACAGGAACAACACTATGGAAATAACGTCATGAGATAACTGAAGGGGAAATATTGCAGAGGCTTTGGGAAATACTGCCTCAGCAGCTTCAGAGGAAGGTTATAGCAATGCAGAGTGCATGCTGTTTGCCGCTCTAAGGTACTCAAGTAGCTGTGCAGCGCAAGTATTAGAGGCTTGTGATCAGGTGGTACTGGGCGATAAAATTTCTTGAAGAACTGATCAGGGATCTGGATGGAAACCATGGCTGTATAGACCATGGCATAGTGGCAGCTCAAGACCCTGGGATGCATGAGAGGGCAACAGCAGAATACAGACCTTGAGACTCAGGAGAGCAGACTTCCGTCTCATACCAGTAATGGGGGAAGCTCGAATTCCAGGAGAATCATACACCTACAGGTAAAATGGAAGAAGGACAATTTGAGGATGTGTAGGCCTCACTTTGGTGTTGGGAAAATGATGAAACAAACCTTTTTGGAAGCCATTTCTGGGCAAGTAAGTGAGAACAAGATGAACAAGAATAGTCAATATGAATTTCTTAAGGTCAAATGATGCTTGACCAATCTGATTGGCTTCAATACTAAATAAGATGAATTGCTGGAGAAGGCAAGAGAAAATGACGATGTCTACATAGACTTTAGTTGGGCTTGTGACATGGTTTCCTGCAATAATCTTGTGGTATGCAAAGCACTGCTCTGGCTGGCTGGCTGGCTGGCTGGAGAAGAAGCTCTGGCTGGCTGGACAGGTTAGGTGTTCCAGCTGGCTGGCCAGGATGAGCTGCTTTGGCTGGGCAGCCAGGCAAGATAATCTGGCTGGCTGGCTGGGTGGATGCTCTGGCTGGCTGGCCAGAGCTGAGAGTCTCTTGTCTGGCTGGCTGGCTTGAGATGTTCCATCTGGTCAGCCAGTGTTGAGCAGCTTTGGTCAGCTGGTTGGGTAAGGTGATCTAGCTGGGGCTGAGAATCTCTGGCTGGCCAAGCTGGGGAAATAGGCTCTGGATGGCTGAGCCGGTTGAGCTGCTCTGGCTGGCTGACCAGGTAAGATGATCTTGTTGGCTGGCCAAGGGAAGAGGCTTTGGCTGGCTGGGGAAGCAGGTCTCTGGCTAGCCAAGCTGGAAAGAGAGGCTCTGGCAGGATGGCTGAGCGACAAGGGCTCTGGCTGGCTGACCAGGTAGGATGATCTTGTTGACTGGCCAGGGAAAGAGGTTCCTTCTGGCCAGCTGGGGAAGCAGGGCTCGAGCCGGCTGGTTGGGACTGAACAGCTCTGGCTGGCTGGAGAAACAGGCGGTGGCTACCTGGCTGGAGCAGGCTGTTCTGGCTGGTAGGCTGGGGAGAGAAGTTCTGGCTGGCTGGGAGGTGAGGATCCTGGTTCTGGAGCAGAGCAATGCTGGGTTGTTTGAACAGAATTATTTTTGGTGATCTAGTGAGATTTGATAATTTATGCAAATAAAATGAAAGTTCAAACAATATGGTCTTTAAAAATTAAACAAAATTGTCTCTTATTACCAATTTATTAGTTTTTTTGTGATGGATTTTTTCAGTCATATTCATGCAATTGTCATAATTAATGTCCCACAGTTTAGCTATATATTAATTGTCATTAAATTAACAGCCAGTTGTCCACGAAGACAACTGTTTTTGGAGTGGTGATCTGAATTCTAGGTTGCTCAGAGCTAGAAGCTAAAAGACAAACCTCTAGGCACAGTAATTGCAAGCTGGGGTGTCAGGAGTCCTGCATCTCATCTGATACACAGGCAGCTACTCCAAACCTGCTTCATCAGCTGGAGAGAATCCCTTGTCTGGCCTCTTGTGCCCTCTGTAATGGAATATAGCTTACTCGGATTTTCTGCAGCATGGCCAACTGAGTTGTTCTTCTTCCTTGAGTTACCACTATAATGCCGCCGAGCATGCCTTATGGTCTGGTTTTAAAAAAACTAACAAGTTTCCAAAGCTTTTATCTCTGTACCTGTTTCTATAGTTTGGATTTGTTTCCATTTTCATTCTTTTTAAACAAAGTCGTCTTAATTGGAGGCAAGATTGCCATTTCTTTCCCAATTGAAAGAAATATAATTGTTTCTACCAACATTTTTTGTAACGGAAAACTATGGTCACACACTTTCTTCATACCTGCACACTGTTACTTGCACAGCCTCTGCCTGTGTTCTTTTCCTAAGAATACGTAGTGCAATTTTCTACCCCTTCCCCATGGATCATGATGATGAAATAGTTAATCATTCTTGCTGTGCTATGGTATCTAGTATGCCCACATAGGGTCTAATGTGCCATACTGAGAGCGTGCTTTGTATGAAGCCCACCACACTGCATTAAGCACTGTACATCAGTACAAAACCTAGATTCCAAGGAAATCCAAATGGGAAGTAAAACAAAAAAACACACCACAGAAAAGAAGTATTGATTCTTTGTCCATCCAGCTGACAGAGTGCTGCACATCGATGTATTTGCTTTATTTATCCCAGCCATCTGTATGGAGGAAGTCTGCTTCAAATATTGGCTCTACTAAAAGAAGAACAAGAATGAGCAAAGAAAATATATTTTCATCACCAAACATGTGATCAGTGGTTTGGCACAGAACAATATATTATTTGTTAATGATTTTTATATACTTAGTTTAGCCTAAAGGATTATGTTATGCTTTGATGCACACTATCAAAGCAACTGTAGCATTAGCGAGAATTTATGAACTATGTAAACACTGGTAAAGGTCTGGACAGTATCCAACATAAAAAAACCCCTCATTCTCAGTTCTCATCCAGCAGTAATTTCAGTGATGGCCATAACAATTTTTGATTAAATAGTTATGCAGGAAGTAATACAATTTTCTTTTCACTGGCTCCCCTCAAACATTTCTTTTCTCTCCTGGTTAAGACAGTGCTGAAGATACCAAAGTAATGGAAATAATTAATAACTTAGCTAATCCTTATTTTGGTCACTTTATGACAACCATGAGTATATTCTTGATTGCTACTGTTGTTCATCCACACCAGTGGAGACAATGATTTACGCAACAAAATACTCTTTGGAAATCACAGAAGTAATGTTTCTATGGTGAATGACTTGGTCTAAGACTGAAGGAGGTAGAGAAGTAGCGAAAAAAACCCAAACCTAAGCCAGAGAAAGAACATGGGCAGGCAAAGTGAGAAATAAAAATACCCTTTTATGAAACTACATTGATTTTCTTACATGACCATAAGCACCTTTGCCTCATTAAAACTTTTGATTAATAGTGAAAGTTAAAAATAAAATAACAAGATAATATAGTTAGCAAATTATTCCAAATAGTAACTCTAGAGCAGCCAAATATAAAGATGGGGAGTTCTTTCAATGGTGAGTCAGATTTGCTGCTGAAAAAATAGCCCAACTTTTTCGATGGCATTTGTCTTATGGCAGAATGTATTTGATATCCCTACATGTATTATTGAGGAACAGAAGTAGCAGCATGGAGCAATGTAACTTAAGAACAACTGGGTTTGAATCTACTGGTCAGAGTAAAATACCAAGAATAACTATATTTCCATTCCTCTCAAAGGTATGTTTAGAGAAGGAAAGAAAGCAAACAGTGCCACAAAAAGATACAAAGGAATCTGTATTATGTTACACAATTACAAAAATACCTTTTGTAAATCAACTATTGTATTCTTTAGCTTTATATTATATATATGTAAAAACCATGAATTTTCAGCTGGATAAAGAATGAAAAACAGAAGCAGTAAAATTCAGAAATTGTAGGGCTGATTGTATTTCCAGTTCAGTGTATATCAAGAGCAATTGCATTAGTCAGTAGAGTCAAACTATCATAAAATCCGTGAAAAGGTGGAAAATGGAAGAATAGTCTTAAGGTTAAAAAAGTTGGGAGCCTGCTATTTTCTGACCCTATTCATTATGTCAAGAGTACTTTGAATGCTAACCATGTCTTCTACTACATTTGCAGCCCCTCCTGATTTGGTATTACCTACAAGTCTAATAAGCCCCAGCCTAGGGTTATGGGAAAATGATGGTTCTTTAAAATTTTCTTGTGGTTACCCTGGAACAAAGGTGCCAAGTTTGACACTTAATGCTGGTTGTCCTGTAGCCATGATGGTTTCTAGAGTATGGCAAAGATATGAAAGGCAAAGTTGTAGGAAGAGAAAAAGCCTTCTGTAGCCTTTCCAAGTAAAACAGGAAATGTGAAGAAGTTGTCTGGTTTTCAGGCTCCAGAGCTCATTAATGTTTTGCGTCAGTCTTTGTAAAAGATCTGTCCCCCAAAAGCCTTCTTCCCCCACTTCCCAAGGCAGGATTGAGCTACTTGGTCAAAATGCAGCTCTAAGTTAACATACAGAAGGATCTTTTTAAGAAGGCACACCACCTTGCCCTCTTCTACAGTATATTTAGTAAAGGAGCTGCCACTTTATTTCCTACTCATTTCCCACTTCTACAACCCTTTAACTTCTAAGACATCTTCTGCATATTACATTTCCAGTCCTCCTTCTCCTCTTATCTTTTTTACTGCTTCAGGATTCCCTCAGCACCTTTCCTCATCTTCTTTCAACATCAAGTCAGTCTTCCTGTCGGCCTTTTCCTCTAAATCTTTCTCCTGCTCCCTCTATCTTGCCTCCTCCTGTGCTTTTCAAATTGTCACAATTTTCCCCTCTATTTCTGTAAAAAAGTTTAGTTGTACATGATGTAGGAGGAAGGGCTGAAAGAACCGTGTTTGTTCAACTTGGAGAAGACCAAGTGGGAGATATAATTGCTCTTTCTAGATATCTAATAGGTAAACATTGAATTATTCTCAGAGGTGCCCCCCCCCGCCCCCCCCCCCCCGGCAACAGATACTAGCTGAAGCATGGGAAACTGAGATTAGGTATGATGAATAAAATTATTCACAATGACACTGGTACACTGGTACAGGTGCTCAGGGAGGCTGTGAAATTACCGACTGTGGAGATATATAAAACCCAACTGGACAAAGAAAGCTCAGAGAACTTTGCTTAATTTTTGCATTAACCCAGCTTTGAACAGGGGGTTGGACCTCAAGTCCTATAGAGCTTCCTTCCAACATAAATAACTCCATGATTCTATGTTATTAAGATGTAAATTATGTCAGAGGGCACACAAACAGCGTGTGATAAAAACCATCTTTATTCAAGGCACGCTGTTTTCTGTGTTAATTGACAGTATGGAAATAGTGACCATCACCTTACTCTTTTCAGCTTTAATAGTAGTGGGAAGTCAAGGTTATTTTGAATAAGAGAAAATTCATCATATAAAAATATTTCTTTTTACACATAAGCAAACAAACCCCACCAAATCCTAACATACTTAGGTTCCTAATAAAATCTTAATTTTTAAAATGTCATATTGCTATCAGCACAAATATCCACAAGTATCTTCTACAGGATACTCCACTACTGTCTTTTTAAAATGCTTATACCATACAACAGCATGATTATCATCCATTTACTGTGCATGCTATGGTGAATCCATTCCAAAATTTTCAAGCAACCTTTACATAGCTTTTCTGAGCATCTTTTCCCAATCATACCGTGATTCTTTAACACAGCCATGTATGAGTGTACTTGTCTAAAAAAAAAAAAAAGGGCAAAAAAAAAAAGAAGCTTTAAAAACTAAAGAAAATACTGCGTAGGAAAGCTATCCCTTTGGAATACTTAAAATCCAGTATCATCCTGAAATATGATAAATGCCATGAAAGAATTTTATGCATTCTGAGTATGTCATGCCTCATCCAATGGCATCAGCCTGAGAACATGCTCTTTTTTTCTGCATCTCCTGATACTTTGGATTGTCAGGAGCAAACTGTGCCTTGAGAGGATGTCTGCAGCTCCTTTGAAGTACTTCTGCTAAAATGAGGTCTTTGATATCAAATCATCAGTTCCTTATTGAAAGGTGTATACAATTGCCTTGTAGCCCAAAACTAGTATTTGATATTGCAGTATTTTCATACTTTTCATACTTTCATACGTTGTAACCTCTTCAGCTTTAAGAACCAAAAATGGTGCTGCAATGCAGATGAAGTTTAGGTACAATGCTTTGAAGTTTTTTGTTCTTCTGGATTCAGACCTAGGGCTATGTTGTTCCAGATATTTGCTTCAGCCTCAATTGCTTCAATACATGCATCAGACAACCATATGCTGGAAGAAGACTTAGCTGTAAAACATAGCCCATTTTCTTGGAGAAAAAGTAATCTTGAGTACATTGTTCTATTGTCCTGGTTCTCCACTGTCTGAATCAGATCCCTCCATGATAACAGTTAATAGCTGGGGCGGGGGGAGGATCATCTCTTCCTTTCTTTGTGGCCTCACACAAGATGCAACTGGCTAAGCTACAGGAAAGAATGATGAACAAGGGAGAGAGAACCTTCAAAGGAGATGGACTCTGGCACACAGCCCCACGGATTACACTGGTGTCAGGGCAGAACGCAAATCTCATTTTTCACTGCAGCAGTACTTTTCCATCCCTGCAATTAGTAAAACCCTAACCAAAGTAAAATCCAGCTACTTAATTTAAAACAAACAGTATATCTTTAGTTTAAATTAAGAACCTGGTTTGTTTGGGGGGAACAAGACTTGAAGCAGATATATGTAAGTAGTAGAATGTTGTTACCTTATATCTCAGAAGAACAAATAGTAGAAAATCAAGAAGGGAAAGGCATACAGAATTTCACCTACTCTTGGGGATGAGTAGAATGAAAGTTGGCTTTCCCTTCAGCTCCACTGACCAGAGACTTAAAAATTTTCCATTAATTCTTCCAAGATGTATGCTGCTTGGAGGTTCTACTCTTCATTTGTTTCCATTCCTCTTCCATTCCTCCTCCAAGAGTTCAGCTTTGTGTTGCTCAGAGTGTCCTTCCCTAGGGAGCACCATTGGCTGCGAGTTTGCCTTTGCTGCAGCTGCTTCTGGATCCTGAACAGCTTTAAGAGGTGTATCTGAATTCTCTGTTGGTAGCCATTGGAGGAAACGGAGCTGAGCTGCCCCTATCTAAAAGCAGAGGTTTACTGGCTGAATGCCTTTATCAAAGCAAATTATCATCAACTGTTAAGTATAGATGTCACTAAGGAAACAAAGTTGAGTAGTGCTTTGGCAGAAACATTGACTCATATAGGAATGATGGTAATAAAGGAACAATACAGGTAATTTTTGTAAACAGTAATTGCCGTTGAAAGGGAATGTAAAGGAGAATCCATATAGCTTTGGCTTACATGTGGACTATACAAAATGAACACTCCACTTACATAGATATTTTCATGTATACATAAAAGGATGGCAAAACTCCAAAACACAGAATCTAGCTGTTCAAAATAGTACTACCATGGCGATAGCTCTAGGAGAGGAGTGGATGATGGTGAGAAATAGTTTTGAGCATCCATCTTTTTCCCACTTGATAGGCCTGAGGAGTTTTCTATCCACTCAGTTTCCCATAAAACCATCTTTTTACAATACGGTAGCTTGCAAAACAGTGCATGTAAGAGAAGCATTCATTTATTAACACATTCACAGCAAGATGAAAGCACTCTTGTGCTCAGGATATTGTTATTTGACATGATAAAGTACAGTTTCAAGTCCTTCACTGGAAAAGCTGACTGGAGCTTAGTCATGCAGGTGCAAAGGTGTCCTGAGAAACAGCACATGCAATAGGACTGGTTAGCACAATGGCCAAGGTCAAAAACAGTGCAGTTGCACACACCACAGACCAAGTGAGATTCGTCATATGGTCTAGGAACTTGGGACTCTGTGATAATAGGAAACTGATTCACTTTAATGAGGTGGATGTAAATATCAACTCCTTTGCACTGCTGTATACCTTACCACAAAAAGATTCCAACTGAGTTGAGTGAAATAATTCCTTTGACAAGCTGCAGGTGCTGGGCCTGGAATGTATTCTCTGACTGCTTGGGGTTGCTTACCCTGGTCATCTACAGTAGATCTTACAATATAAATGATTTAATTTTTCAGTGGGAAAAAAACCCACCCCAACATGGGGCTGAAATGTCTTCTATCATCCAATGAAAAGAAAGGATAAAACATACAGTACACAGAGCCGCTTTATATGATTATAGCAACTTGAGTTCTGAAAGAAAGGAGGCTCAGAAGAGATTTCTTTTCCTTCCCAGATAGAGCTTTTGTGAAACATTGTCCTAAACAAATAAAAGATTTTTGCTCAAATGATCTACCTTGCTGTTTTCCTTTCCTTTGAAGAACCCTCTGGTACAATAGGCAACCCATCAGGAATAATTAGATTATACGGCAGCATCCATGGAAACAATGCAGCTTTTGAAAAGAACTCCTACAGAAGATCTTAGAAATCACATCTATTATGGATATCTTTTACTGTTTCAAAGACAGCACAGCTCCAAATTATGGGAACTAACAGTGGGGCAAAATCTGACTGCTCCATGCTTTGTCCCTTTGTCAATAATTATTACTACATGAAACAGTTAAGTAGTCATTGTGCTGGAGAGAACAATTGGCTGACAGGAAGAAATCACCATCTTTTATTCTGAGTTTTGGGAATCAGTAATGAAATCTACATCTTTTTTATATAGCATGTTTAGTAAGCTCACACCTTTCACATTCTTCAGTTTTTCTCTAAGAGGGCAATTAGTGATGTCTCAAAAAACAAGAAGGAAGAGGTGTTAGGCAAAGGTATCTGCATTTTAGGGCCTTATTCATAGCAACACAAGAAATTGAAGACTATTTGGTCTTAACCGTGGCCATTTTTGTGAGCCAGCATACCTTACCTGTTGCAATGTATTAATGATTTCAAAGTTGAAATTGTCTTAAAGGTGATTAAATTGTAAGAAAAAATATAATGTATTTATATTATCAAAATCAAAGGAGAAGGATATGGGTTCTGATTTTCGATAATAGATTTCAAAACTTTAAAGGAAGCAAAGACATTTGACCTGAGGAGCCTACGTCTTGTGCTGCAGATAATCTCTATTTCACACATCACTCTGTATTATTATAAGTCTCATTTTCTCGTTCCCTGCTGTCCCTGGTCTCATTGTCCTTGCATGTGTCTGTGTGTCAGGAAAAGGATTTACATAACAAATCAATTTATTTAAAACAAAGCAACAACAAAACCCCTCACACCAGTGATTGTGTCCTACTGACTAACTACAGTTTGAAGTTTCAAAAGGACTTAGATAACTTAGGAAACAAGGTTATTACGAACTTCCGTGAGATGCCTACTCTAAAAATACTGTCACACACAGCTAGAACAGGTCATTACTTATGAAATTATGTTAGAAAGCAAATTTCTCTCTAGAACACGTACAGGAGCAGCAGTACAAGATTCCCTCAAAGTCCCTGCCAGTTGATTATTATACCTTACCTGGCAGATTAGAATTTTAAAGGTAAGACAATTAAAAAATTCATCCATTAGACCCATTATGTTTCTATGTACACTGGGCTAAGTCATATGTTAGGATTTTTGGGAAGGGGAGGCTGGAGACTTCTGTGGGATTTCACTGGGAAGTGAACTAAACCCACAGTCATTCAGGACTTCATAGAACATATTACCGTGAGAAGGTAATGGCATAGCATTCTTAACCAAGGCTGAAACTGAACCGAAAACCAGACACACAGCAGAGGAAAGTGGTCAGATGAAAAAAAAAAAAAAAGAAAAAAAATGATAAATATTTGCTACCAGAACCCCTACCCATATAGTACATATAATTATTCTATGCATGAACCTCTAAGGGGGGGAAAAAAGGGTTCTTTACTTGTTCTGAAAACTGGAAGGGAGAGATAACTCCACATTTATGCTGAAGATGGTTATTCTTGTTATTTTCATTATCATAATCATTGTTATTTTCACAACATTTATCCATAAGACAGTGCAGACGTACTTCTCCTCTTGTCCCGTCCCCCCCATTTTTTTTATAACTCAGTATAAGGTGATAGCACATAAAGACAATACTCTGTTCAATGTACTTCTCTAGCAACAGTGGTTTGGTCAGGAGTGGGATTTTCTCTCAGTTCGCAGGGTTATTTAGTGTGCACCTTTCCACTCCATTTCATTAAAAAAATCTTTCCTGGAAACAGTAGTGTAGAATATGGAGGTTTCAGCCTTGCAGATCACAGCATCTGTAGTAGCAGTATAAGCAGACTGTCAGGGCTCACTTCTATTTCCAATAAACTTAAGGTCTGAGTCACAGAAGTCATAGACGTCTACAGTTCCCACTGAATTCATCTGGTTTGTTAGGGGCTGGACAGCTCTAACAAATTAAATCTGTAACTACTATCACTATTCGAGGGGAAGTGATTGTTTTTGAAAGATTACTGACTAAAGTGCAGGTTGTGCAGAAAGACCAGTTCTAATGCCTAAAGAGACTCTTCCTGATCAATTAAAAGGAAATCTGTTTCCAAAGTCCACTGCTTATCATGAAAATGGACAATTATGGAAGATTAAAAACTACAACAAAACCAAAGCAGAACAAATACATCAAACCTTAAAATTTTGGTAAAATGAAAGACTATGTTAAAGAAACACTGGGAACAAATTTATTTAATTAAAACCCGTTGTTCATTGTAGTACACACAGTTTCCACGGAGCTGTGCTAGCTCCCCAAATATCATCGTCCACACCCTTCTCTTAGGCAACTGAATGCGCTGTTTTATCCTCAACAATGTCTACTACTGTGTCTCGGATTGCTAACCCTTTCATGCAACCATTTTATACACAGCGTGTTTTCAGGCAAGAACAGCAAAATAGCATAGAAGAAACCTGTTAAAACAAAGGATGATTTCTCTATTTTTAAACAAGACAGCACAATTAATTCGTGTCTGAAACTAGCTGTCTTTGTGAGGGAGTGATGTGGATATTAGCTTTAAATTCCTCAAAATGACTGTGTATGTTATTCTGGGAGAATTCTGGGCAGTCTTAACAGTATGCAAGAGGAGTTTTTCACGCTGTTTTGACATTTGTCTGCTTCCATGAGCCATTGTGTGATGTTGTACCATCATTATTGCTACCACCATAAATGTAAGCTCCTTTTGCTTTTACATCAGGCTGAATTCTCCATTATTCAGACCTGTTTAAACCCTAAGGATGCTCAAGCACACCTATTGATATCTGAAAAAACAGATAACACAGTAGGTCATTTTTAAATCAGCCACATAATCAGGAAAGTAACAGAGATCCAAAGGTTTAACAAAGGTAAATCTGCAGAAAGGGGTAGGGAATTTCATGTTGTCAGCTTTTTATTGCCTGCAGATTCTTAAAAACAGGTTACCTGTGATTTTAAGATGAGTTCATTCTATTTGAAGAGAATAACAACACAATAATTTTCAGCCTACAGGCAATCAATTTAAATTGCCACAAGGTGAATGCTGTGGTAGCTTTTCTTCTCAGCACAAAGCTCATGGACTCATAGTGTTGCCAATATGGAATACACATTTATTGGTCCATCATCAGCAAGACACGTGTTTCCCCAGGAGACTGGCAGATCTTTAAAAGTTGCTTCAATATGAAATATAAAAAAGGGGACAGAAAGAGTTTAATAATGTGGCTGGAAGTAATTGAACCTTATAGTAATGTAACTATTAACACAAAGGTTGCCTTGAAAAATAACAACGTACTGTCTCAAATCATTACTTAGACATTCAGGAAGGATTCTCCTCACCTAATATTATATACTACAGTGTAGATATCTGAAGTCCCCTATGTATTAAATCAAAAGAAATAAGCACACGTCAACTAGTGCACTGTAGGTATTTGCCTTAGGATGGGATGAAATGCCTTCACCTCTGTTGACTAGTAAAGGAAGCCTAGAGGACTACCTCACATGTAGACACACGCGTTTTATGAGATGAGTGACTTTCAGAGTGTCCATATTTCTCTAAACTTAAAAAAACAAATGTAAGGGATGACAGATAGATCTTCCTCTTCCATTAAGTGAAAGACCAGCTGTGAAGCAGGCTTAGGTGGTCTTAAGAGTACCTCAAGAAACCTAGGAAGGTTTCTCCTAATTTATGCTTTTCCCTTCCTGTACTGTATTGTAGTGTAAAAGCTCTGCTTATGCAAAAGACAGCATGGTCAAAGTACCCTTTCAATTACTCAGGCACAAACTCAGTGGGCTGCCCATGATGGTGGAGTGCTGCAATCTGGAGCTTGTGTTAGGAAGCTCCTCAGATCACATCAGTAGTGGTAGCCTAAAAATCTGAGCAGCATAGCTGTCTGGAGACAACTGAAAAGTCCCAAATGGCAAGTCAGCAACCCTCTATATAATCTTAGATACAGACAGGACATTCCTTTAGCAGGAAATAAGCCTCCATTTAATTTTGCCATTTTAGGGAACTGCATTCAGAGTACTGCTCAGGTATCACGGAGCTAATACACGCTGCGAGCATGTGGGAAAGATGCCATCTGGAAGACATGAAATCCAAAAAGATCACATTCATATGACAATTTGATTTGCAGGTTGAGATGCCAAAATAAGCAGATTCAGACAGTTTTGCATTTGCATTGTGTTTTGGTGGCTCTACAACAGAGGTTGTCAATATTTTTTTTCTAAAGGGGTCTGCTGCTGATTTTACTGAGATCTGTTCAGCAGGAACCTCCACCTTTCCTCAAATCTGGAGACTGAAATAGCACACTGTAGCTGCTCTTCAAGAGACTTTGAAAATAATAGAACTCCTATTATAACCTAAGAAACGTGGATCTTGATCTTGAATCTTGATCAGGACTTGGATCTTGAATCTGTCTTTTAAGCAATCCCATCTTCAAACAAAACCCGGTAAAGACTCTGAAATGTACATTTAAGAGATGGACAGTGAGTCAAACAGAGAGATGCCAATCCGCAGAATGAGCAGAAGAGTGAGGTTTGCCAAAAGGTCACACAGTTATCAGACGAAATTATAATTTTGTAGTAAAGATGAGAAAAGCCTAAAAAGGAGGAATTATGATCCCTTGTAGTAGTTTTAGAGGGAAAATGGTCATTGCTGAGTTCATAATTTACATAGATTATTATGCAGCTAGTCAGTGTTTCAGCACAATAGCGGGCTTGCAGGACATCATGCACAACCTTTGCCGACTACAACTCTAAAGAACCAGGAGGTTGGGTCAATGACTTTCAGTGTAGAGGCACAATGATCTGTTTAAAGCACATTTGCTACCAATAAAGCAAAGCTGCTGGAGATGGAAATCATCAAGTTGCCAGACTTGCCCATCTCTACACAGACAAGTGGAGAAATGCATGTGTTGGAAACTCAGCTGGTTGCATGAGTACACATTTCCCTGTGCCTTTCAGTAAATCCAGTATTGACAGGCTTCTTGTATATCAGGAAGGTAAGACTTTAGGCAAACTAATCAATTTCTAGGGTAACAGGCTTGAAAGAGTAGCAGAATGGCCAGCCTTCATTGCTAGAGACTTTCTGCTAAGCATAAGTAGCAGCAGCCATGGTGTGGGGTGGCAGTAGTCCCTCCTATGAACAGTAGTGATTTCACTAACACTCTCATCTCACTGAGTGCTAAATGGGCAGCAAATCTGGCTCTCCAGGGCTCTCCTCAGCATGCTGGTGCATTAGTACACTTTTTCTTCACCACTTTTCTTTGGTAAAAGCAGCCCTAATCCCACCTGCTCTGAGCTCCTCATGGCTGGGGCAACAGAACGTTTTATCAGCTTTTACTGTACTCTGAGGAAGCCATGTTTATCCTTTGCAAAAGCAGTCAGAGAATCTTACTGACTTTCCTTGGGAGCAGTGGGATGAAGTGAGACAGGGTAGAAATAGAAATATTTTTTAAAACGGGAAAAAAGTCTTGATATCATTAAAGGGGCATTTTAATGTCTGGCTATTCACCTGGTGTCTCAAATTCAGATACCTCGAGTAACCAAATAGTGGACCTAATTTTCAGTCCTCTTTGGATAGATTTGCACTGTTAAAAGGATTCTCAATTATCAAACAAATATGAACACCAAAATATCACTTACACATGTAAAAGAGGTTCCACTAAGTCTCTCTGAAACTGCCTGGAGAATAACCAATGGAGTTAAAAAATAAATGAAATCTAAAATAATGCTTTCTTGTTGTTTGTTTCTTTATGCCATAGAATGAACGCCTACAAGACTTATTTTAAAGTGTTCAAGAGTGCCTGGAACCAAAACTTTGGCTGAGTTTCTTTAGAGAGACAGCATGAAACCACAAAGCTTAAATCCACACTGAATTTTCTCAGAGATCTGGAGCATCCAAACTGATGATTTTGATTCATAAGCATGTGTAATCGTAAGGTCAATGTTTGATTTTGGTGTGTGTGGGGTTTTTATTACATTTTTGTGAGTGATTTATAACACAATGATAAAAACATTTGCCATATACTGAATGCATTTTGTTGCATCTCAGTCACTGTGGGCTACTATCAGACCTTCCCTTTTTTTTTAGATAACAAAATTGTGCACTTCTATCCATTTCAGGCTGTGAGTGTATCAGAAAAAACCACATTTGTCTGGTATCAGAAGAATTATAGACAAAGGGTTAATTTTGCCAATGAACTATTAATTCCTTTTCACCTTCTGCTTTCCCTCCTTGTTCTTTAAACTCCCCCACCTTCAAGAACAAATGAGGCAGACAGTTTGTGTCCCTTGTCATTGCAAAAGAAAATCAGCTGCAGAAGTGATTTCTAGAAATATATGTATATTTTTTCATATTAACATGCAAATCTGACTTTTTATTGCAGATCCCAATCAGAGAAGATTTTTTAAATAACACAAATTCTTATTCTTTTGCATTATCCAAGTTCTTATTTTGTAGACCAATGTGAGTTGCTACAGTTATGCTTAGTAGCATACAAAGTCAAGGGGATTTGAGATTGTTCTTTCACATCACTGATCTCAGCAGGCTAAGTAGTCACAGACCTGATTTTCCTGGGTTTAGTGTCAATATTTTAAAAGAATATACTACAGTATTATAACCTGCATATAAGAACAATTGGAAATGTCACTGTTATGAGAAAACCAGGTAAAAACAGATATATAAATGGAAAAAAAGAAAGTTCTTAATTTCCAGCAGTGGTGAATTCATGCCCAGAGCAAGGAAGGAGTCATGGCTATCCCTAATGCTAGTTGTCACTGTTGATTTTCCTAACTTTTGTATGAGTAAAGGTCTGAGTGGCAAGAAGTCATAAATCAGAAGAAAAGCAAGAATACTAGATGGTGTAAGTGAATATAACCACTCATCTGAGGTTACAGAGAAAATCAGAACATTAGAATGTGACCCAGATTGCCTGCTTTATGTTGCACCCTGTGCTGAATGAAGCAGAGAGTTTGGGATTGGAAACTAAAATGAGCGTATTGAACATTTTCATATTTTCCCCTAATTATAGACAGCTTTTTCTTAAATATAAGTGTTAATGGTATTTTAAAGAATGTGACTATTTATATAGATATCTTATCCTGCATGATGCTGAATTTCATTACACCACCTTGGTTTGGGAACAGTAGGGGAAAAGACATTACCTTTATGGAATTGAAGCCTGAAGGCACAGAGTGCCTTTTATCAAATATTCTAGTCTGTAGAAAGGTGACAGTAACATCTACTCTGGAAAACATGAGAAAAGCTGAAGTCTGGCTGACCTACATTGGATTAAGCAGTTCCAAAGGGCTGTTCGTTGGACAGAAAAAGACATAAAAGCTGAACCATTCCCAGTGAAAAACAGAACGATGAGTGCATGAAAAAGATAGCCAAGCACATTATTCATTTAAAAGAGGAAGGAAAACCAAAAGAAAGTCAATTAGTATCAGAAGAGCAGCAAAGAACATTCAGCAAAGCCTCAGTAAAACAAGATGCTGTTGGCTACGGAGAAATGTTAAGTGAGACCACAGGGGCTCTTGGTTTCCTGAAGACAATCCTAGCTCTTGGGTCATTCACCTTTTCATAAATTTCGGCTTGGTAATAGTACTGCTGTCCTCAAAGCTAAGAGGGCTGGAGGATAATTAAAGTGAGTTCTATTAGGAGTATCTCTGACAATTAGGGATCTATATTTAAAAGGAAGTTTCTTTTCAAGAAAAGCCTGTTGCTTCATAATAAATGAAAACTAATGTTATTCAGAGAGCTAAATTTCCTCCTAGGAATATTTCAAGAGAATAACAGTAATGCACATTCTGTAAAACATGAATTGCACATATGGATGTGTTTGAGGAAAACTTAAAAATAAAATAAAAAAAAAATAAAACATCATTTACACAAGCAAAATAAAGATGCTTATACAAAATATGTAAACCCCTGCACAGCTGAAGATAGTAACTACTCAGGCTCATCATTTATGCCTTCTTGTTTTTATTTCTATCCACTTTATATCTGTGAGAAATTCTTACAGATACAGGATGAGTCAATAAGCAAGGAAATATTTTGTTTCATTCCACGGTTGTTTTTTCAGATTGTCCAAAAGTACTGCAGGAATGTGAAGCCATAGCATTTTAAGAGCAGGATGTGGAACAGGAGGGCCTAAAGTCTGCCAAAGGAGCCCAGACCCAAACCAATCTGAAAAGATACTAGAATGATAGAATCATAGTTTTGGCTGGAAGAGACCTCTGGAGGTCATTTAGTCTTGCATCCTGCTCCAAGCAGGATTATTTCCAGCACTAGGTCATGTCATCCATGGCTTTGTCTAGTCAAGTGTTGTATATCTCTGAGGATGGAGATTTCATAGGGTCCCAGGGGAAGCTGTTCCATGGCAGCACCACCATCTCAGTTAAGATATTTTTTTTAATGTCTGTTTTCAACCTTCCAAGCCAGAATTTGTATTTTTTGCTTCTTGCTATATTTTCTGCCACTGTCAAAAAGAGTTTGGTTCTGCCAGTTTGTAACTGCTTTTAAAGAAATCACCAACTGGTATTAATCATCCCTAAGCCTTCTTTTTGCCACACTAAAGAGGTGTGGTTCTGCCAACCCCCACTTGCATCTCAGGTGCTCTAGCCGCTGACCATCTTGAAAGATCTTTGCTGGACAATGTCCAGTTTCTGAGTGTCCCTTTTTAACTTGGACATCTAACAGCAGACATTATTCCAGGTGCAACCACTCAAGTACTGAGCAGAGACAAGTGCTGCCCTCCCTTGATCTGCTGGCCTTACCCCTCCTGATGTTGCCCAGGACACTCTTTCCCTTGTCTACAGTTGGAGCATTCTGTTGGCTTGTATTCAGCTGACATTAGCCATTACCCCAGCTTCCTTTCCATCAATTGTCACTCACCCAAGTGTTTCATAGCTTTTGCTGATGGATGAGTTCATTTCTCAGCTTGTGCAGAACTACATTCTTCTCCTTGGTGAACTTCAGAAGGTCCTCCTCCACAAAATTCCAGATGTAACAGGGCATCTTGGGATGGAAACTCTATTATTTATCTATTTATATTGTATTTATATATTCCTGTAATGGCATAACTACCTCAAAAATCTCTGATCATTATCATCACTAACAGGTAAAGAAGATGTACAGCTAAATACCAAGATTCCAGCAATACTGACCTGTAGAAATGTTTGGAAACCATAAATGTATTGCCAAGAACCTGAGCAGAACAACGAAGATCTAATTTTGGACAACTCTGAAGCCTAACTGTGTTCAGCCTAGATAGTGAATGGGTTGCTAAAACTCCATTAGACCAGAAAAGTATTTAAAAAATTGAGGAGCATGAAAATATTCTTAGAGCAGAAAATCAACTTCAGAAAATCACATCCATGTTCAAAGAATGTCTTAAATGATTACGAGATCAAGCTTCAAGAGTGGTATCCCAAGTTTTTCTTTTAGTAGTAACTGATGCTACAGAATACACATAAAGAAATACATGTCCTTTTTTCTTGCAATAATGACATGCTTTCACCTGTAAAATGCTGCAAAGTATTTTCCCACCGTTTCTCACTGCTATCAAATGATTCTTATATTTTTGGGGATTATTCTACATCATATAGTTATTGATAAACACTGTTTTTGAATACAGTTAGGAAAAGTTTATAGAGCTTACATATAGGCTATTTCAGTTGGAAGGGACCTACAGCAATCATCTAGTCCTGCTGCCTGACTAATTCAGGGATGACCAAAAGTTAAAGCATGTTATTGAAGGCATTATCTAAAAAGCTTTTAAACAGACAGGGCTGGGGCATCAACCACCTCTGTAGGAAGCGTGTTCCAGTGTTTGACCACCCTCTCTGTAAAGAAATGCTTCCTAATATCCCCTGGCACAGATCTGAACCATTCCCATGTGTCCTATCACTGGGTATCTAGCAGAAGAGACCAGCACTTCCTCTCCACTCCTCCTCCTCAGGAAGCTGTAGAAAGCAATGAGGTCACTCCTCAGTGTCCTTTTCTCCAAACTAGACAAACCCAAAATCCTTAGCTGCTCTTCATAGGACATTCCTCCAGCCCTTTCATTTGTCCTCCTCTGAACGCATTCATAGAATCATAGAATTCTATGAGGTTGGGAGGGACCTTAAAAATCATCTGGACCGTGCTTTCTTGTCAAAAGCATGGTCTAGATGAGAGGTACCAGCACCTTGTTTAGTCAAATTTTAAAAGTGTCCGATGTTGGGGAATCTACCATTTCCCCAGGGAGATTATTCCAATGGCTGATTGCTCTTATTATGAAATTTTTTCCTCTTGTGTCCAACCATAATCTCCCTGGGAGTAACTTGTGCCCATTACCCTTTGTTTTTTCCATGTGACTCCTTGTGAAAAGGGAGCCTCCATCTTCATTGAATCCACCCTTTAAATACTGGAGAATGGTGAAAACGTTTCTCCTGAGCCTTCTTTTCTCAAGGCTGAACAAACACTGTTCTCTCATCCTTTCCTCATATGGCAGGAAAGGACCTTCACATCCTTAAACTGTGGGCCCAGAACTGCACACAGTACTTGAGGTGAAGCAGTACCAACATTGAACACAATAAGATAATCATCTCTTTTGACTGCCTGGTTATACTGTGTTTAATGCACCCCAGCATGCAGTTTGCTCTCTTACCTGTCAGGGCACACTGCTAACTCATATTGAGCCTGCTGCCACCCAGCACCCCCAGATCCCTTTCTGCAGGGCTGCTTTCCAGACACTTCTCTCCAGATTTATACTTGTGCCTGGCATTACTCCACCCTAGGTGTAGAATCTGTCATTTCAGGATGTTAAATGTCACCCCATTAATCATTGTCTGGTGCTCTAATCTGTTGAGATTCTAATCTATCAAGATTCTTCTGCAAGGCCTCTTGTCACTAGAGAAAGTCAACAGCACCTCTCAGTTTGACATCATCAGCAAACTTGCTAATGGTGCATTCAACTCCTGCATCCAGATTGTTAATATATATATTGAACAAAACTGGCCCTAGAATTGAACTCTGAGAAACACCACTGATGACTCTTCACCAGTCACATGTAGCCCCTTTCACTGCAACTCCTTGAGCCTTGCCCTTCAGCCAGTTCTTCACCCAGTACACAATGAATCCACTTATCTTACAGCTGGACAACTTTTCCAAAAAGATACTGTGAGGGACAGGATCAAAAGCCTTACTAAAATCTAGAAAATGCTTTCCATCATTCACTAGGTGACCTTATCAAAGAAGGGTATTAAATTAGTTACAAAGGACTTTGTGAACCATGTTGACTGTGCCTGATGTTTGCATTATTCTTTAAATCTTATGTTTAAAGAATATGTCTTCCTGTTTTGCTCTCATTATTATCTGTAACAGACACACCCCCTACATCGTGTAGCAGATTTCTCACTGTACAAAAAGAGCTGGCTGTGTGAGGGAACTGGTTTCTTTTGTCACATGGTATTGTTTCAGCTCCACAGTAGGAAGACTGACAGTTTTCTGGGCCATAAGGCCGAAACCAAATAGATTTCCAGGAGAGCTACAAAACTTGTGAGAATAACCATTTGTTAGATATTTATTTTCCATGACCAAATATTATCACTGTGAATAATCTGTGGAAAAAGGGGTCATGAATTACAAATATATTTAAGGAAATGCTTATGAATGCTTTTTAATTTTTCTTTTTTTAATCATGTCCATCTGACTTTATTGACATCTACTGTTTATTATAGTGCTTATGCAGAGCTACATTTAGAATGGATATAATTCCACTGACTGCAGTGGGGTTACACCAGGCATGAAAGCAGCCCACCCACTGACTTTACATTTTGAAAGCAAAGCTGTGCAATTGTAACAGGCTCCACATTATGTCTTTGCTAAATCCAGAGACTTTCTTCCACCCAAGGTCTCCCCCTTCTTTTTATGCACCTTGCTCCTTTCTTCACTTTTATTACCACACTGCTCCCTCAACATGATTGCATCTGCATTTTATTAAGATTACTGCTACTGTTTAAGGAACACCACATCTCAGTGCATCATGCTATGTTTTAATATTTCCTGTTTTATTGTACTTGTATTTCCTTTAATAGATAAGTATATATATTTTCACATGCAACAAAATCAGACTGCTTTAAGGAATAAATTAATAAATTGGCATTTAGAATGCTACCAAGCATCAGGGCTGCCAGTTACATTGGCTGAAGAGCCAGACCATAGCCAGCCAGGAAGGGATTGTCTGTCTGTTGGAAATTACTATTGTCATTATTTAGACTTGAAGTGCTGCCCAGTGCTTCCTCTTGAAACATAGGCAAGGTACAAGAAACCCTGCACCAAAAAAACTACAATACAGCTTGAAGCATACAAACCTTCAGTGAGCAACAATGATTTCTAAGGAGAATGGGGGAAGGCTAGAGGAAGGAAACAAATCCCTTAAGTAAGGAAAAAACCTGACATAGTTCCTCTTGCAAAATACCAGTGCATATACACGGATGTGTATATATATATATAAACATATCCATACTTTTTAAAGACTCAGCCTTTCTCTGTTATACTGAAGAGCATCCTGATCACACAGTGGACTCCACCATGGTTGTAGTTGAAACCGCTGGGTAGCTGAGAGAACAGTCTGTATACCTACAAGAGTCCTGTTAAGAGGGCAGCATTACTGAACATGAGTACAGATGTTGTCCATGGGTTGAGACTATACCACAACAGGGAGGGACTGCTATTGCTGTCAGTCAAATGGTGTTGCCAATTTGACATAAAAATATTAAGTAAATATATGACCCCCCTTCTCTATCCTGTTTTCCTGTCCCAGAGCCTGAAGTTTTGGAGGAAGAAAGAGAAGACCCAGGGACATCCTAGAGGACAGCTGCTAAGATGTCAGAGTAAGCTTGGGCATGAGGGTCCTCTGGGATCCAATGGGTTTGCATAGATTGTGTCTAAAATCACGCTTGCAGGCTTGCAATGCCAAAGGCTAGAAAATCTGTCACTGAGGGCATTTTCTGAGCAATCTCTACTAGACAGTAAACGTATAGCCTGCCTTTCCCTCCTTCTTCCACTTTTATTCTCTTTTGTTCTGAAATTGTGTACTATAGCAACCCAAGGCTGCAAATTTCTCTCTGGAGCTTCTTCCTTTATTTAGTCAGTAGATTCACTGCTGTGTAACAGGGAGTGAAAAAAAGAACAAAACCCCAACCAACCAACAAAACCCAAACCCCACAAAACACACTGCAAACAACAAAGAGCAACCAACCAACCAAACACCAACACCCCACAACCCTCCTTTCTGCCCCTTTCTACCCAAGCTGTAACATGCTTTAGTCTAAGGAGAAGGAAGTTTGGTCTGAAAAGAAGACATGCTTCTAGCAACAATGCGTGGTACAAAATTAACAAATTCCATGGAAAACCATTTACTTGATTAGTTGCTTCTTCTACTTCATGTATTTCAGCCATTAAACCCCCGTATGCAGCCTGCCAACCTCCTGGCCAGAGAGGATCTGAAGAGTAAAGAAAAAGCAAAGAAATAAGGATGCGCAAACAGAATAGGAAAGTACTTGGATGACTGCCCTGTAATGAAAACTGATATCACTGTAAGCTGATGTAATAATTCATCACAGCTGATAGATCAGCTAGCTGCTAATATCTTGTGAATACAATAGACATTCTGGGCTCTGTAAGATGAATGTTTTTCTGCATGCAAACTGCAACTAAAAGAGCTATTTTCCCCTTTCATTAATCTAGAATAAATAATGGTTATAATGTTACATATCTCTTGCCTTTTCTCTGACAGTTTATTTGTGCTGAAATAGGAGATTGCTGCAGTGTGCAACACAGCTTCTCAATGTGTTCTGTGAGAGAGACAGAAAAGGAGTCATTCATGCTGGAAAATATCTGGCAAAATTTTGAAGTTGCTTCCCTTTTTAATCAGTCTTGAATGCAGATACAGTGTGTCCCTGGAATTTTACAGTTATATATGTGTTTCGGTTTGCTGCTAGTGAGTTATTTAATTTCTTGCAGCATAGTTCCTAGTTGTGAACTATGATCAAGCCTACTGTGAGACTCTAAAGAGAAATAGAGTAAAATCTAATTTTCATTTTTGAATGTCTATATAAATCCTTAGGCTGAGCAGTCTGATGTGATAGGTGACGAAGCACCGTGCAATACACAGAATAGGAGCAGCTTAGCTCCTGATAGTCCTGACATGACAGGCAAGGTAAGATCAAATATAATAGTCTCTAACACTTGCTAAAATCTATTTGCATTTGACACTTACATGAGAGTACAAGGTTGAAAGAGACCTCCTTGGTCATCAAATTCTGTCCCCTGCTATCACTGGCAACCATATCATATGATCCCCTTGGCAAATTTATTTTCCTCACCTTGCTCCCACTTCTGTGAATAAATCAGTGTTGCTGCTAAACATCACCCAACTCTGTGCACACGAAGGCTTTTTGCATGTCGTCAGAGACTGGGACCTTTGTCCTTGGACATGTTTGGGGTTAGCACCTTCTTCAGGTGTTTACCGTCTGGATCGCGAATACAAAGGGAAATTGTGGTAATGCTGAGGACTGAAAAGTCTCCACTTTTGTGAGCTGTACCACATGTGTGAGGTGCAATTTGCTTCTGTGTATGGCTTACATGGATTCGGTCTTACTGCACTCCCCGGAGCAAAGCACAATGCAGATACAAGGCTTTTTTTGGGAGGCAGCAAGAGGAGTAACTGTGCATGGATTCATGCAGAAAAGGCCAGAGGAGGCTTTGTGGTATTTCCCTTTGTTGTCCTTGTAAAGACCTGCACGCTAACTTAAAAACTTGCAAGGCAAGAACTAGTAGGGCAGTAAAAGAAATTGGCCTCATGTTATTGCTTTCTTTTGGAAGACTGACAATGAGGCAACCCCTAGGAGCTGATAGAGTTCCTCCTTCCCCACCTTCTCAAAGGAAACATAATTGAAACTTTATGTAAAACATTTAGGTTGAAAAAACCTGCAGAACATAACATTGCATTCTTTTAATACATTTGTCTGTCTTGAAAAAAAAAAAAAGTATGTTATTCTTTACAGTGTAAATTTAATGTAAAATTATCCACAATATAACCCAAATTAAACTAGTTAAAATGACATCTTATCAGCATGAACATGATAGATAAGATCCATATAAATTTGCAGCATGTAGATAGCAATGGATTCCCCTTTTTCTTGAATTGAGATGTAAAATACTTTTCTTTTTTTTTCTTCTGTCCTTTTTTTCCTAAGAGGAAAATTGATACTTTAGCAGTGTCTGAGAAAAAATGCTGTAAAATATAATAGCAATTTTTTTGAAAATGTGCAGTCTGCACCTTTATCCTGTTACTTTAAACAGTTACCTCACATTTTCTGATGACTGTTGTAAGTTTTGTCTAAATGCTCTGTTTTCCCCTCTGAAAACCTATATAACTACGAAGAATTTATAATTTGATAATTTCTGCCTCCAAAGTGATTAGAAAAGTTGCCTTCCACAGAAAGCAGCTTCATTTCTGCGTTTGTGATTTTTTTTTATATAGCCACCTTATCTTGCTGGAAATAGACAGCTGGTTGAGTAAAAAGAAAGAAATATATCCTGTCTGTAGGGTGAGCATGGGCAGTGCTGCTCATGCTTTCCCCACCCTTTCAAATCACAACCGTTTTTGTATATTTCAAGGCAAGCACCTTAATCCATAATTTAATTTCTATGTATTGTTTTGTCATTCTCTTGGAAACAAGGAGATTATTTATTAGTGATAAACAAGTCTAATTCAGTAAAAATTTTTACTTAAATGAAAAAACTCTAGACTATCAGTATAGCAAGGAACAGTTCAAAACACGTCCTATTGAAATACTTGTCCCTGGCATTATCTTTTAGACCTGTCAATGTTCGTTGTGGGGAGGTGCTGGAAGTGCAGTTCAAACCTTAACAAAATGTAAATACAGGTGTCATATTTACTGATCAATGAATTGCTTACTATGGATCTGACATCAGGCTGAAAATGAGACAGACCATGGGTTGGCTCCTACATTAGATATTTTTGTTTGAGTCTGTTACTCTATCTGTAATATTGCCCTAAATGCAGAATGAGTCTCTTATGTAACAGGACTCATATTGATGTTTGTTCTTTAGTTCAGCAAAAGCATGATTGTCATAAATGCACTCATGGTGCTCCAATTTTTCTAAAAGGATATGTGGAAAAAGTAATAAATTTGCTAAAACAACAAAAAGAGCTTTCAGAGGAATGAATGTGAGTAGACTGTTGATGTATAGAGGTTAACAGAAATGAGATCAGACAGCAAAATCAATGATGTGCATTTCTGTGGTTCAAATAGAATTTATTTATCTCAGTATAGAAAAAATTGCTAAAGAAAAAAAGAAGTTTAAGGCCAACATAAAAGGAAGGAAAAGATAGTCTTGCTGTTAGTGCATGGTCAGAGGAACTCAAGAGGGCTGAACTCAATTGCTGACTTTCCTGCAGACTTCCTGCAGGACTAATGGCAAGTCATGCAGGGATTGTCAGCATGGTGTCCTGGAGGGTGGCTGAGCAGTGTGCGTTATCAGGGCTGGCTCTGGCTCTGGGAACCAATAGCTCACCAGCACTTGCCAACACAGCTGTAGTGCCATGGCCTGGGTTCAGGGACAGAAAAGTTTATGCCACACAGCAGTGGAGGAGGAGGACCAACCTGCCTGGGTCAGCACTAGCTCCTTCTCACATCCCTGGTCCTTTGTTTTGCTTTGTCTCAGCTCCCCATTTGTGAAGTGAGACTAAGTCACCATACATTTATAAAGCACTGTAGAAGGAAAAATGCACACAAATAATTTCAAATTTATTAACAAAAATGGTTTTACCTGGATGAAATTTGGAATAAAAAGAGCCAAAACCTTTAAAATAGTCATACTGAGATGTGCCTTGTGCTTAAATTCAGTACTATGAAATGAATGACTGAGTCTATAAGGTCAGACTATCACAGGAACATAATTTGGACACAGGAAAGTTTACCTTGATTTGGTCCACTGGAACCAGGTAACAGAACAGTACCTTCTTCTCTTATTTTCCAAGGAGACAGGAAGAAATTATTTTTTGCTTTCTTTCCAAAACTAAATCCAATTCACTTGATACTATGCCACTGAAGTGTTAAGTCTGTATATGATTTACTGCAACAATTTACTGGAAAGAAGAAAACCTCAAAGTGGGAAGTTGCTACCTTTGGTGGTCTATGGAGAAAATTTAATGGGACAGTAAACTGCAGTGATATCATTCATTATCATAGTATGCAGTGAAAAAAGTGGCAGATGGCCAGTGAAGTACTTTGATGACCTTCATGTTTCTCCATCTGTACCTACAACTACCTATACCTTTTATTGCATGTGATGGAAAAGAAAGCTACTTACCAGATTTGCAGCTCTAAGCACTTTAAAACTTCTTTAATTTCAAACAATAAAATAACTACTATTCTTATTTCACACTGCCTCAGAAACGTAGCTTTGTAAATGTAGCTCAGAAACTTGCAGCTGTTGAAACCAAAGAAAATGGGTCATTCCAGTTATTTTCGTAACTAGTACAAAAGTGTATTCCCACACTAACAAATCTGAAGAACATTATGTAGGGCTTGTAATTTACTGTTTTCAAACACAAGTATTCTCTGTGAAATAGACACTGTTATTCATAGTAGGTTTTGCTAGCATTTGAGATATATAGATGTTTGACTTTGTTTGGAGAAAGCTAAGGGAGCTTAAGAGAAGTCATTTACCTTTTGGAAGGCTGCGAAACAGTTTGTGTCACCTCAGTGACTACAGGACTGCAAAACAATTGCAACTTTCCAGTGCCAAATTTGGATTTTGATATATTCCACTACAGAATTGCAAGCCTCACATAGCAAGAAAACTGTACTTTGACTTATCTACTTGAAAGTAATATCCATATATCTCACCTACTTTGTTGGTGCAGCTGGGTGGCCAGAAAATAATTTTTTCTTCAGATTACATTGGTCTGTTTTCTGGAAAGTGAATACTCTTTATAGGTCCCCCAAAGACCCATAAATATTTGAAAACACTTTAAAAATGATCATCTGGGGCTTTTTGGCAACTCTGTTGAGGTATGCATTTCACAAAGTATGTATTCTCACAGCACCTCGCAATGACTTGCTAATCATGCATTCCCTGGCTCATTCACACACATAAAACTACTGCTGTACATTTGGATGCATTTATAGTGCATATACAGGATGGATCTTATTTCTAACATATGGACAAAAGAAGCCATTTCAGTATGAAGAGCTAATGCCTACTCAAGCCTTGATACATTTTCATCATCTTTAGAATCTGAAAAAATATTTTTCTGCATTTTTAATAGAATGAAACTGATTTATACTACATGCAAAACAAAATAGATTTCATGCAAATAAGGGCTGTAACAACTTTATAAAGAGGACCCTTACTTTAGCAGGTTAAAAAGTATCCTGTTTGGATTTGTTCAAAATTTGGTGGCTACACCTCATTAGGTAGTTAAATGTACATGTATTTGTAGTTAACTTGGGACCATCTAATTTAAAAATGGATCCCTCAGCCCTGTAATCATCAAATCTGGAAGCACAAATGTAACCAGTTTAGTAATTAAAGGATTTTAAAATACTTCATTAAAAAAAGGGACACTATGCAATCTGTTACGAAGTTAGCACATCAGCCAACTGTACCTCTTAAAAAAAAAAGGTGATAGAATTCTGTGACTCAACTGCGTGAAAGACAGTGTTCCTCTGTTTGTTGCCAAGCCTCAGAGCTGAGAATCTGCCCCAAAATCATGAAATTACACAGCCTTTAACAATCATGCTTTCTGAATATTTCCTGATTTTTAAAATCCTCTTTTCCCATTGTCATTGTGCATGACAATGAGTTTTATCAGGTTTAAAAATGTTACCACGAATAAATATTTTTCAATTCCAGCTGCAGCAGGAAGGCTCACTCCTTCCCTCTCTTTCCTGCCAGCGCAATCCTATGAACGCTGCAGCTTCATACAGCACTATGAAACTGCCTGCAGAGGAGACCAAGCTTGGAGCCTGTTTGCAAAAATTAATGGTGCTGTATCAAGCAACTGCTCTGATTACAGTTGTAAGAGCATTTACACCAAAAGGTAAAGACTGATACATTTTGTGGTTGTACTCTTAGTAATAAAAATCTAGGAGGGGAGAGGAAAGATGACCTTACAGTCAAGGAACTAAATTCAGATGTTTGAGATGAGGTGGGTTCAGTACTTTCATTTCCCTGAGAGTTCTTAAAGACTTTGGTGGAAAAGGTGGAAACAATTTGATCACCTCATTTCCTAATCTATTAGGGATAAAATAATGCCTTTGCTTGCATTGTCTATCTAGCAGCTAACTGCTAGAGGAGGCAGTAATGTCTCATTATAGGTACATTAACACACGGCTTTCTTGGATCCTAATCACATTGAGTACCCTTCTGGCATAAAAATTTTAGGAAATCTTCTTTTGCAAATCATGTATTTTATAGCACCCTGAAGGCTAGGTATCATCTGTTTTCAGATTTCTGCTCATTAGCTTTTACAGATGCACAGTTCAAACCTGAGCTTTAGCCAACTGCGACCTAGAGAAACCCTTGTTCCACTGCTGCACCTTGGCTGTCTGCTTGGCGCTCTGACAACAGTTAGTGCTGTCCCAATTTCTGCACACAGCGTAAGGCACCAGAAGACTATTAAGGCAGCCAGGCACACTCAGCCAACATCCAGGCAGACTCTTTCCTAGCCATGAAAGGTTAGGCTGATGAAGGAATTGCTAGTGTACTTTTCTGCTGTGTGAGGATCTCCTATAAACACATCATCTCCTGCCAGGTGAATTGCAAGGGGAGAGGTTCATATGATTTTTTAAGGAAATAGGAAGAATTTCCATTTGCATTTTTGCAAAGGCTCAAAAGCAGACAAAAGAGCAGCCTGAGGAGCTCTTCTAGCAATAAGAACTGTTGATTTCTTCTTTTCTGACTATCACGCACATATAAGCATAAAATGCCAGCAAGCAAATCTACAAACCAAACAAATCTTCCCTTCCCTGGTGCCAGCTTTGCCAAACTTCAGCTGCAATTGCAGAAGACCTTGCTGCCATTCAGGTGTCCATCTTTGCAGTGGCAATCCCTACCCATCAGCCAGAGGTCTTGCAGCAGCAAGACCGTTCAAAGCAACCTTAGAATTGAGAAGCAAGATGCTGCTCTGCTCTCTTGGCTGCTATCACGTCAGGCAGCAATTCTAAGAACACCATTTAATTAATTTTACACCTAACACATTCTCTCCTGATGTGCCCTCCTTTGTTTATAGGTAGCTATATAATCCTTGTGATAGCAGCAGGCCCTTATGAACTGGGACAGTTTGATTAGCTGATGTATCAAACTGACAAACTGTTATTGTGTACTGGAAAAAAAAAGGAAAGGAAAAGGAAAAGAGAAAGGGAAAGATGCTATGATATAACACTTCCTAAATCCATCCTTGCCATTTATTATTTAATAGAATGTTGCCTAGGTTGCTGAAAACTTGCTGAGTAGTTTGTCTTGCTACATTTCATTTGTTTAGTCATGTAGGTCACCTAGAAATAAGAATCACTGTGTAGGAATCCGACAAAATTTGGCCTGCCTGACCTAAACACTAAACCAAAATTCCATCAGTAAAATTTTTTTAATCACCAACTAAACAATGACAAAATACACTATAGGGAAAGTATTTGTTCCTGCTGCAGAAGGTACAGAGGGAGTTGGGTGTGTCTGGATCCAGTCCTAGTCTCAGACTTGGCCAATGTTTTATGCCTAAGGATTGCATAGTGCTCGTGCCTTCCTGTCCAAATTTGTCCCACATGCTGGCACTGTCACATTACAAGGGGGCTTTCCTCAAATCCTTTATATTTGACCAGCCTGCCAGTTTCCCTAGAAAAATGACACCCTTTTGCCTGGCCAGCCTGTCCATGTACTGGACAGCCCACCAAATCAAAGATAGCTAAGCTCTTCAGGAACCTCCACCGACAGTGTCATCAAGTCAAATCCTTATTACAAGTATTAAGTCTCTGCAGACTTACACAGAACAGACTTCAGCTGAAGATTTTAATTATACAAAAAATAAGTATGTAACAGGGTAAGGTCCAGAGACTAATGGAGATAGGTACTGTCTGCAGAAACAAGCTTGAAGTGGTGCACAACCAGACTATAATCACTAAAACCAGCTAGCATGAGTTAGTCATTTAGAGCACATGAGATAAAGTTCTTATCCAACAGGCATCCCTAACAGGAGAGAAAACTGTGTCACTAACTGTCAGGGAACCAGCCCTGTTACATATGTGGCATACACATGCTCAGTGGCACTGTTTCTGAGCAGCACCTTAGACACAATCTGTGGGCAATATGATAAGAAGAGATACTACACGCATTTACTGCACACTTTTCTTCACCCAGCCAGGAAAGAAAAGCATAGGAATTCACCTCACATTGTTCCTGTTGGTAATGCTCAAATATGGGTAATCCAGCAGCTGCTGATGTGATCCTAAATCTTTCCTACACAGACCACATGTGCCTAGGACCTGAAAATTTCAGGTTTAGTAGTGTGGTAAAGGGCATCTCAAGACCTCACCAAGAGCATAACTGGAGCAGCAAGATGTTCCATAGTGATATTTTTCATAATCATATCTTCATAATGTATAATCAGGTGCAGAAGCTTTGATGGGTTCTCCCTGTGGAGAATCATGAACGAGACTTTTTACTCGAGTTCTGGGATAGTGTCTCATCACATAAACACGGATGTATTAACTTGTCGTTGCATCCAGCTTTTTCTTTCTTGCAAATACAGAAAATCACCAGACTCTGTGGTTTGCAGAAAATTCCAGCAACACATCTTCCAAGGTCTTATATTTTTCCGTGAATGGTCTGTGAATCGTGCCAGAAAGCCTATGGGAGGAAAATAGTTCTGAGCTGGGCTTTTTTCCAGATGGCCCTAATCATGGTATCCAGACCCTTTCAAAAATCAACAGGTAAAGTCTGAAGCAGGAGACAGTTTGTCCCTACTTGTAGTGATCATTGCTATGGAAAGTTAAACGTTTTAGTTTGAATTTTAAAAAATGCTCAGTGTGTCCATGGGTAGCTATACCACCCATGGTTATATTTCCTGATGTAGGGGACATGGATTATGAGGAAATCATCTGTCAGGCACAGCATTAAACAACTGACCCTGTATACAGTTTGGGGTACAGAAACTGGGCATACTTATATGAACTTTTCAGGTTCAGAAGAAAATCTGTTTTGAACTGACAGATTATGTGCTTTAATATGACTAATTTATGGTCTGAAATAGATGAAGGGTAAGAGAACATCAAATAGCAAACAGACTACAAATCGAATGCTTAATGATCTCTTATGATGGACTGTAAATATAATACATATTGGACATATCAGGTTAAGCTGGTACAGCTTAACCTGATATATCCAATTGTAAACTTGTCTGACTCAAATGAATTACAGCAGTCAAAAAAAAAAGTATGAAGAGGTATATATTTATGTAAAGTATCCAGAGCTTCTGAGAAGTTTTCAGCCACAAAGACAGCCTTGATAGTGAAGCACAACTACTTTTGAATTCTCAAATAAACTGCGTTGCTAAGAATCTTGTTCTGAATCACTCAGCTTCAGGCATAAGTGAGAGATGCATGAAGGCTACAGCAGGTTATTATACTGAAATTATCCCATCATGTTGTCTTGCTGTCAGAGAAACAAAGTTTCTCCTGTTCTTGGTAAACTAAGAATGATTTAATATTAGTCTCTTATGTCTTCCTAGAGTGAAATGCATAAATGTGGAACAAGCCTTTAGATGGCGGCCAGCTGGGAAAATGAAATAGGCCTGTTTTATAATGCAGTGTTTGAAGAATCATCCAGATAAATGTAGAAAATTATTTTCTCTACTTCACGTGGGTTAGAGAGATTTATACAACTCAAAATCTAATATCTGATCTGGTTTCCAGGAAGTATTGTGCTCCGTACTCTGATTTTTCCAATCAATTTCTTGCTATGAGATTAGGTAAGACATGAGTCCAAGTGAGTCAAAGTGGCAGTGTGTTCTCACCTTTCTAATGAAGATACAGGTCAGTGAAAAGAAAGAGTTCAGCAAAGCAATAGAAAATTATTTTTCACAATTAGTGAGTGTGTTCAGAGGAGGCAAAGACTGAAAGGGGCAACCCAGTTATCAAATGAGATCTAATGTTTGAAAGGAGATGGGAAACGTGAAACTTTCACAGAGCAGATATTCCCACTGGCTCATTGTTCTTCCTCCCTTCAGTTACAGCTGCATGAGTCTCCATGAGTCAGACATTGGCTGAGTCCTAGAGCTGAATGTGCAGAGAGCTTAACTCAACCTAGTAGATCAAGAATGTCAACCCAGTAAACACACATTGGAACCAGATAAATGTCTAGTATGTGAGAAAGAGTGAATGGATGGTTCCCCATGGAATTTAATTAACAAACCTGTGGCCTGCTGCTTAAATACCTGTCTTCTACTCTTGCATATCTTGATCTGCCTAAGTATGGGCCACAGTTTAGCTTCTTCCTATGACTGGTTTAGTTGGAAATGTGACAGTTTCTATTGCCTGTTACCCAAGATAATGATTATAAGATTTAAGAACAAATATCTCTTTTAAATTTAAAAGAGTGTGCTTGCCCAAACAAAACTTACTTTCCATCTTCATGAATCAAAATAAAAAGTCAATCTATTGCTAATTTACACTTTTAAAGAAATCTTGCCAACAGAACTGAAATGTGAGCTGCTTGTGTAAATATTTTTCCCAGTGTGTCCTAAATTTTAGAATAAATATTTTTGTAGATTATTATACATTTTTTATTCAAGTAATTTGCCATTTCTTCAGGGAATAAGAAAAATTGTCTTGGCTTGTCTGATTTTCATTGTTTTTAATAGCCTGTATATATGTTCTGATATGAAAAGTTTCTTATGTATTTCAATACTGAAGGGCAGTTTCCAAATCACTGTACCTAATTAACAATTAAATCTTAATTAGAATTTCACTACTGACAGTTTTTCATATCATGAACTGCAATGTAACTTCAGCATGATCAGCTATTCTACGATTTGTTATTCTATCTCATTCTAAAGGTTGAGACACATGAATTAGAGAAACGAATTATAAAGTAGATACAGTAAATTATTTCAAAGCATGCATATTAAAGGAAGACTTGAGAAGTTGTTAGTCATAGATAACTCAGGTCTAATGGATAAAATACCTTGGAAATTTTTCTACATTTCTTTTGTATTCACATGAGGATTTAACAGAGTCATAGCACTTGAGATTCCCCAGAGACTATTTATGCTTTCTGTACACATGTGACTGCTTGACCAGAGGCTCAATTCTGTTTCTACTGAAAAGCATGGCAAAATTCTCATCAACTTAAAAGAAGGTGGAATAGCATCCAATAAAAGGGAGTTATGGGTGTCTAAAACTTGGCAGTATTTTATCTTTAAGGACTATTTCTTACTACTGAAAAGATTCTCTGCCTTTCCCATTTCCAACACACATATCCAGGTGAAAGCCTGTACTAAATCAAAGCAGTATATTCTTAGTGTTAACAAAATGCTAATATGAAAGATGCTGTATAAGCTGCAGATTGGTCAGTTTGTTTTAGAAGTGTAATAGTCTTTAATATACTATTTCATAGCATTTGGAGCTTTTCAATCTGAATTTAAGATTTCCAGTTACATTCTGGTCAAATGCGTAGAACTTCCTTAGGTTTTGTCTAGTAGCTGTCTGGGGGATGGAGAGGAATGGGAGAGGGAAGAAGGATATTTACAATTTGTCCTAGGGATTAGACTACAAATTGTTTTTAAAAACTTCACTTGTTCCTGGATCCACTAGCAAAACTTTCTTCATATTAAACAGTAACATGTGGAGCTCCACTGATACAATCATATCCCTGTTCTCAAAGTAGTGATACAATTTTTTTATAATACAAATGGAACAGGTATAGTGGAGGACTACTAGAAAGACTGGGGAATGAAGATCTCAAGCTCACTTTGCCCCCACCAAACTGACTGTATGCACACAAAATCCTATCCAAAAGCCACAGAGGTGCAGCACCGTGTTAGATCTTATACAGCCAGGATCTTGCTAATCCTGAGATAGAGCAGCTTCAGTGGTCTGAGTTCAAAGCTGCCTCACCCTCAGCCAGCTCAGAAGACAAACAGAGCAACCTTGTGCCTGTCCACAGAAGTCTGCGAAGGCAGGTAACCTTGTACATGCTTAGCTTGTTTCCTAGCAAGGCTAAAAAGGCTAATGAATGCTGTCTATTGTGTCAGTATTAAAGGAAAGAGACAGAGCTATTCAATCTAAAGGAAAATATTAGAATAAAAAAAGTCTTCTCCAACCAAGTCAGCCTGGAAATCAGAAGGTTCCTAACCTCCAAAGTAGGTGGCTTTGAGATGATCTTTCAATCAGAATAGTGACAAGCAAAGAAATAGCTACTTCTAACAAGTAGTTTCTGAAGAAGATTGTAGAGACACAATGTGTATGTTTACAGGAACTACATTTAGTAACCCACCTAATTCCTTCCAGGAGTGTACTCCTAATAATTACTTTGATAAAACGACAATAGTTTGTGTAATATCTATAGCACAGTGGGAAATCTCTTCACATTCTGCTGAAGAGAATGTGGATGTATCCTTCCCCCTTGAGGTTTGAAATGCTTAATGGTGTGAGGGTGGTGAGGCACTGGCACAGATTGCCCAAAAAAGTGACAAGTGCTCCATCCTTGCCAGTGTTCAAGGCCAGGCTGGACAGAAGCTTGGGTGACACGGTCTAACATAAGGTGCCCCCGCCCATGGCAGGGGGGTTGGAACTAGACGATCTTAAGGTGACCTTTCCAGCCCTAACTATTCTATGATTCTATGATTCGATGTCCTATAAGTAGAAATAGACACCTTCTGATGTATTCAGGGCTTTGCTTTAGGGAAGCATTCAGACTAATAGATGCTTATTTGTATATTCAGAAGCTATTTGGTCTCAGAAAAACTATTCTGGTAGTTTTCTGAGAATACATCTCGCAAAATTTTTAGTGTATCAGATTAGATTAATGTTTGTGTTGTTTCAGTTTTCATTTGAACTAGACCCAGGAAATTTGTAACAAATGATTAGAAATGTCATAAATTTCTGGAACCTATTCCAATTGCTCTCCAGGTTTACTCTGAGTAAGTTTAACAGACATTTCAATAATTTCTTATTTTAAAGCTTAATTGAAAAAATATCAGGAAATACATTTCAAAAAAACAAATAGCTGCAGTTTTCAAGAAGCTCTGAATTGTGAATGGAAAAAGTATGTCTTGTTTTCATTAGAAGAAAATCTTTCCAACAAGTTAATGATTCATCATGTAAAATACACTGTTGTCAATAAGCGTGGGCAGCAGCTTTGATGTATTGACTTGTGTCTTGCACTGAGTCCAGGGTATGTATGCTGTAGAGGTAATTCGTTAGGTAAGGAAATACTTTTCTGATTCTTACATTTAAATTCTGAAGAGAACTTTTTCAACAGTTAACTGGAAGGAATAGTTGCAATTTGCGGCAGTGTTATGAGCTCTAGAGCGTCAAGTCCTGCATCCCAGCTTAAGCTGGTTTTGAAAATCACTGCCATTAGTCTCTGATTTTGGATATTTATATCCTGCACTACATCACTGTATGTTTCATTAAGAGCTTAACCCTGGAAAGGTGGTGAAAAAAGTTATGCAAATATGACAGGGACATGTAACCAAAAGAAATTTCTGTTAGCTTGTGTTTCACATTGAAAAAAATACATTTTTCAGATAATGCTTTAATGTGTAAAAAAATCCCAAATAATTCTGCAGGTGCTTATGTTTGTAATATTGTAAACCTTTTTAAACTGTTACATAAGGGGATAAAAAAGCTACCTGTGATTCTGGTCTTAATACGTGTTAAATCCACAGCACAACTGAGACCATAAAATTTCAGCATTCCAAGCAGTTACAATAACATTCATTTAAAATCTCATATTAACAGAAAAAGTTAAACAAGAATGTCATGGCAAATACTTGTTAGCTTTCTTACAAAATCCTTCACTCTGTGTTTGTTCCACTGCTGTGGTCAAGATAAATGGAGGCAGTTTTGCTATTAATACCTGGAATTCTTTCTCTCCTCTTTTGCAGCAGACCCAAGGATTTCAGTACTAAAAGAATGGAAAAGTGTGCATCTTTTTATTGAGTTCAGTCTTGAAGGGAGAGGTGGCTTTAAAAGTTCATGATAATGAATGTTCATAATAAACATAGATGTTATTATAAGTTGGTCTCTAAATTGTTGGCTGTTTTGGTCATCTGGTTAGATCAAGATTTTAAAGTAAAAATCTTTCTAGAGACGCCACCTCTTAAAAATGATGTTAACTATATCTTGGTCTAAGTTTTATGTGGACTATGTATTTTCTTCCATTCTAATTTTGACAAAATGCAATGTACATGATACAAAGTAATTATCTAAGTTCTTCTGGAACTTCAAACTTTCATCTAGAGAGATAAAAGTTCTCCAAATAAGAAGACATTGTAAGCTTTTGATGCAGTCATGAGAAGCACATGGAGAGCAGTAAACACATTCATGAGAAAGAAGAATTCCCCACTGGTAATTGTGTTGCTCATGAGTGGTGTTGTTGCTAGTACAATAAACCCCCAATGTCTAAGTTCAGCTCTGAGGAAACTGTGTGGTAGGTACTGTGGAAGACTGCTTTATAATTTTCTCCAGTATGGCCTAGTGTGACCTATTACTTGTGGACCATCATACAGGTACTGTGAACCATTCTTCACAAGTTTTCCACAGGATCCTAAATGATGAAAGCCTGGGCAATCACTTCTGTGGGTGAAATTCCAGCTTCACCAAAGCCAATGAGGATGAGAGATTCTCTCCTCATCTCCTTTCTGAAAGATTCTTGTCAGACACTAAAACTGTAGCTGGTTCAGTTACTGTGACACCATTTTCCCCTCCAGAGTTCAGTTTGAGTGAGAAGGAAGTGCTCCAGTTGTTGCCATTTTTTTTTTCATGAGATTTGTCTAGGTCTCTATGCCAGCAGGTGTTCTGCACAAGGGAAAAAACACAACCTGCTTTTTCTTCAGAGAAGTGAAAGCAGAGTGAAATCCTTCTCAGAGGTGCACAGCACAGATGAGGTGATGCTCACAGCTTGCAACAAGGGAAGCTGCAGCTGGAAATAAGGAAAAAAAAATATCACTATGAGTATGGGCAAATGCCCAGAGTGATGTTTCCATCCTCAGAGATTTCTAAACTTTACAGAACAAGAGGGACAAGTGGCTGGAGCTGACTTGGATGCTGGCCTTGCTTTGGGCATGGGGTGACTCCAACATGAATTTTCTGAGGTTCTATGATTTTTGTGTTACCACAAGCACTTTGTGCTACCTCAGAAGCCACAGCAGACTCCTTCACTGGTTTCACTTTACTGTCTAGATCCATCCAAAATACCAGAATGATTTGTCATGCCTAAATAAACTTTTCTTGTCACCAAGTATTTCCTGCTAAGTACACACCTACTGGCAGAGGTTTTTTTGCAAACAAATGTAGCTTCCTATTCTGCTCCTATTCCCCAGCTCACTGCTGGCAGTGAGTAGGCAGCTGCCACTTCCATCTCTCTAGGATTCACCCCAGCATCCCCAGCAAAGCAGTGTGTAGATAAGGCAAACTATTACATTTATTTCCTGTGATTATATTAGTGATGCTGGTAGGTGGATGGGTGTCCTTGGTTCCCTTCTGCTGTACTGTCAATCAGCTTAAGTTTTTAACACACAAGAACTGGGCTTCAGAGTTGTTGTACCTTCAGAAAGCTCCAATGTATTCACAGAAGATTGATAAAGTACTATTAAAAACTCCTGTTAAATAATGTGGGTAACTTATAATTAAATAATGTGGATTCATTATATTTAGACACTGAATGAAGCTGATCTGTCAGCATTTTTGTCCAGGAGTGAACTCTGAACAAGAAACCAAGATGAATTAAAAGTAATCCTTCAGTGGAAGAACTGAGCCGTTAAAGGTCTCATGAATATTGGAACTGAAATGCACAAAACTGGAGAAAGTTTAGATATCTTCTTGATCTGTACCTTTAAAACAGACATTTAAAAAAAAAGAAGATAGAAATAACTTATCTTAGTTTCTAGCAGTAATATCGGTGGTATATTTGAAGAATATTTTAATCAGTTTTAGCTTTTCCCAAAAATTTAGTCATGAAACTATTACAAAACTTGGCCACACTAAAAAAGAAAAAAAAAATAATTCTTTTTCTTTTTTTTTTTTTTTTAAAAAAGAAAAAAGGAAGGAAGAGAAAAGCTTCTAACTGATTTACAGATGAAGATTTAGCCTTAATGCTTTAGGTACCTATATTCCCCAAATCCCCTAAGAGTAGGTTCATTATTGGATCTCATACTTTCGGAAGTGAACTCTGGGGAAAACAGAAAAAAATGCCAATAAACAAAAACAAAACAAAAAACCCCAAACAATCCTCCCTCCAAAAAAACCTTTTGAAAAATCCACAATGAAAACCAAGCTGTTGAGTGAAAGCAGCGACACACTTCAGAAAAATAGTCTGTAGTGAAAGACCTTGCTTTGAGTTAGAGGTTGGATCAAGTGATCTCCAGGTCTTTTACAGTCTAAAGTATGCTGTGACTCTGTGGTTCATACAGAACACTCAAAAGTTAAAGCCCACAACAACCCACTCAGAGCAGTCCATGCCCTGCCAAACACTGTAAGTCATATTAACTGATGGTTAATACCAGATGCATCTGTGATTTCATAGCTTTGACAGAGAGGATAACAGCAGTATCAAAAGCCAGAAGCACTCTCCATAAGACCAATGGACAAACCTGTAGCAGAAGATTAATGAGACTACATTTTATCATTATAAAACAAACGAGATAGTTACTAAGTTGCACTGGTGCCAAAATCAGCAAAACCAACATGGAAGGAAGGAAGAAGTACATGAGTAAAACTCTGATCTATAAGGTTATCCACATTGAGGGACTATTAGATTTACTGTATTGGTAAATAAATTGGAAAAACAATATTTAGAAAGAAGACTGATACCTATAATAAAATTGAATTTTATTGAAAATAGTCATTTTTCGAAACATGATGAAGGTTCTGGAGGATTGTTTCCCATTCAAGGCATACAAAGGCAAAATAGATAATATTTGAGTAGTTAAAAGACGAAAGAGCCATTACATCTGGAAGGAAAAGTATAGACAAGTAACATGAGAGGCTACAAACAGCCCCTGTGAGAGCCATTGTTGAACTGGGAAGCATTGGAGGTACCTTATAGCATAGTTGAGGCTATCTGCAGTATGCCTACACCAACAGGCAATGAACAGATAGATAGACATATTCTCAAAAATGGTGAGCTAGGTATGCACTAGTGCACTGCAGCACTGACTGACTTATTTCATGAGACCAGACTAGGTTGCAGGCAATTTCCCACACAGGGAGCATGGATAGTGCCAATGTCACATCCTCAGTACTGACAAGCATATCCATTCCTGTTGGTATGCACTACTCAATAAAGCAGACAACATCACCAGTGTTTCTGAAAAGGGCCCTAGCACAGCTGCTATTCACCTGTACAGCACTTGCTTATAAGTTATGAACACTAATGAAAATAGATGTCAGTGCTCGAATACAGAAGAGGTCTTTGTGTTCATTTTTTGCAGACTTTTTTTTGGTCATGAGCTGATCAGTGCTAGTGACAAAAGGAGCAGAAAAAATATCTGCTGGTCAGGAATGCAGAGATTAGCTTTTAATTTAAAGACTGTGAAGCCTGGGAAGACTATGCAGATAGATTTTATATATATATTTAAAAGCAGGGAAACTCTTTTTTGCAGAAATACAGATTATAATTTCCAGAATTACTGCTGCTGATACGTAGAGAAAATAAGAAAGGCTATTAGCTCAGAGTGCTAGGCAAGCGTGTTTTAGATTCCACTTATAGGCTTTTTATTGTAGAAGTCATAAGGATGTTTCTTGATGTGCTAACAATAGCGAAGGCACAGAAACACACACACACACACAAATGTTTATGTACAAATGTCCAGCACAAAGGCTGAAGACATTTGACAGTGGTAGCAAATAATAAGCTCTTTAAGCTTGCTGTATACACCAGAAAACACAAGCCAAGCAGCCACATTGAAAACACTGGAGTAACTTGCTCCCCTCTTCTGCCATACCTTCAGCAAACTATGTGTGCTATGCTTCTTTTTTCTTACCAATATTATTCTAAATAACATCCATATCAGTACCATTTTCACTTGACATAGTAGCAGAGTTCAATAGGCTGCAAATAAATGAACATAAATTTAATTTTGCATGAGATACAGATTTATATATGTAGTCACCATTGCCTTCACTGAGTGTAGAGGAGCTAATAGTGATTATGTTCCCAGCTTAGCTACTCCAGTTTAGTAAAACAGCTATGTGGACTCAAGCCAGGGAGTTATGCTCACACGCTGAGACTTTGCACACAGATGAAGCACTTACAAATGTGTGTAACTGTGCTCTTTAGCAGATCTGGCCCCGTGTGACTAGTATTTCCAGAATGTACTATTCTCTCATAGTTTTGTAATGTTCAATGTTAATTTTAACTTGATTTTAAAGTATATATTTACTTCTTTGCTTGTTAGGCAGTACATTAAACTTTCAATAAATGCCACTAATTCCTACACCTACAGAAATATAATTTACAACAATGTTTTAAGCCAATCTGTACTGCACTGATGAGGAAGGTTATTTGCCAATGTTTTCAAGTCAGGCAGGGTGACGGGGAAGAGCCTTTACATCTTCCAAGTTTATATCTAAGCCCCAGATGGAAACAATTTTACAACAAAAGAATGAAATCTGGTAGGATATTCTAGAGATCTCTTAAGTTCAGCAGCACGTCACTGGTACTGAGGCCAATTTTCCAGAAGAAAACTGATTAGAATTGCAGAAAAGAGGAGGAGAGGAAGGCCAAGTTGTACTCTAAGTTAACTCATAATGTGCTGCAGTCTAGCATTAAATGGGAATTTTATGTAACGCAACACATAATTAACTCACGTTACATGTTTGGCTCAGTTGTTAATATTGACTGATAATATATGTGCCTGTGGTTTTTAAATGGAAAAACCTTCAGCACTTTAACGGATGCAAGTGAATGATGTGAATTTCTGTTACTGATTATAGTACTTATAATACTTTAAAGGATCTGTATTTGTAATCCCAACATTTATCTTTGACATCAGAGTCTTCAATCTGCAACAGTTAAAAGCTTCATACTTTTTGTTGCAAAAAGCTACCATTGAAACAAATAAAAGTTACCCCTATCAGCCCACCTATCTTTCAAAATAGATTGTTATACTAATCAGTGAGAGAAAACAAAAGGCCTTTTAAAACCTGCCAACAAAGATGGAATGAATTACTTCTGAGAAGCAAGACTGCAGAGCTGGTAGCTTGCTAAGTAATCATTCTTGGAGACTATTCACCTTTCAGAGTCCTTAAAAAAAAATTCATGGCAAAATTAACATCCAATTTAACATCTGTTTCTTAGCAGAGGAAAGATAGCCTTGTGGATTAAAGCTGAAGACTTCTGGACTCAGATTTCCCAGGGATATTTTGCCAAATCACTTAATCTTCCTCTCCTTCATTCTTCATAAGTAAAATGAGGGATAAAAATGTTTCCTGGGGCTGCCTTTATCACTTACAGTGAAAGCTCTTCTGGTGGAGGTTGTGTCTTACATGGGGACATACACTCTTACGACAAAGTGGTTCTGATCTCAGGTCCTTTGGGCCCTATTGTACAACAAATGAAGAGAAGTAATCAGGGAACAGCCTGATGTATCACGTACTTAGGGAGTCGTATCATATACACTAGAGCTGACAGGAAAAAGGTCAGTAAAATAAGATTATTCATGACTTGGGATTTTTTTTCATGGAACTAGTGGGAGTTTCATGAGTTTTGGTGACTATTTGTTGTTGGGAAAAAACATAATGACAGACAATCATCCTCCACAAGAGTTTAGTGAACTTAGATGAAATTATCAAAACTAAAGCAAGTAACTACAATTTGTTAGGTCTGACAAGAACTTCTGTCTCAGAAATCTTGTTAACTTTGAAAAAACTCAAACCTAGGTAACTTCTAGCTACAAAGCCTGAAAACTTGATGTTAATGCTGAATATAAGCAATTTGAAATTGAAATAATTTTGAAACAACTGTCTTCTCCTAAAGCAAGGGGATTTTCCCATATTGTTTATAGCATCAAGCCTCTCATTCTTAAAACCGCTTATATTACTTTAGATAATGGTTTTAAAATGTGAAAACTAAAACCATTACTAGGTGAATGAAGAGATTTATCAATTAGCTTGAGACTGTTCAGGATAAAAAACTAAAATAAATATCCAAAAGGTCTTAAACATGAAAATATAAAAAATTGGTTGTTTTTGAACCTTTATACAGTAAAAAAAGTGTTTTTATTTCTTTTTATGGAAATTGCTTGACTTTTTTATACCAATAAGTAATTCTAACTTTCTACAAATGTGTTCTCCTGAAGGCTGAAATTCTTGGTGAGTTGAAAAGGTGCTTGGTTACCTACTGTGCTTTGCAAATTTAGATTTCTTCAATCAACCTGCTAATCAGCTTTTTCCGTTATAAATGAATTGACTAAACAAAAATTAAGTAAAAAAGGAACACTGAACAGAGAATTTTGTTAAAGATAATCATTCTTATCTCTCATTCCCTTCCATGTTCCTAGCAGTGCATGTAGAAGAGAGCAGTGAACTAAAATGAGGGCAGAGGGGCACAAAGGCACACACAAAATGGAGAAGACACAGCAAGCTAAGTGAATGACCATCTTGTCTTAGGAATTTTCGTGTTCGTGCAGTTCTTCAAAGCTGGTTCAAGCAGAAAACAGTTAAATGGAGCATAACCAGAAATGAACAAATCCGTTGTTGTGTACTTATTACTGCTCAGGTCAGCATAAACATCCATATTTTGATACATTTTTAATCTCACCTTTTCAAGCAAAAATAATTTTACTTTTCTGACACAAATCTCACCCTCCTGAAAGGGTTTAAAATTCTTTTTTAAATGAAAAGTTTACACATTTTAGAGAAGCAAAATAAAGCTGTAAGTAAATAGAACTAGAGTAGATATAAAAGATAGTTTCCACAAACAATTTTCTGATTGTTTAAATTATATTGTTTGAACCTTGATACTGCCAATATGTGCGTCAGCATATATGCTATGACCAGGAGTGTAATGCAGGCCTGTATGTAAATAATTTTAGATGAATAGTCACGAAAACTGCATTTTGAATTTGTGATGAGGAGTGTTTGTGCATAAAGAGCTTTTGAATAAGAGTTGGGACCATGTGACTTATAGAGGTTTCTTCCAACCTAAACTATTCTATGATACTATTAAAATCAGTTTTTATGAGTTATTTGTATCTAATCAGTATGGAGATTAATTTCCTGTGATTCATCTTAAATCAAAAGGACTTCTCAAACACTGTCAGCTACTCAAAATCAAACCACGAGCAAAGAATTATGCAAAATGAATTTTCCAGTGACTTACTCAAGCAATGAAAGTATTTGTGGAAAACTGTAAGAAATCATGATCAGGACAGACGAAAACCCAAACCCAAATAGATAAATCACCAGGAAAAAGCTTGTATGACAGAGTTTGTGAAAAAATGGAGAAATCCTAAGACCCCAGAGCCCAATTTTTCTGTTTCTCTTAGAAAGTTTCTACAGTTCTGTGAAATGCCAAATTATTTAGCTTCATTATTTACACATTTTGCTGATTTGTGGAAAGTTATGTTAAAAATAATAAACTTTGTTGGAAAAGGTTCAGAGTCAGAGGCTTTTAAGCAGTTTGACTAGTGTCTAATAATTCAAGTTGCCTCACTCAAGTAGGTAAAATTGTTCTCTTTAGTACCTGTTTGCAATATGAAGGCAAGACGTAATAGTAGGTTTATTTCTTCAGATTTTTGCCTTGTACTTTGTGTGTTTTATCATAACGAGTTATGAAGTAGTTTGTGCACAGGAAAAGGTTGGCATTGGATGGCAATGAGCAGAAGCCTATATAACATCTTGTACAAGATGTTTGAAATGCCATTAGGTTCTTTGTCTCTTCTGTTTGTTAACTACAAAGAAAAATAATAGCGAGAGCAGAAAAGACCCTGAGAGACATAGTGGCCACAATATGTGTTTAAAGAAGACTTTGAGTCGTGTTCCATATAACAATGAAGTATCAGACAATGAAATTTGAATCAGAACCCAGATTTCTTCTCCTTTAAACAGACTGTCACCTAAAGAAATTAAAATGTACATAGAGAAGCTGCATCAAAATCACAAAACCAGAACCATAATTTGAGCCTTCTACTCTCTAAATAACTTTAAGAAGATGTGGGGTCCAGTGGTTCAGTTCCTCTTGAACCCAAAGGAGAGGTAGGCACCACAAAACTCAGGCCGAATTCTGAGTTCAGGAGTTTTTGCATGTGAAATCCTCCCTAGCATATGGAAATTGTTCTCTGCAAAGCAGCAAAGGCTGACTTTCAGGCAGATTCCTTTCCATTTCAAAATACTTTACTTAAACATTTAATGCCTAACGTTAGGTCAGATGAACTTTCCTCATGATCACTATGAATATGACTATTTATCTACATGTATTAAAGTGTACTTTGAATCAAGTATAAATAAAAGATAGGAAAAAATTATACTAAGATGATGAGGTGGGAAGTTAGCCAATGGGAGGAGTACATAGTTTAGAGAGATGATGAAAATTCAGCATAGTATTAAAACAAAAAGTGAGGTGTAATTAGCCTCTTACAGTATGATCTACAATTTTTAAATCTGAAAACCACTCTTCTGTGCATATTCTTGAATTAAGAAACTGAGACCCATAAGATTAGAGAATATCTATGATGTGGATCCATCTATAGTTTGACTTTTCCTCCCTTTTCAAAATTTCTTAATTTACAGCTGCCTGTAGAGTTTAGATTTCGTTGTTGAATACTTTCAAAATATTGAACCTCAGACTTGCCCTAAGGAAGGGAGTAAAAATCCAGATGTCCTTGTCTACAAGGTGCTCTATAATTTTGTTCAACTAAAAATTGATTACTGTTAGCCTCATTTCCACATATTAGCTTCATAATTTCCCTCATAATTAACCTCATTTCCACATAAGGACACTCAGGTTTTTAATCCCTATTTAGTTAGTGTTCACCCATATTTTAAAATTATCAAACATTTCCTTCAGATATAAGCATTTTTGCTTGCTTGCTTGCTTTCTTGCTTGTTTTCTTGCTTGCTTTCTGCCTGCCTGCCTGCCTGCCTCTCTGCCTCACTGCCTGCCTTACTGCCTCATTACCTCACTGCCTCACTCCTTCCCTTCTTTCCCTTCCTTCCCTTTGAGAAATGTTAGATCACAGACAGCTCATTTCAAAATTCTCTTTTTTAGCCCAAAATAAAACACAGTAATTGAGATTGATTGCAAATTTATTTTTTTTTTTTTTTACAGATCAGACTGCCATAACACTGTATAATGCATGCTAAAGAAAGTCATTAAGTGCAGCCTTCCTAACACACTTCTATTATCTACAATAGTAACCATATATTAAGAATGGTGTACATTAAGCATAATCACACCTCTCAGCTGTATTTTCTTTCAAATATAAAGAGACAATCACACCACATCAGACTTACAAGTGCTTGTTTCCCAAGCCATAAATCAATATAAGTTTAAAACAGACGTAGAAACTTTAAGGCCAGTACTCTTCTGTTCAATACCAGTTTTAGCTAAGTTAAACTCCAGTAATTTGAATTGCATTAATCTAAATTTACCTAGTGTGACAATGAAACGCTTTATTGGCACATGTGCTATCCTTTCTCAGAAAAGTGTTTTATTGCTGTTCTTCACAGAATTTGTATATTATTTATATTGCAGTCCCTGGAGGTTCAGTAATGGATGGGGAACTGGTTGCGTCCAGCAGAGCAGGACAATGGGACCATTGTCCTATGGAACATCAGAGCAATGAACCTTGTCCTCCAAAACTATAAATAATAGCAGATATACTATTATACGCTTTCCTGAGGGACAAGAATGAATGAACATGAACAAAGCACTCAATCCAAAGATAGAACCATGTGGAGAAGCCAAGGCAACATTTTCAAAATAATGGTGTATATATAAATGGTGTATAAATGCTGAGGAAGAGACCAAAAGATTGTTGAGACATGTCCCGTGTGGCTTTTTATACTAAAAGTTCTCTACAATAGAATCTTCAGCTTGTGTCACTAAAAGGAAATCTTACAGTAGATAAGAAAACATAAGGGCTGTTGAGGTATTTGTAGATCATCTGCATCAATTTTGCTGAGGAATTTCTCATGGACTTTCAGGAAGAAAGGACTTTCCCATTCAATTCAACAGATGATAAAAGGGGAAAGAGCTTTTCTGTAGGTCACAGAAACATAAATATTAAATCAAGGTGAGATCTTTAACAGTTGGCAAACTTCTGTGTAGCCACGGTTGTCAAATATTACAATTATTTTTCAAGAAGAAAAAAATTCAAATATTAATGTTCAGAGAGGTAAAAAAGGAGAAGGATAGAGGTGTCAATTTAAAAGAGCCATCAACATACTGAAGTATGCATGTGAGCTACAAAATCATAGAATCATAGAATATCTGGAATTGAAAGGGACTTGTAAGAATCATCGGATCCATCTCCTAGCTCCTCACAGGACCACCTAACATTACATCATATGGCTAAGAGCATCCTCCAGATACTGCTTAAACTCTGACAGGCTTAGTGCTGTGACCACTTCCCTGGGGAGTCTATGCCAGTGACCACCCTGTCAGTGAAGAACCTTTTGCTAATGTCCAATCTGAACTTCTCCTAATGCAGCTTCACTCCATCTCCCTGTGTTTGATTGCTCGTCACCAAAGAGAGGAGAATATATTATTACTTCAGAATGAGAATGCAGAAGATTGCCTGCCCAGCATCTTTCCTAGATGACATGCAGAACCGGGTAAACTAGTTGAATTTTTACAGAATCATAGCACATGTATCTACTTAGGCATTCCAATTATTATTACTTAGATGACCTGCAGTTGTCTTTACTATGAAATGTGGACTCACCCATCTGCTCGCACTATTTTTTTGTAGTCAACTCCTCTTTTCAATTTAATCTTTAATTTCTGGATTCCTTGAAGTCTGTTCAACTAACAGTTGTCAATAAAACTGAACCATTATTTTTGCTGTTAATCCACCTTTGCTTTTCTATCACTGAAAGCAAACATGTTATGTTAGACGTTAAAAATCATCATACCTTGTCAGCCCTACTAGGATTACTATCACCATGGTGGTTTTAATTGTTGAAAGGATTTGTCTTTCTCATCCAACTGCCACTATTAAGTATATGATAAATATGAGTCTGATTCTCCTTTCAAAACCTGAAAAAGGGAAACAAAGGGTCTTCTATGCCTCTGTTCGACAGATCTTTCTTTCAAATGTGCAAATCTATCACTTGTTTCCATTGTAATTCTTTGCGACTGAACAGCGAATTTATCTAATTACATCAGGTCACCAGTCACTAAAGCAAACTAGAAAATGGACTTTAAGACATAAACAGTTTCAATTGAATAAAAATGGTTTCCACTCTAAAATGTATGGTTGTTTTTTTTTGTAGGTTGTTTTTTTATTTTTTTAGCTGAAAGTTAAATGAAGAAAATACTCTTCTGAAAACTTAAAAAACAACTTAAAAGTGTATCAATAGATCTTCTGGTAATTCCAGTTCTGAGATCTAATAACTCTCTTTCCTGTATGCGCTAAAATCCCTACCTGTGTTATATCTCCTATGATATATCATCCTTTTAAACTCTTTCAATACCAGGTTGGACAGAGCCTTGAGTGGCATGGTCTAGTGTGAGGTGTCCCTGCGCATGGCAGGGGGGTTGGAACTTGATGATCTTAAGGTCCTTTCCAACCCTAGCTATTCTATGATTCTATGATTACTAAGCTGCTCAAGTGTGTAATGGGAGGCCCAAATCTACAGCATATCCATGGTGATATTGGAACTTTATTAGGAATTTAATCAGCCTCATTGATTTTGCAAGTAGTTGCAGGTCTTTATGAGATATTTGACATAGACTTTTTATCTCTAAAACATACATACTCTATTCCCAAGCAGTTGTCTGAATTTACCCATTGCAGGCCTCCAATAATTTTCACTGAATATTGAGTCACCTCTATGTACCAGAATGCTTGAGTTACAGAGGAAGGTTTGTGCATTTCTGAAATGTCTCCAGGATATTTTCATAACGCAAGGGTTGGAAAAGTTTAAAAAAGGAAACCCATACTTAGAAGGATGTATTTTCAGCCATTTTTACAACAAATTCTGAATTTATTCTTTAGCAATCTTCTTCAACCCAAGGACTATCTTCCTGTTTGACTGAATGCTCCGCTTAAACAATTTCAACAGTGAAATGCTGTATTTTAAATATGATTTGGAATGAGCAATCCCAGAGATTTAGAGGTCATGAATGTTCACAAGCCTTTCTCACCATTGAGCTCCCTTGAAACAAGTCTTATTTCTCAAAGCTGCATCTACTGCCTTGATTGACCTTGTCTGACCAGATTTTTCTCTTTTCTCCCTTTCTAGTATTGATCAATGCATTACCTCTGTTTCAATTGTCTGTAGATATCTTAAGAACACAGAGAATGCAATATAAGCAGTAAGAGAGGAAATACATGATTAATCCTCTATTAAATCCCTTGCTGGAATGTTATGAAGAAAATCGATATTAAGCAAGATCCTCACCTAGAGTAGATTTGTGTAGCTCTGTGAAAGCGAATGAGCCACTAAAAAATATCCCCACTGAGAGTCTGGTACAATATGTTTTATACAAAGCAGAAACAGATTCTTTCAGATTGATATGCTGTAACGTAATTTTATCATGAATTTTGTATCAATATCATGTTTCAGTTTGTATCCTAAATAGTATTTTGTATGCTTGGCTTCATAAACGGGTTGAGGCAATCTCATCAGAGCCCCTCTCATTCTAGAAAAAATCCTACAGTGTAATCCTCCTGTCAGAGCTATACTTTTCCTCTTGTCTTTGGGATGATTCTCCGACTTCCAGCTCTCCATTCAAGTTGGTTCAGGTGGTTCCCAGAAGGGAACAGCAGTCACACAGAGTATTTTCTTGATGTTGGTATTGAGTGTCACATTGTGTAATAGGTACTTACTATGAGGGGAACAGGCCTCTCGAGTGGAAGATGAAACTGTTGCCCTCTCAAGCGAAAAATCAGGTGCACAGATCAAAATGTTCTATCCATACAGGTTTTTATGGATTTGTTTTGTTACAATTTTAGTAGTTCCCCAACCACAATTTACATTATATCCACAAACACTTTGTACTAGACTAGTGAATGAGAAAATAACAGTTTATTGCATGGCATCTTCTATTTGGATATGACAGTGTGTCCCATTATCTTCTAAAAACATTTTTTTTGGTCATCATTTATGAGAGAACATTTATGATGCAATTCAGGATGAGTTTGTAGTTCTTTCCTGATTTGTTATTCTCTATTGCTGAATATTCTATCTGTGTATCAAATTTCAATACAAATGAGGTATTGAAGAGTGTTCTTATACATCTAACAACATGAATTTCTTCTTTGCAATTTCACACACATTTATATTGCTATAAAGATACAGTGCTTGTATATACTTGTATCACAAAAAAGTGCAATCGAATGGCCTTTTTAGAATGAACTCAATTGTTACAACCTCATGACTTGTAGACTGAAGCATAATTTTAAACTTAATTAATAAGTACCTGGATGTTTGACACTTTGGATGACAGGAAACTTGGATAAGCTGAAACTTGAACATGTTTAATTATACCATGACCTATCAGTTCTGTTTGCCGTTTCACACCTGGCTCATGTCAAAAGCATTCCAGATAGCAGTGCTTTATTCCACATGTTGTCATTTAACTGCTTTTTGTATTTCTGATTCACTTTGCCACAAACTGCAGCGTCAGCACAGATCTGAATGTGTATTGGATTTTATGATGCAATTTGAAAGTGAAAAATTTTAAGTCGTATATTACAATTTTTTGTTCAGACCAGAGTGATGCAAACTATGATCCTGAACAGGATGAATTATAACACTGTCCTATGACCTACGTTTTGAAAGGGGATTTCATCTTATGATAAACACATTTCTGCCATTAAAAATAAAATAAAAACAGATTTACAATGCTATGGCATTTAATTAGGAAAATGTGAAAACAACAGTTTTATGATGCTCAGTTTGTGGGCTAGTACATTCCTAAGTGTTATTACAACTCAGCAGAGTACACATTCTCATTCTGTAGGCCAATGTTATTAAAAACACAACTGGGAACACTTTCCAAAAGCTGCCAGTATCCCTGCAACAGTCTTTCATCAATAGGTGATCTGGTAGTAATCTCCTTTTTTCTGTAACTACCAGTTCCTTTGTATTAGGGTTTCACCTCCCAGCAGGCTCAGCTCCTCAACAAATGCCAGAGCAGCTCTGTCAGTCCAAGATCAAGGATCTACAGTGTTTCAGCAGCTGCAGTTTTGGCCAGGCAGCTGCGTGGCCCCATGGCCCTTCCCAAGCACTGGGCTGGAAGGCAGCACTGTTGGTGGCCGGTGCTGACTTCGGCTCAGCTGATAATTCCTAAATTAAAGCACTGTCCCTGAGCCTGAGCCAAAGGTCACCACAAAAGGCTGTTTGGTGCTCAACACTATTGCAGATGGAGCCATCTGGATGTTTAAACACACCTTGGGGTCTTGACTTAGGATATCCAAGGAAGGTAGCTTTGTTCTGCCACTGACTTTGCTTACCAGGAATGGGCTTGGGTCGAATGCTGACGATTTTGGAAAGACAGCTCTAAATTTTGAGATCTTAACCAAGAGTTTCCAATGGAGGAATAAGTCATCACCTGCACTTTATACAACAAATGAAAGTGAATTGTGACAGCACTCACATGATAATTTTGACTTACTATGCTCATTTGCTACATTTTATAGTTCCTTGGGTAGCTATACAGCTTGCACAAACCCAAAATATAATAGATATCCTAAGGAAAAAAAAATCCCCTGCTCTCAGAGGGCTGTTTTAATTACCTGTGGTTTTTAACATCTAATACTAAGGATCCAGAAAGCTACCATTTTTTTGTTTACATACCTTGGCATCCAATCAGCAAGAATAACATCTACAAGCCACTCCTTTGTGTCTCTTACAACCAAAACATATCTGGGCTATGCAGATGACTTATGATAAGGACAGTCACACTACTAGTGACAATTCTATGACATTAGCTGTGCTTTGATTCTAATTAATGCCCAAATAAAAAAGTTAGCAAGTATATGCCAAAAGTGCATACATTCACAGCCTACATTCAGCTGACTTGTTATTATGACAGACTGAGACACTTCTAAAGCATCAGTCAATCTGCAGCATTTATTAAATCCCTGAAAGCATACTGGATAAAAAACCCCACCACAGTCACTGCACTGAATATGGCTTACACTCATTGGGCCACCTATGTGACTTGAGTGTTTTCCAAATATATTAGTACAAAATCCTCTAGGCATCCCTTCAGACCCCAGAAGCCTGCAGAAACTCTTGGATCTTTTGCCAAACCCCAGAAACCTGTAGATACCCTAGCTGTTTTGTTTTGATGTGTGGATTGATTCTTATGCTTTCTGCATTGTTTTTCTTACCATTTGAAGAATCATGTTAATATTCAGAGGAGATGGGAAAACAAGAGAGAGGAATTCTCTCTTAACAGCTTATGATGGATCTATATATTTCATTCTTTTCAGTTGCGCCTGTCAGTCTCCAGTTTAAGGTAATTAATGTTACGTACATTTTCCATGTGATCTATCTCTATTTTGGAAGCCCACAGAAAAGAAAATCCTCAGCCAAAGGGAAAGAGACAGGAAGTGCATCTACTTATATCTCCTAACCAGATAAAAAAAAATAAAAATCAATACTATGTAGTACTGAACTGGATATCAACAGGGGGCAAGCAGGTAGGTCAGGTTCTGGTCAAGCTTTCCCATGGCAAGTATGCAGTAGTAATTCCATGACAAGATACAGGTCAGTGGCCCTCTAAGTGAATATAATGCTTTCATATTTTAAGGTTTGGTAGGTTATTATTTTTTTTTTTATTTTTTTCTTTTTTTTTAATTACCATTTAAAACTAGATATCTTAAAATTATAATAAGACTCATAATTGCCAAACTGGGTAGCAGTCTGAGAATGTTACTCTGAGTAAGCTGGCAAATAACATTACAGACTTGCATATTCAAGTGTGCTAGGAAAGGTGGTATAATTGAAAAGGTCAACAGCGATACTTTTTAGTGCTATCTCACTACTATTTGAAGATGGTGTTGCAGACTATAGAGTTGATTCATTGCTGTAGCAGAAGCAAAGTGGGCTAGAGAATAATGGTACTTGGCATTTAACATGTATAATGCAAGCTTTATTATACTAATCAGAAGGACTACCTTGCAGGTCCATTCCTCTCCAAATTATGACTTTTTCCAAATGTGATTTACTGAATGCTTAAAATGAAACTGCAGCAACTTGAAAAAAGTTGTCTTATAAGTACGTTAGCATCTGGAAGTGAGGATGCATCCTGTTACCTGTCATATCTCAAAATACCACAGGTGATTAAAAATCTGAGACTGTGTTTCCTACAGAGCTCTCAAAGAGTATAAAAAGTAAACTGACAATATCTCTACAACCTGTGTAGGAATCATTACACTCATTCTATTAAAATATTATGATGAGTTCCCCCAAATAATACAGCATAACTCCATGTGATTATCTTCCATGCTCTGTGTTGGAAAGTCAAAGGATGAGCTGTTTAAAGCTGTGGCTACAGCCTTATAATGAAGAGGGAGATGAAGGGGAGAAGAATGCTTATATGATAACAAATTTTGATTCAGTAGTACTGGAAACTGAGAAGACAGGGATGTGAACATGGCCCTATGCACATTTAGTAACCTTGAACATAGCTGCCACCTGAGGCAGTGTGAAGGGGGTCCACATCATGTTAAATGGTTGAAATATGAATATGAGAAATGGTTGCAATAGTAAAATAATGAAGTTACAGCACCCAATTTCCAATTTTAAACAACCTAATTTAATTTTTTGACAGTAAATTAAAATACCAGTATTTTCTCTTAATGTAGCTGCAATATAATCAATCAGATCTAAGTTTTATAGTATTTTCCCTCCTCCAGAACCCTCTAGTCTGTCAGGAAAGGTCTGTAGTATTGACAATTTCATCTCTCTCTGGAGTTTATTTCACATACAGTAAAAACAAAAAAAAAGAAAACAATCAAACTTTGTTTTGCCCCATAGAGAAAGTAAACATAGAAGGGATTTTATTTACTTTCTTAGGAACTAATTGAGAAAATTGAAGAATGTAAGTGATAAAAGAGAAATATCTTTTAAGGAGTTAAGTAGCATGTAGGGAAAAATTATTTGAACCTCTGGGAATGTATTAATATTGTGTATAATGAAAAACAGGAGAAGAATCTAATGACAGTAACTTAAAATAGATCATACACATCAGAGGTGAGGGTCACAGAATTCTCTAAGAATCAGGCCCAACACATACAAATTTCATTTATAAGGCTTTTGATTCTCTAATATCAGAAAGCTCCAGTTTAAGGATTTTTCTCAGACTGATGAAAATGTCATATTTATCAACAAATCATCTGCTGCAGTCAAATTAAATGTAACATTGCCTGTAATTACAGGCTTGAAAGATGAATTCAGACACTTGTGCACAGGGCCTAGTAATGGACTATCATTATTTCTGCTGTAGGAAGTCATCTGTGGTTTGGGAAGGTTCATCTACAGGTCATTGACTACAGGTAAAATGAATAATTTACATTTTTTATAGGTAGAAGAAGAAATAACTTATGCTATATTTAAAAACCTATGCTAAACAAAGGAGCCTTTCTTTGAAAATTTAATTTGTTTTATATATGTACCAAAAATTTTAAAGCCAGATTGCTCTCTACATACAAAAGAATAAATTTGATTGAATTCCTAAAGGCACTTTCAGTCTCTGCTACCTAATTCCAAGCCAGTTATCTTTCATATATATAATTCTGCTAATCAGCTATGATTTGTGACTTCACTTGTAAGCATTTCCTGAAAAAAAAAGACTGATACAGAACAAATAGAATAAACTGCACCAGGGAAGTGCTCATTCTCTGCTAATCTAATTTAAATATAATTGACAACTTATTTGTTCGAATTAAGGCTAAAGGCTCCAAACCCTTTCTCAAATATCCAAGTGCAGCTCCCACTGACTTCACTGGGATCTGTGCCTGTATAGCTGAAAACTGAATTGAGCTATAAGGAATTGTGCCAGAAACAGTAATCCAAACATAGCAGTGGGATGAAAAAGAGAAGTTCTCAATTACATGAGAAAAATAATGTAAGTAACTGCAACCATTAGGTAAAACTATGCTTCCTTGGATAAGAAACTAGAGACAATGAGACTAAAATCAAACCATTACTGTTTTTCCTTGAACTGAGCAAATGCTGTGACTCCTTGTCAGTCATAACTCCCTTAACATTTTCACAAGTATGTAGATACCGGGAAAATTTCCTTCTAGAACTCCTACATATCTGCACAAGTTAATAACACTCCAATCGCTTGTTTTAAAGTTTCTGGGAGTTAACTATTCCAGTACCTTGCTGCTTTTATGAGACCTCTTTTCAAAATCAAGGAAGAGGAAATGGCAGGATAATTCAGGACAACTTATAAGGAGAATAAGGACCATATTTGGTAACATACTGTTATGACATTGGAGTTCATAATTGTCCAACTCTACTTACCTACAGGAGGTGAAAATAGTGCTACCAATCCGTGTAAATCCATAAGAAAAGGGTTAGTGTGCCTACTGTCACTGAGGTTAATGGATGTGGCAAACATTAAGGAAACCTATGGAATTTTACTCAAGTAAACAGTAGACTTAGGAAGATGCACTGAGACCAAATTATCAAAGCAAATGTACTGCAGCCTCAGTAATCATATGACATGATTGCAAATAGTCCAGGGACATATTTTTTCCTTTCCGGCAATTATATGCAATTGATGAGGCTTATCCTTTGAACATCTTTCTAAAAGTTTCTAGATTGCCTAACAAGAATAGGATCCGCTCTGAGTCTTTAGCATCTATAGAAATCATCTGTATCATAATAATAAACAGCAATAGAAATTGTTTCCATCTTTGACTTGATTAGTCAAAAAAACAATAGTCCATTCAAATAGACGGACTGTTTACAATCATGTCGTACAATTACCTAGGCTGCAGCACATTTGCTTTGATAATTTGGACTCAGTGAATCTTCCTAAATATTTTGTCAAACTATGAATGCTCTTTTTTCACCTGTTCTTCATTTTGACATATTTTTCAATGGCTGTATCAGTGATACTGCTTTTCAGACTGACATCTGTGAAAAACTGCTTATGTTTCTAACATCTCTTCCTGTCTGCAGTTTTTGCAGTGTAAATCTTCAAAAAGTTTGCCAGTCTTAACTGAACAAGTGTTTTATAATGCAGCTTCTAATGCCAGTGCTGAACTGTTTTTTTTTTCTCTGGAGTCAAATCCCAACCTGTTTTATGGTTATCATACTCTTGCCTATTTTTGTTAAAGCTTGTAAGGCTGTAAGAAATTTAAATTACAGTGGAAAGTGGCCTAGCGTTTCTGTATAAACATATTTGAAAGCTGTGATTAGCAGTTCTGATTAAGGATTCACAACATTTTATTCCTTCTGATAAAGGAGGATTGTGAGTTTAATACTATAGTTAAACAAAAGACAAGGACATTACTCCAAAACCCTTACAGCTGGGGTTCTGAGTCTGCAGCTGTATCTTTAGGAGCTACTACTCATTCCTCTAGAAACCTCATTTGATGTCTACAGGGTCTTCACCAGGTAAAAAAGTCCAGATGCAGGATTAGAATTAGTGCTGAGGGGTAGCAGAGTATTGTAAACTTGTAAGGATGGAAAGTAAGATCTGTGCTTCAGTATAGAAAAAGTATGGTCTAAATGTAGGTGGAAGAAGTATGTGGCTGAACTAATGCTGTTCTTCTTTCTGTTCAAGCTTAATAATGAAGCAAGACTGAAAAAGTCAGTTGTGTGCTTCTGTACATCATGAACCAACACAGAGTTAGGAAGTGAGAACAGGGTTAAACAAGGATTAAAATGCAGCAACAACAGATATTTGCATAATAAGAGAAGCACAAAGGAGAAAGGGAAGTAACGAGGACTTCAAAAGGAACTTGTAAATTAGAATGAAATAAAATTAAAATGAGGACCTGAAATTCACTGCATTATAGAAAAATCCTTCAAGGAAACTGTTAGAACCTCCTTTGAAGGAAACATTTAAGAATAAACATGTACACAGAGACTTATTGAACATGGCAAATATTTGTGAGAGAAACACCTGAAAAATAACCTATCAATGTTTTTCAGACTAAGTCTCATATTTAAGTAACAGAACAACTTCTCATACTCTATTAGCAGGTCATCTCCTCTTCATGATCATGCTGTTCTCCTTTGCAGGAGCTCATAAGGAAGAAATATGCATGAAGTTAATGGGGCATTAACACTCATGAAAGGACAAGTAGCAGACAGAAACAAAAAATGGGAAGCATTGTCTCTATGGATTACAAAGCATAGTTCATAAATCTGATAACCAAGCAGGTTTTCCTTCTCAATGACTCTTGAGCTTTGCTGGTACTCATCACATAGCAATGTTTTCAAGTATTAGGTGAAACCATACGCATTGTATTCTCCACATAAATACCATCATTCTAACACTACTTCTCTGCATTTGGTGAAGAAGTATCATTTGATTGTTTCTCCTTTGCTTGGCTCCTCTGTTTTCAGTACATTAAAAAAAAAGTAAAAATGCTCTATAAGTGTTAGCATGTGTCTACCCAATTAACATGGAATAGCAAAAGCAGAAAGTAAGGCTCTGTCTTCCTATATTTCTCTCCATTGAAAGCAAAACCCACACTTTTTAAAAATTCAATAATGAATTAACCTCACATGGAATTATAAGTTCTGTTGTGGATTGTATCTAAAAGTTGCATAAATTAAATTGTTACATTTTATACATAAGAACTCCAAAATGATGTTTATTTTTATTTTAAATTTAATATATCTTTTCACAGCTTCTTGCAAAGAAACCAAATGCCTTTCACATGAGAGATGATGAATGTTTTTCAGTCAAGCTGCTGGGAAAGAAGAATGAGGACAAAGATTCATTAAGAGATGCCACATAAATATAATTTCTAAGTGGTGAATGAGAAAACACTTCGAAATTGTAAGTCATACAGCTTCTGTACCATGGCTAAATTGGCTGCTGAATCCTGACTTCAGTGGGGTTCATTTCTGACACATCCAAAAGTCCTTTGGACAGACAGCTCTCCTTGGCCACCCTTCAAGGAAAATGTCTCTGGTCACATCACCTGAGAGTATTCTATTGCAGAATGCTGTAAAATAGAGAAAAAAAAAAAATATTGCCAAATTAATATGGTCCTCTTTTACCCCTCCAAGCCTGACAAAGACCGTGGAAGAGTCCCCTGATGGGATTGGCTGCATTCCATGAACAGATAATTGAAGAGGGAACATTTTAGATCCAGGTAGAACATTTTGTTCATAGTTTTAATGTCTCCTGCAACAGAAAATAATTAAAAGCACTTGAAATGTAAAATTGTGAAATGTGAAATGTAAAATGTTAAATGACATCATATTTTTAATAACCCTTATTTCTGCCAACAGCATAGAACATTTGTAAGTGAAATGCTAACCTGTCTCAGTCTTTCAGAACATATTATAGATGTCTTAACAGCCCTCTTTAGCAGGAAAGAGAATTGTTGACAGAGCTCATCAGAAGTACTTGTTGCTGTAGCTGAAACCTGGTACTACTCTCTTTCTGGTGAAATGATACTAGCTCAGAAATACGATGGGTACGAGCTAGGATATCAAAGAAAGTCAACAAACTGGCTGGAATTCATAACAAAGCAATGAAAATGACTACAGAAACTGTCCTGCAGAAAACAGTGAAAATCAGAAAGGGTTTTAATACTGATATGTTTCCTAAGATCAGTGAAGACTAAGAGGAAAGAGAGGGTGCTGTGGTCATCTGCAAATAACTGAAGACTGGGAAACGAGCAAGAAAGGTATCCTGGTTCTGCTGACCCAGTAGCATATTGGTAAAAATAATGGGTTAAATCTGACTGAAGGAACATTTAGCAAAATTTCCTAATAATGAGATCTATCAGACTGCAGAAATATCTTCCAAGCGGTGGAAACCCATTGCTTGAGTCATATGCAGTCAAGCTTGGACAAGACAGTGGAGAGTGTACTCTGAGGAATAATCCTGCACTGGCAGGGGTTTGAGAAATGGGCTAAATGATTTAACAAGGCTTTTCCAGCACTTTTTGTTGTTATTTTTGGCAAAAGCTCTATCAAAGCGAAAAAAAAAAAAAAAAAGAGAATAAAAAAAGTTATTCATGGACCTATTCCTAGCTTTTTATTAATATTATTATTTTTGTTCTGCATTGAAACTGTTTGTTTTACCATCATTTTTGTATGCCTAACTTAGGATCTTGCTTTTTGTTCTCAAGAGTATCTTCCTGATTTGAAACACAGCTCTTATTTTAAGTGGAAAATTACTTGTTAATGGGTTATAAAGAAATCTGCTCCATAAACCAAAACCAAGGAAGTGTTTTAACATGAATTCTTAAGTCTACAAATTAATTATTGTAGCACTCCACACAAAGAATTTTTCAGTTGCATGTAAATAGAAAATAAACTGTACTCTTCCTGCAGGCCTCTGTTCATCTTGTCAAAGAAATAGTCTTGCTATAATCAAATCTCAATCAAAATTAGTTCAGATCTTAGATGGCTCTGTCTCAAAGCCACTAAAAAAAAATGAAATAAAATAACAGAAAGTTTAGTACAGACCTGTTGGTTGACTGCGTCTTACTTGACCTCTCTCATTCTGGGAAAAGGCAAGAGTGCAGAGGCCATTATTTCCCTACTTGTCTTGCCGTCCTTGGGAATCTGGCTTTTCTATACTTTGACAACAATAATAAAACCAACAACAATAATACAAACAGCAGGAAAAAAAGAGAGAGCAATAAAACCTAAGGAATACAAGTGATGCACAATCTGATTGCTCACCACCCACTGATCAGCACCCAGCTTGTCCCCTAGCAGCAATCAGCCCCACCCAGCCAGCTCCCCCCAATTTATATACTGGGCATGATGTACTATGGTATGGAATACCTCTTTGGCTGGTTTGGGTCAGGTGTCCTGTCTCTTCTCCCTCCCAACTTCTTGTGCCCTTCCTCACTGTCAGAGCATGAGAGACTGAAAAGTCCTTGATCAAAGTAAGCGCTACTGAGCAACAACTAAAGCATCAGTGTGTTATCAGCATTGTTTTCAGACTAAAGCCAAAATACAGCAATGCACCAGCTACTTAGCAAAAAAAAATTAACTCTATCCCACCTGAAACCAGGACAGTCTGTGTAGCAGTTTGACACTGTCTGTATGCTGGGTACCCACCAAGCTGCTTTATTGCTCCCCTCTTCAGCAGAACAGCAGGGGGAAAAAATAAGATAAGAAGGAATTTTTGGGATAGGATAAAGGGAGTTTAATAAACAAAAAGCAAAAGCCATACATGGAAGCAAAGGAAAACAAAAGATTTACTCTTTAATTCCATCAGCAGGCGATGTCCAGCCACTGCCTGGGAAGTAGGGCCTCAGCACACATAGCTGTTATTTCCAGAAGACAAGTGTTGTAATAATGAGTGCCCCTGTCGTGGTTTAAGCCCCGGCTGTAAATTAGAACCACGCAGTCTACTTCCCCCCCCCACTCCCCAGAGGGATGGGGAGGAGAATCGAAAGAATGTAACTCCCACGGGTTGAGATAAGAACAGTCCAGTAACTCAGGTATAACACAAATCACTACTGCTGCCACCAATAATAATAATGATAAGAGAAATAACAAGGGAAGAAAATATGATACCGCTCGCCGGAAAAGAGCCCGACCGAAAAGAGGACGTGCCCTTCCGGGTAGCTCCCAGTTACATCCCCGGGCATGACGTGCTGTGGTATGGAATACCTCTTTGGCTAGTTTGGGTCAGGCGTCCTGTCCCTGCTTCCTCCCGGCCCCTCCTCCTCCCTGGCAGAGCATGAGACTCACAAAGTCTTTGGTCAGTCTAAACATCAGTTGTTATCAGCTTTGTTCCGAGGCTGAAAGTCAAAAACACAGTGCTGCAACAGCTACTAAAAAGGAGAAAAACTGACTGCTACTGCTGAACCCAGGACAGTATCCACCCCTTATTCCATACCATTCACGTCATGCTCAGATCCCACATTTTCCATATACCCTCACTCTCATTTCAGTGCACTGTTATCTTAGTGCACGGACCAATTCCTATAAAGCTACTGAGTCCGTTCGGTTCATGATGTTGGGCTCCATCTCTTGGAACAGTCTTTCAGGGCAGGAGAGGCTGTGTGCAGTGTTGGATCGTTGTCTGCTGATGCTGATCGTTCCTTCACTGTAGAACTCATCCGGTTCTATCAAAGTTCATTCTCTGTTGGGATGATGGTCGGAGGGAAGTCAGGGCCAGTCGCTGGTGCCCTGCAGACTTCTAGTTGATGGCTATAGCAGGCAACAGCGTACAATTGAGTTCATTGTCTGTTTTCCCCTAAAATCAAATCCCCTTGAGGTACGCATCGGACTTCCCCATCTTCCCGCATTACCCACCAAGTATATCCAGGTCCCTGAGCAAAAGCAATCCCACGAGTGGGTTTGCCTTTACCTGAAGCAGGAATAACCCAGACTGTCTTCCCCAGCAAATTCTTCATGTGCACCACAGGAACTTTGTCCCCCTCTACAATATGTAAAAGTTCTGACTGGGCTGGGCCAGCCCTGTTGGCAGATCCTCTGGTGTTGACCAACCAGGTGGCCTTTGGTAAGTGTGTATCCCAATGCTTGAAAGTTCCCCCACCCATTGCTCTCAGTGTAGTTTTTAACAGCCCATTATACCGTTCGATTTTCCCAGAGGCTGGTGCATGGTAGGGGATGTGATATACCCACTCAATGCCATGCTCTTTGGCCCAAGTGTCTATAAGGTTATTCCGGAAATGAGTCCCATTGTCTGATTCAATTCTTTCTGGGGTGCCATGTCGCCACAAAATCTGGTTCTCAAGGCCCAGGATAGTGTTCCGGGCAGTGGCGTGGGGCACAGCGTATGTTTCCAGCCATCCGGTGGTTGCTTCCACCATGGTAAGCACATGGCGCTTGCCGTGGCGGGTTGGTGGGAGTGTGATATAATCAATCTGCCAGGCCTCCCCATATTTGTACTTCAGCCATCGTCCTCCATACCAAAGAGGCTTTAACCGTTTGGCTTGTTTAATTGCAGCACATGTTTCACACTCATGAATAACCTGGGCAATAGTGTCCATTGTTAAGTCCACCCCTCGATCACGGGCCCATCTGTATGTTGCATCTCTGCCCTGATGGCCTGAAGTGTCATGGGCCCACCGAGCCAAAAATAATTCACCTTTATGTTGCCAATCTAAGTCCATCTGAGCCACTTCAATCTTAGCAGCTTTATCCACTTGTTGGTTGTTACTATGTCACCCCAGGTTACTGTTGCCAATGAATGGGCATATGATGACGGTGCATTCCGTGTAAGTTTTCGCCACATGGGTCGTGTACATTCGACTTCATCTGGGTCTATGGGTATATCTCCGTTATTCGGTTTGATGTGATAAATCATCTCTACGATGGCTGATTCCCTCAGAGACTGGATGCCTTTGTCTAAAGTAGTCCACTTGGCCGAACGACTTGTAACATCGTCCTTGTATGGAAATCTTTCTTTCACAGCTGCCAAGAGCCGCCTCCAAAGACTGAGGGACTTTTTCTCTCTTGCAATTGCTTTGTCAATTCCCCCTTCTCTAGCAAGTGATCCCAGCTGCTTGGCTTCCGTACCTCCTAGTTCGTGACCATCGGCCCCATTGTCCCAGCATCGCAGCAACCAGGTGATGATGTGCTCCCCTGGTTGACGGGTAAAATCTTTTCGCATATTCCGTAGCTCGGTTGAGGTCCGAGGTCGAGAAGTCACCTCTTCTTCTTCTTCGTCATGTGATGATGACTCCTGACCAGATGCTGTCCTGAGTGGTGAATACATTGTTTCTTCATCTCGCTTCACCCTTCTTGCCTCTTTTTTGCTTTTTCTCTTGTGTAGAGGGGCAATCGATATTGGTACGAATTGGTCCTCTGGTTTAGCTGCAGTCATCACTGTGGTTTGAGTAGCAACAGTACTTGTTGCTGGGGGTGGTGTAGCTGCTGTGGTTGGAGCTGGGGTAGCTTCGCTGTCTGTTGAAGTTGAAGTTTGAGTAGCGGCTGTACTTGTCGCTGGCGGTGGTGTAGCTGCTGTGTTTGGAGCTGGGGTAGCTGCACTGTCTGTTGCAGTCGAAGTTTGAGTAGTGGCTGTACTTGTCGCTGGGGGTGGTGTAGCTGCTGTGCTCGGAGCTGGAGAAGCTGCGCTGTCTGTTGCTTCGCTCTCAGATCCAGGGACATTTTTTCCCTTTTGAAGGTGCTGGATAGCGTTGAACAAGGCCCGGTAGGCATAGGCCAAGCCCCAGCACGTTGACATGATTTGTCCCTCTCTGGTATGACCAGGATGACAGCACACCTCATTTAAGTGTTTTACTAATTCTTCTGGATTTTGCAGTTGTTCGGTGGTGAAATTCCAAAACACTGGAGGGGCCCACTGACCTAGGTACTTGCCCATACTATCCCACACACCTTGCCACTCATGGCTGTCCAGCCTTGGGGAAAATCTCTCGGTCCCCCTATTTTGTCGTCTAACCCCAGACAAGACCCAAACCCGACTCTGCTTAACTCTTGAGATCAGACGTAATGGTTGTGGACAAAACACACTCTGTATGCGTGCCAACATGGTGACCCCCATCACAATCAGCAAACAGGTCTCAACAATATTAAAAGGCCACTCAAAAATTTCAAAACTCTCAAACGATGCTGTAAACGGTCTGGGAGGGGCACTGGGAGGGTAAAAGAATGTCTCCTTCATAGGTTGACCACCCAGGAAGGAGAAAAAAGATGTATAGTTGCTAAGCATTTGTATTATATACCTCCCAAAGTATAAAGGTGGTGACCACACTGGGAACACAAGCCAGATCAGTTTCATGATCAATCCTTCTATTGTATTACAAGTCATTGCTACAAAATACAACGAGACAACAACCTTAGCCCAAGCCCCACACTTGAAAAACACCAACACAGCAAATACCGGCTCTAAGTAACCTACGGCATATTGAGACTGTGAGATCAAAAACAACAACTTTGAGAGCCAATAAATCAGCATTGTGACGAGTGACTATTAATCTAAAACACTGAATGCTTATCACAAATACGATTAGACACACTCCGGTCAGATCTGTCGTTATCTCAACCCTTCGGGCCCCACGTTGGGCGCCAAAAAGAACTGTCGTGGTTTAAGCCCCGGCTGTAAATTAGAACCACGCAGTCTACTTCCCCCCCCCACTCCCCAGAGGGATGGGGAGGAGAATCGAAAGAATGTAACTCCCACGGGTTGAGATAAGAACAGTCCAGTAACTCAGGTATAACACAAATCACTACTGCTGCCACCAATAATAATAATGATAAGAGAAATAACAAGGGAAGAAAATATGATACCGCTCGCCGGAAAAGAGCCCGACCGAAAAGAGGACGTGCCCTTCCGGGTAGCTCCCAGTTACATCCCCGGGCATGACGTGCTGTGGTATGGAATACCTCTTTGGCTAGTTTGGGTCAGGCGTCCTGTCCCTGCTTCCTCCCGGCCCCTCCTCCTCCCTGGCAGAGCATGAGACTCACAAAGTCTTTGGTCAGTCTAAACATCAGTTGTTATCAGCTTTGTTCCGAGGCTGAAAGTCAAAAACACAGTGCTGCAACAGCTACTAAAAAGGAGAAAAACTGACTGCTACTGCTGAACCCAGGACAGCCCCTCATCCCCCTTAGATTTTATTGCTGAGCAGATCTTGTATAGTATTAAATAACCCTTTGGTGAGCTTGAGTCAGCTGTCCTGGTTATATCCCCTCCCACAATCTTGGTCAACCCCAGCCTACTGGCCTTCTGGGGTGAGGAGGGGCGAAATATTGGAGAGCAGCCTCTATGCTATGGGAGAACTGCTCAGCAGTAGTCAAAACACTGGTGTGTTACTAACATGTTCCTATCTAGCAATAAAAAGCACAGTGCTATAAGGGCTGCTATGGGGAAAATTAACTCCACCTCAGCCAGACCCAGTACAAGAGTGGTCAAACACTGCAGGAGGTGCCCAGAGGGACTGTGCTCCATCTCTGAAGATATTCAGAACTTGCCTCTAAACAACTCTGAGCAACCTGCTTTGGCTGACCCTCCTTTTAGCAGGGGGTTAGACCAGGTTATCTCCTGATGTGTGCTTGTTCTTGCTTCAACTGTGTTTCTGTCTTAGAAAATCTTATTGAGAAATAGTGAATAGATAATCAAGTAGAGTAAAATATTAACACATACTTCAGCAAAAAGAAGCAATAGCTGGAAAGTATGGTAAAGCATTTCCTCCCTGCTAAAGAAAAAAAGCATTTGCTAAATGTTTTTCTTTTAATAGAAAACCTTTATCAAAAGTGAAAAAAGAACTGTTGACTCTATCAAAGTGCTTGGTTAGTAGAGAAAATACAAAATGCTGAGTCAGATTTTGCTCCACTTCCATCTTTCTTTTTCTTGCTCTCAAAAGATCCAGGACATCATTCATCTGGATTTAACTTTCATGATGGAAGTGTCACTTAAGAATTAGCTGAACCAGAATATCCGTAGACCTTATCACAAAATTTGGTTTCAGATTTTTGTAGCTGAAGTCAATGCCACAGCCCACTGCTCAGATTAAGCAACTTTTCCTTTAGGAAATATTCCTTAGCTATTCACACAGGAGGAAATCTCAGTTCTAAAACTTCATCTGTCTTTTAATTTGAATGTTTGTAGGTACTGAATTACCTGTGGCAGCAATCCTTTGTAAATGAAGAAAATAGGACTTCATGGCTAAATTTCATATGGTTTTGGCCTTTTCCTAGTACTATATATAGCTATCAGAGCAACCCCAAATTATTATTCAATTTTAAAATCATAGACACTTTCACCAAATTCTCTAAGGTCACAGTTTTACACTTCTTTCTTTATCAGCATTAGATTTCTGAAAATAAAAATGCAGTATGGCAAGCTAAGCACATTTTAAAGACTGCCTTAACCTTACAAACACAGAACTGTCATGCTGCACAGCAAAGTTGTGCAACTTAAAGTTTGCAGGAGCAGAGAATGTTAGGTATTACAGTCCTGAGATTTCTTTGGAATATTCAGAAATATTTTTAAAAGAAATATATTGATTCCTTTTTATTTGTACTTTTGAAAAATGTTCACAGATTGGTAAGTTTTCTGGAGGTGCTCAAAACTCAAGTGAAATAAAACAACAAAATATATTCTTACCTGGACAGCTCTATTGAAGTCAATGGAGCCATGCAATTTTCCACGTGCTGAGGGTGTGATGCAATGTTAACAAATACAAAATATTCACGTTAATCTTCACATGCAAACAGAACAAGGTGAGCATATGCTTCTGTCACAAATACAGCAACAACATACTTTCATACTGAAGTATCAAGCATTAGAGAAAAAGACATCTATTAGGACAACAAAGAAAAGAAAAGGGAAACCTCTGATCACAAACAGAGTAAATAAGGCAACTTCACAGTATAACGGTCAGATCTACTTTTCCTCTCAAATTATCATGATTTGATTTTTCCTAGTGGAGAGCTTTTCCTCTATGACTGCTTTCTTTTGGAACTGATTTGAAGTTCACTAATTTGAAAAACAAACTCTAAGTTGACAATTCATAAATATTCTCTTAGTGGTATTTCTAGTTCATTTTGTGCTGACCTTTACAATGTTCATCAGCTGTTAAAATTGACAAAAAGTGATGATTAAAATGATGATGGTATTATACAATCTATAGATGTACTTCCTGAATAAATAAACACTAGAATTCACCTAAATGTGCATGTATTTGTGTGTATATAGTATTCCATAAGCAGTTGAGAATGCAGCATTCAGCATAAACTATTTCTGACACTGTCAATCAACAGCTACCGGTATGAATGTGTTGCACTTAAATTCTGGGAAATGCTATTTAAAGGAAATCTCTCCCTCTGACAGTCTGGTTGTTCTTTTTGTCACTGCAACTATCCTGAAACACGTTGTATTTGAAGCATGAAAATGAGAAAGAGAAAACCCACCAAACAGTTTGGTTCACCGCAAGGAAAGGCTGTCGAGTAAAAGTGTACAGACACCTTGATGGAAGGCATGCAGCTGGGGAGATGAAGAGACATACTTTTTTTTCCACAAGCCCAGGCCACAAAAAGGGAGGGTCCAGATTAAACAGACGTATGTCATGACTGTCTGTCTTGTGCACACTTTTTCACCACATACCACCTTAAATGATACACTTAAAAAAAATAGATAAGAAATATTGATGAGGAAAGCATAATGCTTTGAAAGGCCAATGAATTAGCTACTTAATCTGCACAATGGTTTCATTACTTTCAGCAAAGAACATACATTCCAGAAACACAGCAGCAGAATCCTATGGCTCTATGAGGTAGTAGAGCTACAGATGAAAATGCTGAGAATGTTCAAAGCCACCTGAGGGAGGGTTTCTTAGCAACAGACAGGATCATGGACTAGAGGAAGAGAATGTGATACAGTCATTTTAATGTTATAAACGAAGCGGAGATATTAATGCCTTTAAGATCTGTATTTTTACTATGTAACTAGCTTAAATGAAATGCTGCTGCTTCACTGCATTTAAAGATTTTACTGTGTCTGTCTTGAAATCATCCACAGCATGCAGAAGTGTAAGCAAGAATAAGCCTCAAGAACAAGTAATTTGCTACAAATGAATCATTTTGCTGTATTGATTATTCTTCACAGAAGAAGCTGTAGGGGAGTGAATTCAAATCACTGGCAATTATAAAAGCCCAAATAAAATCTGATCCATAAGGGATATATCTCTTAGCAATTCATCCAGAGAAAACCCCTGAATCTTACAGGTTGGGCTTGTAGCACCATGTGGCAGATGAAGGAGGAATTCAGTTTCATTAGGGACTAGCTAGAAAATAAACAGTTCTGCAATAATTCTTCTAGCAGTTGGGAAATTAAGCTTCCCAGAGTCCCACAGTAACAGACATGAGGTCCTTTCCTCACCATAAGCTATCTCCATAATGCTCATTAATTCTTTCCCCATGACTCCAAGGCCACAGACACACAGCTATCAGCAAACAATTGCAATGATTGAAGATGTTTCTCATTTCTGTTACCAATGACTGTTTTTACAGCAGCGTCTGCATAAGGGAGTGAGCTCTCATTCCCCATTTGAGTGCATTTTCAGCCAAGTTGGTGAAACCTGACAGTAAGGGAGCCTGAATTAACCCCATACTCAAATATTCAGGGGGTGTTTATATTTTCTATTCTACTGATTAATCTGAGGAGATAATAAGGAAAAGCTTATTGAATAATAATGATGGAGCACAGTGAATGTTTATTTGCTGAGATCACCAGCATAATACGAGTGAAAATACCAGATTGAAAAACAAGTTAAAAATAACATTTTTTTTTTTCTTCTTTTTAAAAAAAGCAGCTATTTTAATGCAAGTTGTTCTGTAAAATACAAAAAGCTTTTTAAAATGAGCTTGTGTGTTTCAGGTTTCATGGAATTTTTTCCAACAGTGTATTTTGTCATTGCTTCTGAAGTTACCTTCTCTTTTTGAAAACTGAAGATATGCTTTCAAAGTTGATTTTTGCTCAGTGATCTGTGGGTCATGCTTTCTTTGCCTTAAACCTCAAGGCTTGTTGCACCTGAATTGGGATCTTACATTGACACTGGCCAGGCCTGCTGGCACTGTTGTGCTCTGCAAAGCATTCGTTGCACCACGGAAACCCAAAGAACAAACAACTGCAAACTTTCATAGCCCTGCCTGCCTCTGAGGAGTATACCATCCCTGAGAAGGTGAAGTCTCTCATCTCGGGGAAGCAGCTGGAGCAAAGCAGCACATCACCCACTGCCTCTTGGTTAGGGACTCCCAGCTGCTGTCGACCTCTTCTGAGACCCCCTGGAATAATGACTGCAGGCAGACCCAGGCCCACAGCAGCGACTACTCCAGGATACTGAGTGGGTTTTGGCTCCAAATGCAACTTTTTCAGTATCTGGGAAAGCAAAACAGGAACTTAATAACAGGACTCACAAATGGCCTCTCTTTATAACAGTCCAAACCAAAGTCCTGGCTAGCAAATCCACCAACATTTTTGCTTATTAAAAGCCATTCTAGATCCAGTTTCTGTAATTCAAACCATTTGTTATTAATCTAAAAATAATCCTGGTATGAACGTAGCTAGGCAATTTATACTATTGTTCAACATTAACTTTCAGATACATTACTGAGTCTGATGGGTCAAAGGGGATTGAGCTGGGATCATCTTTGCTTTAAAATTCTCTCTCCTATCACCTCTGGGATCACAAAATTTTGTTCATCATAAAAATTTTTTTGTGTTTATCAGTTCCACAAAATCTTTCTTGTGCCCACATAAAGCCTACAAGCTGCTACCTTACTGTCCGTCTCCCAGTAGCATGGTCTATTTCACGTATTTAAGAGGTCCAGATCTGTCAAAGTCAATGTACTAAAGTGGAAGACTTCAGAACCTCACACAATTTGCAGCTGCTGCAGTGATGTTGACATCAGAGACATTCCAATTAGCAAGAAAGCAAAGATTTTGAGAAACCTACAGTTGTGATAAATCCGCATGATCATTGGCAAAAACATTAGAGACAGGTATCTCAGAAAGCAAATATGCATCTGTGCAACAGTGGAAAATTCCAAATATAAAGAACATCAACTGCATGGTGAACAAGCTTTCAAAGCTTAATAAACATGTTGATTTGTGGACATCTGTTGTCTGAAAAGAAACACACTCAAAATTCCAATGGATGTTTGAACAAGAAAAAGGACTTTTCTAAAAAGATTACAAAAAAAAAAGTGAGAAAGGGTTGAACCTTTAACAGTGAATAATTTTTTTTAACGTCTGGGATTTAATTCAATCTGCAAGCTTATGCAAAAAAAGACAAACTCATTTGTCTTGAAGTTTTTACTTTTCATTAGGGACATTAGGGCAATAAAGACCCACAAAAATGAAACAAATTCTTATAAAGGGAAAACCAAGAAACGAAGCAGATTTGAAGGATTTTCTTCCTTTTTCATAGGAAACTACCTTGGGAATCTCATTTCTGCCCTTTTCCCAAAGACAACATGGCCGCACTATCTTCCACAATCTCCTATCCAACACACAGCCTTTTCTTCTTCATTTATCAAGATGAAGGCATTCAGGCAGGATTCATCCTCTTAGACTACCTCTGAACTTCTTCTGTTAAGCAGACTTCTCAGAACACTTGTCTTTGTAGTAGAGCAACCAGTTCCTCGTGTTTAATATGGGGTCTGAAAAGCCTCAGTGTTCCTCAAAATGGATTTTAAAATATTTTGGATGAATGTCAGTCTGAGATTGAAAAAAGAGGGTGGTTTGTATGTGATGTGAGCATGATCACTATATTTAAAGTTATAAGCATTTATAGTCAGCAAGTACGACATGCACATAATTGACTTTAACACAACTTGACATGGAAAGTCAGAAGATGTAGGCTTAACTGTAATCCTCAAAACTGAAATACTGAATCAGCTAGGTTTCAGTTACAGGTGCAAATCGAGCCCATTTTTACTCTTCCAGAGCTTCTTTCCCACTACAAGCCCACACTTTCAGATTAGAGCCTATTAGAGAAAACTGTCAAATTAGCTTTTCTAAGACTTTGCATTCATGATTTCAGTGTGTACAGTGAGGTTTAAGAAAGTTAAGTGCAACTGAAAACAGACTGGGGATAAAATCTTGGTTTAGTCAGTAGATACTGAATGAATCACTTTTAACGTGGAATTAAATGTATATAACTATGAAAGCATGAGAGGGCAATGAACCTTCAGACTGTGTGGGTTGGTATGAAATGAAAGAAAAGGTTTATATCCCAATTCTGCAGAATGCAGTCATGACTTTCTTTGGTTGCATAAATGGCCCCACAGGCTTTTTTTTTTTTTTTTTTTTTTTAGATATTTTTTCCTCCATTTCTCTGTATCTACTGTATTTTAACAAATAAAGAGTTTTATAGTTCAGGAATTAGGATCTGAAATCTACTTTAAGTGCTTAAAAGGTGCCTTCACTCTCTAAACTTCCCATTTACTGAGTAGCATTGGGCAGGATCATTTTTAGAAAGTTTTCCTTCACTATTTTGATTTGCTTTGTGCATTAAGAATACTTCTGACTTGAGAAGCCTTTTGGCTTTGTATGTATTCAATTTTTTGTAGTATTGGGAAGAAGAGAGAAGGAGAAAGGCAAAAATTAGAAAACATAAAGAAGGTGAAGCAAAATCTGTGTTGTGTACAAAGCACATTACTGAGCTTTTCTGCCATTCAGACTAGGAATTCTTAGAAAAGAAACATGAGAAAGAGAAACCTTTAGCATAAACATCTCAGCTCACCTGCTGGTGAGACTGAAAATTCATCCAGTAAAATCAAAAAAGCCACAGTGAGACTAATAAAATCAAACTAGCATTGCTACTTATTGCACAAAAAATAAAGTGAAACCCTCTACAGTTCTGAAAACTGCAGGTATACACAGTGAGAGTTGAACTTCGAACACTGAGACTTGTTCACCAGTAATGGTATTGTATTTATTTATTTTTAAACTTAAAGAAGATGAAAACTTCCCCAAGGCTTCTTCCAGGAGTTTTGCCCTCAGTGAGAATCAGATGCTCTACTCTCTGCTGCTGTTCTCTGCTTCTGATGACAGAACCAAACTTGCTTGCTGCAGGGTTCTGTCAACATTTTGGGCAGAGGATTGTGTTGCTGGACTTGGTCCTTTGCTATTCATTTGGCAAGCCTTCACATGCTCATTTCCAACTGTAAAGTCATAGACTTTTAAAGTTGTAAAAATCCCCTAACTCTCTTGATAAACATGATAAGAATTAAAGAAACAGAGACAGGATGTGTAAGAGAATACAATGCTATCCATACTGCAAGAGCCTAAAAAGTTCTGTGCATTACAGTACAGGTGCATATTTATAATAATCTATCACTGACTCATGCTGTTGAAGCTGGCTTATTGACATCATGTCTGTTCTGGATCCACAGGACAAGCTGCTCCTGGACTGTTTGCCTATGCAGACATAGCTCAAGGTGGTGTGATGAATTCTTCGCGAGATTCTTTTTTTCATTCTCTATAGCAAGAGCACACCCAAACTAATGCATTTCTACTTGCCTAAAGTTAGGTAAAATTAATACTGGTTTTACACTGGAACAGCCTCCTTTTGATAACATTTGTCTGGTTTTGAAAACACTTTTTTTTTTTTTCTCCTTTTAGGTTGTAGGAATCTTGGAAATTGGATGATTGGGACTGGCAGCAATGTTGTTAGGGAAGTTTTATACACAGTGTTTGTATTTGTATTGTTGCCTTTCCTTCTAGGGGAAAAATAAATCTGTTTTTCAAACTATAGCAGAACTATGAGAAGAAGAGCTTTCAAAGGCAGATAACTAAATATCACTGAATGCAACTGAATCTGAATATCTGTTCTTCAGATTTTTTGAACTGTTAGTTTAAGCATATTATCAGTCAAGCTAAAATGTGTGTGTGAACTGTTGAAGTTTTCCAGTCAAGAAAGAGGCAACAGTCTACACCTGCTATTTGCTTCATTTTTTAGATGAAGCAATCCACATTCACTACTGATACAGAAGAAACCAAAACAAAAAAGCCTGTCAGGCTTCAGTTTAGCACTGTATGGGATTGAAAGTGAGTCTCTAGGAGACTACTTATGATATTGCTAATAAGACTTTTAAATCCTTCAAATTGAAAACCAAGAAATTTTGATTTCTAATTTGTTGCAAAATGGAGTTTCTTATATGAACATTTTCAGATTGGATAATATAGCTTTCAAACATATTGCACTTCAGAAGGAAATAGTTCCTACTTCTGGAAAATACTTTCTTAATGTATGATACTGTGAAGGTGAATAGCGGTAGGAAAATAGAACCTTAATAGAAAACTACAGTAGAAGCACTTAAATTTTGTTAAGCCCATAAAGTTTTTTTGCTTTGGTCCATTATGAACTCATACAACAGTGATTGTTTTAAAACTTGGATAACTTAAAGCAGAATTATGAAGCTGGTTTGGGTCTCTTAATTTTAGTAATAACAGCTGCAAGGCACTTGATACATAATTTATGTCAAAATTTTTCAAGCTGTACAGTAGAAATTTTTAATAATCTTGGGGGAGTGTACCAGAAGAGCCCTGATAGGGTCTGGATCCCTGAAGAAACTCTGGATGGAGGGAATGCTCCCTCTTCCCTTGCTGCACTCAGGTACAGTGCCAGCTCAGGCAGCAGAAATCCTGCATCGCAACATGAACTAGGAAATGAATGAAATCCCCAAACAACAGAGATGTGTTTGTTTGCTTTCACAGCTGCTTTTCCTGCTGCTTTGTGGGGTTTCTTCAAAATTGCATCCATTATTTTCTTACTCTATCAAAAGCTTATGAATTGTTTTGTACTTCTTTCCCAATGTTGCATGACAAGCATAGAGAGGAAATTGTCATTCTGCTTTAACTAGTAGCTCTATAAATGAATTAAGTGCAATAGCAGCGAAGGTGTAAAATCCTCAAAGATATAGCATTTAAGTCTGTCATCAAGAAGGCAAGTGTATTGACATTTCTGCCCCTCAAATGATGTCTTTGTCTTAGTGTTAACTTGCCAGTTTTTGTCAGAAGATGGAGAGAACTAAGGAGGGGAAAAAGTACCTGGAACAGTATAACCAGGGTAAACCCCAATTTTTGCCTACTATTCCATGAACCCAAAAATGAGGGAGAGGAGAAGAAAGCACACAAACTAACATCACAAGTGTCACTGTGCTAGCACCAGTCTCCCTATAGCCTCTTAATCAGTAAGCAAGCTACAAATTTTCATGTGTATAATAAACTACAGGATCATGTGTAGTGATTTCTAGTATTTTTATGTAGGTACAAGGCACAACTGTGTTTCCTTAATTAATGTTTCCTTTTGTCATATATTTACATAAAAAGGAATAAAAAAAATTCGTTGAGATTTTATTTCTTCTACATTAGCTCTGCTTTCTGTGCAGACTGGCATTCTCTGGAGAGAGAATATTTTCTGCCCCTCAACTTCTACAGTGAATTTTAGACTATTTATTGTCATAATAAATAATACTGTTTTCTTAAAGGGACATAGTAATGTAAGGCACATGCATGGGTAGTACACAATGACACAAAGGAATACACACGCAGGACTTGATGTGCCGTGTTATCATCAGAGGCAATTTTGCGAGCAAACAAAACCCCCCATGGGAAGCATGGGCTATAATGCAGAAACCACCAGCCCTGCATGCAGAATGAAATTAAAGAGACAAATGCAGAAAAGCTTTCCCAAAACAATGAACTAAATAAAAGCCCGCTATGCCTGACAAATAGAATGAAGTTAAGATAATTCTGACAAATTCATACTAGCCTTCATTTGCATACACTCCAGGAGCAGATCTAATAATCGTTAATGAAAACAGTAGTTAAAATGACCCTAACACAGTAGCGTGCCTAGAGCCTAACCAAACAGTGAATTAGTATGTAACAAAGATGACTAAATGGATTATTTAAATCTTCATGCTTTAGAAAGAAATCGCAAAATCAAAGTAGTCATAGACCCATTTAATAATTAATTTTGTGAATTTTGAATGCATTCATCTTTGCAAGCTACAGAAGCCAAAAAATTATGGTCAACTGATTCATCATGATACTAGTTACAGCTGTTGTGATCGCACCTAAGGAGCAACCAACCATGTGTGTGACTCCGTTTGTGTTAGGCAGGATGTAAACTAGCAGTAGACGCATCTCTCCAGCAGGTCTCCAATTCACATTAACGTGATAGATATAAGGTGATACTCTGCTCATTCCCTCATCCAGAACAGTTAGCAATGCAATGGCAGCATATATAGCTGCGGTTCTCAGGGTATGTGGGGTTTTGCTAGACATTCCCCCTTCTTCCTTCTATTCTCGGCAGAAGGGCAGAAAGGGGTAGAGAAGCAGTAGAATAGTTACCATCTCTCTGGCAGGTGAAATACCTGTGAAAAGACAGTGGAAAGAAAGACAGGGAATTGAGGGAGAGAACAAAAAGAGTGAGATATAGAATGTGTCTCAGGTGGAGTAGATATGAAGAGAAAGGCTGTAAAAAAAGTGATCAGAAAGATGATCATGGAAACCATCAGGTCTAGTCAGAGACTGGTGAAATAGTAAAAATTTAACATCTGGACTGTATCTTTTCTCATATATTTCTTTTCTCTTCCAAGAAAATCCCCATGCAAAGACTCAAATAAGAATCCGTTTTACGATCAGGTCCTTCAGATAATGATTACAAGCCTCATTCTTAGCAGCATGGAATCCCCAAGGTTTCTATTTAAAGTCATCAGGAGAAGCAAATGCTCAGTAGTTCAAAAAAATAATAATAATAAAAGAAGAGGTCAGACTCTGTTCTTTGAGAGTACCCACAGCAGAAATGAATCTGAATTCTCTTGCTGACAGTTCAACATCAGAATTTTTAATGGACTTTGGAAATAATCTTTCTTGGGATTGTTTCTTCCCTTCTAACTGCTTTTTAACTTTCAGTCCTGCTCAAGATTTCTAGTCTGCTATCTCTTTAACGTTTTTTTTTGCTCAGCACCGTATCACTGTCATTACAGCAGAATTGCCAGATACCTGCAATAAAACATTTCCAGCCAGAAGGAGAAACAACCCTCTGAAGAGCACATATGAACTGAGTATTTTCTTTGGTCAGTAACTCTGTTATTCCCTGAGAACCCTTTCATGACTTCTGGAATAAATCTGCTTTTCTGTGCCTGAGCTCCTGCTGTCAGACTGTTCAAGTGACTCCACAGATGACTCCAGCATTGAGGGTTTCTAGGATTCCTGATTAGCAGCTTTCACTGTGGCTTGACATCTCATGCAGAAAATTTTATTAGCTGCGCAAGTCAGAAGAGAGTGTCATCAATGGAATCCCATTTCCCCCCTGTTTTTAATTAAATAAATTCATGTCTTTGCACCTGTATTCTCATGGCTTTCATAATTTTAAATATTGCTCTGTCTCATCCTTGTTTATGAAACTATCTATTAATGCAAACAAAGGGCTGCACTGGCCTGAGTATGTGAGATGATACCCAAAGTCAGCAACCACCAAAATCAAAAGAGTGCTGAATTCTTAATGTTTCGCAAATTCTTTGGTCTAAAATTGTTTGTTGACAAAATCAAACTTGTCTGGTATTGTCTGAGGAGCTACTTAGCTACAATCATCTGTCAAGACAGCCTAGGCTTTTTTGATGTAAAAATTTAGATTTTTGATTCTAACAAGCTGACACTTGTTAGTAGTCACTGTTCAGCTGTGACTGTCTCCTTAGATACCTCTGACACTGACTAGAGTTTTTAATTAGTCACATCAATTTCTGTAACCAACATTTAGGTATAAAGTAGCAACTTAAGCCAGTAGAGAATTGAACCCTGCTTCAATATCAAACTTCGACTGATATCAGAGAGACTATGATTTCATCCATTGTTTTCATTAGATGGAGTAAAATAGATTAAGTCATGCTGATAAGTTTCTTCCACTATTGCTAAGGAAATCAGACTTTGTGCATTACATAAGTTGTTTGCTAGTTGTTTACAGCTATCAGTCTTTACACAATCAGGATGATACTTCCCATATTGGCATTCTGTCTTCAAATTTTTAATTATTTGTTTGTTTATTGGAAAAGATAGGGGAGCAAACTCTGGGGGAAAAAACAGCCAAACAAGCAAACACAGGGCCACACACAAAACCTCCTTTTTCTGAGATTAGTGTTTAAACAGTTTTGTCTTCCTCATATTAAAATTTCTGTCAGCTTTTTCTCTGTGGTTCTGACAGCCGCATAGGCTTAGAAGGTACTGGAGGAATAGTATGTCTTTGACTTCTTCATAAAGTTCCACCAAATTTTGGACAAGACTTTTGCCTCTGGAAAACCAGCTACTAAATGTTTACAATTCATCTTCCTGGAGGATTCATTTGCACTTGTCATGCAACTGCCTAAGCCTGCACTGCAGTTTCTCCAAAATAGGTGCTCTGAGATGGCGAAGACCACACTGAATAGGAACGCATCTCAAACACACATGTATTTTTTCCATGGTTTACACTGCTAGTACAATGAAGAGAATTGAGCCCTTCTGCTTCTCTGCTGGTAACTTCTGACTGCCAGATTCATGTTTCTGCCCCTAAAGAAGGCAGTAGCATACACCTCTTGTGTTCCCCCTGGCCCTCTGCTGGCCTCAGGCAGAATGAAGGAGCAAAATTATTCAGATTTTAGAATCAAGTAAAAGGAACAGAAAATTAGAACAAAATGCATAAACAGTGAATTAGTTCTTTAAGGTGCAAGATAGTGGGCCTGAGAAAAAATTAGAAAAGTAGGAAAAAACATTAACATAGAGGAAATATTAAATAAGAATATAAAAGAAGAAAATTATTTTATCCCCTTCAAAAGCAATATAAGATTCTGTTATTTATGCTCCCGAGGCCAAACTGACACCTGAAAAATTATCTACTTCCTGAAATGATCAAATGAGGTAATATTTTTCAGCAGGAGTGCTTAAAGTTAAGGCCCAAGTCAAAATAGCCTGATGTTCAGAAGCATTACTTTGTCTGAACACTTACGGATATCATCAGAGCTTAGGTCATATTAACAATATGTACATCGTTGTATGATTTTAGACATCAACCTAAGAAGAGTACTTCTAGTACCAACTTACATCTCTTCAGGGTATTCGTGAGACAATTTTGGATTTTACCTGTATTGCAGCCAGAATTGCTTCCTGAAGTGGCTGGTTTGAGACACTCTTTAGAAATACATCTAGGGTGTAAAAGCTGAAAGCCTTTTTGTTGTCTAAGAAAACAACCGACACAAGAGGACATGTGCTAGAAAACATTAAGTTCATCAACTGTAAAAAACTCTAAAACCAGGACAGAAACAAATTTTCTTAAGCCCATGAAGAAAAGAAAAAAAAAAAACCCAAACCCAAACCAGAAAGGTCAGCCTCACCAAATTAGTGAAGTCTTATAAGTATGGACCCTTTCTTATATTTAGAACTTTTGAAACTGTATATTGACATCGTTAACCTGGAGTTTACATTCATCCTATGTGGTTATGGAATGAAATATGGTCATGTGAATGTAAGTCCCAAAGCAGGGAAGACAAATAAGGAATACTTCTTCCTCCTTCCAATGTTTCATAATATCTCATGACTTCAAGACACTTCTGTGCTTGGGAAGAGGAATTTATGATTTCATTAATGTTAGAGATTGACAGCCCTCAAATACAGTTCTCCTTTTTAAATGGAAAATGAATGCTATTTAATTATAGTTCCAAGAGACAAAAAGAAGGTATGGGCCAATTTCTCAATTTCTCTTACTTTGTGGCAAGCACTCTATTTCATGACACCATACAGAATTGCACCCACCAGCCATTCATTTTCTTTGTTAGCTGGACCTGAATGTTCTCGTCTGTCACTGCAAAAGCTGTAGATTGCAATGAAATGTTCTTGAAAAATCCTCAATAAAGTTTGTGCAGCTGTTTAATTTCTCATTTGCTGGCATGGAAAAAGCCTAGTGTCAAAAAAATCCATCTAAAACACAAACCTCAAAATACTCTAAATCAGATGATAATAATCTTTACTGATGCTTAAAAGTGCAATAAATTTTATCCAGACAATGACATTATGCAAAATTATGTCATTTTGTACACATGAACTTGGGAGTACTTGAAAGAAAGAATTACATGAATGTGGAAAGCTACAAGAACTCTTAAAAATGCACACACACCATCATCTCACACCACAAATAGGAGTCAGAATGACAATACCATAAATTAAAACAACCCTCAAGCAAAAACTAACAGCCAGGAAATGAGAAACAGATTTAAAATAGAGAACAGAAACCAGAAAGCATGACCACTAATGAGATTCTGCACAGCACTTACAGTAACAAAGGAGGTGACAAATGATAGCAGAGATACAGTATTAATAAGGAAGCAGAAATTATATTTCCTATTTATGCTGTCTTTCACCTTGCATAGCGCCAGCAGCTTTACACCTAGAAGGAGAAAAGGAGACATACACTCAATAATCTCTTACTTTAGAGGGGTGGAAAGCTGGGACTGTTCTGACAATCAAACTGCAACACATCTCACAGCTGGAATGTGGGTAAAAGGCATGAAACAAGGAAGGGAGGAGGAGGATGGGGTCAAAGCAAGCTGATATAACCTGCAGAATTACAGAATTAAAATAACATTATAATGCATAGAGTGATGCCCAGCCAGAACGAGAATAATGACTTCAACCAAGATTGCAACATCCAATTTAGTGAACATATACTGCATGTTAATACAGTGTCATACTCATTTCCTCTTTCCCTAGTGCTGCTTGTATTAAAGGCAGGGTTCCCATATTTCTGTCCAGGATTTCTGTCCAGATAATGCAAACAGGGAAATTGATGCATCTGGGATACCTCAGAGCAATTGCACACATGAAATACAGATAACCTGTTTCTGAGAAAAGTCAGGCCTATAGCACATGTTCAATTAAGTCAAAAGCTTCTAGAGCTCATGAGATTTTGAGTACATGCACAGATCACCATTTCAGCACGCGTGCTGTAAGGCCAATACATCCTGAACTTTTTGTGTACGTGCTTCTTTGGTGGTCTGCACAAGTGCTGTGGACACATCCAGAGTTGTGACATCTTTGCAGCCTGCTCAGAGCACTCAGGCTACTGGAGATCCACAAATCCTAGGTAAAGATTCAAAGCCCTCAAGGAGGCCATATACAATGAAACCTGGGCATACATAGTGCAATTTGTGGATTATTGATCCCCAGTTTGGCGGAATCTGAATGCAATTTTGCAGAAGTCACATCTAGACAAGGCAAGTAAAGCAACTAAGTGAACAATAAATGAGAAATTCGCAGTTCTCTAAAAGAAAAAAATTACCAACAAGACCTGAACATAAGTTTTAAGTTGCATGATTTCTATGCAATTTGTAAATAAACTTACAATCCATCAACACAAGGGGTAGAACTTAATACCGCTTAGTTTGACCTTGGACTGAGCTATGTCTTTTGATTTGTGATCTAAGACAGAAAACTTTTGTTTTTGCAATGTAAGTTTTCTTCTTCTTATGAAACATGGTGCATTGGAGTCTCATAACTCTGCACTCACTCTCCTGAAATTTAACCATTTCTGCTCTCACCTTTCTTCTCCTGTCCTAGTGTCTCAATACTCTCTTGACTGTTATAATGGATAATGAATATGCACTTCATACACAACATGGCAAAACACATGTATAGGAGATTCCGTGCAATGTGGAATAAACACACACAAAAATCTCCTATAAATATATACAAACACATAAAATTAAATGAATAAATATTATATCTTGTTGAACAACTGTAATACAGAAAGCCTACAAAACAAGATGTCATAAATGGGATCAAAATACTTATTAGTCTTTAGGAAAATGAAAAACATTTATGCAGTCAGATGCTAATAATGAATCCCATACTCAGAAGCTTTTTGTCTACGTCAATTAAAACAAATCCACCCCAGTGCAGTGCTACCCTGACTTCAGTTACATCAGGGCTTAATGAACCTAATTGGACTACATCATTAATTGGTATAAATGATAACAGATGCCTTTTTGGTGTACCTATTCCTTTACTTTTTTTGCCTTTACATTGCTTTACAGAAATCAAAAGGCTTGGAGTTTTGTCTGAGAAAATGATTTCAATATATGCCTAACTTGATTCATGCGTGTAAACTCACGATAACAGTGGAATTTTTTTCTATATCTTCCCAAATCAGATATTTTCCTAAACAGAATCTTTCTTTTACAGGTTAGAAAACATTTTCAGGACACAAAGCCAATCCATAATGCCTTCAATCTGTGTTTCCTTAATCAGATACTGTGCTGATCATTTGCTCCAAATTAGCAAATATACAGCTGACCTTCTGGCACAAAATAATATGCTTTTGCTACCCCAAACCCCTACCTATAGCTTTTAAGAACCTTTGTTATGTCTTTTAGTATAAACCCCTCTTGTGTTTTGTTAAAATACTGTCTAAACTGAACTATTTTGCAGCAATGTTTAATGCTAACTCAGAAAATGGATAGTGACAGATGTTTATCAAGCACAGGAATCTCTCTTCCTAAATAGTGAAAAGCATGAACTATATCTGCATTTTTATGCTATCTTACAATACAGCTAATGTCTTCAGCCAGCTACATGGCCTTGTTGGTGGCTCGCAGTCTGTCTTTTGTCAGAGCAAACAGTCTGGTTCTGCTCCTCTGAGAAACTCGACAGCTGTGCAAGGCCCCTGCTTGGGTTATCTCAGCTCCAGCAGGAATGCAGCCACCCTAAGCTTAGAGATGCCCCTAACTACCCTACCATGCCAATGCATCCTTGCCCTTGCTTCCTTCATCTACAGCAACATCCTCAGCACTGGTAGCATAAGACTGATTTAACAGCTTTCTCTGTGTTCTAGCAAAACAATGAGAGAGTATAATATCTAGAATCATAGTTCATGCTTGGAGCAAAGGTTTAATTCTATATAATGTATACCACCATTGCAAAAAGAAAAGGTAATTACATGCCAAATTGTATACTGGAGTATGCATGAAGCTGGGTAGAGGTAGAGATTCTGGGGTATATTTTCAAACTTCTCCCATAATATAGGGAATGGACTTATATGCACTAATTTGAATGTCATATGCTATTGCAGCAGGCAAACTGTCTAGGGACTCTAAGGTTTCAGAGCAGTATTTTGAACTAAACCCAAGCAAAACTATTTTAATACTGTCCTTGCTTCAGTTGGGATAGAGGTAATTTTCTTGTTAGTAGCTGGTGTAGTGCTGTGTTTAGGATTTTACCCAAGAATAAGGTTGGTAACACACGAGTGTTTTATTTGTTAAGTAGCACTTACCCTGATCAAAGACTTTTCATTCTCTCATGCTCTGCCAGTGAGGAGGGGCACAAGAACCTGTGAGGGAGCAGACAGGACACCTGACCCAAACTAACCAAAGGGGTATTCCATACCACAGCATGTCATGCCCAGTATATAAACTGGGGTGAGTTACCCTGAAGGGACAGATTGGTGCTCAGGTTGGGCCAGGTGTCGGTTAGTGGGTGGTGAGAAATTCTATTGTGCACCACTTGTGTTTTTGTGGGTTTCATTTTCCTTCTCTCTCTGTTACCACCCTTTTCATCACTATGATGATGATGATGACGATGATGATGATGACGACGATGATGATGATGATTATTATAATATTCAATTTCAACTATTAAATTGTTTTTATCTCAAACCGTAGGTTTTATCTTTTTTCTGATTCTCTCCCTCATCCCATCAGGGTGGGCAGAGTGAGCAAACAGCTGCATGGTACTTAGTTGCCAGCAGGGTTTAAACCATGACAAATACTATTAGCATTCTAAAAGAAAATATTGCTTAAGTGCTTTCCTAAATAAAGCTTCATTATACAATTTAACACTTGACCTCTCAAGGAAAACTCAGTTATTTTTCCTCACTCTTCACCTATGTATAATAAGATTCTTACATGTGTACATAAAATAAAAGTTTGCAACTGAATTAAGGCTCTGTGCTTCACACTGACCACATGAAATTGAAGAAAAGAGTAGGAAGGGGTCTTTGGTAGGTCCCCACTCCCACTCTGAGGAGGAGTTTTCTGCCTGATCACTGCTGGAGAAAGTCTGCTAATGCTACTTGTGAGTGCCTGCAGTGGTGATAATTCCACGCCTTCCCCAGCAGTCACTTTATTAGCCCTTCTGTTGCAACTTAAACCTGTTATTTTTTTGTCCTTTCTTCAACAGCTTTGGATAACAGTTGTTTTTCCATGTTTGCAGTGAAATTCTTACGTATTTGAGGACTGTCTTCACGTCTTTCTTAAACCTTTTGTCTTCTAGATGGAACTGGAATCAGAACTGACACTGGGCACCAGGTGAGGCTCCAAGCAGCACTCACTGAAGCTAGAGATTATTTTACTTGCCAGTATTGCTTCTATTCTCAGAAAAAAACATGTGTTGTTTGCTTTTAAAGGAAAAGTCTATAAACTGGTGGTAGATGACAGAAAATGAAGTTCTCTGAAGTGCTATGATTGGTGCTGTATTTTGCCTGGGTTGGGCCTTGCATTGATACCTTATTTGAGTTTTGGTTTTTTAAGTCTGAAAACAACAGCATAAGCAGAAGTAAATTCCCTGCATGGATTGCCTTCTGCTCAGAAGAAATGAGAAGAATTTGCCTGACTTTGCAAAAATTGCATTCTGCTTGTCTATTATGCAACAAAAATATTTTGTTGCTGTCATGTTGCTGTCATATTGCTGAAGAGCTAGCAGAGCTACAGCCATTCTGCCTAGGTTAATGTATGCTGTTTTCCTTTCCTACTGTTCTGTTTCTTTTCTGTTTCCTTTCCTTCTGTGTCTGTTCCCAGTGAGGAAAAGGTCTCATCTATGTGTATTCACATGTGAAAATGCTCAGCATGCAAGTTTCCAGATTTGGGCTGCAGCCTCTGCACCACCAAAAGCAGATCTGCCTATATCAATATGTCTTCTGTTGTCTGTCCTTAGCTAGCAGATTTCTGTCCTCTCACTTCTTCCTTATCTTTTCGAAGTGTAGACTTGTGTGGCAAAGAGTGACTGGCCCAGACAGCATGCTTTGACTTTAGAGTCAGTTCAGTCAGTACCAGTCCAGGTATGTCACACCAAACGGCTACCACATGCTCCAACAAGTATAATACCCTCCTCACTATTGAACCTCCAGAACTTTTCTAAGAGCTTGTATTTTATGCCTAAACTAGCATAGTGAGGTTAGCGTGCCTTTTGGTGGCAATCACTTGGAAGGATCCCTGACTATGTCAAAGCATCCATGGACTTTTCCAGCTTCAGCACTGAGCATGGTCCCACATGAAGATGGGTACAGTGAAGCTAGAGCATCCCACTAATGGAAATATCCCCTCAGGAATCCCCAACTGGCCAATTACATCCAGTACTTACTCCTGTGGTGATGTCTACCTGGAAAAACAGAAGTGTGCAAAGAATCTGTCCTGCAATACCCAGTGAAAGCACAGAATTCTCTGTACTCAACCAGGTTTATTTGGGTATAAAGGGAAAAAAAAATAAAGAGAAAAAATATTTTAACTACTTGATTCCTGGATTCAAAGAGAATTAATGCAACCAAGTTCATCCTGTGGTACTTACATTTTCACATTTTCCATCTTATAACATAGAGTATTAAATTTCATTACATTTCATCTGATGAGAATTTTTAAAGAGATATGAGGTCACTAAACAGTTTTTGGTTATTAATCATAGAATCATAGAATAGTTAGGGTTGGAAAGGACCTTAAGATCATCTAGTTCCAACCCCCCTGCCATGGGCAGGGACACCTCACACTAAACCATGTCACCCAAGGCTTCGTCCAACCTAGCCTTGAACTGCCAGGGATGGAGCATTCACAACTTCTGCCAAATACAAAACATCATAGGCTGCAAATATTTGTAAAAACCACATAGAATATTAAATATACGAGAGACAAGACGAAAATAGTGGGAACAGGAAACCGAGAAAGCAGTGACAGAGCAGAAATCCATCTAATGGTATATTGAAGGATTTCTGCCATCTTTGGAGGGTTCAGGTGGATTACTTCCCCACGTTACAATTAAGTCAATTCTAGTTACTTTAATTTGTTAGTTTTTCATTTTAAATTTCCTGCTTACATGAGTTAAAAGTTTCAGATGTAACAGAGCAGCCTCCTGTGCGTTTTAGAACTGCTTACTTAAAATCGAAACCGGACAGCATGGGTGCAGATACTAGGGATATACACCTATACTGATAAAGCTTTGCAAACATTGTTTATTCCTCTAACATCGTAACATGCAGGAAATGGAAGGAAATATGGGAAAGAGCTGGAATAGGGGATTGTAAGTAACTGATAAAAATAGGGGAGAATGACAAAGAGCATGGAAAGTGGCTATGGGTAAAGAAGCTACTAATCCTCTATTGAAAAGTCCAAAAGAAGACCCCTCCACACCTTCAGAGGGAAAATAGGAAGGGCCTTCTTCAAGTGCAAAATAAAAAGGTACTGTGTTTGCATGAAAATTTCTGGTTGAATATTGAACCAAACCTGTTCACTGAGGCGATTCACCATAAAGAGGCAGTAGACGACAAATATCTTTTACAAGATATTTGATAAGATAACCGAACCACACAGCTTGGTGGTTTGGTTGATATGCCGGAGGGAAGGGATGCCATCCAGAGGGACCTTGACACGCTTGTGAGGTGGGCTGATGCCAACCTGATGAAGTTTAACCATGCCACGTGCAAGGTCCTACACCTGGGTCGGAGCAATCCCAGGCACGGCTACAGGTTGGGCAGAGAAGAGATTCAGAGCAGCCCTGCAGAGAAGGACTTGGGGGTGTTGGTCAATGAGAAAATGAACATGAGCCGGCAGTGTGCACTCGCAGCCCAGAAAGCCAACCGTATCCTGGGCTGCATCAAGAGGAGCGTGACCAGCAGGTCGAAGGAGGTGATCCTGCCCCTCTACTCTGCTCTTGTGAGACCTCACTTGGAGTATTGTGTACAGTTCTGGTGTCCTCAACATAAAAAGGACATGGAACTGTTGGAACAAGTGCAGAGGAGGGCCACAAGGATGATCAGGGGGCTGGAGCACCTCCCGTATGAAGATAGGCTGAGAGAGTTGTGTCTGTTCAGCGTGGAGAAGAGAAGGCTGCGTGGAGACCACATAGCAGCCTTCCAGTATCTGAAGGGGGCCTACAAGGATGCTGGGGAGGGGCTATTCATCAGGTACTGTAGTGACAGGACAAGGGGTAATGGGTTCAAACTTCAACAGGGGAAGTTTAGATTGGATCTAAGGAAGAAATTCTTTACTGTGAGGGTGGTGAGGCACTGGAATGGGTTGGCCAGGGAAGTTGTGAATGCTCCATCCTTGGCGGTGTTCAAGGCCAGGTTGGATGAGGCCTTGGGTGACATGGTTTAATGTGGGGTGTCCCTGCCCATGGCGGGGAGTTGGAACTAGATGATCTCAAGGTCCTTTCCAACCCTAACTATTCTATGATTCTATGATTCTAAGATCCTTGGAAATTTTAGCCAGTTTCTCAGTTTTTGAGCTCTCACTCAGGGTATGGGACATGTTTCTGCTAATTCTGCAGTGAACTTGGACCTTGGCTAACCTTCATTTACAGTGGCTAGGCTCTGATTTCACACAGAGTTGGTGGGGAGAAAGCAGGCCTCTGTAGATGGTAAAACTAAGAACCTGAATTAAGCTCCCACTTGGACTCTTTACCAGATATGAATACACGGAAGAATCAAAACACCCCAGCCTCCTGGGAAAAAAATAATGACAGAGGACCAGTATAGATATGCAGTAGTCGGTGTTCAGAAAGGAGGGACGACAGGATCACCTGGCAACAATCTTCTTTGGTACTTCCTCTTGGTATGGCTATAGCTGCCTCCACCAGTGCAACCCCCTGAAGTGGCTGTGGCAGAAGGCTCTATTCTCCTTTGAGGGGGATTCGGATTACATTTCAAGCTGCTCAGCTTGACTTTACTCCTTTACTTAACAGTCACCACACCTAGCTGCTTTTGGAGGCTTTGGGTTTTAGCATTTTCAATTTAAAACATCCAAAATGTATACCTACATTAGAAACTTCTGATGTACAAAGTTATCTTTATGATACAGATTTAGAATCATAGAATAGTTAGGGTTGGAAAGGACCTTAAGATCATCTAGTTCCAACCCCCCTGACATGGGCAGGGGCACCCCACACTAAACCATGCCACCCAAGGCCTCATCCAACCTGGCCTTGAACACCGCCAAGGATGGAGCACTCACAACCTCCCTGGGCAAGCCATTCCATTGCCTCACCACCCTCACAGTAAAGAATTTCTTCCTTAGATCCAATCTAAACTTCCCCTGTTTAAGTTTGAACCCGGTACCCCTTGTCCTGTCACTACAGTACCTGATGAAGACTCCCTCCCCAGCATCCTTGTAGGCCCCCTTCAGATACTGGAAGGCTGCTATGTGGTCTCCACGCAGCCTTCTCTTCTCCACGCTGAACAGACACAACTCTCTCAGCCTATCTTCATATGGGAGGTGCTCCAGCCCCCTGATCATCCTCGTGGCCCTCCTCTGCACTTGTTCCAACAGTTCCATGTCCTTTTTATGTTGAGGACACCAGAACTGTACACAATACTCCAAGTGAGGTCTCACAAGAGCAGAGTAGAGGGGCAGGATCACCTCCTTCGACCTGCTGGTCACGCTCCTCTTGATGCAGCCCAGGATACGGTTGGCTTTCTGGGCTGCGAGCGCACACTGAAGCCGGCTCATGTTCATTTTCTCATCAACCAACACCCCCAAGTCCTTCTCCACAGGGCTGCTCTGAATCTCTTCTCTGCCCAACCTCTAGCTGTGCCTGGGATTGCTCCGACCCAGGTGTAGGACCTTGCACTTGGCATGGTTAAACTTCATCAGGTTGGCATCAGCCCACCTCACAAGCGTGTCGAGGTCCCTCTGGATGGCATCCCTTCCCTCCGGCATATCAACCAAACCACACAGCTTGGTGTCATCGGCAAACTTGCTGAGGGCGCACTCAATCCCACTGTCCATGTCACCGACAAAGATGTTGAACAAGACCGGTCCCAACACCAATCCCTGAAGGACACCACTCGTTACCGGTCTCCAGCCAAACATCGAGCCATTGACCACAACTCTTTGCGTGCGGCCATCCAGCCAGTTCTTTATCCACCGAGTGGTCCACCCATCCAATTGATGTCTCTCCAATTTAGAGACAAGGATGTCGTGTGGGACAGTATCGAACGCTTTGCACAAATCCAGGTAGATGACGTCAACTGCTCTGTCCCTGTCCATCAGTTCTGTAGCCTCATCATAGAAGGCCACCAAATTGATCAGGCAGGATTTGCCCTTAGTGAAGCCATGCTGGCTGTCACCAAGCACCTCATTGTTTTTCATGTGCCTTAGCGTGCCTTCCAGGAGAATCTGCTCCAAGATTTTGCCAGGCACAGAGGTGAGACTGACTGGTCTGTAATTCCCCGGGTCATCCATTTTTCCCTTCTTGAAAATGGGGATTATATTTCCCTTCTTCCAGTGATCAGGAACTTCACCTGACTGCCATGATTTTTCAAATATGATGGCCAGTGGCTTAGCATCTTCATTCGCCAGCTCCTTCAGGACCTGCAGATGGATTTCATCAGGTCCCATGGACTTGTGTGCGTTTAGGTTTTTAAGATATTCTCGAACCAGAGACTATCACACATATTGTCCTATTGTGCCACATACCAAACAGAACAAAATCCATAACAGAGGCACCCATATTCCCAGTTACAAGTCTCTGTCACACAAGTGTCAGACTATAGATTCTCATCAGGTTTTGTTGCATGAGTGAGTTTGTAACTAGTACAAGTACCTTTTCTCTGCTGCAATTGGACTCTTAATCCTAAGACTCAGTCTTACAAAACAGACAAATTCAGTAGTGTTTGTAAAATAAAACAAAATTCTGAAACATCTGAATTAAAATATTGTAGGTCTGAAAACCAGCACCTTGAGAAATCCTGAGTCTTACACTATGGGAAGGGTAGTACAGATTGAAAGAACTAGCAGAACAGCAAGACTGTGGGAGAGGACCTAACTGGAAGAAAGCTGACCGAGTGATATATGCTACTCAAGCACTATATTTATTTAGAGTTCTTAAAGCGGCAGCTGTTGAATCTGACTTGGTCAAATTTATTCTTGCATAGTGTTTTCTGTTTATCCCCAGCAAAAAGATGTTGCAGACAAGGTATTTGAAGGAAATTTTATCCTTATTTAACATCACCATTACCATAATACCACGGCACCCAGACTGTGCCTTCAGGCAGGGTGATGAGTGAAGGGCACAGCATGTAAATTGCTCATCCCCCTTGTTAGAGACTTTGTGCTTTGAAGGAAAGGGCACAGCACTTGTACCAGTAAATATTTATACCAGGAGAGCTATTTTGCTGAGATGTTTATAGCTGCATCTAGTATGTTAGATAAAGCTTGATTACATTGTGCCCTCCCTATGCAATTGGTGATCCTTCCTATCTTCTTCCTCTTCTCTGCATGCTTGCCAGTCTTTTCTGCAGTCTCCACTAGAATCCGTGTAATTCTTTTCATGGGGTACCCCAATAAGGGGGTCAGGCTCATTTTTAGGTGTTTATGCTTTTGACAAACCTTTTTAATCATGTGGAATGCTATACAAGGACCTTTCTTATACTGTATTGCCTTGTGATCAAATAGATCCATAGTCTGAGCTACTCTGCTGCCCAGCAACGAATGACATTCCTGTGTCAAATTTATTCACTTTTTCTAAAAGTATCCTACAGAATTAGCTACAGTATTAAGGCAGAAAATGGTGCTGTTTCTTACAGGGAAACCCATACATATACATTTTCACTGTCGTATATGTCCCCTCTGTTTTTCTTTTGCAATACTTTTGCAGTGCTATGATCCCCTACATTTTCTCTCAGCTTTCTTTCTTTTTCCTTCAATTTGAGTCTGATTATTTTGCATTAATGAACATAATTTGAGAGCTTTTTTGTATAGTTTTCCTTACGAGTTGAAGGCTCTTCTGTAGAATGAGGTTGTTTCCAACCCTCAACAAGTCCTCAGGCATGGTGCTAACTTCACAAAAATGCCTGGTTTTAATTGAGGAACCTTTGATATTTCTGTACTAAGCCACAGACTTTGGAGTTCTCTACTCTGCAACGTGACTGTCTATTCCTGTTCTGCTCCTTGGCTTCATGCAATAAACACATGAGAATTTCAATTGTATTTTCACGTATTTTCATCTCTCACATTGTTCCAATGTTTCAGACATTAGTTGCAAGACCATATGTTCCAGAGCATAAATACCTTAATTAAGATGTAGACTTTAAACAATCCCTAATTAGTCTGAAAAGTTCTGAATGGATTTTTTTTTAAGTTAGTCAGAACTTCAAGGTTTTAGCTAAAAGGTGTCAGGTTTTGTATATCATTAAAAAAAAATTAGATTAAGTCTTATTAAAGATTTTAGTTTATACACTACTTTTAATTTATTGGCATAGGGCTGAGTGAAAGAACTTGTTCTGAGAAAATACTACTCAGTAGACGTGCAGTTTTTCACGATACAAGAGTTGTTTCCAAACACAACCAGAGTTGAGAGAAGCAGTCGGTTACCATATGAGTACATGGCTTCTTTCTAGATTTGATGCCTTGCTTCTTATGGTATATACCCCTATACCACCCCACCCCCCCCCCTTTTTTTTTTCCCTCCTTATTCTTGCTGGACAGCATTAATAGTTCTGTTTGAAAAAGAATGGATTTGAGAAGTCATAAAATAGATCATTGTCTACATGATCCTACAGCGTGTAAGACCTGCAGCTATTTCTTAGAAGTTATTGAAAAACCAAAAGAAGTTAAAATCCTGCCAAGCAAGCTTAACTACATGTAGATGGGAATAGGAACTAATACATGACTTGGAGGCTGAAAGGCGTGAAGGTGGGATCTGTTCCCTGCTCAATTTAAGAAGAAAGCAGAACCATTTTCTTAAACTATCCTGTAACAAGAGAGTGACACAAGAGCTGTCCTCTCAGATCGTCAGCAGGCTTTTTACAAAGACAAAATCACAGAATTTTTAAAAGGTAAAATTAAAAACCAATGAAATAACTAAATGTAATTAAAAAAGGAGACTAAGGTTATCTAGACTGATCTGTAGAGCAAAGAACTGGTCAAGTTGGTGGGTCAGATTGAGTCTGACCTAATGCAGCTGAACTCGGAGATGATTCTAAGATTTTCTGGTTTGATTCTGCTGGTAGATCGAATCTCACCAACAAATTAACATACCCAAATTATTGTCACATTTTACTTTATCAGTGCTTCCTGATTATACAATAAGACACTTGAATAAAAAAAAAAATAAATCAGGCATTTTGCTTTTTGACAATGTACTTATTTAAATCCAATAAAGCATTTTAAAGAGTTGTTTCAACATTTGTTTGAAGTATGACACAGAATCAACTGGATGACATAAAACTCAACAACCAGTTGTTTTCCTAAAGCAAATATTTTCTATATATATGATGGCCCTGAAATTTTCGGTTCAGTTTCCTCATGACTCATCTCACACACTGCATTTTATATGGCCTGTGTAGGGAAAAGTAATTCATATGAGTCCTTTTGCAGGCTGAAGATCTTAATAATGCCCTGTGGCATTCTACCCAATGTTTATTTCCAGAGCCATCTGTTATCTATAGTTCAATAGAAAGCATGACTTGGCTACAAGACTTTTTGCACAGGGAAGTACTCATCCACTTTTTATTGGCTGTTTTGAAGTCCTTTTCAGGAGCATACATTTTTCTAGTCCTTGGAGGGAATAATTCATCCACCACACTCTTTTCTAGGGGGAGCTGTCTGACCATGTGTTTTCTTAGGCATTGCATCAAAATTAAATGTCCATGGGTAAACACCTGCAACCTCTACTTACATGTGGCTCATGGTCAAGTGCTTAATAAATTCAGACCAATAAAGAGAAAAAGAAAAGCTATGCTACTTGTATTTCATTTCTATATGTTAAAAGACAAATGTATCTATTTCAGGCTAATACTTAAGTATCCCAAAAGGCAACAAGTAACTCTTTATGTGAATAACACTTGACTTGCTTTTGAAGAATATCTGGCTTTGACTTGGAAGCATTCAGACATTAGGGATGCACTGAAAAGAAAGAGGTTAATTTTGAACATATTATAGAAACCATGTGTGACAGAGTAGAACAAAGGGTGAGTACTTGTTTTGAATAACGTTGTGAAGGGCAGTAGAAGTATTTTATATACAAAGCGTACATAAACTGAAAAAAAGATCCAGTAGAGCCTACCTAAAAAGCCCTATGCTAAACTGGCGGCCAAAATATTTCAGCCTATGTTAAATACCTAGCTGAAAGAGATGCCATGAAATGTGCCAATCCCTCATTTTCTTCTGAATTTATGCTGTAAATCTTCTACTAGGTGGTGTCAGAAATATTGAGGTCAAAGCCTAGAACTCTATTGTAAAACTTAAGAAAATTTTGTGTCTGTGCCATAAACCAAATTCAGTAAAAATATGTATCTAATCTTACATCCTGTGTTATTAATGTTCAGCCCACCAAATCACCTCACTATGCATTTTTTTTACCATCCTTAAGAAGACTTATGTAAAAAGCCCTACAACAAAGCTATCACAGAGCTTCACCACCTTCATCTCTGATCTGCCCATTCAACCAAGCGTAAGGTATCATCTAGCTAAGTATCATCCAGCTAAGTTGCTATTAATTTTAGTTCTAGAATTGTTGAATTCATGGTTGCTTTTCTGCCAAACTGCCACCCTTTGCTGCCTTGAGCTTCAATGCTGATTAGAACTCAGCTGCATATTTCATCTCTCTTTTCAACAGAGAGGCTGCTATATAGAAAGAACCAAACTTCTGTACCCAGTTCAAGACTCTTCACCAGAGTAGCAAAAATTGTTGTCCCAAGGCCAAGAATAAAATAAATTAACCTAGAACAAATAGGCTTGCTGAATTGGTGGAAACTGCTGCTCCTCCCTGTCTCTCTGATGTAGCCCTGCGTGTCCTGATCTGTAGTAATAGAAGGATACTCACTTTTTGCAGGCTCCAGCAGAGTTAGAGGAGGGAGCAAGTTTGTGGTTACATTTACAATTAGCCATGTTTACCAATGAATAAGCCACTCAGCTTTCTTCTGCATGGCCTTTTCTTGAAGCCATCTCCTTGTCCACATCTCAGCAATTTCAATACTGATAGTTACTGGGCTCAGTAAAAGTGTTGCAGTCTATTCAGCAGCACCTTTGAACTCTGTGCATTTGGTTAGCAGTATACCTTGACCCCACCAGAATGTCACTCATAAATGAACAGTCTATGCACGACATCCTCTTCAAATCCTAAATGAGAAAAGATCAAGTAAACTCAGGGATCAGTTTTTCTCAGGTACTTCTGAATATCTGGATCAGCCAGACACTATAAGAACAGGGAGCCATGTATTGAAAAGCACAGATATGAGGTCTCATACTAGGTTAAATCCTATGTGTTCGTAGCAAGTTGCTACTTCTCCCATATCACCTGTTTCAAAATCTAGTTGTACTGTAGCCACATCTGTTTTCTTTTGAAACAAGGATAGCTACTGATAAATACGTGAAATCAGTCTGTAAGACAAAATCAAACACTGACCCCAGTGGGTATACATGTGTATTCAGCAGTAAGTTATGAGAATGATTCAAGAAAGGAATTTTGAAAATTATTAGGGAATGCAATTGTTTTTTTTTTTCCTGTGTGCTAGGTGATGCTTTCTGGTTACCAAAGTCACCACATGTTTAGGACAGTCCACAACTGGACTGTTTTTTATATAAATGATGACATGAGCCTGTGAAGTGTAATAGTCCTAATTGGGCAATAGTAATGAATGTGGTGGGTAGGGAGAATTGATTAGCTAGTGGGATACTAGTAAATACAAAGTGCTCAATCACAGGCAGACTCAGCACCTTGATCTCCCAATCAATAGCACTTGCAGGTTCAGAGAGCACAAGGAAGCCTTGGGTTTAAAGAGAACTTAAAAGGTGCTCTCTCTTCTTTGTTACCTTCACAGAGTGCTATACTTGTATATCTCCTTTCATCCTAGCAGTCCAAAGGCTTTTACAATTTTGTAAATAAAGAAAACACTTTACCCATTTCAGAGAGAAGATATACCAGCTGTTCAGCATCTGAGAGTGTAGGTCTGGGAGTAGAAAGGGTACCATGCCTCATTGTAACACTATGATTTGAGAAAGGGGGATTTTGATAGGCAGCACTTTTAAACCTAAATATGTACTTAATCAAGATGGAGGCTAATTATCTAAAACCTGGGAGAAATCCTACAAAGTTTTTGAATGGGCATAGGACAAACATCTACCTTTAACTTCCATCATCACTCTTGGCAGGCAGAAGCACAGTAAAACCTGCAACTGGACTAGGCAGGAGTGAGCTAGAAAGAGGCACAGTTTGATTTTCCTTTGAGCTAGAGAGATAAAAAGGAAAAATAAAACCCATACATGAGGCTTATGTTTCAGCCAGCAACCACTGAGCTGTCCCTGCTGTGAACTGATAACTGAGACTGACAATAGATGTAGCCTGATTCTGTCAGCTGTATAGACTTATTGTGCTTGTCTGAAAATAGAAATAAAATCAAGTAGGGACAAAGATAGCCCCAAATGAATGCTCAGAATACCAAGACCCTTGTGAACTTTGGCCATTTAGTTAATAGAAAACTTGGATACAGACCACCTCAGGATAGGCTTGAAAACACAAATCCTAACTAACATTGTGCTAGCTTAAAGTCTTAGGGTGTTCATTTTGTATCTGTAAATGCTGTTTGCTAACTTCAGGACTGGAAAAAATAAATTCAAAAACAAAGCAATATTGCATTGTCTTATTCAAGCCAAAATGCTCCACTAGAAAATAAGTTTTTTATATTTCTGTGATTATTTTTTATAATACAGCTTTGCTCTTTTCTTGTCATACATTGTTACAATTTTTGTCAAGCAACAAGCAGGTTATCCTTAGTAATGGAAAGATATTTGCCAGCCTTAAGAGAGCTGCCTGCTTGCACATCCAGTCTTGTGCTGCTGCTGGTGCTAGTGAAAGACTGTGAGACAAAGAGCCCAGCCATTTTGCAGCTGGGATGCATGGAGCTGCTCATGAACTAGGAATTCATAGAAATAGCCTGTCCCATCCTAAGTCACTTCTGTATATCTCAACACTGCTTCTCAGAGCTGACAGAAAAGCTATGGAAGACTTTAACGACAGCAAGTTAATAATTCCCAAAGGCTGAAAAGCAAGAGAAGTGATACTTTTCCCTCTCAGCTGCCTTATCTTTCTTATCCATGTTTTTTTTTTCCTTGGGATAGGAAGCCTAGTGTGTTCCTGCAGTTTCCTGCAGCTGCTTCTTCCATTGTTGCCCAGGTGTATCATTCTCCCGGGGCTGGTGCTCTTATGAACATTCATCAAGCACTTTCCATCTCTCCTCTGTATAAATCCATATAATCATATTCTATTGCTACATATGGTGAAAAAGCCACATCGCTGTCTGAGTGCAATGTTACATGTAGTATATCCAGAGCCTCTAGAGTTTAGAGGGACCATCTGATGCCTGCAGAGTCATGGCAATGGAAAATGTTAAGACCGAGACTGAAGCAAATGGAAAGAATTAATAAAAATAGTGTCTGGAAACAAACAAACAAACAGACTGAGATTAGGGAAAAGAACAGGGAAAAAATTGAAAGAGAAAAACATTAACTTACCATGGAAACTATTGGTGCAACAAATAGATAAAGGTCTGTCAGCTTTAACTTTTTAAACCCCTTATTTCCAAGGATTGTATAGTTCAGATGTAGAAAGTCTCTGAAAAATGGCTTGCAAGGTCTCAGGAAAGAAGCTTTAAAAAGATATTTCATTCTTAAGTATAAGTTTATAACTGTTAACTAATTTTAAGAGCTATGTTAAAAAATGTCAGAAAAGCTTAGCACATACCTTGAGTCTATGCTGGAGTTTTAAAATACTATTATAAAATCTGCTGCATCATTTCTGCAGGTAAATCCACCTATTCAGAGTCTTTTCACGAGTTCAAAATGCAGAAGATGCTATTTTTGATTAAATAGGTAAAGGCTGATCTAGACATCCAGCTGTATTTTTTTCTTGTTGTGGGCTGTATGTTTCCTGAATAAGGAAGAGGGAGGTAAAAGTCACTGAAGTTTCTTTACCACTAACAAGGTGTTTTGTAAGCAAGGACAACTCTCAGATCATCAAATGTGAAAGTGCTCTTTGTCACATCCTCAAAGTAATGAAAAATGTCTCTGAAGTAAGAGTGAGTATCTGTTCTCTGGCTGGATGAAAACAGCTTCTAGAATTCAGCTCTGCTTACAGGTAGTCAAAATTCCAAGTCTGAAGTTTGCTACCTGCAAATACCTTGAAGTATTTTCTTAAAAATAGGCGTAGCAAATAATGCTGCCCATAGTCACTCAAATACTCATTTAGTATTTGCAAACAGACTATTTGCAAACTAAACACGAAGTGGACATTATAGCAGAGCAAATAAAAGATGTGTCTATTTAAAAACCTGCAGGCTACATCAGGTCCTCTCTCCTGTCCTTACAGGTTCATAACTGTGTTTTGCTCAGTCTTCTTGATGGAAGTTGTTCAGGTAGTCTTCTTTTTTTCTTTTTTTTACACACTCACACCATATTTTTAGGAAGTGATGACCTGGGGGCAAAGAGTGTAGAAATGACTACCTAGGCACAAGGAGTTAGAGTTTTGCGCATCACCAAACAAAATGAAATAAAAATTTTTAAAGGCTTGGAACCCACATACTTGATCACAAATCTAAATCCCTTCTTTCATGTATTAAAAAAGTCAGAATGAAAACAGGCCAATGAAGTAAAAGTAGTCATCTTCCCTCAGGTTTTTATTTGTTCCAATGTAACCTTCTACTGACATATGCACCAGTGACCCTTTAGACCTGAATAATATTAAAAAAAAAAAAAAAAGCAGATTTGTATTCTTAACACTGCAGCAGAAGATGCTCTGATACGATACAAACTACTGACATCAGGGAAAAGAGAAAGTGCTTTCTGCATGGATTGGAAGCCTTGAACTTTCCATGAGTAGTTTCAATTTCAAATCCTGTTCAAACCTGTCCGCATTCTAACCATCCAGCTGCGGTGCAAGAGGTGTTCATTTCTTGATGGAGATGTGCCAAGGCATATGGAACTGGGAAAAATTGCTCTATGCTATACATACTTTGGCACACAATGTTTCTGAACATGTCACAGTGATTAAAAAAAAGGGAGAGAAACTGCACTGAACTGGCAGATGTCACTGGTTCACTGCCTGCACTGGCCAGGATTTGTTCTTGGAGGGCGAGCTGGCAGATCATAGGATTGCTTTTGGCAGATTTGCCTCCACATAGCACAATGCCATGCAAAGCCAGAGCACAGCAGCAAGCATGTTGGGAATGGGGCAGTTTTAGAGATTTGGGCCTGTGGGCTTCTGTTAAGTAATATTATTTCCTCTTTTCTGTTGGATTCAGTGTTCTGAATTATGGGAAAGAAGGCATATGTGAAGTCATACTTATATTGGAAAAAATGTAATTTCTGTTCCCAGAGTAGTCTGGTCCACAAATGAAATAGGCTTAAGAAGCTGGAAAACTAATTTTTGATGCTTACCCATTTGTGCAGAACTGCTGGATATAATTTCCTCATTATTTTCGCAGACCACTTATAACTGGACAGGTGAGAGCCTATCTAATGTTATTGACTTTAGTGACCTGTTTTCAGAAAAACAGCAACACCCTCACACACACACAGACCTCCTCTGAAGAAAAGAGGAAATGAGTTGTATACTGCCTTAAGATCGGATCATGCTACAAACCTTCCACGCCCAAGATGGATGAAAGTAGAATATAATTCCAGAAAAAATCAGTTGCTTTTTTAAATTCAAAAGAAGTTTTAATTACACTGATAAAATCCCGCTTTGTGAATGGATCTCACCTCCAGCTCCACCCCTTTTGTCCACCATAGATATTACGGTATATACAGGAGTGAAGAATCTGGGAAAGATGTGCTCTTTTACTTAAACTGCATGCAGCATAATGCCTAGCTACAAGAGTTATCAAGAACATCATATATACATATATATATATAACTTTAATGTACCTGTTAATGCTGTATGACCTTGCTGTAAAATAACCCAAATTTTTATAAATTGCAACACTAAAAAATATAATTCTTTGCATTTGCTGTTTTGTCATAAGTATCAAACACATTTTAAATCATCTAACTAACTGCATTTTCATGCCAAAACCTATAGCTGTAAAAAAATTATAGCAATATGATTGGCAGCATGCTTTTGAATGTAATTAATACAATGAAAATAAAACTTTAAATACTGTGATTGATTCTGTGTGTGTGCATATGTTCATGCTCAATACGGGAATAGCACTAAATCCCAGGAGTAAAAAAGCTACTATTCAAAATATTGGTTATCCAACTTTACCAGAATATAATTGGCCCTCAGGGATTATAACACAGAGTAACAAGTAAAATACATACAAGAGTAGAAAATGACAGTAAAAAGTTAATAAATGCAATTATTTTATCATATTTAGAATAATGGCTGTGGAAGCCAACACTTCTTAATTTGTTTTGATAAAAATAGAAAATAAAATTTCAAATCTATCTTTGTTAACATGGTTATCAGTGAAGAATAAAAACAAATATAAACAAGGCAGTGACTTATCCACAGATACTCCCACTCTGTCTGAAAAAGCTGGCTTTCATCAATTACATTTTGCAGTTATAAAGAGAACAAAACCATCTGAGCAAACCAGCTTTTTATACTCAGTGTTTCTGCAGGTGCTTAAGGACTACGTGTAAGACAACAGGGAGTAGGCACAATTTTATGTGCTTAAACAACTATGGGAGTGATTCAGAATGACTTCCCTCAGTTTCCTTGAAGGTATTGAAGGACAAGAGTGAAAGACGGTTTTGGTGAATACTTTAGGGAAGGTGGGTTTCAGAAAGTGATGAGGTGTATTATGGCAGGTAATAACTGGCTCCAGAACTCTATTCCTGAGGTTCTCATCCCTGGGCTTTTAAGATTACATGTTTGTGATGGTGGCATGCAAAATACTGTCATCATCTGTGTTGCTGCAGTGCTGCTCCTGCCAAGTACTACATGACAAAGAGACTTTTTGCACACAAGAGTGTTCATAACTAACTTAATGATGAGAGGCAATAGGCAGATACAACAAAGTGAAGGAGCTACAGGGAACTGTGGGATGTTTCTGAGCAACAGCTGAATGACACTCACTGCAGTCACAGCAGCCAACTGCCACCAGGTGCTCCAGAGGCATGTCAAAGCAGGCAGATCTGAATGAGAGATTTAAGAGAGGATAATGCATTATGTCTGGTGATTGTTGCAGATTCTACAGAGATTCTACATCACTTAGGTAAGCTTCAGTCTCTCAGGCTATTGAGGACAGCCAACAGGCACCAGGGCATGAACAAGTGCAAAAAAAGAGAGAAGGGACAGGACTGCAAGAAGACCAAAGGTAATGATAAAACAAGGGAAAGAGAGACAGAACAGAAACAAGATCTGCAAAAGAAGGAAAACTACAGCAAAAGGGAAAGCAAACAGAGCAGGAAGGATCTGCAGAAAACATTCTCCTGTAACTGAATTTTTAAGTCACAAAACACCTTTTATGTAAAGTATGATTTGATGGTTCAAGTAGTAGTACTGTGATCTATGAGTCTAAAAGTCTGCCTTGCTGATGGCAGGTGTGGAGATCAGTAGAATACCAAAATTAACATTTTTGTGTTCAATTTTTTCAAGTATGAAAACTAGAAGAAATAACATTTAAAAATACATAGAGGGATTACTATTACAATTGCACTGCCAGAGACTTAAAAGTTAGAAAAAACCCAGCAAAACCAAGACTGTGCAACCTCAATTCAACCCCTGGAAGCAGATGTGATCTTTCATTATAAGTTCACAGCAACAAATTTTTGTCTTGCCATGACTTCTGCTGGATCCCCTGTGTGACCCATCTGTGTGGCCTTACAAGTGCTCAGATTGAGAGAAAAACAAACACACTATGGGGTGCAGCTTAGGAAGTATTCACAATGAAATGAGTTAAGGTGGCTTGTGTACAATGTCCCTTTAAGGTAAATGTTGTCAATTTTAACAAAAGCAACAAATTATCCGCGGGTATCTATTGTTCTGCTATTAAAAGTAAGCTAAGTACGAACTCTCATCTTAGTATTTTAATTAAAAGAAACCTAAGTGTTATGCTTTTTCTCAAAATGGATAGCATTCACTTGATTACTGTAAGCATAACCACAACGAATTATCCATCACTCCCACATCTTAGGCTGTTAATGGCAGTATAAATACAATCTTCAAAAGCATGGCAGTCTAAAGGCTGTTTCATTGCTTATCCAAAAATAACAGAAAACTACCTTTTATATAATTCCAAGTGCTCTACCCTTTCTAAAAAATGTATGTCTTCCTCCCATCTGCCCCTTGTCAGACAAAAGCCCTCAGTCTTAGAAGTTTTAATACGCCCACTTCAGACAGACTTGTTTTTCCAAACAGCTAATGTGAGCTCATTATGTTGAATTCTAATAGTTAGCTCTGCAATGTAAAACTGCCTATAATATACCTCAATATTGCTGTGTTGTATTGACATAAAGTACTAAAACAGGAAATGTAACTGATGGATGTAGTGTTGAGCTTGCTCCTGGGAGGTCTAACAAGTGATGGATGTCCTAAAGGAACAAGAACAACAGAGGTTAAATAAAGGCTCAGGTTTTTGTCCTGCAAAATAGCTATAGGAAACAATTATTTCTAATGTTAGCTGTTCAGTCAGGCACCAAAGGAGCACAGGGACTACCTTGCTGAAGATGACCAGAGAATAACACCAAGTTTTGCTCTATTACCAATGGTATACTCAGACGTTTAGGATGAAGATACGAAGTCCAGATTACATACTCTCTAGGGACAGAGGGCATGTTTCTCCTGACCTCAGCCCCTCCACTCATGCTGTGAAATATGATGACACTCTGTAATTTTCATCTTGATTACTTTAACGGTAGTTTCCATCTTCATGTATATTTACCATTTTTTATTAACAGATACAATCTACTAGTAAGAGGATTAAAGGGCACTGAAATACACAAATAGATCATTAAAGACAAATTACATTTGTAACTAATGTGATTCTTAAGGCTCAGAAAAGATAATCATTAGAAGGTTGCAGCCAAAAAAACTCCAGCAACCCCCCAAACCCCATGGCTGAACTTGAACTTAAAAGGAACCTGAATTTGTCTAATTTTAGCACTATGTTCATTGCCTCAGCTTCCTCTGCAAATAGGTGGATTGTCCTCTTCAACACAAATGGCATGCCAGTCCCTCCATAATCACACAGTAGTGCTATATTCCCCTTGAAGCCAAAGGGAAATTCCCTCATGAGAGTCTTTGCCATAAGCCCATCAAGTAGCATCATTACTATCAAGTCACAGCTCCATTCCTTCCCTGTTGATGTGGCCCCAAAGCTTTCTCATTCACTTTACAGGCTCCAATTGACCAAACCCTTGCAGCTTGGCTCATGCTCCAACCCCATAGCTAGAGATGCTTTTGAAAGTTCTCCCATAACCTCCCATGTTCAACATGTTTTTTCTGTCCCATGGGAGCTTTTTCTAAATTTTTGTGACTTGAACTTGTGTTTCCTCTTCCCACACTTCTTTAAGGGGAGCTTTTCCTAAATCTTTTCCCAAATACTTTTGCTCATAAAGATAACCTTCCTGATTCTTCTGCCTGTTGAGAGAATAATCATCATTTTCTCTGAATCCCACTACTTATACTCAGATTGTTTTTTCCATTACTTCCTCAGCCTAAGACTCTGCAATCTGCTTTTACTGCTAGCTTAGACTCCACCTGCTGAGTGGCTGTCCTAGGCTACTGAACATCATTAGAAGTGTTCTTTCTAAAAAAATTGGAGGTATCTATGGACTGGGTAACAAAACCACCAAAACACAGTTGCTTGGGAAAGAAAACCAGAGTAAGGCAGTTTTGGAGTAAGAGTTGCCAAGCCCAGTCATACAAGACAGATGAAATAATCTAAAAAAGTTTAGTGACCACATTCCTGTTTATAACCTAATGTGGTAGCCATGCAGCTGTTTCTATATATGAAAGCAAATAACATCACTGGGAAATCAAACAGGAATCATGAATCTTCCAGTCTATTATATGCTAGACCCTTGAAAAAAATATACAAGGAAATAAAACATACTTATTTAGTAATGTTTCACTGGTTACTCTGTGTATTCTTTACATTTCTGTATGTTTATTTTTACTAGATCCAGACACCTAGTCATGAAAAAATAAAAGCATCTTTCCTGATATAATACTTTGGACAGATTAAGGGTGACAATTTACAAACTTTAGAAATATCCTTTGAGCATGACACATCAAACTTATGACATATATCGTGGATAAGCTAGAAAAGTAACATACATTAATAGACATCTGCATACTCCAAAAAATGATGAAGAGAAGCTCACACGACGTGTAAATGCTACATGTAAGACATCATAGAATCCATCTTCTCTATTGGTAGGCATACTAAAGCAATGCAACCTGGCTGTGACATGTGCCTTTAATAAATTCCTAACTGTCTATGAATTCTGCAGTTTTCTGATGTCTGATGACTTATAATTTACCTCAACTGAAAGCACGATGAACAGAACTAATAAAACTGACCAAGCAAAAAAAACTCTAACAACAGAAAACATCAATGAATGTAACACAGTTGGTTGATGCTAAGACGCTTCCCAGTTGGTCCTCAGCTCACTTGAATTGCTAATCCACCCAAAGATTATTTGGCAAAGAACCAGTCTTCATAGGAGTGAAAACACTTCTTGGCCTGAGCAGGAACCTGCATGGTCAAGATTGGATAATCCAGAAGAAAAAGTTTCTGAGAAATTACTGCTCCTCTGTTCTGGCTGATAAAAAGATTTGTAGTAGAAAGATCATAGTCAAAAGCTCTTCAGCACAGCAAAGAATAACAAAGAATAAGAAAATTTCTTACAATAAATTCTCTTTATTTTTTTTCTGTTCTTACAAATTTCCTTATTCAGATTTTCCAGACATTGATTATCCCTGTGCATTTATTCCTCTTACAAAAGAGGGATGCTGTCTAAAGCACTGACGATGCCAACAAAGAATTTAAAATTATCTTTATTCAAATTAATTCCAATTGCCAGTCACTGTGGTTTTTACCACCAGTGTGCATCGCCAGGCAACTTCTTGAATCTTAAAAACATGAAGTTGCTTATAAATATATAAACAACACAGAAGTATGGGACACAATGAATTGTGATGTTTCCAGATTTCTTCTCTTAGTGCTGTGCCACAGCTCTGACTTGCAGCTGGGCTAAGTGGATGGCTGCATTAAGTTGCATTTCAGATATTCCACCGTGAGACTTCTACCATATTTTTCCCTAGCAGCAGAGGAAACAGGTCACGAATGTCATTTCACACACACTCATACATGCACGCACACATTGCTAACTCAGGAGCAGATTTAACTGAAGTGATAAACAGGGGGAAATTGCAGTTAGTTCAAATCAGAGGGAAAGGAACTAAACATCAAAAAGTTGAAAGCACGTGCAGCTTCAAACCATTGTTTCAGACACTCTCACAAAAGCCGATTAGATGCAAACACAGCAGGTGTAAAACCAAAATCTACTTTTAATGGCTTTGTTAGAAACTTAAGCTTTTGTTTGAAGTAGCTTTAGTATAGCTCTCATGCTGTTTCATGGTTTGGGTATTTCCTCCTAATGTAATATGTCAGGCATTGATAAGTTTGTTTTAAGTTGTATATAATTAAAGCAGTAAATAGAACACTGACATGTCTGTGACCTGAAACACTGCTTAATAGATGAAGTATATACGGGGCTGTGCTACAGAAAGCATGCATATAATAAAATAGAGGTCAGCCAAGATCCTTTGCCCTCAATGAAATTACCTGTTCACCCTAAATCATGCATCAGCATTCAAATTGCAGGGAGAAAGCACCCCTCCTCCCCACAGTACTGAGACAGATGGAATAGACCTCCAGCTGGAGACTTCTTTTCAATGTTTTTGTGGATGGGACTGATATCTCCAGAAATTAAAAGCTGTATCTACTCTTTTTTTTTTTTTTTTTTCCCTTGTGATAAGTATGCTAATTGGATAAAACAAGCCCAGACTCTTGCAAATACATTGCTACAAGATATACTGCTTAATACCCACTCTAGCAATGAAAATTATTCTGTTTGTGCTAGAGAAGAGAAGCCAAGGAGAAAGGTCATTATCTTGTGTCTGCAGCTTTCATTCCTAATATGTGATTCTCATTTCTCAGTAAAGGGAAAATCAATACTCCCTTTAAGCTGCCTTGGATTCAGAGAGGATAGAGCTTTTACCGACTGCATAGTAGTGATTTAGAATGATCATGAGATACATTATGCAATGCTGTTTTTTACAAAGCTCTGAGGTTCATTTCAATGTCTTTAATTGTGCTATTGAGTCTTGTCCTGACTAGTAAAATAAAAAAGAAAGGAACATTTTTAGTGCTATGATTGTTTAGCAAAAATTTAACTCTTTCTTTTATAAGCTGCTTCTTAACACTTTACTGTTCTCCTCAGTTCTTATTTAGGTGAGATATTTTACTTGCAAACCTGGAATATTAAAGGCAGACATGGCATCCAGGATTTCTGACACTAATAAAGAAATACTTATCAGGTTCATATATTTATTAGGGTTTACTTACCAAGAAACTATGTCTGTAACAGAGATACACAGGTAATTAGTTCCTTTTTTTCTTTTTTTAATTATAAGATCAGATTCTCAACCAGCTAGGTTAAAAGGACTGAGAAAAACAACTAGGTTATTACTGAAAAATGTAACAAAATAAAAGTAAGGTTTAGGTTTATTATATCGCATAAAGAAATGTTATTTATATTCTGGAAAAGCCCTGAAAACTAGCAACACACCCGAACACAATCATGAGGAACAATGGAGTCACAGACTGTGGAGTAGAAGCCCTTACTGCCAGATGTGAAGGAGCAATGGGCTCACTGTAAGTATAAGGCTGGAGTCAGCACCTGGAGGTATAATCAATCTCTAAATTAGGACATGGCATACTCCAGCATTAGTAGTCATCAACAAAGAGTTAACAAAGAGAAGTGAAAGGACGTTTCTCATAAGAAGAAACCTCTTGCAAAAAATATCCTTGGGCTTAAAGAGATCAGTATCATCCCTGACATCATAAACTCAAATGTTCAGCACTAAAACCGCAAGCCCCATCTCTTTGGCATAAGGTTTCCATCTAAGCAAACACTTTTAAACATGTATGCAAACTTACCTTTAAGCACGTGTTTGAAAGCACTGATGCATTGTGCACCAGAGGAGAAACTAAGTCAATTCTGGTGAGAAGCTTCTTCCTGTATTTGCTGAGGCATGCTGTTCTTAAGGCTGAACAACACCGTGCATGAAAGCTATTATCCACCACTTATAAGGTATCTCAGATCTGTTTCCAAATTCTGATCGTAACTCATGAGCCCATAACAATAGGATTTCCATAATTTCATCTTCAAATTCCAGGTTATGCATTACCTTTTCCATACTTCCTGTATTTTTAATTTTTTCCTTTCTTTCTTTTTTTTTCTATAGAACAGAGAATTTTAATTTGGTATATGTAAAAAATTTAAAAAAAATTGCTATTGCCACCTGCTCCTTTCACCTCACCATCACTCACTAAAGACACCATCTGGGAGCGACTAGCAACCAGAGCACGGAGTGAGCAGTCCATATGTTAAAATTTTAAATTTGACAGCCCTATTCTGGCCTTTCCATCACCCACTATTTTTCTACTTCATGGTTTCGGTACTATAACTAGTCTCTGCAAAATTTGCATGGTCTAAATAATTTTTTTTTTCATTGTGAATGGATCTTTATTTTAGAGTAAATCTTTCATTTAAGCTGAAATCCAACAGCTTCTGTCCACTTCCAGACTTCTTCCTAAAATTTAATGTGAAAAAGGATGAGATGTTTTATCATCAAAACCTGTGGCAATTACTGTACAGCTAATGCATTAAATTATTAGACTAGAAAGAAAGCACAGTTCTCTCATTTTTTACATTATCTTGTGAATGTGACAGAGCTCGGGGTACTGTTAATACACTTTACAAGACCAGCAAGAAACCTAAATAACTTTTTTCCTCTCCTTGTTTCAATCCCAAAAATTCCATCTTGTGGATTTGCCTTATCATTTCACATACATCAAAAGTGTGGTAAGACTCTTAGCCAAAAACAAGGAAAAAGTTTTTAAAAAGCAAAATATGTTTATGTCACTATAAAAATAGGCCAGTGTAATCCAAAGGAAGATACTGTACCTGAAATGATGCTTGTTACTTGCTTACTATCCCTGGACCCAATTTTCAACAGACTAACTCATTTTTAATATTGAAATTTCTAGATGCATACCTCTGTAAAGTTTTTTAGTGTGTATTCATGTAGAGGACATTATAAAATCTAAGCTCAAGCAGATGGAGCAAAAATAACTTGTGAAAAAGGCCAGACACACAAACTTTTATAGGCACAAAATCAAAGCCAGACTGAAGCATTCCACTGAATATTAGCATTTACATTTATCTTATTAGCATTTACATTTAATATCAGCATGTACATTTATCTTTTGAATGGATACTTTTGCTTATAAAGCACAAAAGGGTTCTATAAGACCACTCATGAACAACTGAAAAGGTTTAGGCATTGCAAGACTTTACTACTACATAGTGAATGAAACCAGCACCCAGTAAAATCTTTGAAACCAAAGTTGTATTAAGCATTTATTTTAATATAAACCCTTCAGCTACACCTGATAAAAGCTTCTGAATTCTTTTGTACTCCACTAATAAGCCTTTCAAGGTTATTCAGTGCCAAAACAAGTATTATAAATGCAACTCAGAAAGCGTTCTGACTAGCCAGACAGCACAGTGGGTATCTCAAGGATGTGCACAGATTCAAGGAAATAGGAAAGATGAGACTCATCAGAACACCTGTTGGAGAAACACAACTCACACTTAAAAAGGTCCTGTGCATTTCTTGGGCATTATCATTTGAATGTTCACTTTGTTGATAGTTTTCTAAATTTTACACTTCTCTGCATTCTTAAGAATGTATTGATAAAGTATTTGATCAAAATATCCATTACTGCAAGTGAAAATTTAAGTGGGTAAGGATCAGATTCTGCCATCTTCAAACCTCTGGGTGAAGGTAAAAATCAGCACCCTTTGCCACAGAGAAAAGGTTTACTTGGAGATGGTTTTATTGGAAGGGCAGTGTTAGGCAGCAATCAGCACTATTAAGGGAGTTATTTCTTTTAGCCACAGAGTTCTGAGATTTACAGTTGAAGAAGTAGATACATTATTTCAGTGAGAATCTACCCAATAAAACCCGTGTATTTTATACTCGCTCTCCCTCCTCCACTTGTATTTTGGAACTCTACTGGTGTCGCTGCCAGCTGTGACCAGACTGTCAATTATTTGGCTCCCTCACTGAATGGCTGGATCACATCCAAGGCTTCCTATTTACAAGACTAAAACAAAATTCAGGTCCATTTTGTTTGTATACAGGTGCTCAATTAGGAGAGATCTTACAGGGAAAGAATCTTTTATTTGAACTATAAAAGACATTGATGTTTTTTAATATGAGAAGTCAGCAAAAAATGAGAGGGTGCCTTATATTAGGAGGAAAAGTAGTAGTGGAGTCAGGAGCTTCTCTGATTCAGTGCACTTTCCTCAAAAAGCACTTACTAAGCTGAGGGAAACACAAGGAAAGGCAATATCTGTTCTCAGTTTCAAGCATTTTTCAGGTGGAACTGAAGTTCAGAAACTTTGTCCTGTTGCAGTTTTGCTTTCTGATAGCTTTGCTGCATTCCTACAGACATCTCCAAACCCTCATGAAGGCAACCCCTCCCAATCACTTCTGCTTCTCCTCCGAGTGGGAATGCAAGCCTGTGACTTTTAGTTATATCCCTCTTCAGATGAAAGAGGGGAGCTATGCTGCTTCCCCCAAGTCATGAGAACCAACTGAAACAGTGACCCTGAATTTGTTGTGGTTTTTTTTTTTTTTTTTTTTTTTTTTCTGCAAGGTGTTTTAAAGAGCTTTATTGGAATAGCAAACAATCATTAAGCAGGAATTCAGAGTCCTTTCCTGGACTCAGTCATTATAACAATTGCAACTACTGATCCAGTAATTGATAACGGAAGAGTTTTCCACAGTTTTGTCTAGGTCCTTTCCAACTCTAATCAGCCTATAAAAGCCAAAACATTTAGAAAAGTCTTCCTTTAATAAATTTTAAAATTTTGTTTGCATATAATTTTCATTTAGAGATGTGTTTTGTCTTTTCTTTTTTTGTTATGACATGAAGTCAGGAAAAAGCCTAAAATAATGTCACAGATCAACTTTTACACTACTATATTTCTATCATGTCATCATGATATAACAACATAGTTTTATTTTATATTTTTATTTTATTGTACAATGGAGTAGCAAAAGTTAGCATATTCTTTTGTGGTATGACTTGTGCTCTGTGGCATTAAAGCTGCTACTGTTACTAGCATGATATAGTTAAGCATTTATTTTACTTTTTGTGTTCAAAGTTCCTCTTGTGTCAGCCACATTTTGAAATAAAGATTGCCTACTACTATAAAAAAAATTCTTAGATATTTCTCTGACTATTTTTTCATAAAAAGATAATTCAAGGTTAACAGGAAGAGATCAACACGGGAAAATCTTATTTACAATAGAATGAAAGCCAAAGAACAATCCAATGCAATAATGAGGGTTACTATGTGTTATCATGGAGGTATCTAACAGTTTAAAAACATAAGCCAAACATTAAAGCAAAAGTGAGTTCAAACCAGAATGTTAATCAACAGCTTTTAGTATTAAATTGATTGCAGAGTTTATATACTGTTTGATAATTTCAAGCAACCGTCATTAGATTTCAGAAATTAAAAAAGGCAAATGAATCTGGGTATTTTTGTCTTTACCAGCTTATCCTTGAACAGCCTTAGCTATAGTCTGGCACAGCTATCGTGAAGTTCCCGATGACTGGAAAAAGGGAAATATAACCCCCAGCTAACAGTCTCACCTCTGCGCCTGGCAAAATCTTGGAACAGATTCTCCTGGAAGGCATGCTAAGGCAGATGAAAAACAACAAAGTGTCTTGGTGACAGCCAGCATGGCTTCACTAAGGGGAAATCCTGCCTGACCAATTTGGTGGCCTTCTATGATGGGGCTACGGAACTGATGGACAGGAGCAGAGCAGTTGACGTCATCTACCTGGACTTCTGCAAAGCCTTCGACACTGTCCCACACGACATCCTTGTCTCTAAATTGGAGAGACATCAATTTGATGGGTGGACCACTCGGTGGATAAAGAACTGGCTGGATGGCCGCACGCAAAGAGTTGTGGTCAATGGCTCGATGTCCGGCTGGAGACCGGTAACGAGTGGTGTCCCTCAGGGATTGGTGTTGAGACCGGTCTTGTTCAACATCTTTGTCGGTGACATGGACAGTGGGATTGAGTGCGCCCTCAGCAAGTTTGTCGATGACACCAAGCTGTGTGGTTCGGTTGGTACGCCGGAGGGAAGGGATGCCATCCAGAGGGACCTTGACACGCTTTTCAGTTGGGCTGATGCCAACCTGATGAAGTTTAACCATGCCAAGTGCAAGGTCCTACACCTGGGTCGGAGCAATCCCAGGCACGGCTACAGGTTGGGCAGAGAAGAGATTCAGAGCAGCCCTGTGGAGAAGGACTTGGGGGTGTTGGTCGATGAAAAAATGAACATGAGCCGGCTTCAGTGTGCGCTTGCAGCCCAGAAAGCCAACTGTATCCTGGGCTGCATCAAAAGGAGCGTGACCAGCAGGTCGAAGGAGGTGATCCTGCCCCTCTACTCTGCTCTGCTCTCATGAGACCTCACTTGGAGTATTGTGTGCAGTTCTGGTGTCCTCAACATAAAAAGGACATGGAACTGTTGGAACAAGTGCAGAGGAGGGCCACGAGGATGATCAGGGGACTGGAGCACCTCCCGTATGAAGATAGGCTGAGAGAGTTGTGTCTGTTCATCATAGAGTAGAAAAGGCTGTGTGGAGACCTCATAGCAGCCTTCCAGTATCTGAAGGAGGCCTACAAGGATGCTGGGGATGGACGTTAGTGACAGGACAAGGGGTAACGGGTTCAAACTTCAACAGAGCAAGTTTAGATTGGATCTAAGGAAGAAATTCTTTACTGAGAGGGTGGTGAGGCACTGGAATGGGTTGCCCAGGGAGGTTGTGAGTGCTCCATCCTTGGCAGTTGGATGAGGCCTTGGGTGGCATGGTTTAGTGTGAGGTGTCCCTGCCCATGTCAGGAGTGTTGGAACTAGATGATCTTAAGGTCCTTTCCAATCCTAACTATTCTATGATTCTATGATTCCATGCAGAGTAAGCTCACAAACCCATTGCTGCCCTGGAACACTAACAGTTACATGCTAACGACACCATCAGCAATAACTTTCAAGGCTTTACACTGGGTACATAAACCTTTAAATCACTGATCAGGATGTCAATAGAATCAGTAATATTGTCCTCTATCTTTTTCTTTCTTCTTAGATCTGCAGATCTGAAAGATCAATGGGTAGGACACATTCACTGCTGGGAGGTGTGGTTCTCTTTTCGTCTCCATGGATTTTGCTTGTCTCTCCAAGTAATAGAGCTTCTCATGAGTGTGAGGAAGACTTTCTACTTCTGTCCAGTCTCTGCTTAGTATTTATCAGTGCTCAACTACAGCAGATTCTCAGCTTAAGGATCTTGGTGACAGTCTTCTTATAAAAATCCCCCTTGAATTCTCACACAAGATGCTTTTAGTGGTACTTACCTTTTCTGCAGAAACACAGACTCTAAAGCAAAATTTTACAGAAATTATGTGTTATAATTCCAGTACCACAGATAAAGGTGTTAGAGGTGTTATATTGGTACCATAAAGAACAGCTTCATTGAGGTAAATGTGATATCTCCAGTATAAAAAAGAATTCTCAAATATTAGCAATGCATTTATTTCAAGCTGCTTTGTACTGAAGCTGAGCTTAAAACTTAATAACTCAGCCAAACCTTATAAATTCCTTACTACGACATTTTGGTGACCTTTTGGGCTGATACGTGTGCTAGCTCTTTGCACATGCATGAATCAGCCTACCAGCACCATTTCTTAATTTTTTTTTTAGCGAAATCAATACAAATGGACCATTTTCTATGGAATAGGTTACTTCTTTGTTGCAGAGCTTGAAAAGAGTTTGCTAACAATACCGAGAAAATGAAGGTTAAGTATTGCTCTATTCCTGAGATAACTTTGATCCAAAAAGTGGTGGTCACAGTTTTGGCTTCATCATTACGGGTAAAGCCATTCAGCAATGCAGAGGAGTAATATGAACAACACTGCAGCTTTGATGCCAAGAGGGCATTCATGTTGCTGCCACACCTTTCTGCTTTCTTTACGAGAAAGGGCTGAGTTAAAGTAGTAGAAGGGGTGTTTTCCTACACTACCTTGAGTTTTACCCTTGAATATACAGAAATTGCCAGATATATGCACCTTCATTTCTCCCAGAGGAGCATTCCTGCTAGCTTAGCACAGCAGGAAAACAGCAAAGTAAGGTGTAGGATGCGTCCTCCTGGTAACCCTGCATAAGTACGCTGATCACCAGGAACTGCCAGTCAAGAGACACATGCAGTTTATTTTTACAGTTCAATATATATTTACACTTTAGTTACCTTTTATGCGCTTCCTGGAACATGCAGAGCCTGCTGATCACTCAGCAAAGGCAGAACATGGCCAAAACAGATCTGAAACACCTACAGGCAGGTAACCATAACTCCTTGGTGTTGCATCCCTTGCCTTTCCAAACTCCTTGACATTCTTTCAGCACTGTGAGTTTTTTGGAAGATGAACATGAGATCTATATATATAGCTGTCAAAACTCCTGCAAAGAGGATTTTCTTACATTTACTTTTTGCAAGGCTACCTCAGACTTCACTGAATTTTTGCGAGCTTTTCCGCTGCCTTCACAGCCCAGTATGTTACTCTCTCTCTAGTCTCTGCATGAAATTCAGCTGAGTGTGAAAGACTAACACAAGGCAGAATAAAAACTACTGCTGAGGGGAGATTTTTATTGATGAAGAAAGAGCTGGAATGACAATGCCATTATATCTACTGCATACAGAATTGCAGTTTTTAATATTCCAGAAAGATTTCCAGCAATTTAACACTCTTGTAAAGCTATGTTTGCAAATTATATAGAAACAAATGAATGTTCTTTTTTTTTCCAGATAGTTAAATTCACAATAAGATTTTGTTTCTCAATGCTGAGAATAGTTTGAGTTCTTTTCTATGTTTATTAACATTTGTCCACAAAATTAGTGTGAATGATTAGTCTAGAATATAACATCAGTCGTTCATTGTGACTCAGGAAAAAGACATGCTTGAAGATTGAATCCTTTTTCTCTATACACTTATTTCTTCATCAACCAAAACTATACTGCCAGGCAGCTTGTTTAGTTCACTACTGAATGATTTAATTTAAGATACAATTGAACAATCTTTTTGTTCATATTCTAGTTACAATATTTTAACACAAGACAATACACTGTATACTCAAAGAATGTTTTTGTTAAATTCAATCTTACACCCTACAGATTCATATTTCTGAAATTCAGTGCAGTTAAGATGATAAAAATGGTGGAGTTTATGAAAGAGTAAAAATTATATCTACTTTCCTGTTCTGTAGTTGAAGCAATAAAATTATATGCCAAAATTATTTGGTTTATTTTTAGTGTTCTAAGCGAGCTATTCAGAAGCAAATCTACAGTCTTTACCACAGTAAAGTTTTCTTTGGCTGTGAGAGTAATTAGATGTATGCATAAGGACTAGCAACAAAAGACTAGCACTCCAGCTACTCCATGACAACAGTGAAATGCAAAGGCTGATCCTGCTCATGTTGAAGATGATAGGAGTCACGCTGCCTCACCAAGTGCAGCATTGCTAGCATAAACCAAATTAAACAGAAAGCAATTTACTACAAAGCACACTTTAAAAAAGAGATGGGAAGGTGACATTTTTTTTTCCACTTCAGTCTGGCTTTTCACTTGATTCCAAGTATTTCAACCCAAACACAAGAGCTGTATGAAGCGGATGGAAGCTCGTGTCCTCTTTTTTTCTGTCCAGTATGTGTTCTGACTTATCAAAGAACTCCATATGGAAGCTTATTTTTCACCCTTGAAATAACTGATGTCTCCTCCATACCGAAGTTTTAAAGATCTTACAAGACAGGACATAGGGTTTTTCCATTTTCTAACTTCATGTCATCAAAAGGTCTAGCAAATGATCCTTTTTTCTTTCTTGGCACTGGCAACAAGAAAAACTGGTAAATATTGGACTCCTGGAAGCTACAGGTGCTTAAATATAATTGATTTTGATAGTACAATGATCATTTAGACCAACTGAAAAGCAAGGAGAAAATACGAACATAATGCACTGACATGGGAAAAATTATGCAAATATTTCTGTTGATTCCCTACTGGGGCAGCCTGATTAAATAAAGATTTATTAATCCTTAAAAGCTCTGAAAAAGTTATCTGAGGAAAAAACCTAATCTAATAATTTCTAGCAATAGCCAACAGTTAACACCAGAATAATCCATGCCTAACTCTGTCTTTAAACGTTTTGCCGCACCAGACAGGGATAAAGGAGGACTAAGCAATATGAGGACATCCTGGCTAAATCAGGGATTACTGGATTTTGCATGCTGCTGTGGGACCGCTGCTACCCTTAGAGAAAGGGTGTCACATGCATTACCTTTATGTCAGGCAAAGTTAGCTGTCATGCGTAAGTCAGCCTGTTCCACCTAGTGAACTACTGCATCTCACAGTCAAAATTCTTCCAGATACTGTCTTACATTTTTCCCCTCTCAGTTTCATGCCATATGCCTGACAGATTATCACATCGTCCCTTCATCAAACATTTTTAGATAGGTATGGATACAGCTGTATTAAGTGAAGATAATCTCCTCTATAAAGAGTGCCACAGAAAACCTGATACTTTTCTCCCCGGATCTGATGACACTACCCTCCTTCCAATTTGGTGCATAATTTTATAGCTTTATACGCTTCTCCGAGTACTGGAGCTTACATTGTTAGGTGACTTATTGACCAGCCTGATTTGTGACATGAAGGATTTTCATGTGATGGTTGAGTAGTTAGTTACATCAGTATTTTCCCCACCTTTTCACCTTGTGAGTGCAGGACAACAGTTTTGATTCTTGCAATCTTAAATCCCTTTTGCATATCACTTCCCCACATGCCTGTTAACACCTTTTCAGGCTTCTCACTTTCACAATATAATTATCACGTTCCCAGTGTTCTGTAATTCAGTATGAGAATTTCCCTTAAGTTGTTTTCTTCATTTTGAAATTCTGGCTGAATAAAGTCTTGTTGACATGGCACTCAAAGCACTTCACCATTTGTCAGTGTCTTTTTCATTATAGTGCTGCAACCAGGATATTAGTTGACATCACAGTACGATGTACAGATGAGTACTGAAAATATCCAAGCGATACCCTGCTCCTACATCACAAAATTTTCCTGAAAATTTACTTTTGATTAGTAAAATGTCATGGGGCACAGCATAAATCTACTACTCTCTCTTCATCTGCTAATTATAGCTCAGCATTTAGGACTGGTATTCAAAGAGGTCAGCCCTCACAAACATAGCAGAATTTTACCCTTTTTAGTTCCATTAGAAAAAGGCAATCTGGTTCGTAAGGCAAGATCTGTTCTTTATAAACCCATGCTGTTTATCGCTCTTGGCACTACGGCCCTGGATTTAGTTATTTTTTTCTCAATATTTGTTCCATTATTTTAACGAGGAACACAATTACAGTTCTAGGCTTTGATCCTGAAATGAGCTCAGCAGGAGCTTTACAAGTGACAAAATTCAGTTAATTTCATGCTCTTTTTCATTTAGGGCCCTGTGCAACTAATATGAAAGTCACTGGATATTTTACTCATTGATTTACATGAAACTTAGATAACATATTAAGGTATCACTTTCAATGATGTCTAAACACTCTTTCCTTTGATTTTAAAGTGTTTTACCCAGGGTCTTAATAAAGGCTCAGCCTTTGTGTATTTTCCTCAGTCTTATTTCCCTTTAACTCTTCAGTCAGTGTTTCCTTCCTTAGTCTTCTCATTTTTGTATTTCTCACTCTATCTGACCCTCTCCAGGACACTTTTTGTTCTGGGTTTGTGACCTCTCATTTGCAAAGTTGCTTTCTCTGTACATTTCTGTTACCAGAAGTCTTGAGCAGCAGGAGCCATGGTTTTATGAAGGACCAAACAGTGGGTGGGGTGGTGTTATTGAAACTTCTTTGGCTTGGGAAATTGGGCTGAAATTCCTTGTAGAAGATTTCAGACAGGCTCCCACACACTTTTCTACTCTCCCCATCCCAGTAGAAACCAGCAACGAGACAGACATGAAAAGGGGAAAGAAAATGGGGGAAAAAGGCTTTAGTCATTAGATATGTTTGCATTGGGCTGAAGGAAGGAGTAAAGGATCAGCCTGATTCCTATTTTGTCTGATATGATTTATATATCACTGTTGACAACAACAGAGGCCAAATCCACATTATAGATTAACAGCTTGGCAGTGAAGGACAGAGTCATTTATTTACTTTTCATGACAGAGTTCATGGGGTTTGGACTCTCATATAGGACATGCTGGGAGATTTCTCTATATCTTCCTAATGTTTACTCCTAAGCAGACCGTGGATGAGGGGACAGGCATTTGATATTCCATTGTTTGTTAGATATTGTATTTCTTGGCGCTTTGAACATCTGACTTAAAGCAGAGACAAAATAATAAAAAAATGTAGAAGACAGTTTGGGATATTAAAAATAGAATTAAACAACAAAAAAATAACTATATTTTGTTCTTTTCTGGATGTAAGGGCTTTGTGGGAAGAAAAAAAACAAAACAACACACCTAAAAATACCCAAACCAAACTACTCAATTATAAACTTCTACACCAAGCTTTTAATTCAGAGAAATTGCTTATGGCTGAATCACATAAAACTATAAAACAGTTCATAAAGGTACATCCTCACCAATGGCTGCTATAGCATGGTTCACTAGGAAATGGAGTTTTAAAAATTGAAACTTGCTTTTTCATGTGATATTTTGACCTTTTGATTTCCTGGATCTGCTTGATTATTTTCTTCCCTTTCTCAGTAAATGCCACAGGAATTTATCAGTTTACCGGCTAACTTGAGAGTTATTGGGTGCTCCATATTCATTTGGACAATGTCAGGGTTTGTAGCATTTAGGGCTGAAGTCAAGACAACAGATTTTGTCATGAAAGTGTCTTGTTTTGTGCACTTACACAAAGAGAGCTATAGTTTTTGCTTTCATATTTCCAAGCTTGGTTTTATACATTTCCTTACACTTTACCAGAAATCTGAGTTTGGGTTTAGGGAAAGATAGATTGTTTTTTCTCTAATGTTAGAAAACATATTCGGTTATGCACATTTGCAAATGACACCTTGGATTTCTAGGAGATATCTTGGCAGAAGAAAGGACTATAAATCCTCACACACACATTTCTGCAATCCAAGAAGGAACTGTAATACCACCAAAGCCTGGCAAAAGAAAGTGAAATAAAAATGAATTTTCCCTTTTTTCCTGCAACTGCCATTATTCAGAATATTAAATAAGAAATCTGACAGATGGAAATATTTAGATTGGAGCTCAGAGAGAAGTTTCAATATTATCAAAATGGATTTGACTCTACTTTTAGTCTCCAATGCCTCTATTAAAAAAGCACAAGACAGAGTTATTCTAATGGAAAACATTATATTTGCATTTATATGGGAGAGTGGAAACCAAAGTTTAAAACCACAAATTACTTTATATGTAACATTTTAGTATTGGGGTTTGAAGTGTCCAGATGTGAAGAAATATCAGATATTTTGAAATGAACTTATTATCCAGGGGAGAGAAGGGGTTGATATACAAACAGATTTGCTCTACTCTCTAAAAGACCTGTAAAGAAAAAATGGCACTATGGAGTATACGGTCACCAGATCTGGGCTGAATAAACAAAGAAGATACAAAATAATAGGAAGTAATTTTCAATTAGAAGTTGCTAGATGTCCTGCTCAGAATTGCTTCAAAATATAATTTAATTACTGATGATTATTTGTAACTAGGAAAAAAAAAAAGGAAATTACTTTTATCAAATATGAATCATAGCCTTAACTCTAGTAAATATCTTAAGAGGAGACTAAAGTGACGTAATTAGTACCTACAAAAATCTGATTTTATTCTGAAGAAAGATCATGTTTAAAGATCATGTTTAAATAACTACAAAGAATATGGAGGCTGTCGCTTCCAAGGCATCATGTGGAGAAGACAAGGAGCAACAAGTACAATTTGCACTTAGAGAGGTTTCATCTTGATGTATGAAAAAATATTTTTTACAGTAAAAACAATCACTCACTGGACCAGCCTCTCCAGGGACCTGCTAGAATCCCCATTGCTGGAAGTTTTCATGATGTAATTGAACAGGTTGCTAGATAATCATGTCTAGGCTCTTTTCCCCACAAAAAGATGAATCAGAGGATCTTTTGGGATCCCTTCCAACCTGGGCAGTTCATCTACATTGTTGCAGTGTGGATGTTCAAGAGTAAGACAAATATCATTGCTTATTCTTTTTCAAGATGACAAATAAAAAACTATGTAGTGTTTCAAAATGGCAGATGTTAAGGAACATGAGAGAAGAACGAGTTGTATATTTTATTTCTTCACCATTTACAAAATGTCCCCTTTTTTTTTTTTTTTTTTACGCAGCCTTACTTGAAAATACTTTAAACCAAAAAAAAAAAACAAACCCAAAAAACCCCCCAAAAAAACACCCAAAACCCAAGTCCTGTCCTCACTCATAAATAACATTAGAAAACTTCAATCATGCTGAATGCTTCATCTCCCAGAACAATACCTCTGGTACTTGCCATTCAGGCTGCAACAAACATTTCTTCTCTAACAGAATTCATCTGCAACAGGACCAGTATCTAAGAGGTTTATTAATAAAAGATTATACTGTCATCATATTCTAACAGTGTTCATATAAATAATTTAGGCATAAAGGAATTCCCTGGTCCTTCTTTACAGACTTGAAAAAAATGTACAATGTCAAAAAGGATCATAGCAAATCAAAGTGTTCTTACATTCTTTTACTAAAGACACATGAGAGTGAAAAAGATTACCAGAGCAATCAAATATGGGGTACAAAATGAAAAGAAACATAGAAGATGACACAAACACAAAATACAGCATCCAGCAAGGAAATAAGAGGAAGTGTGGTTTTATTGATGCTAATGCTAGTCAGAAGATAACCGTGATTTATGAAACATTTTAAAATATTATTTCTCTTTTTCATATTGTGTCTTGAAGTAAAATTAAATCATTTTCATGGAAAGAATGTCCCAAAACACAGAAAGAACTTGTCCTGGTTTAGCAGTAGCAGTCATTTTTTCTACTGGTGCAGTGCTGTGTTTTGACTTTTGGCCTGGGAATAATACTGATAAAGCCGATGTTTTCAGTTGCTGGTCAGAATGTTTACCCTGAGCAAGGACTTTGTGAGTCTCATGCTCTGCCAGGGAGGAGGAGAAGCCAGGAGGAAGCAGGGACAGGACACCTGACCCAAACTAGCCAAAGAGGTATTCCATACCACAGCACGTCATGCCCAGGATGTAGAACGGAGAGTTCCCGGAAGGGCTGGATCACTGCGGGGTGGGGGTGAGGTACCGGTTGGTGAGCGGTTGTATTCTCTTGCTTGTTATTTCCTTTATCATTATTACTATTAGTGGTAGCAGTAGTGATTTGTGTTATACCTTAGTTATTAAACTGTTCTTATCTCAACCCGTGGGAGTTGCATTCTTTCGATTCTCCTCCCCGTCCCTCCAGGAGCGGAGGGAAGAAAGGTGGGGGGGGGGAAGTGGACTTCGTGGTTCTGATTTACGGCCTGGGCTTAAACCACGACAGAACTCAACTCAGAATCTTGGCTGCCCAGGACTCTTACCTGAGGCTGGAAAGCTTCTCTAGAGTGATAATCCAGAGCAAGGCTTTCGAAGAGTTTGTGTGCAGGGGTGGTTTGATCAGTCAGATGTTCTACAGCTGTCTCCTAACTTGATTTTGAATTCAAAAAGTTTCCTGATGAATGAAACCCATCAAATCCATTTTTCAAATGGTCCAGAACCAAATCCCATTGCCATAATTTTATCAACTGCAAATGAGCTAATCTGATTTGTACCAGCTAAGAAATAGAATCAGAAACCTCATAGATTACAGATGACAGCTGACTATTTCCCCCTTTGCTCATCATCTTTCTGTCACTTTTGAGATAATCTAAATTAAACTTTCAAGTAACCTAATTTTCCAGTTTTAAACTCTTCTCTCTCACTGCTCCTTAGCCTAAAGAAGCATTCTGCAAACCTGCAGAATTGGCATACACTTAGAGCTTTTAAAATAAGTTTCTAAAGGTCTAAGTTGCCAACATCTTTCATCGTAAACAAGCACCATCTGTATCAATGGTCTCAGCCCACACGTCTCCCACAGCTCCAAATAACTGCAGTAGTAACCCTCATATCTGATGAAGCTACAAATTCAATTCACCATTAAGGACATTCCTGACAATTTTAATTAGATGAGAATTTGCAAAGGCAGTCAGTAGAAGTTTGCATCTCCTACAACAGGAATAAAGCTAGAGCTAGTTATATCAGAAACAGTTACGGGGAGTCAAAGTTGTATTCCATAGACAACTGTTTCATGTACAAATCCTGCATTTATAAAAAGGTCCCTAAAAAGGTAGCATCGTGCCATCACACTAACTGATAATTAACTTCATCCTACTATTGAGGAAAGATGGATTAAAAACCTAAAGGAGTGAAAGTGAGCACTCAAAACAAATGTGTCACAATCCTTTTAAACTCAAGCAGTTGCAACTGATGAACAGCAACAAAAATAAATAAACTAAATATCAGTTCCTTAACTTAGTATGCTCTTTTAAACTTTCACATGAAAACTGCTTACTGTATTACAGTAAATGTTGCATGTTTGAATAGAAACCTACAAAACATAAGGTCAACTCTCTATTGCTAACATAAGCATTCTAACAAGCAGACAAGCTTAACAGAGGGAAACTCCCGATCATTTTAACAAGCACACTAGTAATTTACTGCATTTATAATTCCCTTGGTTTGGAAAAAAAGATTATTTCTGTGTCAGAAAAACAAATCCTCTCAATTAACTTTTCATTCTGCCTTTTTGTTGCTGAGCCATCTCCTTTACATAAACATTTTTAACACACTTTCGTTGTGTTCTGTGTCATACTTTGTGCACCTTATTCTATTAGTCAACATTACATTTATATTACTTTTGTCTTACAGTGATGCTAAAGCATAGAGCTACTAATATAATAGAAATTTCTTAAGAAACATAGCCTGACTTTACTAATTTCTGGTAAGACTTAACCATCCTAAAATACCCTTATTCTGTAATTATAAAAGCTAAAATCAGTACAGAAATACTAAGTCAACTGCTTTTATAAGTCCATTAAAAACTACTGATCCTCCTAAAGAGCAGAACCTTTTGGATACTTATTTTGTTCCACTATCAACAGCTTGAGGACCCTTACTCTTGTATTAAAACAAATGCAACTTTCAGTTTAATTCCTCAAAAGTATACCTGATTCCTTTCATATAGGTTTCCAGTCATACAGACTTAAATAAAACATATAAATTACTCAAGATATTAAAAATTCCAATTCCAATTTAAATTCTAATTCTAAATTTTCTAATTCTAATTCTATATTTTTTTTTAATTTTTTTCTTTAAAATAATGAATGCATAGAAGCATTGCTCTCATTTTTAATAAGAACCCAAAGAATCAAGAAATTGGACACTGGTAAAACAGCTTAAAAAGAAGAGTTTTGCTCACTGATCCTTTACAAAGTAGATCAGTCAAGATCTGTCTGTCAAATAATGCCACTAGAATAATGGATAGTTAGAGAAGGTGGTAAACAATAAACTAGAGCATTTCTGATATTGTAGCTATTCTGTAAGTTACAAATGTTCTAAAACATTCAAAAGTTTCTAAAAGGCAATTTTTTTTTTCTTTTTTTTTTTAGGAAATGTAATGTGCCAAGTGCACAGTCCCTGTCACTTCATCATCCAGCTCTATGACAATGCCTTTGCTGCCTTCTAGTCTTACCTGTAAATTTTTTTCCTCTCTTCTACCTGCCTGCCTCTGGGTTCACTTCTCCATTATGGAATTATAATTCAAACAAAAGTATATATGAATTCTCTTCTGGCAGAAATTCTCTTTCTGGCAGAAAAAGAAAAAAAAAAAAAGGAGTTATCAAAATCTTTATAAAGCTTCGGGCACTATGGAAAAGCCAATATGCAAGCCTAGAAAATGCCTCAGGCTTATGGCAAAGGGCAGCATAATTCATAGGCTGAGAGAGCATATGAAAACGTAGATGTGTTATTGAAACTGAAGACCAGAGGCATTGCTAGGACCCAGAGGGCTGCAGTTAGGACAGTAGGTTCCTCCATTCTGAAGGAAGACTTAAAAGTTACTTTGCAGGCTGAGATCTCAGATAAGCCTCTATAGTCGGAGATGCCATTTTTAATAAATACAGTAGGTCAGATGCTTATACCAGGCTAAGTCTATGGTGCAATCAGAAATTCTAGTGGCCTTTGAAGTTAAAAAGCACCTTCTTCTTTTACATGAAAAAGTTGTGACATAAAACTTTTAGGCTGCCCATGCTTACAGTCTTCAGGAACTGAAGCATTGGAAAGTGTGTTAAAGACATAGCTCTGGACATTTAACCCTTTATTTTTTTAGGACATCTGAAATAAGGTTCACAGCTGTACTTGTCAGCTAGATAAGAAGGTTGAAACATTGTTAATTGTGTTGCTATAACACTGTCTAGATTGTAAAGTTTTTTCATCTCAAAAACATAGCTGTAAAAGAAAAATTAGTGGAAGATATTGTCAAAGAAAATGTACAAGAAATATATCTTCAAATCCATCTGGATTTTTGAGGGTACTGTGTATCTGCTGCTACTGTAACAATATGATTATGATAATAATCAAAATGCACCTTTTTAGAAACATCATCACTTGATATACCTGCTCTCAACAGCATTAATTTATATCTTGATAACTTAGAGAAAATTTCTTTTTGTAATTCGATAAAACTCATCAAGATTAAATTTTCTTCAGCTACTTCTTATATTAAAACACTAACTTGAAATATAATTTCCAGTAAAGTCTGATGATACAGGAAAAAATCCCTTTTTTGATATCAGTAATTATGCTTCACTTGAGAAATGGAGGCAAAAAAACCCCAAAATGTCCCATGAGACTAGTTAAATAAGATGTTTAGCATTTGAAAATGGTCTGATTTTTAACATGATTTTCAGAACCTTTGAAATTAATGTCTTCAAGTATGACAAAGTGGGATTCAGAAAGACTTGGAAGGTGCTAACCTGCCAAGCTTCCTTCTGTAGTCAATAGAGACAGGCAGATCCTTCAGGGGCTAAGTGAGTATGCTCACTTAGGAGCTCTTCATCATCCCCGGAGAAGACTTAACTCTCACTCCACTAGCACTAAAAGGCAAGTGAGAAGGCTGGCTTTTCTAAGCAAAAGTTAGGCTTTGCAGATACCCCTTCTGAGCATTCCTGGCTCAGGAATTTGTCCTTTCCCAGCAGCACTATTGAGTTGCAGGAGAGATTGGGGTGAAACAAACTTCAACAAAAAATTCCATCAGATCACGAAATTGAGGGGCCTAAGCTTCCTGAAAAATGACCCAGGAAACCGTAAAATGTATCTTTTTGAAGAAGGATTTTTGGTTTTCTCTTTCTTTTTTTTTTTTTTTTTTTTTTTTTAATTTGAAGTCCTCCAAGTAATGAATTCATATGATAATATCAGGTTATTGTGCACAATAGTTGCACATTCTTGTGTGGAAGAAAACTTCCTGCTGCAAGTAATAGAGGAGCCAACAAGGAGAGGTGCCATGCTTGACCTCGTGCTCACCTACAGGGAAGGGCTGGTTGGAAATGTGATGCTCCTAGACAGACTAGGGACAACATAGGCACCCTCCAGAAGACACCGGGAGAACTGGCTACCCTGCTGGATTTGGAGAAGGCTGAGGTTCTTAATGACTTCTTTGCCTCGGTTTTCACTGGCAAAGGCTCTGACCACATCACCCAAGTCTTGGAAGGCGGATGCAGGGACTGTGAGAATGAAGACCTTAGGCCCACTGTAGGAGAGGATCTGATTTGGGACCACCTTAAAAACCTAAACATACACAAGTCCATGGGACCTGACAAAATCCATCCGCGGGTCCTGAAGGAGCTGGCAAATGAAGTTGCTAAGCCACTGGCCATCATATTTGAAAAATCATGGCAGTCAGGTGAAGTTCCTGATGACTGGAACTTTGAATTGAAGATGACTTCATTTTCAAGAAGGGGAAAATGGATGACCCGGGGAATTACAGACCAGTCAGTCTCACCTCTGCGCCTGGCAAAATCTTGGAACAGATTCTCCTGGAAGGCATGCTAAGGCACATGAAAAACAATGAGGTGCTTGGTGACAGCCAGCATGGTTTCACTAAGGGCAAATCCTGCCTGATCAATTTGGTGGCCTTCTATGATAAGGCTATGAAATTGATGGACAGGGCAGTTGACGTCATCTACCTGAACTTGTGCAAAGCGTTCAACACTGTCCCACACGACATCCTTGTCTCTAAATTGGAGAGACATCAATTTGATGGGTGGACCACTCGGTGGATAAAGAACTGGCTGGATGGCCGCACGCAAAGAGTTGTGGTCAAAGGCTCGATATTTGGCTGGAGACCGGTAACAAGTGGTGTCCTTCAGGGATCACTGTTGGGACCGGTCTCGTTCGACATCTTTGTTGATGACATGGACAGTGGGATTGAGCGCGCCTTCAGCAAGTTCGCTGATGACACCAAGCTGTGTGGTTCAGTTGATACAGCGGAGGGAAGGAATGCCATCCAGAGGGACCTCGACATGCTTTTGAGTTGGGCTGATGCCAACCTGATGAGGTTTAACCATGCCAAGTGCAAGGTCCTACACCTGGGTCAGAGCAATCCCAGGCACAGCTACAGGTTGGGCAGAGAAGAGATTCAGAGCAGCCCTGTGGAGAAGGACTTGGGGGTGTTGGTCGATGAAAAAATGAACATGAGCCGGCTTCAGTGTGCGCTCGCAGCCCAGAAAGCCAACCGTATCCTGGGCTGCATCAAAAGGAGCGTGACCAGCAGGTCGAAGGAGGTGATCCTGCCCCTCTACTCTGCTCTGCTCTCATGAGACCTCACTTGGAGTATTGTGTGCAGTTCTGGTGTCCTCAACATAAAAAGGACATGGAACTGTTAGAACAAGTCCAGAGGAGGGCCACAAGGATGATCAGGGGACTGGAGCACCTCCCGTATGAAGATAGGCTGAGAGAGTTCAGCCTGGAGTAGAAAAGGCTGTGTGGAGACCTCATAGCAGCCTTCCAGTATCTGAAGGAGGCCTACAAGGATGCTGGGGATGGACTCTTCATCAGGGACTGTAGTGACAGGACAAGGGGTAATGGGCTCAAACTTCAACAGGGGAAGTTTAGATTGGATCTAAGGAAGAAATTCTTTACTGTGAGGGTGGTGAGGCACTGGAATGGGTTGCCCAGGGAGGTTGTGAGTGCTCCATCCTTGGCGGTGTTCAAGGCCAGGTTGGATGAGGCCTTGGGTGACATGGTTTAGTGTGAGGTGTCCCTGCCCATGTCAGGAGTGTTGGAACTAGATGATCTGAAGGTCCTTTCCAACCCTAACTATTCTATGATTCTATGATTCTGGATATGAAAAGGAAGAAAGAGTGCCAGAGTTTGAAAGGAGAAACATGAAGATACAAAGAAAGAGAAACGGAGAGGACCAGGGAGGGGAAAAGAAAAAGAAAATAGGTCTAACATAACTATTTAATTTGCTAGTGTATTTTAGTCTTCTAAATTTCATAATCTAAAGGAGGCTAACAGAAAGGCATGAATACATTTGTGTAAATGAGTAACAAATGAGATGTATCCCTCAGACTCTGGAAAGTTGCCACTGCAATTTTCTATTAGTCCTAGAACATTTTCCATTATAAAAAAAAAAATAAAATCTCAAGCTTAACAGAGGGAAACTCTCTATGATTTTAACATTTAATCCCATACTACAATGCAAAGCAAAATGGCAGCCTGGCGAATGTTCCTAGAATTGTAAAGAAGCAGAACAAATACCAATTTACTGCCATCATTAAACACTCTGAACATGAGAGATGTCAAAAAAACATGCTCGGAAGAGCATTTGTCCTTAGCAATGCAGCTAAAATCTGGCACTGACCTGTCAACAGAGAAGGTCCATTTTTTAGATGTTGGTAAAAATTAAACAGAAATTTTAAGTAATAATTTTGAAAAGATACTGAAATTTGTTTTCTTGTGTGAAACACCTTTCTTAGTAGGAAGACTTTTCTTTCATGAGCAACTTCTCTCTGAGGATCTTGCAAAACCAAAAAGGTATAGCTATCATTTGTGAAAATACTCCTCATAACTATGATTCGTATAGTGGAACGCAGGTATATACCTATACACCTTCCATGGGCATATTTAAAGTAGGATTTACAAGACAGACTAGTAAAAATTTGTACAAAATGTGTCTTTTGCTACCTAAATATATGTATTGCACATTTCACATATAGAATCACAGAATAGTTAGGGTTGGAAAGGACCTTAAGATCATCAAGTTCCACCCCCGCTGACATGGGCAGGGATGCCTCACACTAGACCATGTCACCTGAGGTTCTGTCCAGCTTGGCCTTTTGAAGAAAAGTATTTATGCACTTGATAAAGATCATTACCAAATCAACTGAATTTCAATAGTGGGTATAGACAGACTGAAATTAATTTAATTTGTATGAAATATGTTTCTAATATATTCTAAAGTAAATGAACATAGATTAACCACATTAAGAAAAATAACGAGGAAAAAAGTTACATATTGCTTCCTTTATGTACCATAGAATTTTTGGATATTTTCCAAACACTTATCAGAAAAATTGCTTCAACACTCTATAAAAGGGTTCTATACATTTTCATAAGTGTTTCCATCCCTTCCAATATTCCTCTCCCAAAAAAAGTAGGATATATGCTTATGAAAATATCTTCCACATTTCCTCTTGATATATCCAATATGCATATCAATATTATTTTTTGCCATACATCACTTTACCCTATATCACATTTTCATACATATACGTTAAACACAATCAAAATCTTCAGAACGTATTGCTTCTACCATAGAAAACACAGGAAAATCTGCCATCAATGGTCACCCAAGAGACCACCAAAAAAATAAATCGCTGCTTAACAGAGGTGGTCTTTTTCTGAAGTCAAAGCAGCTGAGTGCATTCAATACTTGTGGGAATACTTTGGTTTGGTTTCTTTAAGACAAGAAATGGCTGAAGCAGGGTGGTCCCATGAATAACTCCCTGTATCACTTGACGATAAACTCAAATAATAACATAATAAGCCTTACCCATATGTAACACAACTCCATGTAGGCTTGACTGATCTTGAAGGTACATAGACAAGCAAGTTTGAAATGCAGAACTGGTTTAACCTTCATGAAGGTCTTTAGGCTTTTTTTCAAGTATGAAACAAAATGTAATTTTGAAAAAATAACAATGGTGGCATAAAAAGATATTTTGTTAACAATTGCTTTACAGTTGCTTTACAATTGCCTTTTTTAAAAATGAAAGCAAATCTTCTCTAGCTCTTCCATTTTTCCATATCCAGCTTTTATTGATAACTGAAAGTTAAAAAGGGGGGGAGTGTGAGAAAGAAAACAATCCTCAAATCTTTCATATGTCCCAGATTTATTTATGATACTATTTAGTTCTCTGCTAATTGTCACCACACCCATGTACAACATTTACATCTCTCCTTACTGAATTAACCACTGTCACTATTTTTCCCCCCTGGCAGCATCCTCAAGAAAGACATCGCAGTTTCTACTGAAGAAGTCTTGGTAAAGTTGAATGCCATAAAATGAAGTTAGGAAAACACAAGAGACAAATAATAGTGGAGGGACACGGACACAGGGACTGAGTGGGGATGAGACAGAGGAGTGAGAACACATACGGCTCTCACAGAGAAAAAGAAATGCTGGGATCTCAAGAAGCAGCTGAAGAGAAGCAGTAGTATATTTTAGAAGTTATAAAGACTCATACCTGTCAACTGGAGTCTACCCCTAATATAAGTGCTGCCTTCCAGTCTCCTGGACAAGTGAAGCATGTTGGCAGAGCAGAGAGACGCATGGTCAGACCTTGAGGTGCCTGAGACCCCAAGAGACCATCCTGGCAGGCACAGGCGAAAGGGAGGCCTCTAAGAAATTTGACAGCTAATCGTGAGAAGGCAGAGGGGCTTTTCAGGTTTTGTTTTGCTTTTCACTTTATAATCCCTGGGGCTTTCAGAATACAGCTTTGAGCATAATAAAATACTTCCTGCTAGAGCAAATTGCTCTTAGCAACCACAGAAATCCCCTGCACACTCTTTCTACTGCTACGAAATACTTGCAACTGCCAGACCCAACAAGTTGTCATTAAAAAGCAACAAAGTCTATGACCCCTCCTACTTTTGGCTTGGTTTGCAATCTAAAGCTTTTGTCTGCTGTTGGTTTTCTCTCAGCTCATGCTCAAGCTATGAGTGATCAAGAGCACCTGCTCCTTCCCACTCCTCCATAAGCGCATATAAATCTTTGTCCAAAAAAGGCTGGGTGCAGTGCTGTCAAATGCAAGCAGCATCACTGTCATTAAGCCTTTATTGCTCCTAGACTGAAGAAGCTGCAATTTTCTCAGTGTTGGCCTGATGATGGGGCCACCTGGAAGCCTTTTTTCTCATGCACCTGTACCTCTGAACATGCTATCCCTGTGGGCTCCCCAAGGAAACAACAACTATGGAAAATGCTTTCAGGCACTGTGCAAGGGATATCAGTTGTTCGCTGGAAGGTCTTCAAGCAGTCGTTCAAGTATCACTGACTGTAGTTTTACTGTTGCATTTGAGATAAGCCAAGACAGGGCTGTGGGTGGGAGAGGGATGGCTAGTCTGACCTTCACAGTGCCTTGCTGTGCATGACCACTGTCCTCATGGGCCACTTGATGAGGTGGTCAGGCAGTTTGTCTGGCCCAAAACTAACCCAGACCCACATGAATTTTTTCCCAGTGAAAGCAACTTCCAAGTCTGGCTGACCACACAAAAAGAAACTGCAGAAACTCCCAGGGCAATAAAGACAAGTGAGACACTAAGTAGTTCAATAAGAGCTTCCCAAGGGTAGTTAAAATGATAACGAAACAGCAACCTAAGCTGAGATACCAGAGATACCATGCCAGATGCTTCTAAGAGGTAGTGTCCACAGAAGAGAACTTGAGAAAACTGTATTAATCTTTAGAAAGATGTTAAATGGCGGCACAGAATGTAGCTGAAGGACATGGTGAGGCACAAAAAGCCTGGGCTGTGTTATTTGTTGTCAAGACTATCCCTTCTTAAACTATACCAGTAAGGACCTCATGGACTTACTTCCTAGGACTCAAATTTTTGAGCAGCTTATGGGAGCAGAAGGTACTTAAGAACTTTCCATTATGCAGGAAAAATTTGACAGGATGTCAGAAGTAATTTTTCACTTACAACATTAAAGTGCCTTGGGAAGTCTGCACCAGAAACCCAATGGTTGAAAAATCCCCAAAACAAAAACACATCCAAAATCAAAATGCCCCTTGAACTCAGACTGGCTTGAACAGAATCAGGCAGTGGAAAGGAGTGATTCATCATCAGTGGGAAGCACAACCTGGCTCTTCTGCCCCAGCACCTTCCTCTCTGCCCAGCTTCTCAAACTCTAGGAATCCATTAGATTGAAACCAATGTGTAACTATTTCAACATTTTTTCTATTTTAAAATATTTTCAAATGGCTAAAGTAGTTATATAATAAATAGTTTTGCTGTTTGGATGAGGCTTTATGTGCCAAATGTTAGCCTGGAAGGAGTATTTATAGCAGAGTTTAAAGTCCCTGAAAATAGGGATTTATATTTACAATAGAAAGGTTGAAAGATTTTTACTGTAGCTATATTAGCAGACCATCCCATAGTAAAAAGGTGCCATTTTAACACGAGCACTTATAATAGCAGTATAATGTAATTAGGAAAGAACGAACTTTACAAGGTGAATGTACAATTTAACACAAATAATCATGCCAAAAAATTAAACAGGAGATTGCAGGAGAAATTCATTCAGCATACAGTTTCTCATAGAACATCTGATTTTACAGACTTTTACTAATGAGAAATACAACATCGTCTTCCATAAATAAGAATTGTTAAAGTGTTCATCAATTTTAATAGCTGATGTCTTACACAGTCATATTTATTTGAAAGAAATTTATACACAGAATTCAATGGATTAATTAATTGCATCAGTGGTAGTGAGCAGACTAACAGTACAATACTAATAAAAGGACCTGTGGATGTGAATTCAAAAAATTTGAGGATTTTTGCATCTCACTTAGAGCACAGTATCAAAATGTCCTTTTAGGAGTTAAAACAGGAACAAATTCTGATACCACGGAAGAGCCAGAAAATCCCCTTAAAAGATACAGGGAATCCCAACAAGAAATCTGTGGTTTTTCTACAGATCACACAAGCAAATCCTGTTTAGAAAACCGGATGATGTGTTTCCCTCCTCTCTTGTATCAACATAAAGTCAGCATTGTACAAGCTGCTGTGGCGCAGAAGATGCCCCCAGACTCAGCATGCAGGCCAGGCAGCAGTCTTTAGAAATATCATCCTGTAGCTACTCTGCAAAGCTACAGCTGGGGCAACTGATGCAGCCCTAAAGATCCTCTTGCAAAAGGACTTCAAATTGTCAATATCACCTCTTCTATCCCATTCTCACACTTCTGTTCTGGCTGGTCTCTTCAAAGCTGTGTCAGAGCTCCTCTCCTAGCATAGATGGGAGTGTATTTCACAGAGTGGCATGCATCTGTCATGCAATGTATGCAGTACACATTTTGACAGCACAAGGAATCATTCCCTATAGCCTACAAGACCTCACTCAGACCATGGCTGACCAAACAGCCCTGCCTAAAGTCCCTCCTTGATGCACTACTCCCAGGTTTTCCCACAGCATAAACCTGTGGAGCTGTAACTAGGGCTAGGCCTAAAAGCACTTTCCAAAAAGAAAAAAGTAATTGCAAGTACTCTTGCAAAGTATCCCCTGTAGGGCAATGATCCTGTCAGTCAGTAAATATAAAAAAGTCCTAGTTTCACAAATGCTTATATATCTACTTAAATTTAAGCCCCTGGCTAGTCCCCTTTCATGTCTATGGGACTTCTCACATAAACCCAAACAAAATCCCTACGTGTTTATAGGATCAGGAAATGAAGCGCAAAAGTTGTTGGTCTTCTCCCCACCATGTAGAATTAAAAGCAAATCTTCCCTACTGTAAGATGCATTGTAACAGAAGAACAAATTGTGTGGCTGTTTCAATACTGTAAGAATCCTAGAATCATAGAATCAACTAGGTTGGAAATAACCTTTATCATTAAGTCCAACCTTTACCCCAGGACTGCCAAGTCCACCACTAAACCGTGTCATCAAGGGCCTGGTCTACACTGGTTTTGAACACTTCCAGAGATGGTGATTCCAACTCTGTCTTGGGCAGCCTGTTCCAAAACCTGATCACCCTCTCTGTGAAGCAATTTTTCCTGATATGCAATCTAAACTTCTCTGGTGCAGCAATACAAGAGGGAAAAGAATGGCTACCTTTTCTTTTTTTCTTCACTGTTATTTCAAATTCAGTGTTGCCTTTTGCTTTCTCTTACTTTTTCTTGGCTTTTTTTTTTTTTTGTTTCCGTTGATGAACAAACTTGTAGGCTCTTAATCATTTTTAACTTAGCAATTTTATTTTGTAATAACTGTAAACAATCTGAAATAACAGCTGATTATTAATTCCACTGTTCTTGTAAAAATTATTTTCTGGGAAAAGGAAGTATGGTATACTCCTTGACTGCTTAGATCTCACAAAACTGATTGGGGTTTATTTTTTCCACTAGAGGTGACAATGTTAAAACTAGATGTCGAGACCTAGACCCAGTAAGTGTGTCATACTGATAATGTGAGAAGACATCCAGATTAGAAAGTCTCAAGAGTTCTACAGGTTTAACCCCTGAAAGCAGCTCAGCCCCACACACCCACTTTCTCACTCCCCCAGCACTGGAATGGAGGAGAGAACAAGAAGGGTAAAAACACAGAAACTCATAGGTGGAATTAAAGACAATTTAGTAGGTAAAGCAAAAGCCTCATGCACAAGCAATGGAAAAATAAAGGATTCACTCACTCTTTCCCATCATCAAGCAGGAGTTCAGCCGTCTCCAGGAAAGCAGGGTGCCATCACACTTAATGGAGATTTGGGAAGACAAACACCATTACTCCAAATGTCCTCATGTTCCTTCTTCTTCCCCCAGCTTTATTCGCTGAGCATATGCTACAGACTATCCCTTTGGTCGGTTAGAGTTAGCTGTCCCAGCTGTGCCCCCTCCTAACTCCTTGTGCACCCTCAGCCCACCGGCTGGTGGGTGGTGTGAGAAGCAGAAAAGACATTGGCTCTGTGTAAGCACTGCTCAGCAATAGCTAGAACACTACAGTATTATCAGCACTGTTTTCAGCCTGAATCCAAAACATAGTCCCATACAAACTACTATAAAGAAAATTAACTCTATCCCAGCAAAAACCAGTACATCAGGTGATGGAGCTCCAAAACCAGATGATAAAATCACAAAGACACTTAAAATAAAATGGGAGAATTCAGTGTGGACTTTGAATACTATTACAGAAAAAAAAACCAAAACCTTTATGGACGCTAATTGTATGGACAGAAATCTTTCTATTTTAAACGTTCTTCATTAGCTAGAAATATATGTAAAATTATTACTACCATATAAACGTATGTTTCCAGATACACATTTTAAAAATCCTTTTGGACAACTGCAATTGTGCAAGATAATAACAACTGCAACAGCAACTTTCCAATAATTCATTAAGCAGAACTGGAGGATTAGCTGGTTGATAAAGACACCCGCTTTGTGGATAACATACTAGAATAAGGCATGGGTTCTCTCTATTAAAAGAAAATGTTTTAAAAAAATCATTATAACTGGAAAGCAAATATTAAATATTGACTTTTTTAATATTAAAATGAAAACTATTTCTCTTAATGAGATTGATCTTCATGATCTTGCTCATAGTCTGGAGAAATAAGCTCTGCTTCAGGATACAAAAGCTAATGAATTTTTCTTTACTGAGAGGGTGGTGAGGCACTGGAATGGGTTGCCCAGGGAGGTTGTGAGTGCTCCATCCCTGGCGGTGTTCAAGGCCAGGTTGTATGAGGCCTTGGGTGGCATGGTTTAGTGTGAGGTGTCCCTGTCCATGACAGGGGGGTTGGAACTAGATGATCTTAAGGTCCTTTCCAACCCTAACTATTCTATGATTCTATGATTCTATGATTCTATATAGCAACACTATTCACTTTCCCATTTCCAGATTTAGAAAAATATGACATAAATCCAGTGGCTGATCCTGAGACAGTCTGGTTCCTTAAACCCTTAATTTTTAAAGAATCAGAAAACCAATGAAAGCTTGTATCTCACAGCATCTTGTCAGCATGCTCAACTGAAGTCAAGCACTGTTGATCAGCTCTTCTTATTGGATATTGATTTCCCTGCAAAAGTGACTAATTCCCTTCAGAAAGCTGGGAAATTCAATATGCTCACCTCACAGTGCACACATGTTTCCCATTAAAAACCATCAGGAAGCAAGCACATGTATTTAAGGAATAATTTGGTTTTCTTTGTGCATGCTTGTTACATAAAATATTTTTTTTCTGTCCCATGAAATTGAACAACCTTATGTCCATTGCAGACAATGGAAAAAAGTCATTGACTTCAACATCAGGCCCTTTGTACTTCTAGCTGTTCCAGGCACAGATTACTCAATGACTAATGTGGGGTTAGTCATTTGAAATAACTCAGGACTTTTATAACACTTCATTTTGTATGATACAACTTCTTTCACAATAAATTCTTTCAAATACAGCTTTTGTTCAGAGAAACAAGCCCATGATTAACTCACTGTGTATTTAAGAACTGCACCCTTCTCTAGAGAAGGTTAAAGGTGAATTTGCTGCAACAAGTACCTGCAATTTAATCTCCAAACTAATTTCATATAAGAATGTCAGAGGTTTGAGGAAAAATACTTATTTGAAACTTTACAAAAAATGTTCAAGAGTGTAAATCCATATAGTACATTTTAAGCATTACTACTACCAAAAATTTGTGAGAGTATAACAAAAAGGAATCAGATTTCTTAAAACCAGAGGAGGAATGCTATTATTCCAAGGAAAACAGGAGAATTCTCCAACTCAATTGCTCTCTCCTTGTTTCCTGATATGGCTGTATCTAGAATGGACTCTTCTTCAGTCAACTTTTGATGAATTTTCTTGTAAAGTTGTGAAGAAACCTCACACATATGAACAAATCAAGTAACATTTGACCTATCCAATTTAAAATTAAGGTACATAAATTCTTTCCTACTATCCACATTGCAAGACTGAGAGGGACTTTAATCTTGTCTGTCCCTCTCCAAATTTAATTGTTTCTGCTGCCTCTTTCTGTTTCTAGTACAGGTTTCATCAGATTGAAAACCAAGGTTTCTTTCTCTTATCAGCCACTTTTAATTTTTATTTAAATTTCTCAAGCTTTTAGCTTGAGAGGTGGAAGCTGTGGCACTGTTTTTCTTCCACACCCTTCTACTTTTGCTACTCGGTACCTGCCAGCATTGCAGTTATTTAATTACCTGATTTCAAAACTTTCATGGGCTGCTTGTAGCTAGTTCAGATATACACAGATCTCAAAGGCAGAAAAGACCATGGTGAACATCAGTCACACTCCATAGGACTGCTCTTCGTCATGTCCTGCCTTAAACTGAATGGTTATTCTCAAATTATTCTGGGGCTTTTAGAAAAAGCATATGAACAGCTATATCAAGTATAAAACTCACCCATCTAAGGAAGCCAAACAAACCTTCATTTTATAGTTCCACGATTCTAATTTTTAAAAAATGCTTTATGTTTAGGATGATTTTTTTTTCCACTTCAGCTATCATATTTCAATTCTACAAAGGCACATTTTAAATAATATTATTAAAACAATTATAATGGGGATTAAAAACAGAGCTCTGTTCTCTGTTGAACAAGACAGCCTGTCACAGAAGGAGATAACTAGTTAAATGCTGTTGATGAAAGATTTCATTTGTGATAAGTTCAATTCCCTGTCATACACCTGGGGGGATTTCAAAGTGATTAACTCCTTTTTAAGATTGCAAAGCAATGTGCTTCCTCCTCAGGCTATTCCCACTCTGTTTTCCCATGTGCTATGCATTCACTTAAGTTCCACTCACTTCTGGCACAGAGGCAACAGCCATTATTACAGAGAAAGTATCACCCTTCTGAAAGCAATTCCTTCAGTGATTATTCCTGTAGAAAGCAGAGTTATATCCTTGTTTTAAATAGTGATCAAAACAGGCTATGGCAGATTTCTAGAGAGCATCCCAATACTCAGGTCCCTCACACGTGTCATGTTCCACTGGTCTCTGGCTCATGAAAGAACAGGCCTTCTGACTGCTGGGGCAGGTGTCCCTCCTTCTTGTCAATGCTTCCTGCAGCATATCCAGAATAAGAGATCTGAAACATACGTATCTTCTCATAATATATCAAACTGGAATCCAACTTCTTCATCTAAAGATTATTTTAGTTTGAACAGTTGCAATTCTCTCCATTTTACTACAGCAAAAAGAAAGGAAATTACATTTTCTCATCTTATAGGACACTGTAGGAATAAATTCTTTCGGCAAAAGAATGCAGATCACCACAGAAACTAGCTAATATGAATACATAAATGGAAAGCTCAAAATAAAGCTGAATATATCACACCTAAAAAGTACTTGAGAATTTACTCATCTCAGAGGCGAAAAACCCAAACAACACAACAAAAAATAACAAAATTAAAAAGTATTGTTAATACGATTAGAATGAGTTGCAAGCTTGATGTAAACTGAGATTTTGATTCTTTAATTATTTGAGCACAAGATTTCAAAAAGTTAAGGTTAATTTTCTTACTTTCTTAAACTGATTGCAAGTGAGTTTTAGTCATTGTTTTAAATAGAATGAAGTCTAAAATTTCTAAAAATTAAAAGTCACAAGTAGTGTTTTTTAACATCTGTTCATGCATAAAAAGCTTTATTCTTTTAAAAATACCAAGGATTCCTTCATCCTCTTTTTATCCCCTTCTGACTCTCAACCTCTGATGAATGCTCAGGGAGAGCTAATGGAACTAGGAGAAGCAACAGCTTCATACTCTCCATAGATTGCTAATTTCTCTCAAGTTACAGCAATAGTTTATGGTGTATCTATCTGATGTGTCATTAGTACTCTAACAATTAATTACTAGATACTGCAGAGACACATAACCTGGACGCAACCTCTACATCTCTTTGCAACACAGGAGCATAAACTTATCTGTAGATGAGTGGGGGTAAGGATGATGATACTGAAACAAGCCTGAATGGTCACTATCTGTCTTTTAGAAAGAATTTTTTAAAATTCTATCCAGAATTTATTTTTCTTGGGGAGTGTGTTCCCTCATTATAAATTCTCTCTATGTATTAACCACTGCCCTCTTGGCAGGGACTTGAGCCAGCTATTAATGGTTTTATTGCTGGGGGGGTGGGGGGTGCGGGGTGGGGTGGAGTGGAAAAAAGAAAATAATTATTGTGTGTCCTTGACATGTCACTGGTATAAATAAATATCTTCAGAGAAGGATGCGAGCCTAGATGCTATAATTTCTACTTGACAGATTAGGACAACTGGGTTGAGAGTATCTGACAGCTAGATACAGTCTGATCTATAAGACTGAGTAGGGAAGCATGACAGACATATGTATTTACTAAAGATACATTTACAAAACGTCCTAGTTTAATTTGACAACTCTGCCAGCTACAGCCTCAGGAAGTCCAAAGATATTACTCTGTACATGCCAACATGACACAACAGTTTCAGTAAAAGTTAAAAATCATAAATAAATAGTTTTAGTGTCTTAAATTTAAAAATCGTAGGTACATTTATGAATGCTATAAAACCAGCCTATCTTTTAACAAAATAAAGAAGTTGAATTACTTCACATACTTTGTGAATGTAGAAAAAGTGCATATGTATAACACATATACAGTACTGGGTATTATTACTATTATATTCAAGTATATATCTGGAACAATACTTTCATGGCAACATTGTAACATAGCGACATTTTTGTCATTTACTAAATTGGCAGCTAGCTTGTAGAAATTCAAACTGAGTATAAGAAGCACAAGAAACTTCTTTCTTTCACTAGAAAGTTATGAGAAAAATATAGACATATTTCTACCGCTGAAACAATAGTGTGTTTGACTTTTGAAACTCAGATTTCGCACCTTAGTCACTCACACTAACCTGATATTTGTCTGTCAACATTTCAGAGAACTGGGAAAACTGTACTTTATGTTTCTCTGGCTCCCTATAAAGACGTATTTTCAGTGTTTCTTATTGATATAACCAACCTTATAGGAGAGAAAATAAAAGTAGTTAATCATCTGATCTATTTGGCGAAGATCTCTACTTCCAGCATTTTGAGAACTTCAAATAAGTGAAATCATACCCCTAATATTCCTATCTGCAGTGCTGGAGCTACAAACATATACATATGCCTTCATTTTAGGACAGTATAACTGCAATGGCATCAAGACAGCAACTGACAAATGTTGTAGTTTAGATGAAAATAAAATCAAGTATATGTGTAAGTCATACTCATTATGTGACACTCATCATAGGACTCAGCTGTGGCAAACCATGAGAGAGAAACTTCCTCCCAATTTTAAAGAATGAGGCAAATATTTAGGAGATGAAAATTCATCAGGAAAGATGATGACTTTATTAAATTCTCACTAAATTGTTACTAAGCCTTCAGGCTCTTTATCAAATGTAAAATTTTCAGGGTTGGGGGAGGGGGCAAATAGAAGTATAAAGATTTAGGTTTTAAAATTTTTTGTGACAATGCTGAAGAAAAGAAGTAATTCCACAGAATCTTAATGTCTTTTTTCCCTTGTCTCTTCTGCTGAAAGTCAGAGTTACCAGCTCTTTATAGAACCTGAGCATGCTGGTACCTGCAGCCATCACATTTGTAGTGCAAATAAGTACTGTAGCAAGGCCAGTATAATATCCATGCAGATAGATATGGTAGATCTATATAAATAGTATTAGATGTGTCCAGAAATCTCAGCAAACTTAGGCTAGGCCAGAGATCTGCACTGTTAAACAAATTTTTTTCTCTTTTGCTAAAGAAGGTGATTGAACAACCCAAGGTTAAATCCAAAGAGAACCTTTCGAGAAAATTTTTCCAGGCAGAGTAAGTGGAAAACTCTCTCCTCTTTCTCTAGCATAATAATTCAAAGGTGGCAAGAAACTATGGGAAAGAGGCAGGCCAGTTGGCAAGATAAAAAACAAATAAAGAACCTTCATCATTTTATGTAGTGAAACCATTGGACAATTAAAAGTAGCTGAATATAAACCAGTCTTAACTATTTTAAACACATAACTCAAACTGTATTATCTCCCAAAGCAAAATGATGGTTTTGTCCTACTTTTCTGCTTTTCAACCTTTTTTCACCTGCCTAAGTTTCTTAGAGACATGGCTATAACTCTTTTCCTACCCCAGGAAAATCCTTCACACTTTTGCTTCCCATCTTTCTTACTGACAGCGAAGTACCAACTCTAAGAACTGTTGTGCATCAATAGAGCATAAATTAGTAACTTTGATATACAAGGAGAGAAAGCAGTGCACAAGAAACCGATACACTAAACAAAATAAAAATGGCAAGAGGTAAAAAACTCAAAGACATCATTTTTTCTAAAATAATTTTCTTTGTTTCCCCCAAAGGGCAGTGTTAATTTGTGGACTAGAGCTGATAAAAATGATCCTTAATAAGTAGGACCACTCATCCACAGGAAGCTTTCACCAAACTTCAAGTCTTCTAAAAAAAAAATTAAATTTTTATATGCAGTCACTGTACACCTCAGGTCCAGTATGTTTATAATGTATCAGGATAACACAGATGCATGCTAATAAGCTAATAAAGATGGTAAATGTAGGTAAAGGCACAGATTTGCCACAGGTACAATTTGCTACTCCATTATTTGTGTGGTGTGAGAGCAAAGAGCAAAAAGCTTCTATCAAGTTTGTAAGAAAAAGGTTTTCAAGGAGGTGATTATCACTCAAAATTATTTCAGAAACAGAAAAAAGTTTTATCCACTGAAGGGACCTTCTGATGCATGGTTTATTATTGAGAAGCTTATTGCTTTATTGTAAGTAGAAATGATAATTTTAGATGCAAAATGATAATTTTAGATGCGTTAAGATCTTTCATCTGAGATGATGTCAATAAACTTCATAGTTATGAACTTAAAAAACCAAGAATCAGAAAAAAACCCAGAATAAAATGAGTAAACAGCAAGAAGAAAATAAACTTTTCAGCTCTTAAAAAGAGAATTAAAGTAATCTTTAGACTGAAGTGTTGGATCCAGGCTCAGACAACATTTCAAGAAATCTCCTCAGCTTTAAATCCCCAAAATCTGTAACAGGAACTTTTGTGATTTGTTACAAAGACGCAGGCTGCAACATGTAGTTAAATCTTCTGTTGAGCAGCCATTTTCATTGTTGAGTTTCTCTTCCTTTTATCCTATTGCTGTTTGTGTTTTTGAGCTACAACGAAATATTTTTATGTTTTTAGATATTAGATGAAAAGTCCCAAAGTTTAACTTGGGTAGAAATTGACAGAAAAATCTGACCCCAGATCCAACCCATGTATAATGTTCTTGGACCTCTCATTATCTTGCTTTCTTAAATTTGGATGGAAAACATAAAAAATAAGCTTTAAGTGGAAATACGTTTGCAAACTCAAGGAGAAAGCAGCTTGTGCCATTCTGTAATCACTTCTCAGTCTGTATGTTATTACTGCTATTGAAATAGATGGCAAGAATACAACACCAAGGCTCTGCACATGATTAAATTTTTATTCTTCCTGTAACTTGCTATAAACCTCAAATGAACTCGCAGGTTGGCAATAGCATACTTAGAGCTGGATGCCAAATTATATGAGACATTTTTTCCAAGCAGCATCACCTTCTTTGGATTTGATTCCCTTTCCTTCTCCCACCCTCTTTTTTCCCCTCTTCCCCCGATAGCTGTTATAGCTGGTCAGAAGTTTCATATGTATTTGGGACTTAAATCCTTGAAAAGGTCTTAATCTTAGACAACAAAATGCTTCATGAAGAGATTTTTTTTCTTCTTTTCAGCTCCAGGCTTGCTTTTTCTGTTGAGAAATGTTGCAAAAAGAGGCACCAATTATTCCAATTGGCCTGTCAGCAAAAGTCCAGACTGGGCTTACCCACCCATTTTCCATAGGTCCCAGAAGAATAATCACATAATGGGGTAACTATGTACCTTCAACTGCTACTTTCTGTGCCATAAGATCAAGTAACATGGGAGGTTCAATGTCTAAGGAATCAGCTTGGTTAGCTGCCTGGTCCTGCAGAAAGCTCTTCAGCTCTCAGGGTCATGAGCCACATATGTCAGACAGAACAGCATCCTGCCTCAGATTTTGTGAATATTCTCAATGCAATGTCCAAGAGTTGTTGCTAAAGGCCACATTTTACAAAAACACCAAAAGACTTAAAATACCTGCAAAGGGTTTGCTCAGTACAGGACTCAGAGATGAAAGCCTGACAAGATTTTCCAGCAACAGTCAGCTTTAAGACAATAAGGCAAGAGATGCCTGAGGACTAAGCTCCTTCAGGTAACAGTCAACCCAAGTACAGTTGAGATGAGAACTGAAAGCCCAATTTTGCTGAAATCCTGTGGGTCTACCTGCTAATATTGTCCCTGACTACTGTTTGGGGATCAGATCTGATCTCTGAGTAAGGAAAGCAAGCTCGTGCTTTTGGGTTTTGTTTCTTAAGCGCTTTTTTGTTTCTTAGAAAGAAGGAAAGACATTTGGCCAAATCATCTCCTTGTTAACATGCTTTCATTTGTTGAACTCATTCCCATTACACCTAGGAGAAAAATGAACACACTTGCACAGTAGTGTAATATGAAATCTTGATAGCATACTGAAACAGCTAGACATTTCAATTCTTTGCTGATAAATTTGTTCCTTTGAAAATGTGGAACATACTTCAAAAATATCAATGTGATGCTTCAGTGAACATCCCTTTATTGAAAACCAGAGTAACGATACAATTCTGGTCACAGATGAACGGCCTGACAAAGTCCAGATACAGGCAGTCAAGGTCCTGCTCTGCCTTCACATTCTCAAGACTGATTACAGTGCAAGTGACCCTCCATGCACCTCAGAAAATAATTGTCCTTTCATTTATAAAACCTTTATGTCCATTTTGTTCTGATGATGGAATCTTTCCTCTTTTTCTGCTACCAACATTATTAGCTATCTATATAGATCTTGGAACATCATGACAATTTGCCGAGAAAGGGGGATAGCTCTACCTGCATTACTAGAAATGGGGTGAAAATGTGTAATATTGAAAAACAGACCTGCTCAAGCTATTAGCAGTTGCAAAGAACACTGACTCTCAGACATCCAGTCCACTGTGCTCTAGCCTTTCAAGTTACGCTGACAGTTACTAGGTACAATTGAGATTGTACAGTGACAATACAGAAAGAGAAAAAACACTGAAAGAAAACCTAATTTAGAGAAAGTGTTAGCACAGAAGGCTTAAAAGACAAGATTGGTGACATGGGGAAAGGGGAGTCTGAGCAACAGCACAGAAAAGAAGATATCTGAAAGTAAGAGAAGAAACACAAACATATAGCACCATCAAGTAATAAAGCAGCAATTTTATTTGTTTTGCATGTAAATCAAGAGAAGACATATCAGAATTTAAGTGAGGTGTGACTGTCAGCTAGAGTTTTCAGGAAATAAAGATAAAAAATTATTCAAGTTGTGTAATTTTTGTGTTTTTCTACCTTCATTTGGCTTCCTGGAGTCAAAATTTATGCTGAAATCCCTTGCCTTTACAGTTTTCTGTTTCCATTTTGCTTGTGGTTCTTTCCTGGGGGTTTTGCATGTGCAAATGGCATAACCAGCTACTAAATCTGAGCCTCAACTTCATTTCCTAGTTTCCCTGGAGTCCAAAAACCAGGACCGAAGTATTTTCTTCTGAGAAACTCTTCCATTACCCTGGCTTAGAAGGCTGGCCAAAACTTTTAACACTTCCTAAGACCCCCTGTTGTTTGACCAAAGGCCTTGGAAGGCATTTCTGTCAGCTGGTGTTGAGCTTAGCATCCTGTAGAGCTCGCAAGACGTCTGCTGGCATCCCACGCACGCAACTCCAGAGGTGCTGAGGAACTGTGGCAGCATACTACCCCAGCCAGGCTCTGGTGGAGTGATGGCTATGGCCTCTCTCTGCTGATCTTGTGAGGCACCTGCAGTGCATGACTCCCCTTGAGCTCAAGTCCTAAAACTGTGACCATGGCTAGAGGAAGGCAATTTTTCTCCAAAGTTTTTCAGCTCCTGCTCAAATCAGTGAGTCTTGTATGAACAGGGCTCCTTCCACTGTGCCTAGCTGCTCTGAAAAACAGAAAACAGATGACTGAGTAAAGCATCATCTGGGGTATTAATAATATCATTTCCAGGCTTCTAGGGTTACGAAGACTTCAGCCAATACAGAGTGTTTATTATGTAACTGTTCCCCATTAGTTTAGATATACAAACTTGTAGGGAAAAAAAAGTATATTACATTGGAATGATTATAGTTACATATAACATTGTATCTCAAGAAAGAGAATATTTGCATTCCTGTTTGAATGGATCTCTTCTAGGTTTGAGAATACAGAATAATTATGGAAATCATATACATATGTGTGATGTAAAAAACACGGTACGGTGGAGAAACTATGGGAAATCTACAGTTACATGGTGTAAAGCGTCTATAGCTGCACAGTTCACTGCAGAAAGAATAACTTTAAATGGCAGCAAACTAGACACAAAATTAAAAGCTTATGAAAATATCACTGCTCACAGAATAAGAAGAAGACAGATTCGTAAATGTGTATGAATAAGTAGCAAGTTAAAAAGTGCGATAGAAAAGAATATATTTTTTGTATTTCTTTCTGACTTCCAGTACCATTTCACATCTGAAGATCCATTAGGCTACATTGATCATAGAATCACAGATTGGTTTGGGTTGGAAGGGATCTTAAAGATCCCCTAGTTTCAGTCCCTCTGCCATGGGCAGGGATACCTCCCTCTATACCCTTCTCACAGCCCTAAGGGTTTCAAGCTCCACCATTTCTTGGTCACACCATTATGATGACCATCTGTGCAAAAATTAACTTCAAATGACACATGAATTTTAGGCATACACTATGAGAGGGAAAGATTATGACACAGTAATGTTCATCAATATTTAATATATTTTGAATTGTTTCTAACACCTGCATTGATGAAAATAAGCTTATGTCACATCTGCAAACTTGAAACAAATTGTTTGACTTGAGGAATTAGGTTATGGTTGCCATTTATTTCTAATTTTGCAAAAAAAAAAATACATGAAAACAGGCAGTAACAGAAATTTTAGGTTTAGATTTTAAGGTACACCTCAAAAAAGATAAAAAAATCCAGTTTTGCTTATAGGTGCAAAGTGGTACCATTATTCTGTTCTTTTGCTGCAACCTGTTAAAAAGCAACACAGGTTTTTAGCATGAAAACACTTCAGAAGTATCCTTAACAAAATTAGATGTAAATGAATAAATAATCAGAAAAAAAAAAAGATAAATTGAATGAAAAGGAATACCTGATAAAGCTGGCATGCTTGCTAGTTTCATGGCAGATTTCTCCAGCTATTAGCTGTTCTATCACAAAATACGTTCCTGTTGCACCCATGAAATTTAACACATTAATAAAAAAAACTAATTAATACAGCAGTACCAGCAGTTGGCTATCTGTAAAGTTCAATATTGAATCATAATTAAGTCAGGAAAAGCTGACTAGTACAAGTGTAAGAAATCACACAAAGACAACGCAGGAAGTAACCAAACACCCTTAAAATCACCAATTCGGTCAAATCTGACACTGGTTTCAGTTACTTCTGTTTAAATTCACCTGGAATAACCGTCCCCAATGCATCCTTTTTTCCAATCAGAAATTTAAGATTTTAATTATATCAAGGAATACAACAATAGTTTAATTATATTAAATCATATGAAATACACAATGAGGAAGAGTGTGTGTGCAGATGACGACTTGGGTGTCACACATTAAATAAATTAATAAAATAAAAATAGTGGTGCATTTTCTTTCCCATGAAATGTTATGCAGCTATTACAGCAGCTATTGTTGGTTGGTAGATCGGTTTAAGGAAAACAGAGAATGTACAGCCTTGGATATGATTTCTTTTCCTAGGGCACCAGGTGCTTTAAATGCCACCAAAAGGATGCTCTAGGCAGTGCCATACTGTCCAGCATGGCTTGGCATAGATTAGCTCAAAGCCTTTGTGTCTTTGCAGTCTTTGATTAAGGGCCAGTGTTAGAACTCCTATGGGTTTTTACTTGATCCAGTGTAGCACAGGGATTTTTTTTTTTTTTTTCTCGTCACAGCTGCCAAAAATATGCCAGTTAAAATAATTACATTTCAATTTAAATTGGTAATTTAATGGAAAAATTTAAACCAGGATGTAGGACACAATACGTATTTCTAATCCTATTCCACAACAATACTTTTTGTCTGTTGTAGATAATTTAGGGGCCCAGTTCAATGCTTTTGGCACTCAGTGAGAACAGGGAATTTTAGGACTCCATTGTTCTGGAAGATTGTCTCTTCCATCTATTTTAAGCCTTCAAAACTCACCTTGACTTAGTTTTATCCATCTACTGTTTGTTGTTTCATTAACTACCTGTCTTTATGAGCCCCAATACACGTAACAAACAAATTCTTCCTAAATATATTTGCTCCCTTTTAGGAGGATAAGTAGAACCCAAGATATTCTGTCTGCCACTTCTCTGTTGTTTTCATTATTTGTTTCAAGGCTGACACAGAAGCCTGGCAGTCGCAACATACTGTAAGGAGAATAATTTTCCTTTGTTTAGAGCGCAGTGTGTGCCATCATTTACATAATAAAATCCTCACACAAATAACAGATGGTGAAGAGGAACTCATGTTGCCACATGTTGGAAGCATGATACAGTTCCTTGATGAACTCGTTTCTCTTACTTTTGCCTACAGATGTCTACCAGCTATTAAACCTTGGGCATTAGTCAGCTGGTGAAAGGTTTAAAGACAAGCAAAAATCTGTCTACTGAATTTTGCTGCTTCCAGGAGGAGCGAATGTTAAAACCTGACAGAAATGCACAATCCATTGAAAACAGTTTCCACTACCATAAAAAGTAAATAACAATCTATTTTTGACATTCGTTGAGCTGAAATGGTTCACTATAAAAGACAGAAAATACCATTATTGGACTGAGTCTGAGGCATGTTCTGTCTTTTTGGAATCCCTTTCTGAGCAGAAGCTGGGGGATAGCATGAGCCATGCTAATGCTGTATATTAGCAATATCAGCTCTTGGATGCATTGCCATTAATTCTATGTGCAAATTAACTGCCGGAAAACAAGCGTCTGTCACTTGAAATAACAGCCGTACAGCCTGTGTACAGTGCAATGGAATAAGATCACACTACACTCCCTAATTAGAGTTAATGGGTCTGCTTCTGATCCCATTTACACTGATTTTGTGATCATGTAATCCATGCTATCATCTCCAGTGGAGCTGCTCTTTGAAAAGAATCAGTCCCTGGGATGACACAGAGGGTATTTAAATGTGTGGTCATTTAGTTAAGTCTAAATATTGTTCCTTAGATGCACATTTGTATTGCTGTCAGAGCTGGACTGCTGCAATTTTGATGCAGTGGCTGAGATGAGTGAGATAGATAGGCAAAATTATGGGTGTATTTTATGACCTCTGTTTTACCTGAAATGTGGCATTTCATACAGCTCTATGGACAGAGAAAACACTTAAAATTAGCCACAACCCTTAGCATCTACAGAAAAATAAGTAATTTGATCAAAGATTGGTTACATCACAACTTTGTTCTCATCATGCTAACACACTTTGGTATGTGTGCATTAGCATATTAATGTTTGTAAATGCTGAGGAGACCTACAGCCAGCTCATTTACCTTCCTGTGTGCTAGAAATTTGGCCAGACTCCAGAAATCTGTTTTCCCGTTCAACAATATATGCTTGTTCATATTGACAAACACTACTGATTGAGAGGGCAGCTTCCATTTTATGAACAGCAACATAGTGCTCAAATTAGCAAATATTCCTCCTTCTGGCTCTGCCAAGGGGCAGGCAGGGCAAGAGAGGTGGTTTATAGTTGTGGGCCTGTTTATGAGCTTTCCTATGTTGAGGAAGCCCTGTGCTCATGCTACAGTGCCAGCAGCTGGAGCCTCCTATGCCCAGGCTAAGTGGGGGCACCTGAAGGCACCTCATTGCAGGAAGGGTGCCCCAGGGCATGGGCAGGCAGCTAGCCTTGGTTCCAAGTCTAGTGGTATTCACCAAGCACCTCAACACATCAGGGTCACCCTTTGTCATGCCCCCATTTTTTTTGGAAACTCACATGCCTTGTAGTCCTAAATAACCAACCCTGAAGCTGCTGATATTAGGGCAAAGCAGAGGTGGCAAAATCTTTCTAGGCAAGAAACTGCTGCTGCAACCTCCTCTGCCATCCCACCCTCTCTATTTGACACTGGTTCTGAAAAATGAGCAGACTGTAAAATTCTGTTTCATGTCTGTCATGTTAAAATCTACAGACACAGAAACTGTACCTAATAGAGCACCCTCTTCAGGGAGATACGCATGCGGACAAGGTCTCTACTCTCTAAAATTTTGAAATATCTCAGAACAAATGGAGCCCAAAACTTTAAGGTTTGCATGAGAAAGAAGATTAGGCTATGGTGGTTTGGAGCTCTCATCCAGACTGTGGATTCACACTTACCTGATGTGAATAATTTTCTAATGTTTGGTTAGCTTTGATTAACTTGTTTGGAGTTTGCAATTTTTTTCTGGTGGTTGGTTTTGGGGGGTTTGTTTTGTTTTATTTTTGCCACATGAACCAGCTCATAAGGAAAGAATATCTTGACTTGTCAGATTTTTAGTTAGTACATTCTAAAGAAAAATTGCAGGTTTGATCATCCCATAGCATGGAGCCCTGATGATCTACAGTCTTTAGAATCCATGAAATACACTATTATTTTTAATCCCCGTAGCTGACATGGTGGCTGAAGCTGTCACTCACTGCATTCTGAAATTCATCTCCTTAAATATTTGTCCTGGTATCTAAGGATGCCTTTGGAGAAAATGCCTGTATTCATCCCTTACCAATAGATCACTGACTCTGTAGAGTCATCTCTCAAAGTTAGCTGCATAACACCTGCTTTAGGGTTTTCCCCAACCTATTTCTGGATCAAAAGGAACTTCTACCTCCTTGCAGATATTCCCACACCAAAAGTGACTTGTTACTTTTTGGGTATCTTGGAACAACGTATCAGGCTGCTGTTTTTCAAAACCATCATACCCCGTAGGAATATCATGTATTAATGCACTAACACTGACCACTTAATTTGAAATCACTTGTATCTCACGTCATAGAAGCAAATACAAATCCAGAGGCACAGACTTACATAAGGATACAAGCAACAAAAGGGAAATAAATTTCCTTCATATCAAGGTCAAATCCAAAAGGTATCTCTCCCTCTCTAGAGGTACTTTACCTGACATTGATGATGTTACCAGGAACTTGTTACGCCTTACCCTGTTTTTACATCTTCAGGTTATACTCACAGAAGGGAATATCATATTCCACTCAGGGAAGCCCACTGAATTTTCTGAAGTCAGGAAGACAGCTTCCATTTCTTACCTTTCTCCTTCTCTCCTTTGCCATTCCCCAGATCAAAGCAATTCAGAAACCTAAAGATTGAAAAGGGCTGAAAAATGTCATCTGAGTGTTTTCCTTAGGGCATTTGAAATAGAATTTTGATTATTTTCCTCCCACTGACAATAAAAATACATTATTTTCATTTCTGCTTGTTTTGCATTAATTAGAGATGCATAGATACAGCTATCCACCACACATATTAATTGCGAAAAGTACACATAATATGCTTGTAAGTTTAATAATGTTTATCAAACAAACAATACTGGGACTAGAGAATAGATGTAAGCTACTGCATAATATGGACATGCTTGTCAAGCTATAGCTAACATATGTGTTAAACCTCTACCGCAGTTATAGCTAAATAAAAATAATATGCTTCTATAATTTAAACAGTGACAGTGAAATTTAAATTAAAAAAGTGACCAAGATTTCTTGTTGTCTAATTATAGACAGTTATAGATTACATAAATATCAGTGTTTTGTTCATAAATAAATCTCAAGAAATTTATTTCATTATTATGCAGAGACATTAAATCTGAAGCATCAGAATGACAATATGAATAACTGAGGACTGTATTTAAGTGTCTTCTTGTAACAAACGCTGTCTTAATATTAACATACAACATTGACTGAGGAATCAAATGTCTATGTATCTTCCATAAATCTCTCTTTTGCAATCTCTAAAATTTGCAAAAGAATGAGTACAAGCAGAAAATAAGCACACCATACTATCCTGCTGTTCATTCACGATTTAAACAGAACTTTGAGGTTTTGAAGAAAACAATTTGTAGAAAAATGGTACTCAAAGCAACGGTAATGAGACAACTCTAGGATGTTTTGATAAACACTTTCACCTGAAAAGGTGCTAGTTTAAGCAGCTGAAAAATTTGACCTCATTCTCCCTTAATTATCCAGAAACACAATTTATAATACCTTTTTCATGGATTTTGTATTTCTAGTTCTAGACATCTAGAAATAATGAAAATTAAAAAAAAAAAAATACCAAAAACCAAAAAAACAACCAACCAACCAAAAAGAAAGAAACCCACCTCAAAAAAAACCCAACAAACCCAAGCCCACAAAACCTTTATCTTAAAAGATTAAAAGATTATCTAATTATATAGAAATTAGCATGCTTAGTAGGCTAGTTTATGATTGACATTAAAGTCTTCCTTCTCTAGCAGAAGGCAATGCATTGTACAGTACTGCATGACGATGGCTGCATCTGTCTTGTTAACTCTTTGCTGCTGAAAAAAACATTACATTGCAAGCAATATTTTTATCAGACCCTTTATTATGCATTTTATTCTTCTTTTGAGGTGTCATCTATTACTTATTTTTTTCCTTTTTCCTCACTCTTCTTCAGATCCACAAACCTGTTTTACTAATCATAGAATAGTTAGGGTTGGAAAGGACATTAAGATCATCTAGTTCCAACTGTCCTAACATGGGCAAGAACACCTCACACTAAACCATGCCACCCAAGGCCTCATCCAACCTGGCCTTGAACACCGCCAAGGATGGAGCACTCACAACCTCCCTGGGCAACCCATTCCAGTGCCTCACCACCCTCACAGTAAAGAATTTCTTCCTTATATCCAATCTAAACTTCCCTTGTTTAAGTTTGAACCCGGTACCCCTTGTCCTGTCACTACAGTCCCTGATGAATAGTCCATCCCCAGCATCCTTGTAGGCCTCCTTCAGATACTGGAAGGCTGCTATGAGGTCTCCACACAGCCTTCTCTTCTCCAGGCTCAACAGCCCCAACTCTCTCAGCCTGTCTTCATACGGGAGGTGCTCCAGTGCCCTGATCATCCTCGTGGCCCTCCTCTGGACTTGTTCCAATAGTTCCATGTCCTTTTTATGTTGAGGACACCAGAACTGCACACAATACTCCAAGTGAGGTCTCATGAGAGCAGAGCAGAGTAGAGGGGCAGGATCACCTCCTTCGACCTGCTGGTCACGCTCCTCTTGATGCAGCCCAGGATACGGCTGGCTTTCTGGGCTGCGAGCGCACACTGAAGCCGGCTCATGTTCATTTTCTCATCAACCAACACCCCCAAGTCCTTCTCCACAGGGCTGCTCTGAATCTCTTCTCTGCCCAACCTGTAGCCGTGCCTGGGATTGCTCTGACCCAGGTGTAGGACCTTGCACGTGGCATGGTTAAACTTCATGAGGTTGGCATTAGCCCACCTCACAAGCCTGTCAAGGTCTCTCTGGATGGCATCCCTTCCCTCCAGCGTGTCAACCAAACCACATAGCTTGGTGTCATCGGCAAACTTGCTGAGGGCGCACTCAATCCCACTGTCCATGTCACCGACAAAGATGTTGAACAAGACTGCTCCCAACACCAATCCCTGAGGGACACCACTCGTTACCGGTTTCCAACCGGACATCGAGCCTTTGACCACAACTCTTTGCGTGCGGCCATCCAGCCAGTTGTTTATCCACCGAGTGGTCCACCCATCCAATTGATGTCTCTCCAATTTAGAGACAAGGATGTCGTGTGGGACAGTGTCGAAGGCTTTGCACAAATCCAGGTAGATGACGTCAACTGCTCTGCTCCTGTCCATCAGTTCTGTAGCCCCATCATAGAAGGCCACCAAATTGGTCAGGCAGGATTTCCCCTTAGTGAAGCCATGCTGGCTGTCACCAACCACCTCCTTGTTTTCCATGTGCCTTAGCGTGCCTTCCAGGAGAATCTGTTCCAAGATTTTGTCAGGCACAGAGGTGAGACTGACAGGTCTGTAATTCCCCGGGTCATCCATTTTCCCCTTCTTGAAAATGGGGGTTATATTTCCCTTTTTCCAGTCATCGGGAACTTCACCTGACTGCCATGAGTTTTCAAATATGATGGCATATCATATCAATGAACATTGATATCAAATATCAATGAACACTTGATTCTTTTTTTTGCCCCATATGCTCTAAATTCTTGTTGCCTTCTCATAAGATCCTTAATACTGTCTCAGACAAATAAAAGCTTCTAACTAGCCTCAATTTTAATGGTTTTCCTATCACCTAGAATTCAGATTCAGACTTCTTTTTCTTGTAGGGGTAGATACTCACTGCCAAGGACTCCTTAGCTTTGTCAGCTCTCAGACAACACAGAACAACCAAACTCCAACATTTTGTTACAATCCATTCCTACTTCCTCTTAAGCTTTTATCACAATCTCCAACCAGATAGATGTCTTCTTACAAGCACTTATTTCTCCTAAACCTAGTTCTTAATTCTTCTAGTTCTAGGTAGGATTTTCCTTGCCAATAAGCCTGTAATGCTATGCTGTGGGATATAGAACAAAAATTTTAAATGTTAGCTCATTGGAAACACTGTTGTACTAATGTTTGTACTGGTATTTCTTTTCTTTTGACAGTGACACATCTGTTGTTCATAGGGTTTAAAAGCCTTTGGTGCCAATAAAGCATAAATAGAAGGATTGTGTCCTGGTTGCCTTTTCAGTTCATTTTTTTTTCTGCTATTCTTGTTTTCTGGATAGATCAGAAATAGGTGCAAACATCCCTCGCGCACCCTTCCCAAAGCTCTTATTCTGCAGCAGCTGCAGCACCTCCTTAAGAGCAGGGAGTAGTCTCAGTCCAGAATAAATCATGGCACAGCTAGAGCCGGAGCCGGCACGCTTCAGAGACCACGAGGTTCAGCAGAGATTAGGAAAATCAGAGGGGACAGCGCAGAGACATCGCGATTCCCGACATCTCCCGATCCCCGAAGCCCCAGCAGCCCTTGCGAGAGAGCGGCTGACATAGCAGGGGGCGTTCCCGCGGTAACGGCGACCGCACCCCTGCCCCTTGCCTTGAAAGAGCCTTTGGGAGGGCAGCGACACCCACCAGGCGCAGGGAGGAACAAGCAGGTCGTGTTGTGGACCCTGTTGCTGGTGTCCCAGACTGCTGACCAATATGGTCGCCTCCAGAAGGAGAGCTTGCAGTAAGGAGACTGTAGCAACTCAGAGAGAGATCCCGTCCCAAACCGTGGCAGTTCAGGTCTCTAGCTGCAGGGAGTGCCAGAGCCTGCTGCTGCCGAGGGAGGGAGGCCAGCATTCCACCTGTGTGAGGTGTGAGCAGGTACAAGATCTGCTTAGATTGGTGGCAGAACTTAAGGAGGAGGTCGAGACGCTGAGGACCATCAGGGAGTGTGAAAGGGAGATCGACTGGTGGAGTAACTCCCTAGCATGTCAGCAGGAACGGTTCCAGGGAGATACCCCCACAAGGGGATGGACCCCCTGTCCTCTCAGACAGAGGGGGATGACCCGAGACAGCCCCTGCCCTGTAGCTGTCGCCCAGAGGTAAGGGACCAAAAAGACGATGAGGGCTGGAAGCGAGTTCCAGTTCAGAACCGTGGGCAACCTTCCTCCCTTCCTGCCCTGCTTCCCCAGGTGCCCCTCAGTAATAGGTTTGAGGCCCTGGATCTTGATGGAGAGGTAAGTGAGGATGTGATGCAAGGCCGGCCTACAAGGTCACATAGGAAAAGGCGGTCGACTTCACGCCTCAAGACTGCCTCTGACAAGAAAGAAAGAAAAATCATTGTCGTAGGCGATTCCCTTCTGAGAGGAACAGGAGGCCCGATATGCAGAGTTGACCCTCATCATAGGGAAGTGTGTAGTCTGCCTGGAGCCCGGATCAGGGATATCACCAGGGCGCTCCCCAGCCTGGTGCACCCGACAGACTACTACCCGCTGCTGGTCTTCCAGACAGGTGGGGGGGAAGCTGCTTCCCGCAGTCTGAGGGGGATGAAGAAAGAGTACAGGGCCTTGGGGCGGATGGTGAAAGAGTCTGGGGCTCAAGTGATCTTCTCCTCACTTCTTCCATCTTCCAGTGATGATGTGGGATTGAATGGGAAAATTCAGTCCATAAACAATTGGCTTCGAGACTGGTGCTTTAGGCAGGGCTTTGGGTTCTTTGATAACAGCTGGTTTTATAAGGCTCCAGTCCGGATGATGGCACGTGGGAAAGGTTTAACTCACCGAGGCAAAAGGATGCAGGGGCATGAATTAGCAGGGCTCATTTGGAGAGCTTTAAACTAGATTCGAAGGGGGATGGGGTTGTAACTGGGCTTGCCCCAGTGGGGCAGCACTCTAGGATTGATGAAGACTGGGAGGCCTCCTATAATCCTAGTGTGAAATCGGTGAGCTCAGCTCCCTCCTTGAAATGCCTGTACACCAATGCGTGCAGCATGGGAAATAAGCAGGAGGAGTTGGAGACCTGTGTTAAGTCAGGAGATTATGATCTGGTGGCAATTACAGAGACGTGGTGGGACAGCTCGCATGACTGGAATATACTCATGGAGGGCTATGTCCTTTTCAGGAAAGACAGGCCAGCCAGGCGGGGTGGTGGGGTTGCTCTTTATGTGCGAGAGCAGCTACAATGTACTGAGTTCTGTCCAGGGACAGAGGACGAGCGAGTTGAGAGTCTGTGGGTGAGAATTAAGGGGCAGGCTGGCAGGGGTGATACTGTTGTGGGTGTCTGTTACAGGCCACCAGATCAGGGTGAGGAAGTTGACGAGGCCTTCTACAGGCAGCTGAGAGCGGCCTCACAGTCACAGGCCGTGGTCGTCGTGGGGGATTTTAACTTCCCTGATGTTTGCTGGAAGGACTACTCAGCAACCCAGCCACAGTCCAGGAGGTTCCTCCAGTGTATGGATGATAACTTCCTCATCCAAATGGTGGATGAGCCAACCAGGAGAGGAGCGCTGCTGGACCTCATCCTCACTAACAAGGAGGGTCTGGTCGAAGCAGTAAAGGTTGAGGGCTGCCTTGGTTGCAGCGACCACGAGATGGTGGAATTCAGGATCTTGTGTGGTAGGGCCAGTACAATAGCAAGTAGAATTGCAGCCCTGGACTTCAGCAGGGCAAACTTTGGCCTTTTCAAGCAATTGCTAGAGGAAATCCCATGGGCAAGGCTGCTTGAAGGTAAAGGGGCCCAAAATAGTTGGTTGGCATTCAAGAATTGCTTATTCCGAGCTCAAGAGCAGAGCATCCCGACATGTAGGAAGTCAAGGAAGAGGGCCAAGAGACCTGCGTGGCTAAATAAGGAACTGCTGGGTATGCTCAAGTGGAAGAGCAGAGTTTACAGGACATGGAAGGAGGGGCTGGCCACTCGGGAGGAATATAAGGCTGCTGCTAGAGGATGTAGGAAGGCAGCTAGGATGGCTAAGGCCTCCTTAGAATTAAATCTGGCGAGAGGGGTCAAGGACAACAGAAAGAGCTTTTTCAAATACATAGCTGATAAAACTAACACCAGAGGCAAGGTTGGCCCACTGGTGAATGGGATGGGTGCCCTGGTGACAGAAGATACTGAGATGGCAGAGTTATTGAATGCCTTCTTTGTCTCTGTCTACTCTGCCGGAGGCAGTCCTGAAGAGCCCTGTACTCCTGAGACCTCAGATGAAGTCAGGTCACTGGAGCAGTTTGCCTTAGTCGACGAGGAATGGGTTAGGGACCAGTTGAGCAATCTGGACATCCATAAATCCATGGGTCCAGATGGGATGCACCCGCGGGTGCTGAGGGAACTGGCGGAAGTCATTGCTAGACCACTCTCCATCATCTTTACCAAGTCTTGGGAAACGGGAGAGGTGCCTGAGGACTGGAGGAAAGCAAATGTCACTCCAGTCTTCAAAAAGGGCAAGAAGGAGGACCCGGGTAACTATAGACCGGTCAGCCTCACCTCCATTCCTGGGAAAGTGATGGAACACCTTATCCTTGATGCCATCTTAAGGCATGTCAAGGATAAGAGGGTTATGAGGGGCAGTCAACATGGCTTTACCAAGGGGAAGTCATGCTTGACCAACCTCATAGCCTTTTATGAGGAAATAACATTGTGGATGGATGATGGCAGAGCGGTGCATGTGGTCTACCTTGACTTCAGCAAAGCATTTGACACAGTCTCCCACAGCATCCTCATAGCTAAATTGAGGAAGTGTGGTCTGGATGATCAGGTAGTGAGATGGACTGCGAACTGGCTGAAGGAGAGAAGCCAGAGAGTTGTAGTCTATGGGGCGGAGTCCAGTTGGAGGCCTGTATCTAGTGGAGTGCCTCAAGGGTCAGTACTGGGACCAGTATTATTTAATATATTCATCAATGATTTAGATGAGGGAATTGAGTGTACTGTCAGCAAGTTTGCTGATGACACTAAGCTGGGAGGAGTGGCTGACACGCCAGAAGGCTGTGCTGCCATCCAGCGAGACCTGGACAGGCTGGAGAGTTGGGCAGGGAGAAACTTGATGAAATATAACAAGGGAAAGTGTAGAGTCCTGCATCTGGGCAGGAACAACCCCAGGTTCCAATATAGGTTGGGGAACGACCTGTTAGAGAGTAGTGTAGGGGAGAGGGACCTGGGGGTCCTAGTGGACGGCAGGATGACCATGAGCCAACACTGTGCCCTTGTGGCCAAGAAGGCCAATGGCATCCTGGGGTGTATTAGAAGGGGGGTGGTCAGTAGGTGGAGAGAGGTCCTCCTTCCCCTCTACTCTGCCCTGGTGAGACCGCATCTGGAATATTGTGTCCAGTTCTGGCCCCCTCAGTTCAAGAAGGACAGGGACCTGCTGGAGAGAGTCCAGCGCAGGGCAACAAAGATGATTAAGGGAGTGGAGCATCTCCCTTATGAGGAAAGGCTGAGGGAGCTGGGTCTCTATAGTTTGGAGGAGACTGCGGTGGGACCTTATTAGTGTATATAAATATATAAAGGGGGAGTGTCATGAGGATGGAGCCAGGCTCTTCTCAATGGCAAACAATGATAAGACAAGGGGTAATGGGTATAAACTGGAACACAAGAGGTTCCACTTAAACTTGAGAAGAAACTTCTTCTCAGTGAGGGTGACAGAACACTGGAACAGGCTGCCCAGGGAGGTTGTGGAGTCTCCTTCTCTGGAGACATTCAAAACCCGCTTGGACACATTCCTGTGTAACCTTAACTAGGTGTTCCTGCTCTGGCAGGGGGATTGGTCTAGATGATCTTTTGAGGTCCCTTCCAATCTCTAACATACTGTGATACTGTGATACTGTGTGTGATACTTTCCCTGTTTATGTCTTGTAGTTCTTGTAAGCTAATTATGGAATCCACAAATGCAAGTGATGGCAGAGTACAATAACCCAATGGATTTTTTTTTTTTTTTTTTTTTGTTCTTGACAGTATTTGGAAATATTAAAGGAAAAAAAAAAATCTCACTACTACTTGACCTATAAACAGCTTATTTATCTGCTGGAATTTTTGGCTCCTTGACTTATATTACCATTCTTTTTGAACTAGCTAATAAGCAGCTCTTCAGCTTTTCCCTCCTGTTACAGAAGACTCAGAGAGATATGTGCTAAAGACATGGGAGAAACAGGAAAATGGGAGGGAACTGCAAGCAAACACTTTTAAACCCTTGAAAAGATGTTCCAAACATAGTTTCTTTTTGCTTTGCTTGACTACAATCCATTAGCACTTACATCTGAGTAACAGCAATATCCTAAGAAAATGGGGTAGTCTTCATGCTAACAAAACAGTGACTATCGTGGTACCTAAAGACCCCATAAAATTAGAAGGTAGTCTCTTTTCTCTTTTGCAGTCCTAAAATGTTTTGGATAACCCAGACATCCATAAAACAGGGTCATAACTTGAAGACCATTACACCTACTTCATTGCCTACTCATTCTTCTAAATATTTTTTATATCTTTGCCTCCAATTGCCTTAACAATTGCATTAATAGAATCTTCTCTGTCAAGTAACCTGCAATTCCGTTTTCAAACCACAAATTTATAATCTCTCAGTGAAACTCACACAGCACGTTTTCTGTGTCATAGCTTTGATTTTACACAAGATGATGGAGTTCTTGTCCTTTCCTCCATCCCCTTGAAGTAGCTGTATAAGTAACATATACACAGAGAGCTTAAAACTAGCAAAAAAAATCATATTCTAGGATATGTGTTTACAATTCAACAACAAAAAATTATGTTGCAGGATATGTATTTATAATTCAGCATAGGTATTTTCATCTTAAATAATTCTCTGAAATGTTTCATATATCTCAAGCTTCCGATAAGACAGCAGAATGTGACTGTTTTCCTTGCTATTTAAAATTACTCTATCATAATCTCGTGAATTAGTAACTTCACTGAATACGGAGTTATTATTCTTTCTCTTTTAAATCTTGAGTTATGTTGAAAGCCACTAATTCCTACTAACTTGCTAAAAATTCAGGATGTCAGTGAACCAGGTCATACAGCTTTCATTACTCATAGCAATAAAACCTCATCATTGCCTTCCTCTAACCCCAAGAGGCAGTCTCCATTTTCATGGCAGAGAACGGAGGAGCTTTATTTTTTAGTAGCAGAAGTTTCACTATATTGAATCAATTAGTATGTGACGATACATTCTTACTGAATATTAGCACATCATTACTGGCAGAATGCAAATACTTTCCACGCACTTTTGAAAACTTAGGTCTCTGCACTCACTAACTGCAGACATTCCCAGCTGCATACCTTCACTCTTTTAAATCAGCAAGGTGTGCTATTCAATGTGCAAATCATTAAGTGTAGTACTAAAAGAACAGAGGAGTATTAGAAACAGTAAATAGTTACAGCACATCTGCCACTTGTCAAAATAACAGGATCCAAATTTTTGAGATACATTTATACACCAAATTCATCTGCGGAAGGGGGAAAACAACAACTGGATATTCATAATTTGAAGTCTTTATTCTTATGCACCTAAATCTTTAATATCTGGTTCAGATATTTTCTTACCTATAGGAATATAATGTCCCTGCATAGTTAAGCCTCCATCAACATGGCTGTTGCATTCAGATTTCCTTTGTAATGTGCACACAGAGATACCTAGCTCCTGATACTCAATGTGCATACTTCAACAGCTTTCACCCATGCTCTTAATCTTTCTTGTTCAGCTCTGTCTAAACCACAGAAATATCTGAAGCAAAAGCATAAAGGAAGTCTATGCTTGACCGCTACTGAAGAAATTCTCCCAGGAGACCAGGATCTGGTCCTATTTTTGGAATGCAAAGGAGCCACTTGAAAATGGAAGATCAAATATTTACTCCTAGCAAACACCTTCACACTCTCACAGGCACAGGAGATAAAAACGGATCTAGGGAAGAAATTGCCTAAGTCTGGATCTTTCCCTCTCTAGATGTTGGCTAGGCTATAAATTGAATCTAAATTATGAGTCAGGAAAAGACTACTCGCATCTTCTTTTCCTCCACAGACAGTTACAAAAGACTGGTTGAAGTAAGAAGACAGTGGTTGCCTAAAACATATAGCTCACAGGAAACCTTACCACTTAGCAGACTCCTGGCATTGCCACTCCAGATTTAAACTGTTTACTAGAAGAGCTTTATGGGCTCTATCCTTCTACGATTTTTGGCAAGCTGTCTAGAGATTTTATTGTACAGTAGAGAATTAAACCTTGACAAGCAACATTCTGGCTTTGCTTGTTAACTCTGCCAGTCTGCATGTTAAACAGTCACATGCTACTGAAATACAAATCACTCTTATGTCCTGTTCAGAGCAAAGAGAGCAAACACCAACTTAGTATGGTAAAATATAAGGATGGTGCATAAGCTTGGCTTCTGGCACACATGCAGGTCTATGATGATACTAAATCAGAGTAAGCCTCTTTAAACTGTATTTGCTTTGGTGATAGTAACCCAAACACGTCCTGGTCCTCAACAAACTTGTGCTGAGGGAGTTACAAGGATGCTCACAGTTCAGACTCCTGGGATAGCAGGTGATTCTGCAGCAATTTATCTACATAGAAAGTCAATGATTTCCAGTTAAAAATTTCTCCACCTTGTCCTTCTAAAGAAAGAAAATATATACCCATTACCAAAATTTACAAAACTTTAAATTAGATCTTCATGCAATCCTTATTTGTGTACCTGCTTTTCAGATATTTGCAGATGTTGCATTAATGCTTCACCTGACCTGTAAAAATAAAATTGGAAGTGAAGACTCACCCTTCATCCATATCACACTCTCCCCGTCCTGAGAAAAGACTGGAGTTTGCATGAGTGGTTTCAAAGGGAAAGTCCAAAGTTGTGTAAGTGCTGATCTGGGCTTTCAGCACTGTGATTCCAGTAACTGAACTGAAGGAGCTTGGTTATTTCAGTAGCCTGAGGGCTGTGGCAGATTCAGACCCTATCAGCATTACCCTCATCCATCCATCCATCTTCTTCCTCACTTATCCTCCAAAAGGATAGGTTGGGACAGTACATGTGTTGTCGTACTAACTCTTTGCGTCCTATGATCCCCTTCCACCAATTGAATTCCCATGTTTAAACATCCAGCACTCATGCATTGAACTAGTTTTACTGTCACTATGCTAAAAGAACAATACAAATCAGGTAATACCAGCTCAGTCAAATTATAACCCTAATCATTTTGCACAGCTACATGATGGTAGAAAGCAAAACCCCTGTGCTTGCTCTTTTCAGGAGCCCTCTACTCATTTGAGAAAATGGAGGAAAGAAAATGCACTTACAAAAAAACCTCACAGAGCTTTGTCCCACTGCACCATGGAAACATATGACATTTCAAACAAGGCACCAGTCTAGGCCATAGGAGACTGGTTCTATTTCCAAGTCTAACATACAATCTGGAGTAAATTGTGCCTGTACATTGGCTTTCTCCACCTTGAAAGCGATTTTGGAGGTTGTCTGTTTTATTCTGTAAAGCACTAAATTCTACAGACATAAGAGGAAGGTATTATTATATTTCACAACTTTATCTTGACTATCTGAAAACGTATTCTTCCATGCCAGTGGCACTACTATTTGCTTGTTTATCATGTACTTTTCCATTATCCAACAACAGATGTACTTTCTGGATAGTCTTCAAGATTGTTTTACAGACCACTTGAGACTATTTTGTTTTAATTTCCTTACTTTTGTTGCTTATTTTCTTTAAGCATTTTATCCTCAGGGATTTGGCTAAGCTATGATCATTAAAAAATTATACAGCAATGCATAGTTTCTGTTTTCCATTTAAGCTAACTTTTGCACAAATAAATCTCAAAGGGTTGAATATACCTTCTCCACTTTTCTGATTCTCTCCCCATGAATGGCTGCTTTCTGTTTGGGCAATGTCCTTTCCCTTTGTAGACTGTTATTAAAGCCAAATGTTGCTTAAAATATGGATTATATTTGCCTTGCTCCTAGAATTAAGAACATAGTGATTTCCTTACCTTCCTGTGTGTCCAAATTCTGTCATCAGTTTTACATAAACAAGTCAGGTAGTCTTTCTTGAGACCAAAGAGATGATGACAGGAAGAAAGCAGACCAGAATGATATTTGCAGAAAATATGACCCTATACAAAAAACCCACAGTGAATTTTTCTAGTCTCTATGCCAGAGAGGCCCAGACTGTTAAAATAAACTTAATCTGTCAAAAGCATGGTTAATCCAGGTCATGACCTTATTTTCTGTTCCCACCCCCCCATCCTTTACTGTTATTAAAGCCACAGCTTTTCAGAAATTACATATCTTACATTTTAAATTTGACTCACACTTTAGGAGGCTACAGAAAATTTGAAGCCAATCACAACTGTCTGTGATCAGCTGCAGCAAATGGAAACAAAAGGAATGCAAGATTGTTTCAAATAGCATCGTAAAATTACTACAACAGAGACTTTCAAAACTGTACTGGAGTTGCAACTATGCAGCTCTCATTACATTTTGTAGGGGCTGTATATCTGTTGCCTAAATTGCTTTGAAAAACTTTGGTCTGCATGCCTCCTGCAAATAACACTTTGAATTTATTGCTTAATTTAGACTTACTTTGCCTGCTAAAGAATTTTCAAATTCTAAAAATCTCGAGTAGCTTCAAAATAGCAATCTTTACAGACACAAAATCCTGTTTCAGAAACAATTCCTTCTGTTCCTTGAGCATTAAACATAGACACAGAATGAGAATTAAAATCTAATGTACTCTAACATATCTGATCTGCAAGCAGTTTTTATTCAGTTGGAAGCCTGCTAAGAGTCATCTTGGGAATATTCAGGTAAGCCCAAGAAGCACCAGTGGCAAGAAAACAAAGAAATCTAACCTATTCTTATTAAACAGTTCTTTCTGACACACAGACTCAACCTAAAAAACTTTGAGAATTTATAAAGATAAAATTATCTACAATTCTACCTTCATAATACTGGCATTTTACAGAATGTGGATCCATTAAGAAAAAGAAAAATATTATAACCTCCCAGACTCCCAAGTTTTACATGTACAAATGGAGGTCAATTGCTTCCCTTTCTGACCCTCAGTCCTGGTACTGAATTACTAATTATTTCAGGTAAATTGCATTTTTAGGGGTAGCTTTCAGGTTGCAAATACTCTCTTCTTTACTTTTATTATTCTGTTTGAGAGATTAAATTGTCACAAAAGCACAACAAAATACAATAATTAAAAAAATAATAAATAAAATAACCCCCGCTCCCCCAATTTTCAAGTAGGACGAAAACAAGTCAGTCGCTTAGCAAAACTGATTGAGAACTTTTATGAGTATTTAATGAATTGTCTTGTTGTTTCTCTTCACCCTGCATAAACAATATTCGCATAACTCATCATCATGGATTCATCACTTTGCAGGACTTGTAAAAAACACCTGCAACCCAAATACAAGTAGCAAAACACACCACCCCCAACACAAATAGTAAGACACACTACCTAATAAGAACACCTACTTAGATCTTGGCTGGACATTGCTTACAGAGGTGAGGATACAAATGGGTGCCACAATGCGTTACTATGCAGTTCTGTGCAAAGACCCTAACTCACTTGAACAGATATGTCTTTTGGAAGGCTTATGTATTTTAACCACAGCTACAGCAATTGTTTGTTAGTATGTATACCTCATACGATAATAAGTAAAAGCATAATAACTATGAAAGCAGAGAACATGGATATAAGACTTCTCTCATTGAAAATGTTCAAAACCAGAGTTTCTGGAGGAAAAAAAATTAAATTCAGTGAGTGTCAGTTCAGCAGTGGCTCCCTGCCATATTTGTAACAAACCCTTTACTACGTTCACACTTTTATTTACCTTCAGGACACACATACTTTTTCAGTAAAGCCACATCTACACAGGAGACTATACAAAGCTTCACTTGTTGCATATTGATCCACATGTTCACCTGCTGCTTCCCAACATCCAGAGTGAGTTCTGGCAAAGAACTGGCCAGAACATGAGCTAATAAGCCTATGAGGCTTATTGCCTGGGATCCACCACTGAAACTGCTCTCAGAAAACAAAGAAATAGCAACCTGTGAGAAGGCAGTGAAACAGTGGCAAAAGCCTCTGGCTTGCTGAGTGGTGAGGAAGTGGTATTAGGGGGACAGATTTGGCATCTTGAAAATCTCTCAAAAAATACAGAGACTCCATAGTAATTTCTTCCAAATAATTCTAACAGGCTCTGTCTCACCTCACTTTTTTCTATGCAAGAATTCAGTATATTTTTAAATTTACAGCAAAAATTACATTAACTGACATTTTCAGGCATTCATTGCGCTGTTTACAATTCTGAGTAATGTAGACCTGTTTCTGTGTACACGCAGACAACAGCAACAGGATAAAACATGACATGTCAAACACTATTTAAAACATACGTAATAAAAATTTTCTTCTTTCTTCCATCTTTATTTTCCTTGTCAGCCATCTTCTTCTGCCTCTCTTCCCTTTTCAGAAGCCTTCACCTCCTAATTCTACTCCCTAGATTTTGTCAGCCTTTTTTCTTCCCTCTCTCTCTCCCAAGTCTTTAGTCATTCTTACTCTCCTCTTTTGCCTGTCAAATTTGCTTTTGGATAAAGTGTTCTCAACCCTATTTAAATAAATACAAGCTGAATGGATACCACAGGCACTAGTCACTTCTATTGTGCTGCAGTAAACAATGCTTCTCTTTTTCATTGCTGCTGCCTGGAACAATGTATTGTGCTCAGATTATGCCCACTTCATGTATATATTGTTTCAGTTAATAGAAAGCAATTTCATATTGATTGCAGAAGCTTCAAAGGAATGTTTGAGGAAAAAAATGTAAAAACAATCTAACAGAGTAAGGAATAAAAAACAGTCTGGCCTCATAACAGTACATACTGCATGTACACATGAGGTAGAAGATTAAAATTTAAGGGCTCAGACAAAAAAACAATGGGGGAAAGGATTGTTATTCCACCTATGCTAAAGGCTAAACTTTCTAATGAATTCAGCTACCATTTCATTGTTAAATTAAGGAACAGCCTTAGTATCCCGACACAAGACACCTTTTCTCCAAAGCTTCTCTTCTCTTAGTCTTCCCCTTCTTTCTTGTTTGGCCTCCAGACCCCAGAGCGAGGAGGAGGAGGCAAAAGCACAGGAGAGGGACAAGTGTGGCAGTGTTGCTGCTGATCTGTGAGCAGGGGCAGGAGCTTCACAAAAATGGCTTTTTGTGGACACAGATAAAGTTACGATAAGCCAGACCTTGAATTATGAAAGCAATATTTCAAATAATTAAAAAAATGTCCTGCTATATGTGTGTTTGTGTTTGGGAGAAAGGGGAAGGAAACACTTTAACTCCAATCAATTTGTTATCAATTATGGGAATATTAAGTCTGTGAATATGAATAACTTCTTCACTGAAATCAGACATTACTGGAGCAGAGGGCAGAAAGGAATAAAATACACAGGCTTCTGCTAACACAGCTATGGAATAAATGTTGATGAATAGAAAGAGGTGAGAACAGAAAAGAAGAAACACAAAGGAGTTCAGTTTAAGTAACTGGCTTGAAAACATATGGTATGTTTATCACTGCAAACCTTCTTTTCTTGTCCTGTACAGCAGCCAAATGATCTTTTCTTGTTGATGGTGTTGGTTTGGTTTTATCCCAAATTCTGCACTATCAAAGCATTTTATCTATACACTTTATCTTTTATTTGTTATTACAGGTGCTGCTGTAAAGGTTATTTTTATATTAATGTCCTTACTCATTCCCTCTCCCTCAAAATTCCTTTCCTTTAAGCTACTCTTAGAGAACTTAGAAGAAAATTTTCCGCTCCATATAAAGGGATAGGGAAAAGTTCCCTTTCCCTCTTAAACTGCACTTAGGGGTTGTTAGGTACAGAGGAGGAAGTAGAGATTGATGACAAAGGAAAATGAGGAAGATAGATAAAGATATAGTCTTTGCTTATTTAAAGCTACTCTAACCTGCATTGAAAAGCATTGTTTGCACATCTTCTGCTGATTTGTCTCTTTCAAACATACATACATTTATTCAAGTTACGAATACCAGATAGTGTTACTTAGTTCACTTCATCCATAGTGGTCTTTCTCATGCCCACAGAATGCTTCCTGATACAATTTCCTTTCGACCGACTTTTAGAGGCATATACCATAAAAGCCAGCTTGACATATTGTCTCTTGTTGGTGGTGCAAACCCAACCTAGTTGCTCACTACAATGCACTCTTTATTAAAGCAATATATTATTTATATTATTATTGTTATCTATGATTTATTCTGGTAGCACCGGTAAGGCCTCCCTACCCACTCCTGAGTAAACAGACTTTATCTAACTCAAAATTGAAATAAGACTGATCTCAGAGAACCTGATGGTCCATGTCTTATCATTTGAAGGGGAAGTGAGGAAAAATTATTTTGTTTCAACTTCTCCCCTTTCATGGTTACATCACCCTCACAGGTTCAAAATAGCAGGACAGACAGTGACACCCTTGTGAACTTATAGAGAAATTGCTTCACAGAAATGCCAGCAAAAGGTGCTCAAGAACCTCATTATCCCCATATGGTTTGCAGGCTGCTGATTATCATTATCAGCGAGGGGAAAAACACTTAAGGCTACTCATGATATAACATCTTCCACAGTATAAAATGTTTCATTTAAGGAAGTACTAACTTCCTTAGTTATTATGTTTAAGTACATAATATAATTAACATTTACTTAATTTAAATTGGGAAAACACCTGCATTTATTTTCTTTATATGCACTTTTTTGTTAAAATATGTTAAATGGTATGAAGGTGATTGTGATAGATTTGAATAGATTCACGATGAACAGTGACTGTGGAGACCAAAAATTTTGTTCAAACTGCATAATAGTTGTATGACCATACTGATTGATAGCAATAAAAATTGTCAGACTAAGAGAAACGAAACTCTAGTGTTGAATTAGGCTCTAGGACAAAATGGTCTCCTAGCTCAGCTGTTTGCCCCAGAAGAAACATGCTATGAAAGCAGCACTGATCACAATGCCTGCAGTAGATATCGGAAGAAAAGGAGAAGAATGGCCTTGGAAATTAAATTATTTTCAAATTCCTACAGTCTTTGTAGTCACCTGTATAAAGCCTCAGAGACCATCTTTGTCAGAGCATCAAAAATTAAGTCTGTATTTATTTGTTTTAAATGGAAAATATCTCTATATTTAAGCCCTTTATTAAAAGATAGTGTAGTTCTGCAAGCATGAGGTCAGAGTTTAGAAAGAGGTTCATAAAGCCCTATGGCAAGACCAGGATTCAGCAGACTGAAGCAGGGTGATCCTGTTATCTCAGAGGAAGGACATAGTGTCAGCTAGATCACAGTAACAGAGCACCACAAATGTGAATGGAATCTCTGTGGTCAACAATACATCAGTGTGTGCTCTGCTTTATATCTGTCCTGACAGAGCAATTTGGTGGAAACCTGTTCAGCTGATCTGATGCCTTTCACAAGCATTAGAGATAACCACCAGTTTTGATTCCAGTAAATTATGTTCACTATTTTTTTTTTCACTCTTCACAAAAATTAAACAAATTAAAAAGATTGCCTGTACTTGTGACCTCTCTGTCAAATACACAGCTAAAATTCTAACTATTTTAGACTCATTCAGTGATATTTCAAACTAAATCTCACAGGTCTTTGAACAATAATGGTAAATTTTCCCAGGCACAACTGCAAGCACTTCACCTCATTAGCCTTGGAGTCCTATTTGACTTTTTTGCTGCCCCTGCAGTACAACCGCACACAACCACCTCCAAGACTAATGCATGTATATCATTCATTACTTCCAAATGGTGAACTCCTACCTGACAACACAAATTTTGTTTATATTGGCCCCTAAACACATAGCCTTCATGTTGCAATAATAAAGTCTGCCCCTCTTCTGTTTCTCCTTTCCTCAAGAAAAAATAGTTCTTGCAGAATGAAATCTTTGCTCTCCTGCATCATGCCAATGTCACTTGGCTTTACATCATGAACAGTTCTCACTAGCATGCTCCCTATGTGAAAAGTATTAATGAAATAGCAAATAAGAAAAAACCTCAGGAGTGATCCTAAGGAAATTTAGTATGTAACCTTTGTCAGCTAAAAGACTAAGGTTTTTGCCAATCTGTTATTGATCTCAGATTTCTGCTACTCATCCCTATCTTCTTCACTATAATTAATTTTCTGTGCTACTATTTCAAATTCATAACAGAGGTCCATATAGACTAAAATCTAATATTTTCTTTGCCTATAAAATGAGTTACTTAAGAATTTAATGAAAATATCAGGTTATCTGGTGTGATCTTGCTTTAATAAACACATACAGTGATATATCCCATTTTTTTATTTGCAGACATATTTTGGTTATTATCTCAATAAAAACTCATTATAGTGACACAAATTACTGGCACAGATTAAGAATTTGATGGGTGAACTTGAACAAAGTAACTTCAACTCTTCTGGCTTCCCATCTAAAACTAGGAATAACAGTAGAGAGTTTCTTTAAGAGTTATGGTGAAAAAATCACCTGTAAAAACTAGATAATGATGACTGTATTGTTGCTTCTTCATATTGCGTATTTTTCTAGCCCAAGTATTACTAGTGGATAGCAGTCAAATTACAAATGCACTAGAATGCAGCATTTCAGCAGAGAAACCTAAATGCTTACAACACTGACCATTCAGTCTTAAAATTATTATTGTTCTTATTTATATTATTACCTAAGAAGAACTTCTGTAAAACATCCTAATAAGAAAACGGCGTTCCATAATCACTACTTATGTCTTAGAAAAGGCAACAGGTATATTCAATGGAAACCAAGGAAATGACCACTTTTGAACAGAGGTGGCCATAAAACTTTACTTCCTTGGAGTTCTTACTGCATCAGAGAAGAGTTTTGAGCATGGATGGCATGAAGGACTAAATTATGTAGTTATTTGAAAAGGGGCTTATGCGACAACACTAAAACATGAGCACAGCAGCCTGGAGGGGGCATCCTGATTCTTCATTGGAAAGGAAATTTTACAGAATCAACTGGAATCTGCTCCAGCTCTCTGCAGAGGTTGATGCTTTACAAAGGAGCCTCTCATACCACCTTCTGTGTGTCTCCCCCAGCAAATGCTGTACTTCTGAACAAGTGGAGGCACACCTTCCCAACTACCTCCTCCAAATGGGAAGTTTTCTGGTTCCCAGGTATCATGACTTCCATCTTAAGGGTTGGTTAAAACCAGACTTATAGAGGCTTTTAAAGCATCATAGCTTTCCCATCACTACTTTCCCCAGACTATAGCTCAGGATAGCCTGGTGCCTTGTGCTTACAACATCGGTCTGAATGTGCAGCACTGAGCATGTCCCAGGGGATGCTCCAGAGCTGCCCTGGGACTAGACACACTCAGAAACAGGCCTTCATTCAGCTGCAGTGACTGTTTTACTATAGAAGATTTACTCATCACTATTTATTTTCAACATACCCTTTTTCTCGCCTTTGTGAGTCTGACGCAGCCCCTCCTGAACTGAGGCTACCTACTCTCAGCTCCCTGATCTGCCTCATAGGTTACCTATGTGTCATCTTCACCAGCCACAGGCAATTCTGCATTTTCACAATTCACCCATCAAGTCTTCAGGATCCGTACTTAAGGAAGCTGTGCATATTCCCCAGCTGTATATCCCACACCCCCACACAACTTCCAACTTCACAATCAGATATGAGTTATAGAAAATCAAGCATCAGAATCTCAAGTGAAGGTGTTTCCCATCTCATTGTACTATGTGCCCTCTTAAAGTGCACAGCTGATGATAGGACATATCAGAAACTTAAGGCAGTGCCACAAGCATTAAAGAATGAGGACTGATGCTTGAATGTCCACAGGAGCTACACAGCACCACACAACATGATAAGCGCATGTTGGACTACACAACATAATGTCGCTGTGGACCCTCAGTCCACCGTGCCATAGGTACTATTTTGGAGTGACTTAAAAAAGGAAGGCCAGAAACTGGAGCTACTCCTGGGACAAGAAAGGAAAAGTAATTTCATATCCCATTGTGATAAGAGTGAAAACCTGTCCAGAGAAGAAAATCAACATAACAGCAGGTTGGGGGTAGGGTGGTGTTATGGAAAGGCAGAACATGACAATAAGCTGTGTAGTTGTTCTGGGAATCGGGAAAAGCAAAGTTTATAACACAGCAGAGTGAGGGAAAAGAGTGTAGGAAGGAAATTGGACAGATTCTTGGGTGACATGGTTTACTGTGTGGTAAACCATGGCAGAGGGGTTGGAACTAGATGATCTTAAGGTCCTTTCCAACCCTATTTATTCTATGATTTTATGATTAACGGATTTTTTTTTTTTTTTGTTTTGCTTTTAAGGGCAAAAGTCTTCCTGCATTAAAGGAAGTGTGTTTATAGTTTCAGAACTGCAATAGCAGCTTTGCTTTTCTCTTGCTTTGAAAGCTGCATGCTAGTGATGAGGGACCATTCTGTGCCCACTTCTGTGGTGCAAGCAAGTGCTTAACCAGAGAGGGACAAAATAATTGCATGGGAATTTTATTAGGTAGAAGGTGTTTTTGAAGCAGCAAGCATTTCTGAAAGCTTGTCTGTTTTCACTTATGACCATTAATGTCTAAGGCCCATGAACTATAAAAGCAACTTTACGACAATTTGTATCACTAAGGCAAAGTGGAAAAAAAGTCCATCTTGTATTATACGGAAATAATTATCTCGTAATTTTTCTTTGCTATTAAATGAAAGCCAGCATAACTCTAGCTACCACTTCAAAGATAACAAATCTCAAGAATACTGCCAAAACACTGTTCAATGTCATATTAGTAAACGCTTGTCAGATCTTCAAAGGTGTTAATTAAAGACATAGCTATGAAAAGGTTGAGGCCATTTATGAATTTGGACACTGGTGAATCTACGTTTTGCTGGAGAGAGGCCTCCAGGAGCAAACTTCCAATTCATTTGAACCAGACACTGTATGTCAATTTTTACTTTCTATTTCTATTGGTAAAAGTTTCATAATGAGATCAAGGCTAAGGTTTTAACAATAAGAAAATGGCAATCATATCAAACAGCACTATTACACTTCTCAAAATATATTAAAAGTTGTTTGAGAAAAGCTGATAACAGCAATGTTGGTTTTATGCAGCAGAACAAGAACAAGCTTTTAGGAGGAATCTTTAGACCTTAATAAAAAGGAAGAGAAAAAAGCAAAATACAGACTTTTTGATATCTTCTTTTTTATTATTGTTTTTTTTTTTTTTTATTTTATCGTGGCTATGGTTTCTAGGATTCCTGCAATTTGGCTATACTCACAAGGAGATTTAACTTAAAATGTAGTTATTTTTCTTCTTTATCCACAAAGAAATGCCATTAACCTTGAGCCTGCAATGTCAAACAGTAACTGTGAAATCTGCAGCTTACATTGCTCTTTGCCCTTCCCAAAACATTTAGTAAAAGTATGGTAGAAAGCAATCTGCAGAGAGTGTAGGGGTAGCTAATGGAAAATAATGACAGATCAACACAAGGGTTCTGAAAAAGAGCCTTCTTGTTTGCCAATATCTTTGCAACAGTTGCTTTTTTTTTTTTTAATAAATTCTAAAAAATAAAAAGTAAAAAAGTGCCAAATTTCAGTCAGAAGGATTTGGTACTTTAAAATTGGGCCATAAATATGATCTAATATAGGATCACCTTACCTTTTAATACAAATGTTTTAAACCTTATTTTATGCTCCACATGAATTATACATCTGCAGTTCATAGCATTTATAAATGATGTGGCCTTTAAGGAATTTGACAATGGACTGATCTAAGATCAAGGGGAAGTTCTCCAGAATGCTTTTAGGAATAAACATCAATCTGACATTATAATTTTTTAAGCATTTTGAAGTGAAGTATCAATTTTATCAGATAATTATCTGCTGAAGGACAGTGTATGTCAGTTTCCAACCATTTTCCATTACAGATATAATACAGAGAAGGTATATATGTACTGGAACACATTTTCCTGGCATAATTATAACTGAGTAGCCCTTCAGGCTTCAGGAAGATAGCATAGGTAAAACAAAGATATTCAAGCTGCTGTCCTGAGTCAGACAAGATGCAAAGCACATAGAAAAGCTTTAAGTCTCTTGTTATGGCACTGTCCCAGGAGAGATAAATTAGTGAAAATAAGGTTATAATAATCATGGCAAATATTCAACACCATCTCAGAAACACTGCAGTTTTCAGCATAATTATATAAAACCCTAAACTTATCAGAATCATACAATAACATAAAAAATGCATGTTAAAATTTATTTTATCTTCACTATGCCCTTTAATTATGCTAGGGTGCCTCTTCTTTCTTTTTTATTATTTTTATTCCATATCTTGACATTATCCCTTATTTTAGAATCAAATTTGAATTTTCACCATAAAGAGATGGAGCTGAATTCTCCAAATCTGTAGCTAAAGCCTAGTTTATGAATGTAAACAAAAAATAACTGCACTTACCTGATTAATTACTTTTTCCCACCCTTAAAATTTCCATTAACTACTTTCAGGTCTTGCAGTTGCAAATACTTTTCTTCCAAAGCATCATGTGAAAACCAAGTAAATTGTAGATAAATAAAATGAGTTCAAAGGTGTCTCTTGATCTGCATCAGTGTGATCATAGTGAAAGTCTGCCCCATAACATCTGCTTATTTTTACAAGGGTAAAAGACATGCATAGAAATGCTTTATTAGGTGAGATAAAGTGGAATGTTATGTCATGCAATTATTTTAGGTTTGTGTGTGTGTTTGGTATTTTTATTTAATATCTTCTTCTTCTCAAGATTACTAAAAATTAGTGTGTTCCGCAAGGGGATGCAAATTCAAACTTCCCAGGATCTGGTGCTGAACTCCTAAGATGCTGTCTGTTAACCTCTTTCCAAGACCACCTGACATTATTGACTCTGCATCTGATAGAAAGTACCATGCAAATTTTGAAATACAGTTCTTTGACTTGCAAAGCAGAACAGGAGGATGGATTCTGTGCCCGTTGCAGTCTCTGTAAGTGGAAATGTGCCTTTGGACACCTATGCCACTTCTTTGAGCGTGCTTGAGCTTGTCTATCTGGCTTGGAGGCCTTTGTGGAGATCCTTCTCCTTTTAGGCTTTGAGCACTGACAGAGTGTGAAAGCACAGCTATAATCCAGGTAATGATGAAAGCAGTCACTCTCTCATCATATCGCACTACAAGAGCAATGCTTCAGGGGATTCAGTTGGGAACCTGGTAAGCTCCAGAAAGATCTTCTATCTGTGAACATGCCCAAACGGAAATATCCATCAGCTGTAGACCCACAGGCTCATTATCAGATTTCATCATTTAAAGGGAAGTCTAGGGCAAAGGAAAAACCTTCTCTCTAGATCTCAAAAAAAAAAAAAAAAAAAGGAGCAAAAGCAGCAAAACCCCAGACATCCTGTAAAGTGTTAATTGTTAGGCTTTTTGTTTGTGTTTTATTTTTACTCTGAATAAACCAATTTGCCTAAAATTGTCAGACTGTAGCATTACAGTCTATCATCTCATACTGCAATACTGACTGGATTTCATAGGTTAAGACATAAGCTTCCCTGCCTTACATGCCAGCCAGGCTGCTGTTGCCTTCCTCCACATCAAGGAATTAAATGCACATCCTACATTGGCTTTTGGAGCTCTGCACAACATCACTGAGAGAGATTCTCTAGCTTGAAGTGCAGACAACACCAGGTTAGGTCCTTTCTTGCTATGACACCTTTTAATTCTTGTATGGCCATCCTGAAGTCAAATCCAGAGTACAAGCAGATGTAACAGATATGACATGCCCCTCCCACTGCAGGTTGGCTTCACCATGCCACAAAGGTAGCAGAGGTACCAAGGCATAGAGAAGCCTGCTTTAGTCTTCTACAACTTCCTAATCCTCAAAGGTAACAGAAACATTACAGCAGAAAAAAAGTGAACGATTTTGCCTCAAAGGCACAATTTCCAGAGGGCTAGTCTGGTGCAACACAGGCTATATGTTATCCCATTGGCTGTCTGTTTTTCATGCAGGGTGCAAGCTATTCATCCCATAGAGACTAAAGTGCACTGGAAACACATTAATGAATCAGACCTTGTGTTGCAGTTAAAGATGAGATATTGCCCCATTTCACAGTTGGAAAAATAAGTGCACACAGAGAGCAAATGACTTCCCCAGTTGCAGAGCATGCGTATCTGTGGCAGAGCTGGGAGGGTTTATAGACTACTCCTCTGCTTGAACCACTCCCCTACATCCTATCCCTTCCCAGGACTAATTCTATTCTCATGAATGACAAAGAGACAGAAGTTCCTGAGAACAGACTTGTCTAAAAAAGTCTTTGGCACGGATTAAAAATGGACTTGAAGCTTTAAAAAGACAGTCTGGGGCTCTGGAGATGCATAATGGGTTTTTAAGCTTCATTTTTAGTTTTTGTGGTTGTGCAGCAAGATTTTAAGCAGTTGACCAGCCCAGTCCATCTGGCTGTTCCTGCCGGTTATGATAGTGGGGGCCCTTGCTTATACATTCTGTGCTCATCAACAAAATTCTGCAGCTGACATGCAGCATACTTGGTTTTTATTCCAGTTGGGCTTTGATCTACAGCATTCAAAGACGAGCTGAGCCGTTCCTTTCAAGATATTTGCAAACCTTGTTAAAGTCTGATTGCAGCATGACATCAACATTAGGCTGATTGTTGCTTGTCTCAGGAAGCACTGTTTCCATGAAAACATTGGCTTTTATCCTACTATCTAGTGAGCTAGGTATTAGCATGCAGTACTGTAGCAGCAGCTTCATAGCAAATTCCTAATAACACTGCTGAAACAGGAAAGGATTATTTTCTTGAAGATGCTGAAAATTTGCAAACAAGATTTTGGGACAGTGTTGCCATATATCTGAAAAAAAAAAAAAAAGAAAAAAAAAAAGCCTAACTATAGCTACTCCAACTCTCATTCAGTATTCTTGAGTAAGTACAGGAAGTTATTTCGTCTAAACAGTGTATTAATTCTACACTAGTATTGCAGGCAGAAAGGAAATAAGGAAGGGTAATAATCTCTCTGAAAATGACAAAACTTTACTTTTCTTCATTCTTGTGTTTTTCTTTCTTTACTTTTCACTGTTTCAACAGCCAACTCCCAACTTCTTCGGGGCTTTGAAAATGCAAAAAAACAATCCCAGACTTTCAATCTAAAATGACTAGATTTAGGTTGAGCTAACCTTTTTGAAAGAGCACATGCATGACATCTTTACAGAAAGTCACAGTATGATCAGAGCAAATGCCCAGTTCCACTACATCATTCAGCTAACTTGGAAACACTGAGCAACCAAATAGAATCTGAACGAAAACAAGGGAGGTTCAGACTCTGCTCCTCTCCACAAGATCTTATATACTATTGTACAATTGCTGGTCTCCGGAGAAAAGAAAATTCACTGTATATAATTAAAAAATAAGATAGATGTGTATTTTCTACATAACCACAGCCACAATTCAAATGTCTGTTCTCTACTAACACCTTTAGTCCACGTAGAGGTTGTCCTGGCTCAAACTCCTCAAGTAAAGGCAAGGGACTGGAGGGGACCTGGACTCTCTAGATAGCTGATCACATTTTGGCAGCTTTGCAGATTTTCTGCCAAGCACAGTGGTTAATGGTAAATGAGCCAAAGTCTTATGGGCATTCAACAAGAGAGCCTCTAGAAGAGAGCTGCTTTCCTCACCAGTGCAGCTGAGCTAACAAAGTGAGCATTTATTTTCAGTGAAGCATGCTGCCACAACCCTCTGTTTATTTTAGAATTGTCAATTTTTCCAGTAAAACCTTTGGGGATATACTTTACCTCCAATACATGCATGTGACTTCCATTAACTTCAGGGAAATTATGTACTGCAACAGAAAAAAAAAAAAAATCCTTACGGAAAATCTTTGGGATCTTCCTCTATAACTGCTAACATTTGTCCATGTTATTAGTCCTAAAATTTCCCCAGTAAATTGCTCTAATACAAATAATAGAGAAAGAAAGGAATTACTGGTGAGGAAGGACAGAAAGAGAAAACCTAGGAACAAAGAAAAAAAAGAAAAAGTCATTGCTTCTACTCTTATTCAAATACTATTCTGAAAGAAACGCTGATTAAAGTAAAACAGAAGAGAGTTCTGAGGGCATATATCATTACATACAGCAATAAGCACAAGCATACTTTCAGAGAGTCTTGACAGACCCCAGGGTATATGTCCTTCTCTACTTGTTTAACTCTCCTGAAATCTGCTAGTGTCAGAAAAGAATTAGCCTGATGGTTTGAACCATCTCAAAACCATTTGTGAACTAGATCTAGCTAGTGCACATAAGATTAAATGAGAAATACCAGTGCTGTTCACTGAACTGTTTAATTAATCCATCAAATGTATTTTTATTTCTGCATCTACATTTAACTGGTAGCTGAGGCATCACAAGCGTAGTCTCTGCCAACTATCAATATATTTCCTAAATAGTTTCAGTTTCCCTTCCCCTCCAAACAACTTTCCCAACTGTCACTTTAATAGCTGTGCAATTCAACAAAATGAGTTTATGGCACTAGTATGCAGTCCCCAGTTGTCTTCTTTCCCTAAGGAAAATAAACAAAATGCCTAAAAAAGATGAGCTTGCTTTTTAATTTTTTTTTAATTATTTATCCATTTTTGCTGATGGTGCTTGGAGTAAATTATAACTTAAGAGTCTCACCATTGACTTACTTCTATGTGTCCTGGTGGTTTTCTGAGGCAATATAGCAATAAGTAGGATATGAAATGAAACATATTCAAGACATATGCTTACTTTTGCAGGTTGACTTATCACATCACTCTCTTCCCACCTTTTCTACTTTTTCTGCAGTGTCAGTCTCTACCTACTTGCCCGTATTTCATGTAAAGAGCCCTGTACCACTTTTCATACTCCTGTTTGTAATAAACATCCCTGAATGAAGGAGAACCAGACAATATTTATTCTTTAACCATACTCATCCCCATGATATATTTAAATATTTCCAATGTCTCTCTGTCTCACAGAACAGAAAGAACCAGCCAAAGTCTGCTGAACCTGGGGCTAAAAGCAGCATTTGTTTTCACTTGATCTTCAGTAGAAACAGAGCATTTCCCTTCAGAAACTGGTACAGCATCTTGGTTAAAAAAAGAAATATTTATTTTCTCAAATAAAATCACTCACTGAAGCAAGGAAAACTGTTTTTTAATTGTTATTTATTTTAATTTGGAAAATAGCAGTAATAGATACTACTCCAGAGCACTAACATGGTAGCATCTAGCACGTTTTAGAAATAAGGCATTATTATATTATAAGGCATTTAGGAATAAGACATTACTTTCAAAATTGATTTCAGTGTAAGCATTAACCTGTGTGCAAATCCATTTTTGCCTTTAGCTACCCTCCTGACAAGAGACCAGCACCAAAATAATCTCCACAAACTATAATCTGGCTTTGAAAATAGAAATTGAGAAGAAAGCAGTGCTACATGGGTTTTATGTTTTCCTAGATTTCTTCAATCTGTTACTGCACTTGGCAGAGTATTATCCAAAACATTTCAAGAAAGGCACACAAAATACAGTGTCCATAGTTATTTTGGGTAACTCCAGATTTTTGTGAGATAAAATAGTTGTGTACATTTTATACATACTATGTTATCTGATAAATAAAACTACATTTAAATCAAACTCCTTCATGTGAAGCTTGAATATGAAAATGATAATTTTCATAGTAGGAGAGGGAGTAGAAAGAAATCAGAATATGCCCTAACAATTCATAACAACTGAAAGATTGTTTCTATCTGCAGCAGTCATCTGCAATAGTAACTATAAAAATCTTCAGCATTCTTCCTTTGGCCTAATTGGTAGTATTACAATATTCTCTGACTTTAATGTCAGAGTGAATTAGTACAAGGTCTACAGCAATAGGAAAGATTTTAATGGCAACCACTGAGCATAACATAAAACAAGGGGAACAGAGAGGAAGAAAAAGAAACAGATCTGGTGCTGATCTTTCAGCTGTACAAACCTCCCGATAAAGACCACACCACTGTAGACACACATGTTTGAAATCAAAACTTTTTTGGCAAGCTGATCACCTTTGGTATTCTCTCTTTTGGCCAATTTGGTTTTGTACTTGGAGAATTAAGAAATCTTTCCTGAGCTGCCAAGTGTCATCAGCCCAATAAAAGGGTGCCTGTCTCTGGGACCTTGTTGGAGAGGCGTTAAGTACTTGCAGCTCCTGTACCGCTCCACAGACCTGTTCTGCAACCTGTCACCAGATTCGACTTGCAGATTTCTAATACAGCTCAATCCTTGTGTGTTTTTAGAGCCTCAAATCTCAGATACAAAAGTAGAAGGCAGTTCCCCTCTTATTTATTTTGATTTTGCACGAATACACCCATTACTTGTTACCAAAGCCTTGCTGCCTCTATGATCCAGAGGGAATGGAGGGTATGGTGTGGATGGGTGGATGATGGGAGATGGAACAGGGCAGGATACAAAATAAACCAACCAAATGAAAAAAAAAACCCACAACAAATAAAGAAAGTAAGATCAAAGTAAGATTTGTTGAGTCCACTGACTTCAGGATTTTGGGTTAGGATCATAGACAGGAAAGAAATAGACCCAACATTTAAAAAGCTTTTTGAATTGTTAAAAATTGATAAGTAACCAACCAAAAAAAAAGTAATGCTATCATGAAAAATAGAATACAATTGCTCTAATATGTGCAATAAACAGGAAGAAATATTACTAGTACAGGTGCAAATATGGAGAGAGTTACTATGTCTGCACTACCATTTTGTGAACTACTATTGGCTGCTATTGTTAGGTGGAAGAATCAGTGCAGACGTTTCTAACCTGAGAAGTGCAACATGTTCTACGTAAGTTGTTATTTGTAAGCAATACTTTTTTTTTTTATGTTGGTATTACTTGTTTCCTTATGGACTCATACAAAAGTATCCTCAGCTGGATTTGAAAAAAAACCCCAATCAAACAAAAAGCAACCCACACCAAGAAGCCTAAATTCAACAGCTAAAACCCTTCAGACCTCTTAAAGAAACAACATCCATTAATGTAAGCGACACTTCTATTAAAATGTCTCCCATAAATTGTCATGTCAAGTACCTATATCTCAAGTCCTCTGCAGGAGAGTTTTAATCTAATAAGTCAACTCAAACTCTACTTCGGTTTGCTTTGGAATTCTTAGATAAATAAAATGCTTTGTGTTGAGATCTACTGCAAGAAAAACAAAATAATCTCTTTTTATATCCATAAAATGCAGATCTGCGATCAAAATAAGCTGACAATAGTGCTGTAAAAGAGCACCAAGAAACGTTTGACTGAGAGCTGGTTAGCATCTTATTTAAACTTAATATAACAGTGATGTTGTAGGACAAAAGAGCTCAAAGTTTTATATCATGTTCCAAAAATGACATTAGAGAGTAGCTACATTGCACGAAGACCAGCTGAAATCCTCAGAAACAGTGTACTTTAGATGACTGCACATGGAAACCATGCACAATAATCAGGGATGCATAGACAGATAAAGGCATGAACATTGCTACACTGCCGCTAATCTTTTTGAAGTCCTGGTGAGGATCCTATGTAAATCTTCGGAGCATAACAATAATGAAATTATCAAAGCTTTACAATAAGCAGCTAATCATTGTTGCTTTCCTCAGCACTTGTTTTTTAAACAAATTATGCATTCTTTTTGTATTCATGTGAATACTATGCTCACATGTGCAGAACTCTATTGCCCTTTCGTATAATAAAAGAGGGAAAAGTGTAGGAAAGGAGAAAAATTAAGTCAGATGTCTCTAAATGTATCCTTACTCTGCTTACACACACAAGTCATCTTAATGGAAAAATATTCAGTAAGTTACAGTACTGAATTAAATCCAGGTGAAGTTTGCAATAAATCAAGATAATTCTGCAGAATTCCTCTGAGTTGAGGGCCTTGGAGGCTGCTGGCTCATGAGGCACAGCAGCTGATTCAGTCCTGCAGAACAAGTAGACTGATGCTTTGTCTTTAACTTCCTACTCTTTTCCAAACCTTTTTTTCTATTAAGTAACATCCCCAGGCAGTTTTCCCTTTTTTTGTTATTAGTTTTAAATATACTGTCCAGTGTAATTTCATGGAGCTATTAGTTGTCAGCAGGGACTCAGAGGAAAACTAATTAGCACAAAAGATTCAAGCCTACAAATATTTTTAATTACATATGGGTTCTTGTCAGAGTAAAAACCACAAGAATATGGGACCACCATATGTATGTTACCTGTACTGTAGCAACACAGGCAATGACAAAACTAGAAGCTCTTCCAAAAGCCGTCACCTAAACACTGTGAGAGTTGCCCACAATGACAAGACAAGGCTATCAACAGACAGAGCGGGAGCAGGACTGAACATACAGATATGGAGAGGGAAAAGTATCAGAGTCACAAATAGGGCAGTGCTCTGGTCCAGGCTTTCTACTTCCAAGATAATATCCTGCTGATAAAGCATGTCAATATTCACATCATAAATAACAGCCTCACCTTCCAGTCAAGGCAGATACAGAAGTGGTTCGAGTGCACCTTTGTGATTCTCTCTGCTAATTGTTTTACTGGTGGTGTTTTTTAACATCTCTCTGTAAAAGCTCCTGCAACAAGCAACCTGCATGTGATCGAGAAGACAAAAAGTTATAGATAGAAACATGTGTAAAGATATGTTAGAAACATCCAGGAATTCATGAACTGTGACAATCAGAGAAAAAATGTACTCAACAGCAATTTCAATTTCTTGGCTTTTCCACAGCTTGATGGCATCTGAACAGGAGTAATTGTCTATCAGATGGTAGAGACCAGTAACGATATTTTGAAAGCAGGAAGGGTAGAAGACTGACTGCAGATTTCAGAAAAAGGAAGAAATGTGGAGAGCTATTCTATATTAGAGAAATTCAAATATGGACATTTTGTTGGCTCTTCAGAAATTCTCAAGGCAAGATATAGGCACTCTTGACTACCCTGCTAGCTAAAATTACATCAGTTTCAAACATCATCTAGCAGATAATTCTACATGAGATTTAACGTCACATTTCTGAGTAATCATAGAATAGTTAGAGCTGGAAAGGACCTTAAGATCATCTATAGTTCCAACCCTCCAGGCACAGGCAGGGACACCTTACTCTAGATCATGTCGCCCAAGGTTCTGTCCAACCTGGCCTTCAACACTGCCAGGGATAGAATATTTACCACTTCTTTGGGCAACCTTTTAATCTCAGAGTTGTGAGACTTTTTATGTTTAAAATTCAGTATGTTGTGGTTAAAATATCTTGAAAAACCCTTAAGGAAGAGGCCTGTTTACTACTTATTTAGAAGATACAGGGGGCATAAAGATACTCTGCTGATATTTGCAGAATAGGTCTAGAACACTGTGGGCTACAGTTCAGCATTTGTGTGACTGAAGAGACTGGATGCCCTTAAACAAGCAGCAAGATAGTGCTTCAAACATGTTTTCTCAAGGATGAAACACACCACATACAGGCCCCATCTTTCCAACTGGCCAGTCACTAATGAGCATGCTGTCATTTTGATGCACCAGTGTTTTTCTTAATAAATATTCTTAGCTGAGGAATTAATGCTAAAAGAAGCCTTGTGACATTATTGATGTCCATGTGTGTTTTAACTGCAATACTGTGAATCAAAGGCAACCAAAGTGAAGTATAAGGCCACAAGTTGAAGCCACTTTAAATCTTTGAGTCTCCTGAAGGGAATTTCTTGCAGGAGATGTGAAAAATATAACAGAAATATACAGTTTTAACAACTAACAGCACTAATTAAAGTTTCAAGGCACTTTAGACAGTATGGACCAAAAATTATTATAGATCTTTGACAGCAGTTGCATAAATTCTTGAATCGAGTCTTCACTGATATAAGCTATCACTTTGGCAATATCTTCGCTGCCTTACTTTTTAGAATACATGTTAAAATACATCAAGAAATCACACTGAAATCTTTGTTAACTGAACTTCATTATGGATTCATGTATATGAGTTAATGTGGGTGTATATGTATGCAAACTTGATTCTCTATTTCCAGACAAGCAAGAAACATGGGAAATTGCATTGCTACTACAGTGAGAGAACACTATGCTGCAGAAAATCAGATGAACTTCAACTAAAACATACAATATGTAAACAAACTGAAGTTTTTACTCAGAATTTTCAGATGTTGCGGAATGTAAAGCTCTGTGACAAACGCTGCAAAGTGAAGCTCCTGGGAATTTATCATCGCATGAGATCCCAAGTTTGTCATCTGTCTGAAATTAGTTGGAGGAATGAAGACAACCAACTCAGCACAACTTTCTTCTGTTGTTATGATCTTCCTTATTTTCTTAAGAAATGATACGTTCTAGAAAATTGAGGTAACTTGGTGGCATTTGCCTCCAACCCTGACACTTTTGGCTACAATAGGCAAGAAAGGGATTCAGAGCAAGGTAATGCAGACAGAAAGCTTACGTAAGTAAAAACAGAAGTGATGGAAAAAATGTTGAAATACAGTTTTCATCCACCAGGTTTGCCCTGTGGTGGTGCAGAACACTTTGGAGGGCTTTGTATTGGGATTAAGGGAGGGATTCAGAGGAAGTACTGAAAATTATCATGATATAGACAGAATGAAATGATTGATCACAGGAATGGGAGCAGTAAGCCAATGCCAAAATATCTAACCTAACCTTTAGCTCCCTTTTCCCCAACAGACCGCCCACCTGCTGCCCCTCCTTCTAAACTTTTAATAGCTTGCAGGTTCCTCATGAAACTTTTGCCACAAGCCTTGGAACTACTAGCATCCCTAAAGTGGTTATATTCCAGCTTTAATACATGACTTTTATTTCCATCCCTCCCACTGATCCAAGCTCCTTACTTGGGTCACTGAACTGCTGATGCATGTCACAGTGATGCTTTTAGCTAAGTCTGCAGTTTATAAATGGGCAAGAGAATGCCCATAAAGAGATGTTGCTCAGTACATCTAGTATACGGTACCCTGTTTCAAATAAAAACACACTTTATAAGCTAGCATCAACAACACTTAATCACAGTGCTAAATTTGACATACGTCCAGACATAAACCAAATAACCATGTCCCTCCAGCCCTGCTAGTTATATGGTCAGCCTGGTTTCTGCCAAGTCTATGGCAAGAGCATATTTTTTCAGAGCCCAGATGCTTTCTTGCTTTCTGATTAAAGCTATAATTACCCAAGGACCCTAACAGTTTACAGAGCTGTCTATGCCCATGCCAGGCTAAAACTGCTACTGGCCAGTCACTCACACACTTCTCATGTTTTGCTGCCTATCTAGGCACTTGAAAATCCTCGATACAGCCAAAACAAGTTTCTTTGCTTTTTGCATAAATTCAAACTTAAGCATATATCTAATATACACATACATCTGCATCTCTCATTTTGGAATCTTAGTTCTCTCTAAATTGGTTCAGCGATTTTCTCCTTTTGTCCCCAGCATGGAAACTTCAAATGCATTATGGAGTGGGAATAACCAAGAAGTAATCACAAGACCAATAGCACTTAATATTTTGAAAAGCTTCTTTTCTTTCTGCCACTGCAGCTCTTTCTGCATGCCTCTCTAGTGATGACAGTGCACTTTCTTTGCCTTCAGGTTCCCTTTTGCCATTTAGGTTCAGAATTTACTAGAAGATGTAGGCAACCAGGCGTGCCATGGATCTCTGCTAGACAACCGAAATGGTGACTCAGCGTCTGCACCAAAATATTACCCTAATGATAAGCAATTAATATGATTAACTACCCAAATTTTCTTCAGGTAATTCTGAGCTCCAAGCATATGCTCCATATACTTCTCTGAATGTCTGCTGCTGCATCTCCATGCTGCATTCACATTTCTCTGGCAACAGCTATGTATGTAGACTGTTAGATGGATATTCGTAGATAAAAGCAATGATGAACAAAACTGCGTCTCCCCCTGTTTTGGTATTCTGTGACATTCCCATCTCAGCAGACTGTGTCTGGCAGTCTCACAATGAAGCACTGCATGTGTCAGGGAGATGGATTATATCTGCAGTGTCTGAATTTCAACCCTGACTATATGAGCTCCTGTTTAACCTTACCTCAGGGATCTTGAATTTCATGTCATTGAATTAGAACAGCAAATATATTTTTTATGTGCCTTGATTATGCCACATTGCAAACATTTAATAGTGTGAAACAACAAACCGAAAGAAAACCATAACCTTTATACAAATTTGGCAAATAGCATGTTTGCCCTTTATTCTGAGCTATAAAGCTCAAAGTACTGCAAGAATAATGGTACTTGCATTTGTTTTGGGAATTTAAAAAACAAATCAATCATTAATTCATTTTCAGAATCTTCAGGAAGATCACATAAAAATAAGAAATAAATTAATTAATATACCCCTTTTCACTGAGGTATGAGCATCAATGCTGCAAAAAATCTTATGAATTAAATTGGTTAATCTCATCTATTTCCGGCCAGTTAAAAACATTGGTGCTGCAGCTCACAACTTAGCTGAAATTTATATCTAGTGTTCACTAAAAGAAAATGAAATGGCTGGAAAATTTCAGAGTCACCAATACCAGTATGATGCAGACAGAAATCACACTAAAAGGAGCTGTACCCCATTTTTTCCATGAAAAGTTGTTAAACTTGGACGTTCACTATTATAGAAGGAACAGAAACAGATACTAAAAGAGAAGGGGTTCATATTTCACAATTTCTAAAGTCAGTCTTATATGGGAAACAGCTATGTCCATTTGAGGTTAATTTGGTCCTTTTGAGTTAAGACCTACAATTTATCTTAGAAGAATTTAAAAACTACCATAGAAGTGTGATATCTTGAGTGCAGAAATGAATGCAGATGGAAGGAAAAAATTAAATATGAAAGCACACACCTGCAATTGGGTGTCTCCTGCTGTTCGCAGTATTGGGCATTGGACAGATTTCAGAATGGAAACATAAAGCTAAAATGCTTACAGTCAAGTTTAGTTTAGCACTAGGTTCTCCTTTGTAAAATTATCAGGACTTATCTAACCAGTAGTCTTTAGAAATTGCAATGTGACTTTTACTGAGAGATTATTATAATGGTGCATTGAAAGCATTTTTCACTGATCATTAAGCCTGGGTTGGGCTTGGGTTTTAAACTAGCATATTGAAGAGTACGGGGGACACTGCAGTATACCAAAAATGTCGAATTAGCACAGTGAACCCTTTAATTCCTCTTGGTACTTGTACTTAAAAGACAACTTTTAAAAATAAGTGAAAATAACTCCTTGGTTCTATAACAGTTTTTCTCTTCCACAGGCCTGAATCAGAGAAAACAAGATTAAAGAAAATGTTAATACTGCAGTAGACTGATGACAGTACTACGCATGTACCTCTCTGCATATTCACTGCATGCTAACCCTATATAACTCCCTATATCAGAACAAATTATTAAAAAGAGAAACACCTGTGACACTATCAGAGATATAGTTCATAAAATATTTCAGTATTTATCCTGAAGCATTGTTTGCAAATAATGTTTATCTATCCTGAATCATCACATTAAAAAAAAATAAAAAATAGAATCCAGTTGGTGCAATAAGGAAACAGCCTTAAAGATTTGCAGAAATGGCCTCATGCTCTCAATTGTATTTTCTGGCTCATCTCAACTGAAATAGACTCCAGGACCCAAGCAACACAACTGTTTTGTTGATCAGCTTATTTGTACTTCAACACTAAAATAATGTTTTAGTTTCCAGAACGTCCTTATTTCTGTAGCTGTTTCATGCTCTTTTCTTCTTTCTGCTAAAGATCAATCTACAGCTAAATACTGCCATATTGCGCAACACAAAGTATGACTGCAAATTCTGCAGTTATTGCTTCTCGAAAAGCAATAACCAGTAGGACACTTTCAAAATGCTTTGTTGACCTTATTTTAGAGACAGACTTGAGCCATACAGACTTTTTGATCCATTTGAAGATCAGTGAAAGATTCATGCTGTCACTGAGATTATTTTTGGCTGCCCCTGTCTTCCAAATGGTATGAAAAGATTCTACAGGTCATTCCAAGACTATATTACCTCAGGGTATACATTGCATTAGTCGTTTATACAGTTACACCTGTAGCAAAAACGCTGTTTATGTTCTTTAATTTCACTATGGCTTCCAGAGGCATTTAATACTATCTGGTGCTTCTGAACGCAACAATATCGGTAATGCTTATCTTTGGGAACTGGCAAAAATAACTTTCTAGAAGACTGTATTGAGATTCACTTTGGGAACCACTGTCTCTAGAAACAGGCATGTATGAGTCTTGTTACTGTAAAAGAAGATGCAGGACAAGGACCAGCTTTTCGTTGCTGCTGGCTTCTTCTTTTTGCTAGGATTGATGTGAAGTAGAAATAAAAGGACCATTACTTGTCATTAAAACCCATGAACTTATGAATTGCACAGTGATAGTATGAAATTCAGACCAAGTTAAAAAAAAAAAAACAAACCAAACAACTATTTAAAAAGCAATGCATCACAAATAAAACAAACCAAAAATGCTTCGAAAATTCACTCAGCTCTGCAGTATCTCCTTTACTACCCAAACTAAGACTTTCTCTTGATGTAATTACAAAAAATTTTCCAACCTCCATAACATTGATTTCCATTTTTCTACTTTTTTTTTTTTTTTTCTCCTCTCTGGATGGATGCAATGCATTATTTTCTCCTTCTTAATTTCTACTGTTTAATGTGGAATATTTTTGCTATTCCACTGTACTGAAAAGAGTCACCTTATAAAACATCCTACTTAATTATATGGTGACTCTTTTGAATTGAAAACCAGTAAAGACTGTTGCTATATTTTATCTTCAAGGAAATAAATTATATTAATTGACTAATTCCAGTGGATGAAAGTTTAGGTCATCAGTCCTTTAAATTTGAAACAGCATTAAAGTTATAGCTGTTTTTTTTGGGGGGGTAGTTAAATCATGAATTAAATTCATGTCCTATGTTCCAACCAAGTGCAACTCTTACAGCTTTCAATAACATTTAAATAACAGTAATAACATGTAATAACACTTAACAATCCTAAAGCATGTGGTTCAAGTTTTTATGGATACTAATAATTTAAAAGCTAAATCTTACACCAGTGTTTCATGGAAGTGAACACAGATTTATTAAAGGAAGACTTTGTGGCATTCAGACCAGACATTTCAATGCCCATGAGTAACCTCTGACCTATTTCTCTCAACTGCTGTGTCATGATTCCCAAAATACGCTATAAAACTCTGAAAAAGGCAAAGGCTGCCATTACATGAAGAAAAACAGCATGTCATTCCACAGTGTCCCAAAAGCTTTGCAATTAACCTGAAGATCACATACTCTATTCTCAGGGTCTTGGAATAAGATATGCATATGTTGTATGTATCTGTATTTAAATTTCTCAGCTTACAAAAACTTTTAAAAGTCACAGATAGCTTGAGCTACAGAAATTCAAGAAATCCTTTCTTATGTTTACATTTTCTCTCCATATATTCATCTTTCCTCCCAGCTGCAAGATCCTAGATATCATTTCAAAGTTCTAAGCCCCTGCTAATGAAACTCATCTGTGCAAAAGTGTCTAATCGTAGTATCTAAAGAAGACCAAGTCAGACTATTCTTGAAGATGCATAGTGATAAGCTATATCTATAAATTCCAAAGGGAAATGCTAATTGAATACTAGGAATTTTTTTGTAATGAGACATGTCAAATATAGGAACAAGTTGCTAAAGAGGTCTGAACATCTCTAAGGATGGACATTCCATAACCTCACTTGGAAAGGGTCCTGGGCAACCTCATGTGAGCTGGCCCTACCTTTAACAGAGGGTTACATCCAACTTAAATTATTTTATAAAAGAACAAAATGACCACATATCTTAATACTTTTAGAACATAGATATTTTTTGTCTTTGGAAAAAAGGGAAGATGGTTTCTCTGGCACATCAAGCAGCTACAGGAAACCCTACCACTACTTCCGTAGAAGCACTGACCACTATGTAGTAGACAAGGAAGCTGAATAGCATAAATCAACTATGTGGAAGTATACAAAGGAGATTATTGACATAGCAAAAACCGAAGAATTGTTAAAGCATTGTTTTCCTTGATGAACTGATCAGTCTCACACATTACTGGCAATTACAAGAACACTGCAAGCCTTTTTAGGACGTTAGGCAAGACTGATTAGCAAAGGTGTTGAGGAAAGTAAAATAACAACAGAAGAAAAGGAGAAATTAAGAAAATTACTCAAATGCTATCTACTATTTCTCCACTAAATCTCCCTGTCCATGATGACAGATGATCCAGATATGTCCTAAGAAGCTCCACACAAACAATTTCTAGTGTGCTTTTGATTCACTAGAAGGAAAAATTAGATTATCAAATCTGAACACTAGTACATCATAACTACTGTGTCAGGTGCAGATGCAAGATATTTTTGCATGCATGCTGTTCTCTTCCTCCTCCTGTTCAATCAAAATACATACATTTGTTCATGCACACTACTACTTCACAGCAACAACCACACCTGTAGAAAGTTGAAACTTGCCTAGCCAGTCTAAAATAAGTAGCATAAATTCAGTGTAATTCTTCATTATTTAAATGTAAATAGTAAGAAAAAAGGTTGCATTAAGATTGCTAAAACATAGAGGTCCTCAGGACAGTGAGAGGAGCGTGCAGCAAGCTCACTGCCCTGGACTTAAAGAAAGCAGACTTTGGCCTCTTCAGGAACCTGCTTAGTAAGGTCCATGAAACCTGATGAAATCCATCCGCAGGTCCTGAAGGAGCTGGAGAATGAGGTTGCTAAGCCACTGGCCATCATATTTGAAAAATCATGGCAGTCAGGTGAAGTTCCCGATGACTGGAATTGTGGAAATATAACCCCCATTTTCATGAAGGGGAAAATGGATGACCCGGGGAATTACAGACCAGTCAGTGTCACCTCTGTGCCTGGCAAAATCTTGGAGCAGATTCTCCTGGAAGGCATGCTAAGGCAGATGAAAAACAACAAAGTGCTTGGTGGCAGCCAGCATGGCTTCACTAAGGGGAAATCCTGCCTGACCAATTTGGTGGCCTTCTATGATGGGGCTACAGAACTGATGGACAGGGGCAGAGCAGTTGACGTCATCTACCTGGACTTCTGCAAAGCCTTCGACACTGTCCCACACGACATCCTTGTCTCTAAATTGGAGAGACATCAATTGGATGGGTGGACCACTCGGTGGATAAAGAACTGGCTGGATGGCCTCACGCAAAGAGTTGTGGTCAATGGCTCAATGTCCGGCTGGAGACCGGTAACGAGTGGTGTCCCTCAGGGATTGGTGTTGGGAGCAGTCTTGTTCAACATCTTTGTCGGTGACATGGACAGTGGGATTGAGCGTGTCCTCAGCAAGTTTCCAATGACACCAAGCTGTGTGGTTCGGTTGATACGCCGGAGGGAAGGGATGCCATCCAGAGGGACCTTGACAGGCTTGTGAGGTGGGCTAACGCCAACCTCATGAAGTTTAACCATGCCAAGTGCAAGGTCCTACACCTGGGTCGGAGCAATCCCAGGCACAGCTACAGGTTGGGCAGAGAAGAGATTCAGAGCAGCCCTGTGGAGAAGCACTTGGGGATGTTGGTCGATGAGAAAATGAACATGAGCCGGCTTCAGTGTGCGCTCGCAGCCCAGAAAGCCAACCGTATCCTGGGCTGCATCAAAAGGAGTGTGACCAACAGGTCGAAGGAGGTGATCCTGCCCCTCTACTCTGCTCTCGTGAGACCTCACTTGGAGTACTGTGTTCAGTTCTGGTGTCCTCAACATAAAAAGGACATGGAACTGTTGGAACAAGTCCAGAGGAGGGCCACGAGGATGATCAGGGGACTGGAGCACCTCCCGTATGAAGACAGGCTGAGAGAGTTGCGGCTGTTGAGCCTGGAGAAGAGAAGGCTGCGTGGAGACCACATAGCAGCCTTCCAGTATCTGAAGGGGGCCTACAAGGATGCTGGGGATGACTCTTTATCAGGGACTGTAGTGACAGGAGAAGGGGTAACGGGTTCAAACTTAAACAAGGGAAGTTTAGATCGGATCTAAGGAAGAAATTCTTTACTGTGAGGGTGGTGAGGCACTGGAATGGGTTGCCCAGGGAGGTTGTGAATGCTCCATCCGTGGCGGTGTTCAAGGCCAGGTTGGACGAAGCCTTGGGTGGCATGGTTTAATGTGAGGTGTCCCTGCCCATGGCAGGGGGGGGCTGAAGCTAGATGATCTTAAGGTCCTTTCCAACCCTAACTATTCTATGATTCTAGAGGTAACAGTCCATCCTCATACTATTAGGACCTGATTCTATTCTTTTCCTTGAAACCAATACCAGAGATAGCATCTCAACACCTTCAGTAAAAGCTTTTGTTTTTTAATTAATCTAGAATTTCTTCCTGAACTTTGTCACTTACAGAAAGGGAAGAGTCTTGCAAACAATGCTTGAGAGATGGTCTGGTGGCTTCTCTGTAGTTTCAGGTTTTCACAAAAGAATTGCTTAGTTTTCAAAGAGAGAAGTATCTGAAACCAGAAAATAACCAGACTTCACCTATGGGAAATAATATCTGCACTAGATTAAGTCTTTGGAAGACTGTTAATCGTCATTAAGGTGTCTCAGTATCTCCCCACGATTTCTTTCCTGGAGAAGTCAGTCAGCTAGGATAACTGTCCTGTGGATCTAATAGTTTGGCTGGAAAAGGTAGCTGCTGGACAAGTTATATCAACAGTTCCATCACCTGGAAATTAGGAAGGTAATTGCTTTCAACATGCAAACTTTTCATCTTCCCTTTATAAATGAGCTGAAAACACACTACCAAAGTCAGTCTAAGGGAGGTATCAATCTAGCTGTTGAAAGAACTAGAACAAAACAAAAGACAGAATCTCATTTAAGTAAAGGTATATCTGTTGAAATTGAAGTTTTGTTAACATCTTACACTTCAAAGCCATATAAACCTCACAGCTTGGTAATGCATATTCAAAGGCTGCTGGAATTCATACCCCAGTCTCTGAAACGGGCACAATAGACAGAAGTTGCTGACTGATTTATATTGCCATCAGTCAAATGATGACAGGCAGACATCAAGAAATCAGAAAGTTAAAAAACCCCCACAAGTCCTTAAAATCATTTGTTTGCATGGAAGAAAGAGGGGTCATTGGTCCTCAGAGGCACGTATTTGAACAGGCTGTTTGTGAACAGCTCAGGTCAACTTTTCACCTTGAATAATATAATGAACTCTGAAAGCAAAGCATGCAGGATTTTATCCAACAAGAACAAGATAAAAAAGTTGCCCTGTATATTCATATGTTGCTTTATCTTATATTCTGATGAAATATTATTACTTTGACTCCAATTAAACCCTTACAACATGACAGTGTGATTTACCTTCAGCAACTTATTATAACCGCAAAAGCCTTAAGCAGGTTGCTCACCATCATCACACATCTAGGGATCAAACAGCTGTACAGTCTCTGTATAACAGATGAAGTTCAGCTTGTGCCACTAAATTCTTGGATTACCAGACTTTGTGTTTTAGGAATGGTAACTGACAATCAGACAACTTCAGCATAGGAATAGAAGATTAACATACATCACTCAAATAGGTTTGACTTCGCTCCTACTTGTCTAACACTTTGGACAAATTCTTGGTTCTGCACTTGAAACTCCGGAAAGTAACTGTGCACACATAAAAGAATAAGAGGAAATAACAATTCTGTTTCTAACTCTGATGTCTCCAGTTAAGTCTGCACAGAAATCCTTTGGTGTTTTAATTAAGAAGGTTTGCCTGCATAGTTCAAGACAATCTTATGTTCAAAAGAGTTTCTTTTAACTGCTAATGTGAGTGCACATATTAAATAGGAAACAAATGACAACACATGAAAAGAAAGCAAAAGGTTCTTAAAAAAACCCCCAAACAACAAATTAAAAAAGAGGAACTCCAGTCCTGTTGCAATCGATTTTAAGAAGGCTTATATTAACAAATCAAAATACTAACGAGACTACTGTTGTTGAATTTTTTCTAGCTCTTCACTGTGCTGAAGTAGGCTAGGCTTCATCTCCTACTGAGTCTTTGAACTGCACTCATTTCTCACGTTACTTCTAGCACACTGCATAAGCAAAATTCAAAGGTTTCCTTTGCCTATTCTTCTTTCTTTTGCAAGGAATGTGATGCCATTCCGGTGCAGCCTAACTCTTGAACTGCTAAATGAGTATCTCATTCTGAGCCAACCTCTGTCCTTAGCAACACTTTATGCCTACATTTTATTACTTTAATGAGAGATGGAAATAGCAGGAATGTTCAGCAATGTTGTAATAACACAGCTACATCGTTCATTCAAATGAAACTGTACTAGATACAAAGTGTTCATTAAAATAGCATTTGCGTCAGACTTAACCCTAGAAATCAGGTAATTCAAAGCCAAAGCTGAGTTTTAACTCTTCACTTGTGCGTGCGCACTGCAACTATCAAATTCTATTGATAAACAGACAAAACATATGATTTGCAAGAACGAGACAGTTTAGTCAGCAAAAAATTAACATCGGTTTCTTTCAATTATTATCTTAAACCTCAGTTAAGAAATATTTTCTAAGATATAGCTAAGTTTCGTTTGTACCCCATTTTGATCAAAGCTGTGAGTACAGAAATAAGCCAACCATTCTGTGTAACAGATTGGGATTTTTCCAAAGCCATGCATAATGTAGATGCCTATTTCCAACAGAAGATAGAACATCTTTTATGGAAGGTGATATTTTTGTTTAGTTTAGTAACAAAAACCCAGATGCATCGGGGGAAAATGTCACACAAAGGATCTCACGCATAAGTGGACTCAGCAAAACTCAGACTTGCCAATTCATTTTACAGATGGGAAGGAAAGGGATAGATGTTCTGCATTTCTTTCTCCAAATGAATATAATACAATAGTTTGAGTTGGAAAGAACCTTAAGCATCATCTAGTTCCAACCCCCCTGTCACAGGCAGGAACACACCTCCCACTAGACCAAGGTGCTCAAAGCCCCATCCAACCTGGCCATGAACACTTCCAGGGATAGAGCAGCTAGAACTTCTCTGGGCAATCTGTGCCAGCATCTTGCCACCCTCACAGCAAAGAATTTCTTCCTAATGTCTAATCTAAATATACGCACTGTCAGCTTAAATCCATTCCTGCTTTTCCTGTCACTACTTTCCCCCACAAAAACTCCTTCTCCAGATTTCTTGTAGCCCTTTTTAGGCACTGAAAGCTGCTCTAAGGTCTCCCCTGAGCCTTCTCTTCTCCAGGCTGAACAAGCTGAGCTCTCAGCCTGTTTTCACATGAGAGGTGCTCCAGCCCTCTGAGTACCCTCATGGCCCTCCTCAGGCCATGAACAGTTCCACGTCTCTTGTGTTGGGGACCTCAGAGCTGAATGCAGTACTGCAGGTGGGGTTCTCACAAGAGCAGAGTAAATGATGAAAATAACCTCCTTCAACCTACTGGCCATGCCCTTTTTGATGCAGCCCAGAATATGGTTGAGCAACCAATACCCAAGCCCTTCTCCTCAGGGCTGCTCTCAATTCAAGTCTCTGCCCAACCTGTATTTGTGCTTTGGGTTGGCTGAATCAGAGTTTGGCAAGAGTAACATCTATAGTAGTTCTGCCATAATGCTCATTGCTGTAGCGCTTGTTCAACTGCCAATAGTACACTGAGAAATATGCTATAAACCTGTTCCATTCTCCACTTTCTAGAGACAGTATTATATACTATTTGGGAAGGAGGATGGGGATCCTTGGATTTTTATTTTTTTATAAATACTTTTTTATTTATATTTACTCTACATAAACGCCAGTCAAATAATCACACATTATACCTGAAACCAAAGTGGGGAGGGGAAGTTTGCGATCCCTTAGAGGTTCACAGACATATTGTATAGGTTTGTGCCAACCTTCAAGAAAGTTCTTGCTCCACACATACTGATCCATAAGATATGGAGGATGTACACGTATGCATTTGACTAATTAAAACTGGGTCACTTTCTTACATTTCTTATTTTTCCTTTGAAGTATTAGCTAGAAAAAAGGTGTCCCTTGGGATCTCTAGAGTTATAGAACAGATTTATAGATATTTCTGCTGAATGCATTCAGGAATGTATTAACAATACATATATTGACTTCACATTTCAGTCAACATCAAAATTTATTGACCCTTGAGGTAAATATTAATCTCAGCCTTGACTCTATCAATATTTACCACTTGGTTCAATACATCTTGAATGGTAATCTCAAGATAATTCAATATAGACTTGATATGCAAGAAAGTTTATTACACTGTTAGATGGGTTTCATGTACTGTTCTTTCTATTTTATTTTAAAAGATAAAGTTTCTAAGTGGCATTTGGATAAATAATATCTAGTTTTAGCTGATATTCTTTTTCATAAATAAAATAAAAACACACAAATTGTTCATCCACCTGTATAACAAGCTTGGGGAATGTAGAGCTCATCATGAGTTTTGCTTAGTAATGAATTCAACAATATGCCAGGGACAAAGTACACAACAAGTATCTTATAAAAAAACAAAAAAAACAAAAAAAACCAACATTTTTAAAAATTATAATTTCTTGTATTCAAGCAAATTTGAAATAGAAAAATTGTTGTAGCAATCTTCCAGACTTCTATTAATTAAAAAAAAGGAAGAGTGTGTACTCCCAGAAAAAAAAAAACAACCACCACCATCACCAACAAAAAAACTCACCAAAAAAACCAAAAAAACAAGGCACAAAATTGCAAGCAAATAGTTTTTCAACCCTTTTCAAACAACAGTTCAGAAAAACTGCTGTTCACTGCCTTTGTACTGCAGCTGTTAAAGGAAAAACTCCTATTATTGGGTTTACACATCTTATTAGGCTCTGAAAAGCACCTGAGGTTTGCTACAGACTGAAAAACCTTATGTCTACTGGAGCTGCATTCTCATGTTTCCTGTGAGTTTAACTAGTGAAGTCAGAAAAACAAATTTTGATTTGGTTAAAACAGGCTAAGCCAAATTCAGTACTTGCTCATGTCGGGGGTTAAAGCCTGATAATGGATGTAGGTGTCCTACTGCAGAAGCTGTATGAAAAGTTCCTCTGCCCAAAGTTTTCCTGTCATCCATATAAACAATATACAAAAAGCATGAGTGAAAACTAACAATATTTACTGAGGCCAAGAGAAAGGCAGTGTTGACACTCAGCAGAAAGGCAGTCATCCTCTCACCTCACCGTGACTGCATCCTCTACATACCTGGTAGGAACCCTTGACATCTTACCTGGCTCTCCACACTTTTCTGGCAGGATCCCACCTGATCAGAATAAAATGAGGGCATTACACAAATAAGCAACTTACCAAGTGGCATGGATCAGGGTTGTCCCATAGACCAAGCCTTCTCAAAGCTCTAACCATTTATTCTATTAGAGAACTTCTTTTCTGAAAAAAAACAGCAAAATTTAGATTTCCCAGGCATGTTTCTGAAAGCTAGACTTCAGATAGATAAAAAAAAGTAAAATACACACATTCATCTCTACACTTGTCCCACTGCAGTTATTGTTTTAAAACCAACTGCCAGATGTTTTCTGAAAACATGTGTTTCTGAGCTCAAATTGGGATACATATTTAATGCTTCTCATGGAGCATAATGGTAGGACAAAAATGATACTTTTAAACAATAAAAAAGCCCCTTACCTCAGGTTTTGCTCAATAATGCAAAAATCAATCTGCTTTTTGCAGCCTGCACTATTTCCTTGACATTGAGAGATAATTTATAAGACAGTCATGAAGCCCCTACCTGGCTATCAGTGCTGTGTACAAAACCACAGAAAGGCTTCTAAGAAACAAGAAAAATTATAACACCTGACTATCTTCAAACACTACATGTTTTTTGCTCTCAGAGGTCAGAGAAAAAATTCAATGTTTTCAGAATATGACATTTGAAGATTTTTGTAGCTCTGACTACATGACTAATGAATACATTAACCATACAATTCCAGGGCAAACTGATGCCGAAAATAGCAGACCTGAAGCTGTTCACTGTCTCTATAATCATTTCCACAGAAGTAACAGAATCTCTCAAGCAGAATATGTGCACAGAGTACTCCAGATACCTAGGTATATGAAAGTACAGGCAAAATACACGTATATTATATGCAAATATAGCCACCTGAAATTGAATATGTGCACAAATTGCTAAAGAAAATCTGTTTCTCCACTGAGAACTTTTTTGTTTATGGATCCCCTGGACAATTAAGAACTACTGATAAAGGTTCTATTTAGTATGCAAGCCTGAAAATGGGATAAAAGCTATAGACCAACATAGAAGAAGAAATTTAAGCTAGAACAAGATAAAGCTCCTATTAGCAAAAGGAAAAGACTCTGAAGTGCAATTGTTACTGTGGCAAACATTACTGATAACAATTTTCTGGTTTGTTTCCTTTCTTTCCCATCTTTAATTGGATTTTACCATCTCATTTCTGTGGTTGTTAACAACGGTAGAAAACACCCAAAACTATTGCAGAAGTACAGCACAAAAATGGCTAGAGTTCTCAATACAGCAGCAGAAAAGTATAGGTTGGAATAAATGAAATATAGACAAATGAGGATGATATAAAAGAAACTTTTCTTGCACAGGAAACCAGAATAATATACCTAGCACTAGCATTCATGACCTACACATGTGCCACAGATTCAACAGCCCAACTCAAAAAGAAACTTCTCTCTAGCAAGTTCCTCACTACAGCTCAGAATCTAAGCCAATAGGAAACCCAACATTTTGTATTTCTCTATTAGTTCAGCTCTTCAGATAAGTTTAAATCTCTCTATTTGTGAACTCAGTTGAGAAACAGCTTGCAAAATGAAAAAAAATCCTATCCATGTCTTGAAAACTTATCTCATTTTGGAGATACAGGTTTAACAGCCGTGCTGAGATTGCTAGCTCTTTAATCCATATTTGTTCCTATTCATAAAGGAGATACTCAATACCTTGGCTGAGGGCAGAAATTAACTCTGCTTCTGAAAAAAAAGTCCTTTCATTATTTATTTCTCTAGATCACAGAATCACAGAATGGTTTGGGTCAGAAGGGACCTTTAAAAGTCATCTAATCCAACACCCATGCAATAAAGCAGGGACATCTTGAATTAGGTCAAGTTTCTCAGAGCCAAGTCCAGCCTGACCTTGAATGTTTTCAGGGATGGGGCTTCTACAAGTGTTCTGGGAAACCTGTTCCAGTGTTTCACCACCCTCATCATTAAAAAATTTCTTCCTTATATCTAGTCTAAGTCTACTCTCTTTTAGTTTAAAACCATTATCCCTTATCCTGTCTCAACAGACCCTGCTATAAAGTTTGTCCCCATCTTTCTTATAAGCCCCCTTTAAGTACTGAAAGGCTGCAATAAGGTCTCCCTGAAGCCTTCTCTTTTCAAGGCTGAACAATCCCAATAGAAGGGCTGTAGAGACCCAACCATCTTGTGATTCATATAATGCTGACACACTCCTGATGCAATTTGACTTACTACAAAAGTCAAAAAAATAGGAAATATTGCACACCAGTTTGCATATGTATGTATAGTTGTAAGTAGTAAATCAATATGTAATGAAGATATAATTTTGTTCTCTATAAGCTAAGAAAGATTTTGGAAAAGTTGGCTGTATTAATAGAATTTTGCCAGAAGGCCCTCACTCAAAACACAAACCCCTACAAAGTGAGCATGCAATTTACTCCAAATAATACTTATACTGTGTTCCACAGGATGCACATGCAACTACAGCATCTGATGGCACAGAAGCAGAAACAGTGAAACAAACCATGTGAGGGGCAGAGGAAGGGCATGCCCAGTTGAAGATAAATGAACAAAGCTCCTGCCAAATGAATTCCAGGAAGTGATCATGATTATTCAAATAAGGTGGTTGGATCAGCATATTTCTTTGCTTCTATTAGCAACTTAGAAGAGAAACTTTCAGTGCCAAAAGCACTTTTTGTAACCACATGAAGACAGGGCAATTCTGCTCCTTTATGTAAAAGATCAGCAAAAGCCATGTAGGAATTGAAAGAAAATCAAAGAGAAGAGGTGAGAAAAGGGAACAATGACACTGTGAAATTGGTGCATTTGTCAAAGTATGAACCAAATGGAGAAAAACTTTCTGTGAAAATAGTGAAGGAAAGGCTACCTTGACACAAAGTAGGCTTAGAGTTGCTTTATAATGGCTGGAAAAAGTATAGATATGACTATCCTGGATTAGCATTCTCCCTTCTCTAAGGCAGGCTTAATGGTAGAAACTGCAATTAGACAGAAGCCTTCGTTCACTTAATATCTCTAGTGAAAATGAAACCCAGTGACTCTCATTTGATGAGCAGTTTATTGGGCACCTAGCAGTAAGTGCAGATCAGGCACACCACAGCTAGACCTCATAATCTTTAACCCATAAGACAGAAAATGTTTTTAAAATAATAAAGCACACAAATTCAAAAGAGCTACAGATTTTACTATAACTCATTGAATTCCAGAGTGGTACTACTGAAGTTTTTGCTGACTTTTAGCTTTTTGTAGTAAACCAGAAGCCTTGAATGATTCAGTGAAGTAGGATCTGCTTTCAAGTTCCTAAACTGACACTAAGCCTACATCTACAACAAGAAGCAAAAATTACAAAGATATTGCAAAAAAAAACCCCATACCATCAAAACAAGAAACATTGCTCAGGCAACCAGTTCTCTGTGAATAATTACGTGATATCTATAAGCATTTAATATTCTGTAGTTGCTTAATTATCTTGGACTGTTAATAGCTATAGTTATATTTGGGGAAGAAAGCTGCATGCTCATTACCTTTGTGTGATTCTCCCCGCAGCTAGTTACATGCTGCAGAGACTGAATGCAGACCACCTCTGGCAGGTTCCTCAGCTCTGTGCAGTTACCTGAAAATAAAGCAGAAGGGAAGAAATCAGATTTGAAAAGAAAACAAGAGAATTTGAAAGTAACTCTCACGTTTTCCCCCAATCTTCCATCTTTCATAGCTTTTCTTGGTACATCAAGCAATTTTATGACACACACAAAACTGTTAGCCACACCAGTATTATTGAGAAGGACCAGATAATGTGTCAGGTGAATGGGAAAGAGGAAAGCATAAAGGAAAGCCTATACAGTTTCATAGCTCACACAAACCATGTGTGCTGAGCAGCAACTGGACTCTAGTGCGTTCTGCTGAGGACAGCATTTCCAGTTAAAATTTGTCAATATGGTAGAAAATAGTGCAAGGAGGTTGGTAACTTTTATGGTGGGATCACGGGGCAGATCTGTCAGATGCAGATGCTCTCATTTCGTTCTCTTGATGGAACCACTCCAAACTCAGGCAAATATCTTTATATCAAAATGGTTTTCAATGTCTACAGCATAAGAAATTGAAAAAAAAGCATTTGAAAAGAGATCTCTGTTGTCACTATTCCTCTGCAGAGCATGCTTTTTATCTCAGGCTTACTTTCAGTGGTTTATTTAGTTGCAACAATCTCCACACAGGTACTGTAAGAATTTGATAAATTGTTTCTTCCCACTTCTGGACTTGACTGGATTTATGTTTCTTGAGGTACACCCCCTGCTGTATGTCTCTGCCTTGAAGATGACAGGGATCCCAGGTATTAAATATTTCTACCTCAAAATTACTCCAAGGTTGCTCTCAAAGTACCGCAAGTTTCCTCTCCATACAGCTCAAGACACTCTTGACAGAGCATAACATATAGTTCATTGCTTATAAACTATTGGTAAAGAGATATCATCTGTCACCACTTTTTTAAAGCTGGTAAACAACTAGATAGTGTTAAGTATCAGGATCCAGACAATGAACAGTTAAGGGTTTTGTTTTTTTTAATTTGACATAGGCGAAACTACTGTGAGGAGCCTTCTTAGGGCACAGCCTCTGAAGCATACAAACCCTGACCCTGTTTGGTCAACTTGGCATATGCAAAAGCATAACTAACAAAAATTGTCATCTGTGTTAACATAAATACAAACAGCACCTACTGCAGGCTTCTACCCTTACAGCCTAAATCATGACATTCAACTAGTCTTTAATGCGAAAGTTACCAAAAGCTTAGTAGTAAAGAAATCCTCATTGCATTCAAGATACTACTGCAGATCATTAACTGTTCAAACTGCTCTTCTGTGGGGTAGAAAGCAACAATTGAGAGAAAGTTAAAAATTGACAGATCAAATTGACATTGATTTCCGACCATTTTTGTTACGGTTTCACCTTCTATTTCCAGAAGAACTAGTAAAGTGCACTGTGCTGAAGGGGACTCAAGAAAACTAGCACTGTTATTATTTGACCATCAGGGGAGTTCTAAAAAGGAAATAGGCCTACACACTTAAACATAGTCATCTGGTTGGCATGATCAAAATTCCACTACTTGTATTATTTTTTGGGGGGCTGAAAAAAAGAAAAAAAATCCATTTCCTTTCATGCGAGAACATCTGAGTTATTTTTACATCAGTTCACCTGAAACGCTATTCATAACCTTCATATGCTAAAAAGGCAGCCTGGAGAAGAGAAGGCTGCGTGGAGACCTCATAGCAGCCTTCCAGTATCTGAAGGGGGCCTACAAGGATGCTGGGGAGGGGCTATTCATCGAGGACTGTAGTGACAGGACAAGGGGTAACGGGTTCAAACTTAAACAGGGGAAGTTTAGATTGGATATAAGGAAGAAATTCTTTACTGAGAGGGTGGTGAGGCACTGGAATGGGTTGCCCAGGGAGGTTGTGAATGCTCCATCCTTGGCGGTGTTCAAGGCCAGGTTGGATGAGGCCTTGGGTGACATGGTTTAGTGTGGGGTGTCCCTGCCCATGTCAGGGGGGTTGGAACTAGATGATCTTAAGGTCCTTTCCAACCCTAACTGTTCTATGATTCTATGATTCTTTCAGTTTCAAACAATTACTGGGTTCTGTCTTCAGTAACTCCAAATTATTCCATTTAAAACTTAAAGGTGGAAATGTATTGTATCATTTTTCTCCTCTCCTTTTCAGGTTTTCAGCAGACCTGAAAGTTGCAGAGACCACACCTGTCCGTAGCAGCAAATAGCTCAAAAGTTAAGGCACTCCAAGGCTGTGTCAAAGAGGGGCTGGTGTCCATACTGCTGAATTTATTTTGTCTCCCTTTCACCCAAGATAGCCAAGACCCCCCATGTTTTATTGCTTTCCTCCTTTTCTAGTGTGCAGTCATTTCTGACTAAAATTACTCAGACAAGAATATGGAGGTAAATCTTCCTTGTTTCAAGTGAAGGGTGACTTGCTTATATTCAGGGCCCCGTTAACCACCATGCTGATAAATCCACTTAGTCACACATGTGCTTTGCTTCCATGCCCAAGCAGCACTGCATGCTCAAACCAGACCCTGCACACAACTAAAGACAGATGGTTATGTTGAGGCCAATCCTGCTCTCTCAGGAATCTGCACGAACTTTGCCAATTACTTCAATGTGAGCAAGAATAACGCCTTTGTGAATAAACGAGGGAAGCAAATCAATTCTGTTCTAAGCCGAATCCATAGGCCCTTTTGTACTTTAGATACCCTCTTTGGAGGAACATCAACAAAATTGCTGAGAGTTTGAAACCCCAGCGAACAAGTCCCTCTGAGCTCACTAAGAAAAGCTCACATACTCACTGCCACTCACTTGTTAGGCTCAGGATAAAAAAAGCGTATCAGAATGTTGCCAATAGTTATCTATTTATATTTGGAAATTCAATAGTTTTATATGAACACAAGACCATTCAAGAGGAAAGTTTGCAAGCCAAAACCGAAGATGCTTATTCTATTAAGCATAGAGAAATATTTAATTTTCCTTACCACTTATTCATATTAGTCCTTTTGATTTACTTTAATTGAGCTTCCCTTAGGCTTGCAAGTCTGAAGGGAAGGGGGTTCCTCCCTCCCTTTCTTTGTAGTACAAATAGAAATTGCTCTCCAGGCAGGTTTTTCCAACTGCTCACAGATTTGCTCTTTACTTAAATAAAAGGCGCTTGAAAGAGCAGTGTAAGATGGCTCACCACAGATTTGAGATTTTTCTAACATCATTCCTACAGTGCTCTGGTTTGGAGGGGTTTTCAGTCAAAATCTCAGTTTCTATTTTCATACAGCTATAGACGTCAAAATAAGGGGAGTACACTTTGGAACTTGATACTAGAGTCATATACATCATCATGAAGGATGTAAGGGGGGGTCATCTCATCCTTGCTTTGTTAACACAGACCATCACAGCACCCACTGAATTTATCTCTATACATATTTTTAAATTCTAGGGCAAGATCTTGTTTCACTTTTTAACTTAATGTCACACTCTCTGCTTCTAAATTTATTTTTAAGCTTAAGTTGTTCAAAGGGCATTTTCAGTGATCTAAAGTTCAGGGCACTTTATCACTGAAATGGAAGCTAAATAGGTGTTGCTCTGTAAAGTGATATATTCCCTAAAACTGTTTCCATTGGGTGTTATAAAACTCACCTAAAAAATTCTCAAAAGGCATAACTAGGTAATGCATCAACAAAGACACATAAAAACAAAAGGCAGCTGGATTATTAGTAAGAAATGAAGCAGAAGCTGATGAAAGTATAGGGTGCAAGTCAGAGGAAAAAAGAAATTTGCTTAAATAAAAAGAACACCAACATCTGCATCTAAAGTGGAAATCAAGCACAGCCATTAAAAAAGAAAACCTCTATTTCCCTTTGCATGACAGTCTTCTGTCTTTTAGCTGTATCCAGAGAGCAGAGCAAAGAACTGTGCCTGAAGGGCTCTTCAAAGCAGAAATTTTCATATATAGTTCCACCTTCACTGAAACCAGGAAGGGTTTTGGGGTCTGAGCACCTTTGAAAGAGGCGGTGTGAGCTCTAGAGCTGTTTTGATATCCACATGGGGGCACAGTTGTTCTTGCATGAAGCTCCATTGAGCTGAATGGTTCAATAGCCCTGCTTCAAATCCTGTAAACAAAGGCAGGCCCTATACTTAGTTGCCTTAGTACAGAATCTGACACTTATCTTTGTCTTATTTTATAATTTTCAACCAAGTTCTTATTCCCACCATTAACAAACTTTGCTTTTCCTCTAAGCTGGGCCTGTATCCATGGAATACAGCAGGAAGCCAGCAATCGAGAAAATAGCTGCTTCAATTCGTGCTTTCAGTTACTAAAAGAAACTTAAAAGTGAAGTTTACTGCTCCCTAATGGAGATTTCTTGTGGACATATACAGTAAAGAATCCAACTTCATTGGACCTATAAGCACCGAATTTTACACATTTTGAAATTTGGTTTAATAGTCATGTAAACTTAACATTCATTTGACTTGAACTGTGCAAATATGTTTGAAGTTCATGTAATCACTTTGTGCTCAGAACACCAAATTCATGTCTGGAAAATTAAGTAATGGGAAAAAACAGAAAAACAAGAGAAGCATATTGGAATGAATTATAACCATGCAGGTCTATTACCTAATTCGATACAAAATTTCTCTGTCTTAGGGTATTCCACATCCAAGATAAGCAAAGACCAAACAACTTTATTCTTTTCAGACGGAAGTAAAAGCCTAAGTATTTTACAGAAAGCATGAGAGAGCAAGAATTTAATTAGTATTACATTGTGGTTCTTTTGGACTGATTTTGTTGTAATATAATGAAGCGCAAGGCTTGACCTTCAGCCTCCTAGTTACAATAACATCATGTTCATTTAGGTTTCTTCAAACTCTTTGGTAGAACTACTTCCTGAGATTCAGCAGCCAAATGTCTGACATCTTTCAGCCCACAGCACAGGCACTATCAGACGAAGCACCTGCTCTTTGCTTCTCAGTCTCATTCAGAGATAAAGACAGTCTTGCACTTAGAGAAGGCTCCCATGGTCAGACACAATCTGAGCCACACACTCATCTGGCACTTGACCCAGGGTTACAGCAGAGCAAGTACCCTCTTCTGACTGATTTCACCCGTCATACAGAAAATGATCCATTCAGTCTCTTACAGCAAGCTATTGCCTTAAACCTAACACCAGGTAGACATGTTTCAAAGAGCATCCAACTACTTTCTAGCCTAATCTCTAAGTTAGGGGTTTTGCATTTCATCTTTCACTGCCTGTGATTTTTTCCTTCTATGTGATTAGTGGCATTACCTATCTCAGGTTAACAAAAAAATTTATACTCATACCTAAAGCCCAGAAGACTATATATATATGGCCTTGCAAATCCAGGCTGGGAGAAATACCAGCCTTTCAGCTCTTATTGTGACTTCTTCATATAAGGAAAGATTAGGGAACAAGGCCCATTTTTTTTTCACCAGACCACAAGACCTATGTTATACTGCCTAGAATTAGCCTCTTTTCTTTACTTATCTACATTGCTGTTTCTTTCCTGACTTTCCTTTCTTTTCTTTCGTACAGTCATAGCTGTAGTCCTTTAAAACTGCAGCTTTTAATGTGCTGCAAGAGATGGGAGAGTAATTAGTGGCTCTGTTAAGCTTTTATATGCTTCAGGTATATGGGATATATACCTATGCTTCACCATAGCCCAGACCACAGACAGCTACTGACCAAATTATTGTCTCAATGATAAACTGCAGAATAGAGGCAATGTTACAGTCTACAGATTATACATCTCTGTCTATTAACATGACATAAAAATCATAGATTCAGTTGTTTTTCTTTCTCTGCAACCTAGGAAAAGGGTGAGTTTTCGATAGGACAGATGCAGAGAAAATTTGTGAGCCAATAAATACTTGATGCAACAGGAGAAAAAAAAGAAAAAGGGAGTGGACAGAGGGATAGATTATTTTTTTTTTAAACCCTTACACCTTGGGAAGGGACACACCTACTAATAGAAGAAAGATGAAACCACTTAATTTCTATCAGTCTACAATAACCTTCATTTCATGCAGAGTAATTTAAAATGCTTATTTCCAGTCAAGTTAAAAGCTATCAGAAGGGGTATTACCAAAACAGATAAACATTAATAACACTTTAAAGTATTTTTTTTAAGAGGCTGTTAAGGGACCCATTTAGTTTCCTCTGAAATCATTAGGATCCTTGCCATAGATTTTTCAGATGGGACATTAGGAAAGAGCTTCCCTTGAGAGAAAAAAAAATAAATATATGCTTTTTCACCAATTTATGACTCCTACAATTGTGCAAGTGGAAACAAAATTTTGTTGCCAGCACTTGTCCTGCCATAACTGAGATATTACATAGCACTAATAGCAATAAACTACCAAACACTGAGTAAATTGATTTCCACATTTTAAAAGCAGCATTTATGGTGCATACACACATTACATTTTAGAAAGAAAAGTACTGTTTAATTTGTCAGTCTTTTTAAATCTGACTAGAGACTTGACTTACCCTCTGTTCCTGAAAAAGCCATCAAATCCTGACTCTGCACTTACACAGCACCTACATCATCACTGATGTTAATAACAGTCCTGCCAACACCCCACTCTTTGCCTGCTTTGAGGAAAGACTGTGGGAAGGGTGTCACAAAACCATCAGTTATTCACTGCAACTGAGATCTGCAACTACTTGATTGTGCTTAGTGGTGGACACTAACATGAGCTGGAAGAGGAGCTGTTCAGTCAGCTTCTGACCCCACTAAGGCAGCAAAGAGCTGGGGTGAGATTGGTGGGAGTATGGTTGGTCTTTATTCCCATCCCATCTCTGAAATACCTTTCTGCAAACCCCTGTTCATACGTTTCTGACTGCTCCAGTTCCCCATCTGTCTGCTGTAAGCCCTGCTTAGCCAGCTCTGCCTGCTTTCCTTCCTGCTCTCCTATCTGCTCCTGCTTTCAGCCATGGTGCCCTGTTATAGGAAGGGCACTGGCCTGCATCTGCATGGAGCAGCATGGGTTAAATGGGGTATTAATAGCACTGCCTTCAGGCAAACTATTTAAATTTCAGGTAAGAACCAGATAACTATCAGCTGATGTGGCAGTGCCCCCACAAATATTTACTTATTTCAAATTGAAACTTTGTTAGTAGCTTCAATTATCATACGTGCTTTTGAGGTCTGTGATTCTTTTAGGTTAATAATGACATTGGTATAGGTATCTGTATTCCCTATTACAGACAGAAACATGCAAACAGTAGTAATTTAAAATTATATTAAAAAAAATAAGTAACACACCAAAACACAAATAGGGAGCCACTGAATATATATTATGTATAAAATGTTTGCAATGGGAAAAATTGAGAAAAATTAACAATTCCTCCCCTTCTCCCCATTAGCTTTATCAAGAAAAAAGTTAAGCATTTCAGACAGATGTGTGACATTAAGACTGATGTGATCTTAAAATTTACTAAAATTTTAGAAAATTGATCACATACTTTAATGCATCATGGTGATGGTTGAGCTTATTACAAAGAGAAGAAAAAAACCACAAAATGTACAAAATTTCCCAGAAAACTCATATCATCTTCTCTTTCCTTTTATCCCATAACTACAACTCTACATTCAGAATGAGTGTAACTATAATAGCACTATATAAAACTTTGCTGTTGCACTGTGTAATCTTTTTAGAAATTATTTTTTCCCATAAACAGATTGTAAGATAAATTTCATACATCATTTTCTTAATCTAAGCCATGTCTTGGTCTGCAAATAAATCAATTAAGTAGAACAAGAGAGATACATATTCTTCAGTACTTAGTTTTCCTTATCATAAGGAAAATACTTTTATTATGCACATAGGGCTGTAACTTACACCTAAGCATGGTAAACTTCCATGTTCTGTTGTTTGTGTGTATCTCAAGACATCTAGAAGGGAGCCTGTAACTGCCTGCATATGCTTCAACCTAATATAAGTTTTTTTGTTTGAAACATAAGAGAAAAAATCTAACTTTAAAATTAAAAATCTTTGAAGTCCAAACTGGACAGCATGCACTCTTGAAAGCATTCAAGCAGACAGTACACTCAGCTCAGCTTTTCTATCTTTTCCTATTTTTTTCTTTATGGGCTTCTCTACACAAGAAGAGATAATGGGGAGGTATATCATTCACAGTGAGCTGCAGCTCAGTAACTGCTGCATATTTAATGTTAGGCTGCAGCCATGGCCACACAGCCAGCTGGCTCACATCTACAGTGCAAATAATTGCTTCCATATTTGTGGGGATTTTCTTGATATTAAGCATTACATGACCATACTCCACGTTCCTTTTCTCCCTGCCAGCCTGCCAGCACTGCAGAATTTCACATGTTGTATACTGCAAACAGCGGCAACAAACAAAATGCATATTTACCAGTTCCCCTGACTATTCTCTTGCTATGCAATAATTCATCTCCTCCTCTTATACTGGCAGTACCCCTACCCAGACCAGCCACCCAAGTGGAACTGGTGCTGCGTGCTGCATTTGTGGTTACCAACACAGGGGCATCTGGAGGTATATTTGGTACTTTGCCAGGGCCCAGGGCAGCTGCAGAATGCCAGCCTGCTGAAGCCGAGCCAGACTCTGATCACAAAACAGTGACTGACCCATCTGCAGCTACAAGGGACAAACAAATGGCTGGTAGAAGGTTCCTTGGGATAACTTCTCCCAAAACCACTGCCCAAAGTTCAGAGCCAGCTGCAGATGGTCAGCTAAGCTGCTCTGCTTGGCAACATTTGGCAAAACATTTATACTACAGAGTAGTAGATCAGAAGATGTCAGCATGGGACATCTGTAACGAGAGCATCATTATTGTCCACGGTAGTAGACAGGCAAGAAAATCTGCCAATTCTTATTTAAAAAAAAAGTGTTAAATTCATTCTGTCAATGTGGGCCTTTCAAGACTAAACAGTAAGTTAGAAAATGTGTGAGTTCAGAGGATGAAGGACAACTGTGCAAGGAACAGGATTACAGATACCATTAGCTCTCTCAATGTAATTTTGGGAATCACTTTTTTTGCAGACATAACAGTAACTTCCTAGAGATCGACATGCCTTATAATCTATGCTGACAAGACCATCTTAAGGAAAATACACCTCTTATCAACGGACTTGATCTTAAAGGTCTTTTCTAACCCAGTTGATTCTACGATTCTATGATCTTCCCCCATCATATTCATAGGCTAATGTTTAAAAACAAGTAGGATGGCATTTTGGAGTAAAAGCAGCCACATTTTTGAATGAGCAAGGGATCGCTTGTGCTTTTACTCAGCTGCTGTTCTTGCACTTCTGCGAAGAGCTTGTCCTAAGTGTGAAGGATAATCTTTTCCATGAGGTTTGTTTTGAGAGCATGGCAAAGGTCTGAATATTATACTCATTATGCTGGGAGAAGTTATCTATCAGATGCTATCTTGACTGATAATGACTTTTATTGGACAACTGGATGTTCAAAAGAATGGCTTGACAGTCAGAAAAGCAATTATATTTGGCTGGAGGAAGTGAAGCTGGTGCTCTTTCACAACTAGGTTAGTGCTTGCTAAGCAATATCTCCATCTGGTATTCTAAGTGCATGTTGTATATTGCATAACACCTGTGGAAGCAGGAGGAAGCAGCTCTCTGGTGGCTGGAAGTTACAGGTTCATGCAGGTTTACAAAGAGAGAAGCATCTAGCAGTCAGACTTCTCCAAAATGACAGTTACTAGGGACACATCTAGTTCTTACTATCTTCTTGTTTTACTTGCTAGATAAAGACTTGTCTTTTAAATTAAAGAATCCAGTTTCTGGTGGTATGTGTTTTTTCTTGTACTTTGTATAATTTTTCATGAATATTTCATGGGCAGTCTATGCAAGACAACATGAATATTTCAAGGGTTTTCTCAGAATGTCAAGGAAAGTTCCCTCCTACTGCTTTCAGTAAAAATATTTTCTTACTCCTTTTTTTAAAGCTTTGTCTACTGAACACAGAGGAAAATTAAATATGAGCTGACATACAGGATTAGCAACTGTACTGCACAGAAGTCCTGCTATGGAAATAGTATTTTCTAAAAATAATTCTATACTTCATTTTTGCAAGTACAAACTGCCTAATTTAATTATTGAAATAAATATATATAAAAATACAAATGCATAACTAAAAAACCCAACTGTGAGAGAATGCACTGTGGGTTTACTTAAAAAAATATAAAGATATCTGTGTAAAGTAGCAAAGGTTAATCCACAGCCACACAATGAAACAGCCTCCTGTACCTGCTTCAGCTTATGGCAAAAAGCACAACTAGATGGGAGGACTGAAATGAGATTCTTGGGCCACTGTTCTTGATGTCTTCATAATATCACTAACAGTAGCACAGGACTGTTTGAGCTTAATTAATGGTAGCCTCCCCAAGAAGACCTCCTTAGATCATCCTTGATCAAAGGAGGAATCATGTACAGCTTCTATCCCATGCAAAAGAGGCATGAGGAGGAGGAGGAGGAGATAATGGCAGACCACTTCTTTCTATAAAACTGTCTGCCCTATCCATTGGCTATCATGGCGTGTCCCAGGTCAAGTACACTGCCATGTATGCTATAGCCCTATACCAAGTCAGACTTATGCACATGCAGTCCTGTTCCATGTCTTCCATAAGGGACATGGTACGTTGCGTTCCCACAGCTTTCCTTCCTTCCCTGGAGACAGGTGGACAGAAACTTTGCTGCTGGCTTCTCAGTCATTTAATTTCTCAACTTGAAGAATTCCCATTAACTCCTGGTCTTCCTTTTTCTGAATTCTGGGAACTGGTCAAATATTCCTCATTTCTTCTCCTCCCTCAAATCTTGCCCACTCAGATCAGATCTCATGGAAAACAGCTCAATAATAAGCAGCAGTAGTCCATTACTTCATTTTCAGAGAGAAAAAGCCGTCATCTTGTCACTGTGTTGGGAGATTACGTCTTCAGTGCAGGTATTTAAATCCAAGCTACCCTGCTCTTCTTGTCCTATGCCCTTGCACTTTCAGGAACCTTGCACAACACAGGTGCCGGAAAGTAGGCGAGATGGATCCCCACCTGCTCTGTCTGAAGATCCACTGCCCTCAACTTTCTATATGCAGCCAGCAAGGCTGAGGAAATAGTGACTGGCTCTTACAGATAGCAAGTGGTGTGTTAACACGTGGTCTGTCTCTTCTCCCAGGTAATAAGTGTTATGAGGAATGGCTGAGGGAACTGGGGGTGTTTAGTCTGGAAAAGAGGAGGCTCGGGGGGATGTTATTGCTCTCTAGATCTACCTGAAAGGAGGTTGCAGTGAGGTGGGGCTTGGTCTCTTCTTCAAAGTGACAAGTGATAGGACAAGAGGAAATGGCCTCAAGTATGTCAGGGAAGGTTTAGACTGGAGATCAGGAAAAATTTCCTCCCCAAAGAGTTATCAGGCATTGGAACAGGCTGCCCAGGGCAGTGGTGGAATCACCATCCTGGAAGTGTTCAAAACCCATGTAGATGAGGCCTTCAGGGATATGGTGTAGTGGTAGACTTGGCAGTCTTGGGGTAATGGTTGGACTGGATGATCTTAAAGGTCTTTTCCAAACTAGCTGATTCTACGATTTTATGGCTGTTCAGCACTGGGCTGTGGGAGAAGCAGGACCACCTATCAGGCCAATTGACAGTTATATCTGTAATTCTTTTCTAGCAGAAGAAATGAGAACAGGGAGCAGAGAAAGTTTCTTTAGGAAGACTAGAGTGAACTCAGCACCATATATTATATCATTTACCAGAGTGGTGACATTTGACATAAATGGAAGGGCAAAACTCTCCATTGCGGGATGGGTGACAAGGCATCTATGCTTGGCACAGTTTGACTTCTTCTCAGTGAGGGTGATGGAACACTGGAACAGGCTGCCCAGGGGGGTTGTGAAGTCTCCTTCTCTGGAGACATTCAAAACCCGCCTGGACACATTCCTGTGTGACCTTATCTAGGTGTTCCTGCTCCGGCAGGGGGATTGGACTAGATGATCTTTTGAGGTCCCTTCCAATCTCTAACATACTGTGTGATACTGTGATACTTTAATAAATTGCTTTCCCTGTCTTTCCATTTTATACCCCCTGCAGACATGCGCGAAGTTCACTGTGAAATAAATGGAGTTTAGAAATGAGTGCTGACAATATCTTCATACTAGTATGTATTTTCACGGAATTATTTCACATAATATATTTTCTGCCTCAGAGTTCATTGCCTAAGAATGATACTAAGTTGTGTTTAAGGGCAAAAATGAAATATCTTTGTGCAGCTGTAATGATCTAATCTACATGTGATTAAATGCTCCAGGAAATACCTTGCATGTTGCTTCACTGGTACTTCGAAAAAGCATTTCACAACATGCAATAATATTTGCCATTCCTAAAAAGGGTTTTCAGAAACCTGTTTCTTTTCAACCCTTTCGCACTCCTATTAGCTCAGCTCCGATTTTTGTTGAAGAGGCTCTCCTTCTTCACAGCTTCTCCCTTTCAGATCTGTAATCCAGGCCATCTGCAGCCAACTTACTGTCCTATGAACTGAACTGTAGCACAGCACTAGTGTCATAGGACCAAACACTGCCCAGCTCTTCTTACTACTGGATACAAACACGAGCCATACTATGAGATACAAGGGTGGGCTGCTTCTTTGCATCCTTGCAAGCTGAATTCTCAGACTCTTTTCTTTTCATCTGAAGCTAATGGACAACTTGAGTGTGATGGCCAATATAGGGACCACATACACATACAGGAACCTGCTCATATTCACACACATGTAATAAATCTCTCTGCTGTAGATTTGCCTGAACACCCTCTCATCAGAATTAGAATAGCCTAAGGAAATTGAAGGATCCCAACAAGCTGATTTTACGGTCCCTGCATTTGAGTCTAGCTGAGAATAGACTGATCCTGGTTCAGATTAAAAAGAGAGAAGACAGATAAGTAAGAAGAAGGAAATTGATTGTTCTAGCAGGAGATAAACCAGCACAAAGTAACAGTGTAGGGATGCCAAAATAATGGATAGAATGGATCAACTTTGTTCATTATTAACTCCATTCTAATCAATTTACTACACTTTGAAACAGGAAGTATGGAACAAACAAGATCTTGTCATATGTATGTACTACAAATTATATCTTGGCAATGTCGCTCACCTCACTACGTTCATTTGAGAAATTTTACTCAGAACCATCTTCTGTTACATCCAACTTTAGATAATCTCTCTTTCACTGAACAAATGAAAGCATACCAAGAAACATATGTAGGGAAAAAGTCCCAAGAGCATCCTATTAACTTTACAGAAAAAGACTGGCTTTCTGTGAAAAATAACAAAAATTTTCCCTTCTGAACTAAAAAAAAAAATAATTTCATTTACCTTTTCAATAATTGTACGTTAAAATTCCTTGCAAAAACTTATACAAAAAATTAATCTATTTCACAAAAGCTGGGCTTCATCAAAAGGAGCATGATCAGTAGGTCAAGGGAAGTGACCCTGCCCCTCTATTCTGCTCTTGTGAAACGCCACCTGGAGCACTACATTCAGCTCTGGGGTCCCCAAAATAGGAAGGATTTGGACCTGCTCAAGCAAGTCCAGAGAAGCGCAATGAAGATGATCAGAGCACTAGAGAGCCTCTTCTATGAAAACAGGCTGAGACAGTTTGGCTTGTTCAGCTTGGAGAAGAAAAGGCTCAGGGGAGACCTTAAACAGCCTTCCAGTACCTAAAGGGGGCCTACAAGAAATCTGAAGAAGGACTGGTTTTGAGGGCACATAGGAATAGGATAAGGGGGGATGGCTTTAAATTAAAAGAGGGTAGATTTATATTAGATATTAGGAAGAAATTCTTCACTGTGAACATGGTGAGATGCTGGCACAGGTTGCCCAGAGAAGCTGTGGCTGCCCCATCCCTGGAAGTGTTCAAGGCCAGGTTGGATGGGGCTTTGAGCACCTTGGTCTAGTGTGTTCCTGCCTGTGACAGGGGGGTTGGAACTAGATGATGTTTAAGGTTCTTTCCAACCCAAACTATTCAATGATTCTTTTTACATTCCTCCCTTTCACCTTCCACTGCTTATGGTAGCCAGTAGTCCTGACATCGCTACACAAGATTTTTACTAAATTCCAATGTCTCAGGAGATTAAACCAAGAACATTAATTCTTTCTGCATGTTTAAATGTTAAATATAAAGCATCAGCTTTTCAGCTGACGTAAATCAGCATGATTACACACAAGTGCACAGAAAGCAAGCAATGTCCTAGTGTAGCAAATGCAGCTCACAGAAGCATATGGAAGTTACCCATGCACTTACTTTATTGGGATATACCCATGCAGACACATATCAATACTGAGACAATAGGAAAAGACTTATTTGCTTCAGTAGGCTTTCCACCGGTAGTGCTTTAATCTGCTCTTGATTCTTCAGTTGCTAAGTTATTAATTAAGTTATTAATTAATTAAGCTAACACTGTTACAAAGCTAATTATAAACAGGTGCAGAAGGACCCTGCTCACCCACTTATGTTATTTGCAAAAACAAGATCTTAAGCACACCTCAAATAATGCTCCCATGACTTTACTTTGAGTGACAGCAGATTTCCATGTTCAGAGTGAAATGCAAAGGCCACAACCCTGCACTGGTGTTTCAGGTTGTCTGCAGACCCAGCAAAGTATACATAAACCTAGTTTCTGCTTTTTGCTAAGAATATGACAGCTGTGAATGTTTTATGCTTTAATGAGACTATGAAGTTTTGAAACTCCAGATCTTAACATACTCAAAGATTAATCTCATGTTTCACATCAGGCTCGTCTTCTTTAAACTATATGGTTTTACCTTGCAAACCAAATTATCCAGACTTCTTTTCACTTGTTCTATTCTAGGCATTCTTCAACTGGTCTTGAACAGCAGTGCAACACAGTAATGGAGTTGCAGCTCTTCCTGTTCTGCAAGATGCATATATCTTATCAACCAAACCTACTGATACACCCTGGCACATCTTTTCCTGGTTTTCAAGAGCATAAGGATATTTACTTCTCATTTTATCCTCAACAATTTGCAGATCCCTTTCCACAGACCTGGCTGTTCCCCTGCCTGCCTTTGCACGGCAAATTATTCCTACTTAAACTTTGCACCTTGCAACTGTCCCTACTGACATTCATCCTATTGCTCCCCCTACCCTGATCATTTGTCAAAACCATTTTGAGCTCCAAGCCTGAGGATATCACATGAAATAACACCAAAGCCTTCTTTAAAGTCAGGATACATAGCATTTAACATTCTGTACTTTCTGTAATAGAAAGAGTAAGTTTCCTCAGAATGAAAAACTATTTGCTATTCTTTGTTTTGCTACTGTCTTCTAGGTGCCTGCAAATATTAATTTAAATCATTAAATGTTAGGTGAAATAGTTTTTCCATTACTATTCTCTTCCCTGGTAATTAAGCTTAGGACGAAACTTTATCTACTGTTGTGGGTAAAGTCAAAGACAAGGCTGAGCAGTGGGGTCTTTCAAATTCTTTTATTAATACTATCAGTGCAAGCTTGTTAAAATTGCAGTATCTATAGATGTTAAAGTTCTCTTTTATCACACACAGTTAAAAAAGTTAAAAGTTTATCAGCTAAGGGGGAGGAAGAGCTATGAGAGCCAAGCTTAGCCGTGTTATTGAAAAGACATCTTGCAGAGGAGAAGAGGTTATGCAGTACTTATTCCTAGCTTTGAGAATTACAGTATTGACAAAGGGACAGAAACTATCCTTGGACTTTTGGGTGGTTGTCTTCCACTCCTACTTCAGTTTTTCTGTTTGCTTTCTTGCAAGTCATTTAACCTTTTTCTTCTGCAGATCTTCTGCCTATATGATGAATATAACGATGCTCAGTATCTTTTTTTTTTTTTTTTTTTAAACTTGCTTTACCAGCAAAGATGAAAAATGTTCTTTAAAGTGCTAAGGTGTTATTTATGAATTACTTCCCCTCCGCAGGGGAAGGTGAAGTTTTAGAAATGGAGTGGTTAAAAAAGCCGTAATCCCCACAACCCAAAACCAGGTAGCATCCTATGTAACAAAGATAATATGCATGAAATCTAAAGGACCTTCAGAGTTCATTGTTCTGTTGATAGAGGAAAGCGAAGACATAACATATGCCTTGAACTCCTCTTTCATTTCGTCAGCTGTCCCATGCAACCATTAATTGGTCAGAAGAAATAAGCACATAAAGAGAAGTGAAGTATTGGTTAAAAAAAGCCCCAACAACTAAAGCGCATGTGCCATCAAGTTCTGCTGTGCCATACTCCCTTCCTCTACAAATATTGGAGATCAAGATTTGTGCAGTTCATTGTTATTCTTCTTCTGATTTTTTTTTTTCCTGTAAACTTAAGTGTAGATCTTGTCTAGACTTTGATGGCAGAAGAAAGGCTGTCACCTCAGGAAATAACAAGGAGTGTGCACAGCTACAGTAATCCTATGGAAGAGAACAGAATAGATTCTGTTCTCTTGCCAATTAAACTTATCAATTAAACTTTTCCGCAGAAATCACATGAATAAAATAGTCTCTATAATAGTAAGTCAGTTATATAGCTTGACTTCTTGTGAAATAATATATGAAAAAAGAAGACTAAACAGCAGGAACAAGAAAACAGCTAATAAGCCTTGAACAGATCTGTCTTTTAATATGATTTATCCAAAATATTTGGCTATATTTTATTTATGTCATGCATCCCTTTGATTTGAACACCATCAGAATATGCTGGCCCACTACATTTGTTTATATTCCTCAAAAATGTAAAGTAGCTGCTGAAACAGGAAAATAAATGTTGAAATTTGAAGTGAAGGCTTTCCTAGTGAACTTCTAAAGTCCCCACCACCCCACCACATGCTGGGAGGTGGTCATCTTCTAAAGAATTTGTCAAAGCTATATAATGAAGTTGCAACATTTGCAAATGCCATTTGCTAGCGTCACTAAGTTCCAGTAAGTAATGGAAGTGGTCTTTACGCACCCAACAGATGATGTAGACAGACCTATTTCCTCATGATTGTATTTTTTATGCACTTCAAAGAGGAGAGTAGTCTGCTAACATATGGCCTGTACAAGACATTTGGTATTCTAGGGTGCTAACCTGTGGGACGAGAAGCAGCTCTGCACAGGGAAAATGGTTTATATCTGCAAATGTAAAAAGCTAGCACTGTGTTTGTGTATCCTCACCAGAGCCTTAGTATGTATTCTTTCTTAACTTCATTTACTGGCATAAACTCTGAATTGCACTTTTCAGTACCGCTTTTAGCTTTGCCGTAATAGTCCATTTCTAATGTTTTGCTCTTTCACGCTTTCCTTTTTATTCTGTTAAACTTTGTTATTCCCCTCCCATACAAGAACCTGATTATATCTCCTTTTAAACATGCTCATATCTGCTCTCCCTTTCACTCACCAAGTACACGCATTCATTACCAACCATTATTATCAACTTATCCACCGGTTCACAAAAGAGGCTCTGTAATTGCAGGTTATACCCTTCTACATTTCTTATTTAACTCAAGAATTTCTCCCAAGGTTTGTTTCTGATTCGGTTTTTTTCCAATTAGTTTTTTTTTTTTTTTTTTCCTGAGAATAGAGTATATCAGCAGTTAATTTTGGGTCCAAGACCATTCTCTTGATATTTTTTACTATGCTGTTATAGAGTTTGGAATATATATCAGCCAAACTATCTTTTAAAATCCATTGCCAGACAGGCAGGTTCCAGGTGAAATGTTGTCTGTCATCAGTGTGGATGCTAACAGTTTCAAACATGTCTTTCCTCCCACTGAGTGAAAAATGTTACTTTAAGAAGAATCTTTCATTTGAATATAGATAGGCTTCATAATGATCTATCCTTTCCTAATGGGTAGGATCTTCAAACATTAACAGTATACAACACAGCTTCAAAAAAATATTCTCAGGTATGGGGTTCTCTCACAAATAAGACCACATACCTCCACAAATACTTGAAGAACATTGTCCATATAGCTTTATGTGTGCTTTAATGCTTTCCAGAATCTGGATGACAGGTGTAAGCTTTCACAACATGATCAGACAGCTCTGTATGTACAGCAATTGCTCAGCAGATCATTTGTGTCTCTGGATTACAACATAAACTTAGTAGTGAACAACAGCTATTACGTAAGTTTGAGCTATCCTCTAGGCTTCCCAGTACCATCTCTTATAATTTTACATATTTTCGTTAGGAAAAAACACTGGAAAACTTTTGAATTTGCAATATTATGTATCCAGATCTGTAGCTGAGCATGTGTTATGATAATACAGTGTCAGGAAATAAAGTCATGTTGGACAGATTATTTCTGTCAGATGTTTGATATAAGGGTTTGATATTTCTCAAGGCATAATCTCCACATTTCAAGTTGATGGGTAGCCTCACTCAGGTTTCTACAAGGCCAGCCATAGCTTAAGAGCAAATATAAATCAACCACACTAACAATTTTCTCACAATCAAGTAATCAAACAACTCAGCTTTGTACCTGTTACAAACAAAGATTACAGAGCTCTTACAAAATCTCTAAGCTTCCCGTTCCAAGATTAATTTCCAGCTCAAAGCTGTTCTCCTCTGAGCAAGTTTTTCAGCCAGAAGAAAAAAAAAATGAGCCAAAAAGCTGTCCCAAGACTAGCCAATTATCACGGTATTTCCTATTATAAACAAGCTTTTGGAGTCACAGATCAGAACTTGATATCTATATTGTTCTTTCTCTGTCCAAGTTAACCTCGTTCTTATCCTTCAGACTCACTCTATACAATTATTTTTGTGGGATGAATTATAGTTCCCATTATATATGCACGCATATCATCACCATAATAATAGATAAACTGTAAGCACAAGTTTCATCTAGGCTTATACTGACTTGCATTTACTTGAGACACTTCTGACAGACAATGCCCACTAATTAAATACCACTTACCTACATGTAAGGATGATGCCTGGTGAGCTCAAGGGAAATTAAGTCTTTGTCACATTTGTTCATCCTTTGAACTCAAATCCCTGTTTTGAAAGTAAACCTATTATGCGACCTGGGCTTAGATGAATCTGTCTTTGAACAAGAGTCTCTCACAGAATTGCCCTAGCTTCTAAATATTTTATTTTTTTATTATTATTATATATTTTTCCTTGTCTTGCTAAAACATCCTACTTCCTTTAGAGATAGACATAAAAATACCCCAGCAATCTCTTATTTTCCAGCACTATGTTCTTAATCCTCCTCACCAGCTGGAAGAAGAATTATTAGTAGCATCAATTATGATGATTTTTATAAGTATTCAAAAGCCCTGTTTGAGATTTCTCTGTGAGGCCAGAAGACATTCAGCACCTTGAGTTCTCCAGTTCTGCAAAAACTGTATCAGAACTCTCCAACTCAGCCTCTACAGTTGTAGAATTCAGAGGTATGTTTAGGTGCTTTTCCAGATTCAGGTTTGCACAAGGCTCCTCTTTGTCATTTTCCTTTCCTTTCACTCAGACAGGGGACATTGACTCTTTTAATTATTGCTATTTTATACAGAGGGTTTCCTTGGCTGCTAACGTCACGGGCTGTGACAATCTAGAAGACCCATTAGCGTGAACCCTTCTCCAACCCTTACCTATATTATTTTTGTCTGCAAAACTCATTAGAGTCTAAAACTTGGTGTAAAAGAAAAGAACCCAGAAAAATGCATGACTTAAACAACCCATAGAGAGTACATCTCCACCTGTTTTGGTATACTGTTCTCTAAACTATTCAGCCAGTAGCCACAGACACATCTTCATGTGGCCTAGGAAATATGCTTACACAAATACTCCCAGAAGACCAGAGTCTTTTTCCACCACATCAAGAAGCCATGCAAAAAAGTATGCTGAAATAGGAGAGGAACTCCTAGTACTTGCACAGACTTATTTACTAGTTCAGTGCATATTTGTTCATCTTAGTTTTTGACGAGAAACAGAAACAGGTCACTGGATATTTTTGCAACTAGGATCCAAATAATATTACTTAATCTATTTTTTTCCCACACTATGACCCTATCACAAAAAATTTTTCATAGGAGAAAATACTCGTGTATTTATAATACAATTGGTAACCAACCACCAAATTAAGAAGAAAAACTGATGATAAGAACAATCTGACCTCATCCTGGCAGCAATGTTAGTTGATCAAAGCAAGTTAGAGATGAAGAACTAACATATGAGACTTGCCAGTAACTTCAACTCCACCTTCATCAGTGGTGAGTCAACTTCCAGCAAACACATTACCATATTGGCAGGACAGAAATAACCTTCATATGACTGATAGACTGCCTCTGAAAGGACAGCTGATTTTGCTCCCTTGAATACTTTAGAGGGCTGTGTTCCCTCAGTACCTTAAAGAATATAAAGTTATAAAAAAATACATGGTCAGATCACAACATCCCATACGCTAGTCTGCTTTTTTTCAGTACATTCAGGCTATACAGTAAATAAGCATTTGGAATGTCGTAATTTAGGGGTAGGAACGGAAAAAAAGGCACCAATAATAACAATTGCCAGGGCCATTAATCTCCTTAAAGCTACCTGCCAGATCTTGGCAGTAGAAGCAAGCGACTTGCTCTTTTGGAAAGGACACAAATACAAGTACTTTGGCTGATTACTTCTCCAGATATATTAGTTTAGCTCTACTTATGTAGACCTCACTGGCACATGTTGTCCAGAAAGTAAAGTAAATATTTGAGAAACATGAAGTCCTCATGTCAGATAATGGGCCTTTAAAACAATCAAAGTATTTACATAGAGCCTTTACATTCAACATTGTTGTCATAGTATATTTTGCCCCCGGAGCAGTGGAAAAAAGGTAGAGATGAGAAGTGCACAAAATGGCACAGATTAAAAGAAAAACAAAACCCACAAACATTCTGCAAAAATTAATGGGTTGATATAAAACATTTCTAGCCAGTCAACAACCTTGCACATGGATCTGCTCCTGCAGAATTTCTCATGGTGAGAAGATTAAAGATGATTCTGTCCATGGCACTCAGACATCTTTAAACTAAATGTTCCAGCTCAATGGAATGTTGAACATGAGAAGGTGAAATAAAATCTATCAACAACAAATGTCAATGCTGGGCACAGAGCAAAACCACTGCCTAACCTGAGATCTGGGACTGGAGGTCTCAGAAATGTGAATTTAGTAGATATTTCTAGCCTACTTTCTAAGCTGGTCCAGAAGTATTTCTTTGGAGGGTCTAGACTCATCTGCAGTATTTTCCAGTTCAAGGAGGAGAGAATCAGGGACCTGTTTGAATTCCCTAATGAAAACTACTTAAAACTACTTAAAAGACTTCCCACTAGACCACATCAGAAGCCAGAACTATCCTCCTAAAGAACTGATTTTAAAACCTCTCTCTATGGGTATACTCCATAAGCATGTTCACGTGTGTTCGTATTTTAGAAATGTTTATTTGTCATTTTAATTTCTAAAGTGATCGCCAGACTGAACCAGGATATGTTGCAAGGTTAGGATTATAAACAGGGCAATTTCAGGAAAAAGTTTTTCCTAGCAGCAGCACAAGCCACATTCTTATTTAAAACATCAGATTACACCAAATATTTCATTTTGCATGAGATCATCCATATCAAAACATTACTGTTTTTTAAAACAAAATACTGCTTTTCATGTTGGGAAAGGTTTATGTTAAGCTCTATCAACCTGGGCTGATGCAGCATCTTATACTATCAAGATCTTGCTTTTCTCTCTGGTGACAGAGGCTTTTCTTGGGTTTGAACTGTCAAATACAGGTCCTTCTTGGACTGAATATATAGTCCAATCCCAGAGTACTGCTATCCCATATATGTAATTTTGTAAAACAAATTATTCTGACTTTAAACCCAGACTCTTTAAAACCTTAAAAGAAATGAACACCCTAGTACATCTCACACGTAGATATGGAGGTTGAAGGTCTGCATGGTTTATTTTCTTCCATCTGGTTTTCTATTAAAATTTTTCTCACCATGAAACAAATTATTTCAGCAAATATTAAGCTATAATATTACAAAAAATACAAAAAAAAATAAACCACAGAAATTAAACTCCAGGAAGAGGTGAAACAGAAGAAGGTGCCACTTGCCAGTGCATCTCCACCGGCTGCAATTTTGCTAAGTTTCCTGCCATGTTGCCTAAAGTGCTTTGCTCTTCCAGAGCATTTGTGCAGCACCATCAGAGCATTATCCATTGATAGAATGAGCCTGACACTTTCTCAGTACCCCACCTTCCACCTGTGTTTTGTGGAAATCTCCTTACTTAGGTGTGCTGTGCAGATCAAAACAGGATTTGCAACAAGTACCAGAACATCCACTTCGTAGCTCCAGAAAGTGGCCAAGTTGGCTACCAGTTCAACACAGTTGAGACATGTTCAGAATTAGAATTGTAGTCATATAACAGCTTTACTGATGAAAATGCAAGTGCGTATAAACTTTCAGCATTTTAAGGCCAAGCATGAATTTAGTGGATGATTTGAAGATCTAAATTTTAACTTTAGGTGTTTCCAGGAACAGTTAGAAGAAGAGCTAGATAACCAGAATCCTGTGACGGATTTATCCCATAGAGATTATGCTTCCTCTGTAACTTTCAAAATCTGCCTCTACTCTCAAAGGATAAGGGGAAGACTTTTCCTTTATTGTTAAAAAAAAAAAAAAAAGCACTACTTTAGGAAGATTAAATAAAGCATCTCCACACTGATAACACCCTTAAGAAATAAAATCTTTGATCTGACTGCAGCAGAGATAAGATCTCCCCTCTAATTTTGTTCTGTTTGTTGGATTTTAGTTAATTTGATAATACAACATGTAGTTACTTAGGATCTACATAATACATGTTTACTTAATTCACTTGCTGCTCAGTGTTTTCAGTTCAGGAGATTTGCTGAGATTTTTGTCCCCGGCGGGTGTCCCTGAAAGGAGTGCAGCTTCAGTAAAAGTCAAAATCTTGCAGAAAATTATAATTTCATAGGCCCAGAAAACACTGAGGTTGAATGTGATCATCCTAGACTCCTTTTCAAGGTCTCCCAAAAGAATAGGGAGCTTCTGTGTGGATGAAAGGGAAAGGTTCCAAAGCATCTTTCCAAGTGTAGGTGGGCTGATGGATCCACCGGCCATGCCCCTTCCCTCTTGCAGGGCCACATGTGGGCACGTCTCTCCTCACTGCTAATTTCAGTGCCTGCATAGGCATGGGAAGGGCCCAACCCAGTCTCTCTTTCAAGGTGGGGGAGTGCACTCACATGTTCAGAAGCACAAAAAAATCCAAAAGGAGATTGCAGAAGTACTTATACTCCTTACTAGTCCATCAAAATAGGTTTGTGTGTCCTTTTACTCTGACTTTATTATGTCTCATTCCTTCAGTTATTCCCTAACTTTACTTCAGTAATTTTCATCATTTTAACACCATAAATTTGCATACAAGGAGGAACCAAAATTCAGGAATTTGCCTGGTCCATATTCACAGCTGAAGTACATATTGTTTCTCACCACAGTTACAGACACAGCTATTTCTGTGTCAGCCAAATGAATACTCAGACTTCCAAAAGAGAAGTCTGAGAGTTCATTTCTATCAGTCAGAAATCCAACAGGGGTTAACATTGGTTAGTTAAAATCATACTTTTATATGTACATATTTTATATATATATACATATTACATTATATATATATATGCAACGTGCATCTCTTAAAGCAAAGTCTAACCTGTCATCAGTTCGGTGCTTAACACAGATTCACTACTTTTAAACACACTTGCCTAGAAAAGAACCTGCACCAGGGAGTACTGGTATATAAGCACAGTATATTTTATATTTCTGTAGATTACCTCATCTCCCTCCATTTCCTCTAAAATCTTGGTAGAAGAGGAAATTAAGGGAGACAAACTGAACTGTGATGCTAAGGGAGTCCCTTGATTCTTTTTGTCACAGTTTTAAGCCTGCTCAGGGATTCAGGGGAGTCTGGCTGTTCTTACTCCTCCTCTGCCAACCAGAGAGTAACGACCCACTGCTTTTATTCATTATCCTGAATGTAATGCACTAAATTTAACAAGTAACACACTCAGAGGGAATTTATTGGCCTTTTGCAGCATGATTGCAAGGTAGGGTGTGGATATGGATTCCAATTACTGCTGACACCAAGGTAAGAGGAAAAAAGCCTATACATGATTGTTATTAATCAAAGGTGATACCTGGTATTACGAAGAAAAGAAAAACAAATGAAGAATCATTTAAAAATATTTAACCAAGTACTTTTTTCTATCAAGATGTCAGTTGTTCCAAATAAAATTATGCTGGTATTTTCTAGCTAGGAATAATGAAAAGGATAACAGACTATACAAAAATGGCCAGAAAGAAAATGTAAATAACAACCATTATTGATTATAGAATGACATGCAGAAAAATCACATCCCAGGAGATGTAACATACTTCAAAAAGCCTAAAATAAAAATATGCATATGTTCACAGCTATAGAATTATTAGCAATCATTAAACAAAAGAAAACACTTGTGTAATAAAAATTTTGTGCAATATATTCCAGACAGCTGAGATTTGTATTCATCTGACAGTACTAAAAGATGGAATAGGAAGAAATTAATTTTTCTTGTTCACATCTGGAGTTTAAATAGACACAGTATGAATGAGGAAAGAACAAGCCAAAGACCACTGCATCAAAATTCCAGAAACCAGCAGATGTGAAACACATGTATATATCTCCCAAACCTCTCCCAGGTGAGCACAGAAACTAACCACTTGGCTGTATATGACTGTGTTCATTTCATAACACAGCAACCTATGGCATATTAAATAGTATGGCCATTCAGAGCAGTAAGAGGCAAAGAATTCAGATACATAGAGTTTAGAATTGCCATTCAGATTGGACCTGGAAGATTAAAGTCCTTTCTAAGCCTTCTAAACCATTAAGGTCAGGAGAGTGGGACCAGAGACCTTATGAAGTTTCTCATTACTCCTAATTCCTGATACTCAGGCTGAGCACACTCAGGCTGAGCACATCAGACAAAGAACATTTTCTGTTAACGACTCCATTCCCTTTTCAAACCATAAGCAGGATAGATTAATTTTCAAAACCAGTGAGTTAAAAAATATGAAAATGTCTGAAAAGCCACAGTAGCACAATTTGTTTGAAATTCAGTGAGTCTGCTATTCGTAAACAGGCTACCTCATATGCCTACAGATATGATTTATCTATCAGAAAAGGGGAAAATGATGTTGCAAATCCCACACTGGCCTTTCCTGGCCCAACACAACAACTCTTTCATACTTCTAGAGAACCTATTCCCTGTATGCTATTTATTTCCGAGTCCCTTCTATGTAACTGCCCACTGCGAGCACAACTGACACCAGCAGTAGTCACAAACAAGCTATCATGAATCTCTCAGTGAAACTCCCAGAAAGGAATCTGATGCAATATAACTTAGAGACCAAACTTAAAAGAATTTTGACAATTTTCCTGTCCTTAATTAAAGATTGTATTCTGCAAGACATTATTAACATGTAAAACACACGCAGCATATGTTTAAAAATGATGGCACATAAAACCTCTTAGTTTGCCTTTTCTAGGGTGCTCTCTCTCACCTGTGAAAAACAAGAGACCAGTTTGCTGATGCTGAGGATTTTACTTTTCTTGTTCTTGCTGATTGCAAGGAAAAATGCCATAAGCAGATCAGTGATCATGTCTTACATATAAAAGGCAGATAAAATACATGTTATAAAGATTTACAGATCTCATCAAATAAGGAGGGGAACGAAATTTTGATTTTAATGAAGGCAAATACTTAGTGAAACAGAAAAGCAACCATATTTTCTCACTTCATTTTTCCCATTTTACCTGGTATATGAAAGTATTTTGGTACTGCAGGAGAAAGAAGAGTATAAATAGATAGAAAAAACAGATTTTTTAGGAAAAATTCCTTTTTACTTTTTAAACAGACCTTCTGTATACTACCTATTACATGGTATTTGCTGTCTGTATATGAATGATGGAATGTACAAAAGTGTAAAACAATTTTGCAGCATTTGATGCTGTAAGGTATTACTGATAAATATTTGATTACATATATACATGATTTCAAACTGAGAAACAGTTGGGTTGGTGATACAGCCTTGGGCATCAAAGAGATCTTTTATTTTTATTAATAGCTCTAGCATTTTCTTTCAATATATGAACTTTGTCACTGAGGCAGAAATGGAAACAGCTAAAATTTTGCTTCATCAGAGCATGCAGACACATATATAACTTCCATCTTGACAGCAGCACTCACCAGAGATTTGTAAATAAGGACTTTACTAAGTGATGACTTAGTAAAATACACCATTTTCCAAAACATTTGCTTTGAGAGCTTTTGAGCCCCAAAAGAAGGGTTGCTTCTCTTGTCCTCTAGCTAAAATGCATGCTGGCCTATTATAGTCCTTGCTTACAGTAAAATTAATGTACAGAAGCTATGTTCTGTGGTTGTGTACAGTTTCGTAGAGAACATGAAACAAATGATGTTTCCTTGTATTGCAACTAGATGCTTATGTGGGGAAAAAAGCCCCAAGGGTGGCTATTGTAGCTTGTCAGTATTAAAACAAATGTTAAAACTCCAGCCTTTTGTTCTCAAATGTTAATGGCAAATAACTAACAACATCTTCTGAAAAAGATTACAATTTAAAATGGTAATGATACATTTTCCTCAAGAGAATTTGTATTCTATCTGCAAATCAATCAAGATATGGTGAAAGGATTTAGAGAGAAATCACAGCTGAATGCATTAAATCCTGGGAACAAAGAATGGTACCTGCATATCGAAGACAACTGGCAATACCCACCAATGGATAGAGAAATGCCTTTCTTCTTATTCTTGTAAATATAAAACTTCTTCAGTTCTAGTAGTTTCTGCTATATATGACACAATTTTTGTTTACAACACACTATCAAGAAAGATACTGCACCCTCCATATTTTTGTTAGCAGATACCATGGATGTATGTTAGATCCAAACATTGGAAAAAAATCACTGAAATGTGGATCAGGTTGATAACTTTAATGCAAAATATTACTGCCTTTTTTTTTTTTTCTTCTGAATTTCTCACAATGCTTTTAACACAGTAATCCTTAAAAATCACTTAAGCAATAAGAGTAGGAGAAGGCATCACATTGGAAGGGAATAATTTCATGCCTCAGATGTGTTGTGAAGCATGAGGACAAAGAATGAGTGACTTCAGCCACCTGAGAAGTGCAATGATTTCCAGAAATGCACTGCCTAAAGTATCTTATTGCTATTATCGCATGGAAATTATTTTAGAAAAAGTCACACCCATGGAGCTAGTAAGAATGATTACATATGAGTGATTAAGGTGCCAACCATACAGCCTATAATTCACTGTTTAATAAATGAGTTCTCCCATCACGCTTTTAAAAATAAAGTGCACATTTATAAAGATTAAAACGAACCTCCTTGCTCTGGTGAAGTGCCACCCTGGATGAGCATGACTGTCAAAGCCCTGCTACAGCACCTGAGAAAACACATTGTTCAAGCTGTTGTACCTACCCCAGAAGACTCCCATGGTGACATTAGTCCAAACCCAAAACAAGCTCTGGAGATTGACCTCTAGAGATGCAAAGATGTTTGTGCTGACTAGAAAGGTGACCACAAAGGTGAGCGTTGCTCTACCTCACCACCTCTGGAGTGTTGATGCTGGCATGCAAGATATCACCATTGGAAGCATCTATTTTCCCTTCCTCTGAGGAATGCCTCTGCCCAGGTCTTTTTCTGAGAACGGCCATGGTCTTCCTGAGCTTAAGAATGCCAAGAAAGTTAATACACATAATTTATCTCAGTGTAAGCAAGAAACAGTAGTGCTCTTTGTGTCAAAAATATGTTTAGGTTGGGAGCAAATACTTCAAATTTTATTATTAGCTTTGTTGGAGGTTTTATCAGCATTTTGTTTATTTTACAATGAAGAATCACTTCCATTCTGCAGAGCTGATAAAAAAGTAGTTTTAAAAAAAAGTCATGGTTTCCACTATGGCATATTGCCAACTATTGAATGGAAACAACACCTGGATTTAAAAAAAAAAAAATAGTAATTTTTCTTTTGAAAAATCTGAACCATCGTCCTGGTTCAGCAGTAGCAGTCAGTTTTTTCTACTTCTTAGTAGCTGGTGCAGTGCTCTGTTTTGACTTTCAGCCTGGGGATAATACTGATAAAGCTGATGCTTTCAGTTGCTGAATTTCAGAATGTTTACCCTGACCGAGGACTTTGTGAGTCTCATGCTCTGCCAGGGAGGACGGGAAGCCAGGAGGAAGCAGAGACAGGACACCTGACCCAAACTAGCCAAAGAGGTATTCCATACCATAGCACGTAATGCCCGGGGATGTAGAACTGAGAGTCCCTGGAAGGGCTGGATCACAGCGAGGTGGGGATGAGGTACCAGTTGGTGAGTGGTTGTATTCTCTTCCCTTGTTATTTCCTTTATCATTATTATTAGTGTTCGTAGCAGTAGTGATTTGTGTTATACCTTAGTGTACTAAACTGGTCTTATCTCAACCCATAGGAGTTGCATTCTTTCGATTCTCCTCCCCGTCCCTCCAGGAGCCGGGGGAAGAAAGGTGGGGGGGAAAGTAGACTGCATGGTTCTAACTTATGGCCTGGGCTTAAACCACGACAACCATAGATAGTGTTTTAAGTTTCATCATGAATCTGAAGTTTGACCTTTAAAGATAATACTCCTACTCTCATTCTTTGTATGTGTTGTAATTTAATCCTAGTAGATACTGTAACAGTATTTTTTTCCTTATTCATGTCAATTTATGAATTACATCATGCTTGACCATTAATTTCAGAAGAGTTTTCTGTAAGTCTATGATATCTTTTTTCATTTGCCCAATAATAAAAGGAAAAAAAAAAAAAAAAGAAAGACAAAATCTAGTTTAAAGAACCAAAGTGGTAAAAAAAAAAGTTTCTGATTTTAAACAAGCATATTTTGCACTACTGCTAGTTTGTTATGGATATGAGGAACTGATCCAAGTATCTGAAGCACCTTCCACTTTGCTATCACAATGATACATCTAAATTAAGGGACCTTTTTTTGCACCCCTTGAACTACTATTCAAAGTATATTTACCATCATAAGGATAAAAATTGGTAAGAAATCAAAAGGATGAGGCATACTTGAGGAAGTATTCTCACAGCCCACTCAAGGTACATAACTCAGACATGATTCCATGTAACTAAGTTTAGTAGCCAGCATCCACCACAGAGGCAATATGTAGAGGCAGGTTCTGACAGAAAGCAGTAAATAACTTTTAATTAGGATTTATAAATTTAGAAGGTGCAAAGACTCCAACTATTTCCAGCCACATTGTACTGAAATCTTTTATCAGTAAAAACAAACAATAACAGGAATGTTTCAAAATAGAATTTGGGGTGAGTTGTTTCAGGGTTTTGTTTCTTTTTGTTTCCATTTACTTTTTCTTTGGTAGACATCCCGTAAAGCATGTGTGTGTGCGGAAGGTTTAAACAGCAAAGAAATTCTCACACTCAAGATAAACTTACAAAGCATTTACTGATTGCCAGAATGCAAGAAATGCTGTAATTTACTCCTTCTAGCCTGAACTACTTCTGTTGTTCGATTTTTAGCAATTGCTCTGGGAATAAACAGAAGCAAGTGTGTTGGCCTCAGCACCTGAGAGTATGCAAGGTCCTGCAAGTCTTCGTCTTTCACATTAGAGAGCATCAGCTATGGAAGGAATTTGGGGATTCAGGACTTGACAGCTTTGCATCGTTTGGAAGACACTAATTTTCTGCCAGTTGTGGTAAACAGTATATATTGTGGTAAACAGTGAGCTTAATTACCTACAATAATGATTCTTGGTTTAAGTATTCAAGCTGCTCAAGCTGGAAATCATGAAATAGCAAAAATGCAATCTTCCTCGGTTTTTACTTTTTCCCTTCTTTTTGTGCCTTTGTGAGCTGGTTTGTATGCCCTCATTTGCAGATGTTGTTGGGACAGTGTCAGGTTGCTCCAGGCCAAACATTCAGATTTCTTATCTATTTTTTATAAAACTTAATCCCACTGGCAATATTTGCTTGATTTCCCTAATGGTTCCAATGAAAACAGTGTTTCGTTTGGCTTTAAACTGTGATCACAGATGAAACATTACAAGATTATGCCAGGATATGAGGGCCAGACACCGAAACCAACTCTAAACAAAAAAACGAAACTATTTAGTCTGTGCATTGGTTATAAAACCTGGAATAAAAAATAAAAAAAAAAAGAAAATAACACTAAAAAAAATAAATTCCATACATATCGTTATATCAATTGCTTACATAAAGAATTAAATTTTCAGTGATTATATTTAGAATGGAAAATATTCCCTTACAGTGGCTTGGTGGTAAGATTAATTCTTTTTTTTATAATGAATAATATACCACTGATATATTATAACATGCTGCCAATGTGCTATCAACCAGCTTCCCAGCTCAGAGCTGCAGGGTCCCAGATGTGGCAATGTTCATTAACAGTAGCAGTTGGATAATTTATCAACCAACCGATGCACAGTTTCACATCTCTCTTTTGTAATTCAAGGGGGACCTTCCCCTCTGGTCCACTCCGACTCTGAGTTTAACCCCTCAGCAAAACTTTTACACTATCTTTGCAAGAAGGTCTAATCCACACTAAATATGCTAATCAAGAAATACCTCTAGGGCATTTTGTGATCATCTTGGTTGTACATATATGCTAAATTTGCAGCTTTCAGTGTTATCTTCACTGAGAAGTCACTGTCTCTGCTCTATGAAATGCCATTTGCTTTGTCCTGTAAAACAGGCAGGTTTTAAACATACTATTTTTTATCAACAAGCACAGGCTGGGAGATTAGCCCAGAAGGGCACATTCCATACAGGCAAGACGGATGCCCCATCTGAACACTTTGACCTCCCAATCAAGAGACATTGCCACAAATAATTTGGTGGGGAAGGGGAAAGGAAGCTGAGGAAAAGTGTCCACCCTGCCAGCATCTCCACCCAAATGTCCACAGTGCACACAGAGAATGCCCCAGATGTGAGATCCCTGTGATGGATAACGGTGGAAGTCCATCAACTTTTGCAGCTAGCCTTCTTTTTTATTGTGAGGTCCTCCAGAAAGAAGAGTGTCAATAGGAAACACAGATGGGGTGAGTCCCAGCAGCACTGTGGTGTGTGCTGCCAGATAGTCAGCAAGAAGCCATAGCCCCAGAGAAACAGATACATGACTCTTACCCAATGGTCTTGTGCTTCGCTGGAAAACCCTCTGGGATCTGCTGGCTTTGGGAGAGAAACCTTGCTTTTTCAGGGTAGGAAAAACCTGCTTGATCCCATGGACAAATTAAAGAAATATCTGCTAGTGAAATCTCATAGAATTTCCCTTTGATTGATACCTTTTATTGTAGGATTTTTCATAGACCAAATAGAGGTTTGTTCCTTGGCTTGAAATCGCTAAAACTGTAAGACCACGTTATGCTGCATACAAATGCTGGAAAAGAGCACATCTGGGAACTGTGCTGAAAAAAATGGTGGATCTTCCTCCTTCTCAGGTCTTATTATGTGAGTTTAAGGGTCCATCTGGTGAGGTTCTGCACTGCCTGCACCCACCATAGGGCCTGGGTGCTGTGGGCTGATGGGCTCCAGTGTCAGGTACCCAGCACCTCCAGGCTGGACCCTCCTCCTTCTCCCAATAAAGAAAACACAAATCAGGGAGTTACACAGGGAAATGGCATGGAGGTTCCTTGTAGCTTTGCTCCCTCGCCACAGGTAGCAGCTGAAGATGGGGCCCTGTGCACTAAAACAGACCTCTCGTAAATATTTCATAATCCTCAGCTAGGCAAAAAATGCCTGCCACCACCCTTTGCATTCCTAGTATTTAAAGGGTCACTAATCAAGCAGTGAACTTACCTTTCCAACAAATCTACATACCAGACAACCAATATTCATCGGTGCTAGCAATACTCTTTCCCCCACCTGCCCAGCATGTGAATGCAAGGCAGACTGTCTCCCTCCTCACTGGGGATTAGCACAGCCTGGGCAACGAGTCCCGAGGACGGACAAGGGTGAGCTGTGTCCAGCCCCCCCGGAAAAGGGTTTGCAATTGCCACCAACTGGCACAGCAGGTACAGTAGTGGCAAGACTAGGAAGGGTTAAAGTTTTGTCTGTGACACTGAAATTGAGGCCAGCTGTAGGTCATATTCATGTCCCAGTCACAGGAAAATGAACCTGTGAGACAGAACCTAATTATCTGCTAAACCAAAAGCCAGTCTCAGTTCAATAACTTACGACAGAGCTGGCAGCCAGATATAGCGTTGCCATGGTAACGCTGAAAAAAAAAATCCACTGCAGTAGAGAACAAGAAGGAAAAGAAGGAGACTGTAACCCTAAATATGCTGTAGCCATTTGATCTTGGACAAGTGGATATGTCTAAAGAGCCAGATTGCTACAACTGTCTATCTACTTTAATATCCTCTATAATTACTGAAATGAAAAATGCAATTACAGTGTGCTCTGAGGTAAAAACCAGGAGTAACCAGCTAACTGGGAATTAATTTTAGAGGGAACAATATCGGCTTCTTTTCCCTCTCAACGCACATGGACTGAGAAATATGTGGGGGCTGGAGAGCAGAGGCGACTGCTTCCTGCTAGTCCAAAATCACTGCATGCCAATCAAACCCTCGGTTTTCTCTATCATCTTCCCCTCCTCCTTCTTCTCCCATCCCCAATCCATTACTCACAAGGGGAAAGTTGAGAAGAGCAAAGCACTAGAGATCTCACTTTGGAGACCATGTCTGAACTATGTGAAGTTATGGGTGACACAACTTTAAAGCTCTCAGCAAAATGTCCTGAGCATGGCCCCTTACATAAGACATACAGCAGATCACAGTGAAGCCTTGCTCCTGGGAGTCATGGGACGAGGGATCTCATCCTTCCAGCATTCTCCTATTTGGAGCTCAGCACAGCAATCCCAAGCACCACCAGCACTGGACCCCAGCTGAATCCTCAGCAGCAAAACAAAGGAGACCATTCTTGGAAGGCTTGCTAAGGTGGACTGGCACACACAGACATGCCAGCAGCTCAGCAGTGGACCACCACCACCACCACCCTGCTCTGCCAGGCTTCTGAGGCAAAAGTTCACGAAAAATCAGACACAAGCAAGTATCAAACATAAAATAAAACACGTTTCGAAATATATATTAAAAAACTAATATATATGTAGATATAAATATATACATGTATATGTGCACACATTGTTTACTGCTGTGGGGACCACAAAAATCTCTGATCATCTTGGTCAGAGATATGGATTTGATGTCAAAAAGGTCAGCAGTGATTTCGTGAAAGAATATACATCTGCTTATGTGTGTGCATGTTAAAGAGAGAAATTTAAAATGAAGCATCATGGTTAGAAAAATACAATTAAACCAAATAAACCAATTTTTTTTTCGGTTGGCATGTCTGTATAGGTGTTTGCACCTTGCTGCTGAGCTATCCGTTGCCATCCAGAGCAGCTTGCTGAACAGCGAGACTTCACCCCAGATGTTAGAAACTGCATGGTTTCAGACTCTCACATAGGCATGCTATTCAAAATGTTCTTGTCATTACAAATTTTATGAGACTTCTAAAACAATAATAGTATTGCAGGGGGTTAGGATTGCAAAATCATTTCCAACCTGAGAGTGTGATTAGGAAATATTATTGTCCTCATATTTTTATTGCACAGGCTTTTTTTCTTCTGACTGGGTAAGTGAAGTCCAGATTTGGCAATCCTTTTTCAGAAAAAGCTCTGATTCTAGTAATAACGCTGTCTGAATAAGAAACACTTACTTACGTATGGCGCCTTCTGAAGTCAGTTATGTATCAATTGCTACTGCACAGTGATATAAAGTAACGGAAAAAAGGAAAATTCATTCAGCAATGTTATTGTTGTTTTTTGGTTTGTTGATTGGGGGTTTTTTTGCTTTAACCCTCCCCCCTAAAACCCACAAAAGTCCACAGGCAACATATTGTGTAGATCTCCATATAGTTTGAGACTAGCATCGTAATTTTGTAAATACTTACCATCAGTACCTAGTCCGGTGGGAGGTTCAGCTGAGGTGGTAGACGTGTCTGGTATCTATAGAGAATTGGAGCATGACCTTTCTATACATGCACAGGTTTTGTCAGCAGTAACAAAGATCAAAGGGGAACCATGGTATTATTTTCAATAAGCCAGCCTGACACTTGACATAAGTGAGGTCTGCTAAAGTCAGTGGGCCTGAACCTGATTATGCTGGTCATGAATTTGGCCTCATTTCATAATGGAAAATATAAATGACCTTTGCTTTTCTTTCACTGAGCTCTGATTTTCTGAAATGTTAGCAACTTTCTCTTCAAGCAGCCCTAGAATGTGCTGAGTCTCTTTGAATTGTGTAAAGGATTTTTAGGAAAAATTTACTCTGTAACTGCTGGAAATTGGCTTTAATGCACTGGTTTTCAGCTTTCAAGGATCTAACTCAGTAAACTGATAACGCACTTTTGAGAGAAATTTTCTAACAATGCCTCTGAATCTTACAAAGAACTCTCTCATAGGGAAGTCAAAGGCACACAAATAATGCAAAAGAAAAGAAAAACTACTGGGAAAAGGTAACACTCAGTTCAGCACAGGGAAGAGAAATTCTGCTTTCATTTAAAAAAGCAAAACAAAAAATATACTGGTCTTCAGACACGGGACTAGGAACAAAATCTTGACTTTGCTACTCACATGTATTTGTTTTCCATCTGAGTCTGCAGACACTCTGAGACAATATGTCCCAAGACAGAGGACTGGCTTTTCCCTCTCAATTACATGGATCTGGTGAGGAAAGACAAGCTCATACAGGGGCTGAAGCAAAAGAGAGTCCCCATGTGGATTTGGGGTACCGCTGCACAACAGAGTTGCCTCTGTTCATTGTGCTTCTGGTAGGGCTACTCTTCTTACCGGAGCTTTTTTGAGACAGGACGCAACCATCCTCACCTGTGATGTTAGTGGCACATTTATCACCAAGAAATCCCTAGACTGTATACTTTAAACTGCTGATTTCAGCTATGAAAAGGGTAAACTAGAGTACTGACATAGTACATGTTTACGCAGCTGAAATCCAAACGTATGCCTCAGTGATCTGCTGACATTTGTAGAAGACAGTTGGAAAAGATTAATTAATGAAAAATAAGAGCACTATTTTGTCGTGGCAGAAGCATTAGAGAGAGCTGCTGATTAAAGAGTCTATTTTTTAACCTCAACATTAAAAAAATAAAGAAGAAAGTAAAAAAAGAGAAATTCTGATCATTATAGCAGTAACAGTGGTCAAAGACTGGCTTACAAATACTCTGGCTTACATAAAACTGAGCACCATGCAAGTATGCACTGACGTATTTCACTGAACTATGCTTTTATTCAACTTCCTCCTGAAAAAATAAACTCCAAAAAATTAAACTGGCTGCAATAGTCACACTTTAAGTATTTTAAGAGAGGTATCTTTCTAAACAAAATATGTAGCTTGTGAAGTTCATGAGTCCAGTGGAACAGGATAGGTAACACAGGACTCAGTTTCTTATGTGTAGGCATCTGTTGCCCTTTGTGATGCCTTGGAGTATCTGAGACATTGTCCTGGGTTCAGCAGCAGCAGTCAGTTTTTCTCCTTCTTAGTAGCTGGTGCAGTGCTGTGGTTTTGACTTTTGGCCTGGGAATAATACTGATAAAGCTGATGTTTTCAGTTACTGGTCAGAATGTTTACCCTGACCAAGGACTTTGTGAGTCTCATGCTCTGCCAGGGAGGAGGAGAAGCCGGGAGGAAGCAGAGACAGGACATCTGATCCAAACTAGCCAAAGAAGTATTCCATACCACAGCACATCATGCCCAGGGATGTAACTGGGAGCTACCAGGAAGGGCACGTCCTCTTTTCTGTTGGGCTCTTTTCCGGTGGGCGGTATCGTATTCTCTTCCCTTGTTATTTCCTTTATCATTATTATTATTGGTGGCAGCAGCAGTGATTTGTGTTATACCTGAGTTACTGGACTGTTCTTATCTCAACCCGTGGGAGTTACATTCTTTCGATTCTCCTCCCCGTCCCTCGGGGGGGGGGGGGGGGGGGGGGGGAGTAGAAACTGAGTGGTTCTAATTTACGGCCTGGGCTTAAACCACGACAGACATCTATATGAGGCTGGAAGATATGTTACACAGTCTCTATGAACTTGCAGTCTTTTGGAGTGGCACCAGTAGGATGCCCTCAGGCAAATGGCATGAGACATCTTTAGTTTCTCTACATTTTCTAACACTTGACTGTACAAAAACTATGTGTGAGCCCCAGACAGGGTGTTCCACAGAGCAGAGGCAGAGACAGTTAGGCTTTGCACTCCAAGGATTCCTGCATGGCTGAGCAGACTGATGCCCCACACCTGTCCAGAGAGTTTAGCAGCCTCAGCTTGGTGCTGCACCAACCACCTCACTGCACAGCCTGGTTAGAAATATGCACTGAGTGCAATGGTTACTTAGACCAAAAGCTTATTTGTTTTCTGAACTGACTATAAAGCAGAGAGCTTGCTTTTCCATTGTCTTGTGTAGCTATATACGCCAGAATCAAATACAGGAAAAGTGCTGCACCCTTATTTTACAGTTTAAACGACTAGGCAAAGGGGATAGGACTGAAGTTGTCTACTGCATCCTAGTAGACAAACCATCTGTATCCAAGCCTGCCTTGAAGCGTAACATTCCCCACCAGCCCTTCCCTGCTGGTGAGCACAAGGTCAGACATGGAAATCTATGTAAGAAAATCCAGTATTGTACAGAGAGGGGGGTTGGAAGTACATGATCTTAAGGTTCTTTCCAACCCTAACCATTCTATGATTCTATGATTCTACGATTGGTGACCCCAGTGCAGAACAACTAATATTAAATTCTTACTATGCAGTCAGGCCTGAAAGAAATATCAAGTAATTAAATGAATCCATTTTGATTGGCCTCATCAACCATGTTGTAGTACATCCTAATAAAATGACATTATACAGCAAAGTAGCTTTACTTGATCTAATCCTCCTAAAATCAGCACTTACTATTAGATGTTAAATTTTGGTTCTGAAACAAGAACTCAGTGACTGTCTTAAAAAAAGGGACTGTGAATTACTTCAGATAGAATGTTTAGTAAAGTCATAAAATTTACAAATTATGATGCTATAGTTACTTTAAAAAATTCACGTACAATCTACATGAATTATCCAATAAATCTGCTATATTAACAGCTAAAATCTCTGTTTAAACTAGACATTCAAAATTTAAACTCATGTTCCATTAAAGATATGCCAGGATAGTTCTGCATCATGTTAAATGATACACAGTGAGGCCACTATTTTTGTTGCAGATTTTAGATCCTGAGCAAAGTAACTAAACATCATATTTCTTTGCTTAAATCTAAACAGAGCCTTTCAGTGTATTAATGTAGATGATATAAAATCCTTTTCCAGAGCTCGTATTCTACTTTGATTCATTCTTCAATGTAAAATTTTCATCTTGCTCTTGAACCTCGTGGTTTGGTAATTATGATGTTCTGATAAGGCTGCTACAGGGAGAAATGTCTTCCAGTGTGCATTATACTGTCCTTTGTGTAATCTGGGGATATGTTAAGTACAAAAGGATCAAGCTTATAGATTGGAACTTTTGGGGAGTTAAAATAGCTTAAGAAGATGTTTTGTAAGGATGGTGGTCACTTTTCAAAACATTTGAATTTGCTGATGACATCCTAGCAGCTGAAGCTAATGACAAAAGCTCCCCTTGAATTTAACAAGGCCAAAGCATTCCTTCATGCAAATTACAAGGCTGCAAGATGCCTCTGTCTTCCAGGGCACGAATTTTCACTGATAAAAAGAGTCTTGAGAACATCACGTACCAAATGTCACAGTTTGGATATGATATACCTTAAAATCTCTCCATTGTAGAGAACAGCGTGTGTCTGGAAAAGTTTGCTGATAAGCTATATGTATCAGAAAAAAACATTGGCTCCAGGTAAAATCCGTCACAGAACTGCACATTGCAAATTCTACCTGGCAAGAGAACACTTAGAGAAAAACAAACTAAGTGAGCATAATGATGAAGGTTGCGTACAGGTGTTGTGCCTTGGAAGTCCATGCAAATCACTTGCACAGGGCTCCAACATTTCTTCAGTCCTCCTCAGTTGCAAATGGATCTGCAGAACATGAAGATATTTGTACTCAAGGAAAGATACAATTGCTATGATACCAAAAGGATTCATACAATTAAAGCAGATGTAATTAAGCAAATGCACAGCAGAAAGGAAAGAAATTCTGCCAAGGGTGTTTAAACAGGTTGGCACCACCCATTAGTCCCGGTGTTATAGTCTGAGGGAGACAGGAAAACACAACAGACAAGTATTGCTATTCTTGGCCTGATTTTTGCCTTTTCCCTGGGCATGTGCTAGTGTCTGTTGTCAGAGAGAAAAGACTATGGTCTAGATGCTAGCAATTTGCTAGATTGTTAGCATTTCTTCCTGCACCAGCACCCTATCTTTTGCTGCTGATTAAGATGTGCTGTGATAAAGCCAATGGGCAGTGTCTAGATGGCACACACCTACTGCCTTTGAAAGCCATTTGATGCATGAGGGCTGTGTTACACAGGCATGGTTTTAATGAGGTTCTTATGGGGTTTTCAGGAGTATTGTGCAGTACGCAAGAGAGACAGAAAGAGAGAAAAATCCTTACCTTTGATTTCACACCTGTCGCTATAGATGCAGTCACGTTTCACACGGTCCTGTTTAAGGGGCTGAAACATGGAATGGCCATCAGACATTTTTAATCTTCTGTATACTAAGGATGTTTTTACTTTTTCAACTTCACACAGGAATATATTTGTTGGCAAATTTAGGCACGGCTTACTCATTTGGCTTACATTCTCATATGTGTATTACATTATGCTACCTTCCCCTGCTTTTTTAACCAGTGTCCTCCGGGTTGTTTTGTTTTGCCAAGAAAAAAAAAAAATCTGCAGTTTTGCAGTGTGGTAGCTCCAGATGTGACAATTGGAAAGAATATTTCCAGGTCATTTTTTTACCTTCAGTCACTGAAAGTCTGATGCCACCTCAAAGCTTTCAGCTGGGGCAATGACTACATGCACTATTTCGTCTGTGAACAACGGAGCTGCTCCCATTGACAGCCTACCTCCAAAAGGGCTGTTGTGCTACATATCATGCAGTTGTAGCAAAGCAAGTTTTTGGTGGTATTTACTTACACTTATTCATGCAATAGTACTGTGGGTGCTACAATCACAAAGCTCATTCCACTCCTTCCTCAAATGAAGAATATCTTGCCATTACAGTATGTTCTTCCAGAACAAGCAAAAGAAAAAAAAAAACAAAAACAAAAACAACTCATCTCAAAACAAACCAAAAAAAAAAAAAGGCAAATTTAATTCCATTTGTGTGTTGTGGTGTTTTTTTTTGTACTCAAATGCTAAAAAATGCAGCATAGATTTTTAGACATTCTGAGCCAGTTTGGCTGCAGAAAAGCAGTTATAAGCATGAAAACTTATTGCACAATATGTCCTGGTCTTTACCAGCACTGCCACCCATTTGGAGCACTCCACAGGCATTCACATCCAGGGGAGCAGGGCTGTGAGATCACGTGCTCTGAGCCATGCCTTTTCTTCCTTCTAATGCAGGCTAGCTACTTCCTGTGGAGGTGGTAAAAAGATAAGGTAGTTCAGGTTGCAACATCAGCCAAAGGAACTGTGCCCATCACCTTCAACAGGCTGTCAAAAAAGGGAGTTTCTTTTCTGTGCCTATGTGTAACCAGGTCCCATGATACACTGCTTACACACTCTTGTTTCTGTAATTTTGAACTGTACATAGGAATCTAAATTCATTGTGTAACACAACTAATCCTTTATCAAGATCATGAAAATTCTGAATAAGACACAAAAAAGAATAACACCAGGTTTGGAGGAGTATCCCACTATTTGTGAAATGAAATTGATTTCCGTTCAAATCAGGTCTTTTACTCTTCTTGAAAATGTCAAGGTGTCAGCCTTGGCCGTTACTAAACTGTGATTTATAGTTGAGACAAAGTGATAATACTCAGGTGACTGTCTGGAACTGTACTGCTGTGTCTGGAAGGGCTACAGATGACAGCCACCTCTTTCTTAACCAAATTGCATTGCTTATCTAAGATCAGTCTTTCCTCACCCCTACTTCCTAAACCCTTGATAGCAAAATGATAAAACATATAGGCTTGATGATTTACTGAGATAAGACAAACAAGCCTTGTGAAGCGAGTAGGTTACAGAACTTTGGTGAAACACATTAAAAATAATCCTTTAGCTAACTATATCCTAGCTGTTTGGATGAATACCTGTAAAATGTGAGACTGATTGCCTAGTTTCAACACATGGGTATGTTTTAATCCATCTGTACGATCTATTTCTGTAACTCGAGTATACTAGAAGCACAGAAAATGCTGAAACCACGGAAGTTTTCAAATAGTAAGCATACTACAGCTGCTGTCATTTCCTTCTGAAACTAAACACAATGTATTCAATAAATATATTAATGGAGGTTAAAAATCACCTGGATAATATTTAATCAAACACTGATAAACTAATTCTGTTATTTCTCCTATTTACACGAAGTTTTGTTTGAATAAAGGCAACAGAAGTACTAAGCAGTCTAGGTGCTAAACTCCTACTAATTTTAGCTGGAATTAGGCACCTTCAAGTAGTTCAGACAAGCCTTTTTCAAATCTGTTTCTCTCTTTATTCCTTCAGCTATATTTGTGGTCTTACTATAGCGAAGGAGAGAATAAACGGTATATATGAGTAAGTCAAACAAAATACGAAATACTAGACAACTAATAATACCATTCCTGACATCATATTGCTTGTTCTAGTGTTAGTATTTGCAGAGGATATTGACAAAATGGGAAGGGTTCAAACAAAAGCAAGCAACATGATCTGATCTTCCCAAAAACCTAAATTACAGTAACACAGTGAAGACAATCTCGTTAGTTTTTCAATGAAAACGCTCAGAGGCAAAAGCAGATGACCATTTAGATTGTCAGGAAAAGTTTCAGTAGCTTGAAGTTGATGCTAAACAAATTCCAATTGGAAATAAAGCCTATGTTTTTAATAGTGATGTAATAGACTACAGAGACATTCTTCCTAGGGTTATTACGGATTTGTTCCCATCCCAAGTCCTAAATATACACCCTAACCAAACAGTGTTGGTTATTATTATTGGTGTTGATGTGGGAGTTGTTTGGTGAATGCTTTGTCATGTTTTATGCAGGAAGTCAGACTAGATGATTGAGTTTGCCTTGGCAGTGAACATGTGATATTTCTGCTATGCATGGGAGACAGAAGGGAGGAGAGCAAGGAAGGAGGTAAAGGGGAAGAAAAAGGAGGGAAGGAAAGAAGACAATGTATGTCTGTCTTGCCCAGTGCATGTAAGGTGCAACCCTGGTGTGGTACCACGTTTCCTGGTTCCACGAACTGCAGATGGTACCTAGAAGCAAAGAAGATATAGGATGGCATTCAGCCACAGGTTTTACCACAGGACAGGAGACGCTGCAAGTCATATAAGAAGAGTACAGCGGATACTAAGGTCTGCTGTCACTTCATAATCCAGACGCCAGCTGAAGGATACTTTTGCTATAGTAAAATCATACAGAATTGAGACACACAGAAGACTGCTTTACAGAAAACTGCTGACTCCAGCCACTCTTGGTGGAGCTACTCCTTAACACGTTTCTTTTTTTCTTACTAGCTGTTGCAGAAGATCATTAGGACCATTAAAAATATTATCTGAAAAAAAGTAAATGTGGATGCCAATATAAAGTTGAAAAGTCTCGATGGAGACTAGATGAATATTGGAATGTGAGATCACATAGCTTGTTCAGACACGTTCTTCACAGCCACAGCAACAAGTTACTGTGAACACCCAAAGAACAAACAGAAGAGAAAGGGTTATAAAAGAAATGTCTAAAATGTCCACTCAAGCTACCACAGTAAATCATGACCTACTAGCCACTGGATGCTTTGCTACTATTTGTGTTATACTGTGGTCTCGGAGCTCTAACTAAAATCAAGGTCCCACCATACTAGTCGCCGTGCTCCCAGTTAGAAAGTGGCGGTCCCCACGTGAAAAAGCCCATGATCTGCCTGGGCAACACAAAGCAAGTGTCAGGGAGGGAAAATAAAGGTTGACTCACTGAAATAGAGCTCGACGGAATTGTCTGCACTCATGCTGTGTGCCAGGAAGTGACCCTAAATCTTTAGCCATCAATGCAGCAAAGAACACATAGGCAGGAGTTTGGAAACATTTGAAAGGTTTTAAAAAATGTTAGTTATTGCATGTAGTAATTTTGATTTCCCACTAGCATTTAGGAAACGATTACCAAATTTCATAAAACCAAACTGCAGCCTTTGGAATTTAATAATTCATAAAAGCCTACCAAACCTCAATACTCAAATACTCGCAATACTCACAAGAAATCTAACCCCCTGAGTCAGGCAGGAGAGGTTTCCAACATTGCAACATTCCAACCTGTTTCACTTTAAATATCCAGCTGTTGTTTTAGAACTGGGTGCCCCAATGACTCCTAAAACATCAATATTTTGACCATACACTGTGGTCCAGAAAGAAGCATAATTTTGAGACTTAATATCCAAAATAACATGCCAACATAATACACACGAAAAAAGCATGGTCTCCTAGGTTTATTTAAAATCTAACAGTAAATCTAACTCCCTGAATACTTCACTGTGTTATATAAATACATGAGCAGGAGCTATAAGCACTGGATATCCTCAGACTTGTAAGCAATCTTCCTAATAAAGAGATGAACCCTCCACTTACAAAAAAAGCTGCAAATCTCCTTACAAAATGGCTGTGCTGGCCATTTCACATGCCAGGCTTGCTAAAAGCTGATGGCCATGCTGCTGGGGCCCTGCACAGATGCGGAGGGTGAGGTGCTGTGCAGGACGGCAAGCACTGCAAGCCTGCTGTGAGGGTCTATGGAGCAGAACTGCCTTCCTGCCTGCAGTGTGCCTGAAGCAGGGCTTGGCTCCTTGAGAATGACTGTTTGTCAAAATTTCCGGAAATATGAATCCAACTAAATGCTGGTAGCAAATATTTCATGCACATCACTAGCAGAAACTACCTGTGATGAAGAGAGCAGCAACAATACCATAGCCTCCAATGCCTGAAATGACAGTCATTAAATCTGATGTTCTACAAATGATTCTCTGTTCTGACCGTGTGGTGGTCAGGGCTATCATGCTATTTTCTGGAAGAAAATGAACAAGAAGAAGAGCTTTATCTGGAAAACTGCAACTAACAACCTAATATATAACTTCTGACAAGTGGTGATTTCTGAATAGCGCCAAGGGAGGGGATGCAGATTCTGCAGAAAGTTACAAGTAGGACCATTTTATATGTCCTTCATGTTCAGGACAAAGAACTGCCAATGAGAAAAATGCAAAAATTGGGAGCAAGGTTAGTTCAAACTCTTAGAAGAATGAAGCTGGCATCTTGTAGGGCCTCACAGTAGAGCTGTGGAAGAGACTGAAGCAAAGAGATGATTACTATGGTGGAAGAGAAGGTGAGAGGTAGCAGCTGCTCGCTAGTAATATTGTGATTCTATTTCACAGAATAACCTTTAGCAGAAGAAAACAACCAACTTGTCCAATTCTCTGGTGTAATTATACCAACAAAATCTATGTATACATAAATTTTAGAAGGAGAGAGAACTAGAAATCATGGGAAGATCCCACAATCAAACTTATTTCTAGACACAAAATTGTTTCTTTCACATCAAAGGCAGTATGCACAGAATGCAGAGGAACAGACAGTGAAGCATGAAGACTTTTCTCTGCTGTCTCACTTCTATGAAAATCAGTACATAAATTGGATAGACAAAATCTACTTCTTTACGCGTTGAAGATACCCTCTTCATCTGATTTACCTTCATCTGATGGAGATGCTTTGAGTAAAAGGATGTATTATGAAGAAATTTATTCTGCTAGGAAAGACTTCAGTTTGAAATTAAATCCTGTGCTAAACTTTTCAACAAGTATCTACCTTCACTGAAATCTTTTCACGGCCCCGCTTATTTCTACTTTAAACTTCTCACTTTATTGTACTTTAAGCTCCATCAGTGAATGTAAATGGGGTTTCACTATATGTTTAGTGCATTCAAGCATTCTTTGTTACAGTTCCCACCCTGCCGCATTATGTGAGCTCTGCCACGGAAGTCCAGCAGTCGGTTTGTTTTCTGCTATTAATAAAAGAACCTACTTTTCCCCACTTCTTTGAAGAAGTTGAAAAGACTACATGTTAGAGGGGGAGGTGGTGGGGAACAGACTCTGGTGTAATCCCCAAACGCAAATGCTGTCTAGATTAGAAACCTCCCTGAAGAAAATTTACAAATGCTAAGACTGTGCTTTTTGTGTGATGAACACTAGAGCAATAACTTAGCCACATACTGGGTCCTGCCTAATGCTTAAGGAGCCTACTAGGTGAAAGGAATTAAATGAGAAAAAAAAAAAAAAAAAAAAAATCTTCCAGTTGGCTCTGTGCCAATGCCATCCAATCCTTTCAATATCCAGTGACTTACTTGTGCAAGGATTTTCGTACGTATTTCAACACTAAGGTATATTAATATAATACTTAGGAATCTGTTAAAATAAAATAATAATAAAAAAAAAAAAGCCAACAAAAAACAACACACAAATGGGATTTACACATTGCCAGTGTTTTTACATAGTCCAGGAAAAGCTTAATTAAAGGGGTGGGATGTGTCTCTGCTGAATAGCTGTTTTTCCTTCATACCTTCCCATGCATGACACGCACACATCCAAGAAAAGAAGTTGGCGGTGGTGGTGGTGTAAGAAGAAATCCACCCAAAACCAGAACCAAAATTACCAGCCCTAAACTATTCAGCATAACCTTGTTGATTTACTTGGCCATTTAAATAAATGAATATGCTCCTTGTAGAGAATCACAGCCCCATTGTAACAGCTAGCAAGTACAGAATATTATCTGCCTTTTTCCCTATAGGATATTCATATTGTTCAAACTATCATTACAGCATCTAGTTTATCGTACAGTTACGACTAATCCTTAACTTCTAAATAATCCGGAACAGGAGTAAAGATTGCAATCTTAAAAGCCTACCAGATAAATTTTAGTCTATAATTGACTGGGTGATTCTGTGATTAATTTTACATCTTACTTAATAGGTCAAAGATGTTTATAAAGATGAAATAATTTTATCAGTGTTGATCCTAATTATGTTCACTAACTCTCTAAGGCTTCCATAGTGCATCCACTTGTTGCTACTTAGGCACTGCAACTAAACACAGCTTTGCAAATAAATTAATATGGGTAGATTCTGGTCAGAATATAACTCACCATGTAAGAATATCTCTCATGTTCATATCTCAATATCTCTACATGTTCAGGTAAGAATATTTCTCATGTCAAGGAAGGGAACGATGCAGCATCCAACAAACTCTGAAGATGCCTATTGTAATCATCAAAGAATGAAAAAATTTAACAAGGTGATGAATGTCTCAGATAAATTGTTTGGACAAAAACACTTTAAACGAACATAACAAAATAAATCTACTTTTATTTGGGCATTACAGGTTCAGGTGGCATTTTTATAGGATTCTAGATTTTATTTTCCTGTTACACATATTGTCTATCTGTCTACCTACTTTACAGACCTCAGGCAGAAGTCAGTCTTTCTTCTATTTTTTTATTTTTCATTTTTTTTAGCCAGTTCCTAAGAGGAGATGACTGCTTTTCAGTGTGAAATTAAGCACCCAGTCAGGAACTGAGCATAATCATCACATGAGCAAATCAAAAGGATGGCTACATTTAATGCCTACAGAAATTTTTTCCTGCACTGCATATTAACACACTGAAAATGTTATGTTAGCTAATCGTGAACGTGCTGATTTTCATTACGCATGGAAATGTAGAACATCTTCTGTTAAACTTCATTGACATTTTTCATCAAATGAATAGAGCAATGCCCTGAAATGTGATAATCGTAGATTCTTGTTATGCAACTTCAAGTAAAATATTCTTTCCTCTAATTCCAACAGTAATTAACTTGGATTGGAATTCCCCTGACTCATGTATCAGTCATGTATCAGCACTGTATTAATGGATCCTAGTGTTTATATGGTTTGAAAAGAGACCCTGTCCCATATATGTAATATTCTATTAAGGTGTTGAAGACTTTCAGGTTAATGCGAAGAACTGATCAAATCACCCCAGCTTGAGCTATAAGCATATTTTTTTGTTTGGGTTTAAACTGAAATAGTATCTTGTGGAAACTTAAAATGCTTCAAAATGAAGCTCTGGAAAATCGTTGCATCTCCCATGAAGACTAAAAAATATAGTAGACAATTATCATAATAAGAACCCAATTGTACATGGCACACAAAAGAGAAGCTAATACTTCCCTCTGCTTTTTGACTGATGTTTTGTGTGGCTGTAGCTAAACAGCCTGTTAAGTTGACAGTAAATTAGCAAACAATATGAGGGAGGGAAAAAGAGAGAAAATCATGCAGGGGTTAAGATGTTTATGTAAAACAGTGATTTTCCTTTTTAAAATTAAAACATACAAATAAGCTGGTGTCAGAGACTAAGGTGATCCTTCATTTCCACCGCATTGAGCAGGCTCACATCAGCAGCAGACAGCCGTTAATATATGCGTCTGGCTCAGTCTGGTCTACCAACTAGGAATTCATCGAATTGTTAATATCATTCCTTTTTTGTATGCACCACACATCATTTTCACTCTCTCTCTCTTTTCTCCCCCTTTGCAGGAGCTTGTGTTTTGGTTTTTTTGTTTTTGTTGTAGCACAAGCTGATTACTCTGAAATCACATTAAATAGCATTTAAAAGCATTTTGCACTCAAAGAACATAAAGCCATATAGAAATGAGAATATATTGAAATCTTGTACGTATAGCTAAGCATAGCATATTTGAAGATGATGCTTTCCAGTTATTTGTGTTAATAGAGACAGCTTTCATATACTGTCAATGTGTAAATAAGACTGCCTTCTGCATGGCATCTGTAAGCCTTGTCATGTAGTCCCAGGATAGGGAAACATCTTGTTGATCTTGGTGGGAATTCTGCCTGCTTAAAGATGGAGAGTCTTCCTGACTCCATCCACCTGTGCCCCACCGCAAGGAGTTCAGTGTGTACCAGAGTCTGGGTTTGCTGTGTTGAAACTGGAGAAGAGGAGGGAGGGAAAAAGGAAGGCTGCGAACCAACTTTTTCATCTCTATGGCAAGGGGCAGCAGTGAGTATGATGGGCAGTGAAGAGCCACTGGAGTTATCCCAATTCAAACAGTAATGCAGAGGCTGTACTGACTATTTACAGCTTTTGCTTTAGCACCAAATAAACCAGGTAGGGATTTTCTAATGACTCATTTTCTTCCCTCTCTCAGTGCAGAGTAGAACACACTTGAAATCTTCAGGCTGACAGAGACAGATGTTTCACACTACACTTTCACCTTCATTGTACGTACAGTATTAAATGTAAAATGAATTCAGAATGCTGAATGTGAACATAAGTAAAATTTCAATAAAAGTAAAATTTGCTGATTCAAAAATAAATGCAGTGAAACTCTTTAGTTTGTAAAGACGTGTGCATCATAGATTGGATTAAATGTATAAGGATTTTTATTTTGATTAATACTATGCATAGTTTAATTTGCATATTGTCATGTACACACACACAATACAGTTTTACCTTATTGCATAGCTTGAATGAACAAAATACTTCTTTACCTGATCAATATCTTAAATAGACCATTTTTGTACTGAAAATTCTCGTACATAATACATGTCACTGGCTACCGAAGCGCCTCGTAAGTGTAGCACCTAGGTGATACGTTTGCCTTTTATATACAGGTTCAGATCTACTTGTCTGAGATTGCCTAAATGGACGTCAATGTTGAATAACTCATGTATGTTAAAAAATTACCTCTGTGTCTGAATGTTTGAAAGTAACTCTTTTGAGTGTTCTTAGCATGTGGGATTGACAGTTTACAAAGAAAAGAATTGCATATTTACAGGAACTGTATCATCACTGTAATTGCTAAGGCAATATTTTTATGAGTATTTAAAGACTAATTATATCTTGAGTCACTTGAAAACTACATACAGCACATAGTTTCTGTCCCTTAAGAAAACAAGACAAGAAGAAAAAGTATTATACTAACAGATAAGAACAATTTATTTAAACAATAGTGTTGATGCTTACAATAAAACACAATTCTTTCCACACAAGTGGAAAAATATACTGCAACCAAAATACCACTTCTGAAATGATCAAATAGTTTAGATGCCTGATCTGTGTGAAGCCTTTGTCTCAGCGAAGTCTGATGCACCAATAAGGTCCTGCAGCATGTTGGGTTATAGACACAGGAAACAGAGAAAACTGACTCAGAACTAACCCACCTATAAAATATTAAGAAATACAAACAGGATTATGTGCTGGTTGATCAGAAATTCAAGTCTAATGAACAGTGCAGAATAACTTCTGTTCTTGCGAATTTTCTTATGCAAAGTCAGCCAAGTACTTAACACAGGAGGGACTACCAAAGCTCACTCTGTTTTTTGTTAGAGGGGGCAAAATGCAACAAGTGATGGAAAGAATAGAAGCTGAGTCTGGTGCTTAGAGTACTGACTGCTCAGTTTAAACTGAACAGGTACAAGAAATATGATTCTGTGTGCAAAGTGCTTTTAATGCTGTAGTATGATTTTTACACCAATATTCTCCATCAGTTCAAAATGTAAATTGAATGGGAAAATATTTTAAATGCCATATTGTGTTCTTACTTAGATAAAGACAAATGATGGCAACTAACTACAAAATAATCTTTGTCTCATGTTACAGGAAAAACTAGGCAACAGTTTTCCTGTAGACTGAAATCATTATTCAAACAATAGAATGATTGTTTTCTAGGCCTCAGATATCAGTGTTTATGCTTTATGTTTTAAAAGTTAATTAATGCTGTAACAATACAGCTGCAAGTATTCTGTGTTGGTATACATATTGTATATGCATACCATACATTGTATGTGGTAATTATTTGTCAGAATTATCTGTGATCATGATATTATCATTGAAAGACTTTTGCATCTTCTAATATCTGTTTTGAATGGGGTTTTTTTCTTTATTTTTTTCTTTTTTTGGGGGGTGGGGTTTTTTTCTGTTTTTTTTTTTTTTGTTTGTTTCTTAAGGCGCGAACTGGCATTCAGGTTAAATTTGAATTCTAAATGTAATATGACATCTAGTCCAGTTTTCTAAACATACAAATATGTAGCATCCTAATGTTGCACAATGGATAACTGCTTTTTTTTCTTTCAGGAACAGTTCTGCTGAGTAACATTTGAAATAGGTATATTTTGCTTTTCGCTTCCAGACAAGGAAAGCTCCTTTGGCTTTCTAAATTCTGTAGAGAAACAATCACAGTCCAAAGCTGCTGGTTCCCCTCCGCCTAGGTCCCAAGAGCCTGACTTGTGATTGTTGCTAAAAAACCTCACAAGTTAGGGTCTCAGGGACTAGGAAAAGTCCAATATGATCCAGTAGAAATCGTCTTCCAATAAATTGAATTGCTCAGTATTCATAATCGCTGTCAGTAAAACTTTCATTGCTATTGTTAAAAACACTAAAACAAAACAAACCCAAAACAAATCCAAAAAACAATATTCCCCCCAAAATTAACAACCCCTCCTTCCCCGCAAATCAACAATCCACAGTTTCAAGTAGGGGGCAGAAAAGATCAAATAAGCAGGCAAGATGCATACATACATTCAAACAATGTATCAGCTGACTGAGCAGACTTTTCCTATAGTCCTTAACTTTTGAAATGAAAAAACAAAGAACATGGGAAAAAAAAATCTGTTCACTGACTTGTCTTGCAAGTAGCCATATTATAATGCACCAGAGGGAAGCATCTAAAAATGGGTTAAAACCTGGTTCCAGCAGATTTCTACAGTAACAATTTTATTCTATTTCCCTTAATGCCTGAAAGAAGGATTAAATGCCTGTTAAGGAGTTTCTAATTGAACTAGTTCCCCATTATACTTTTAGTCCTACTGTTCAGGTGGGCCCTGGGTTACAGAGTACTTTAAACCCATTCACGATGCAAGGATAACCTTTGGGTGTGTATTCACTTTTTGCTTCTTCCCCACGTTCAACATTTAATCCTTCTACAGACTGACAGCAAAAGCTTCTTCCCTTCCAGTGGCAACACTAGCTTTCGCTCCATTAGCTGTAGAAAACATTGACATGCAGAGATTGTTGTCACTTGAACCAGATTACTCAAAGCACACATAACTCTCAAATACTGTCGATACAGTAGGAAGAAATGCTCAGATTTCCTGAATAATTTCGTTCTGAAGCCAAACACTTTTAATGGCACGACCACAATCCCAAATTACTTTTGCATTCATTCTCCTCCGATCTTTAGCCTTGTTTGTAGAATGAAAAAGAAAATTTCTACTTTAGGGACGGGATCCACAGTGGCTTTTTTTTTTTTTTTTTTCTCCATCAGAGCCCAGAGCAAAAGAAACAGCAGCCATAAAGGTCCTAGCCACTGGAGCAGAATCTGGCATAGAAAACTCAGTGCTCTTCGGGAAGCCGTTCAGCTTTAAAAAGGAAAAAAAAAAGAGAAGAGGGGGGAAAAATTAGAATCTCTGCTGGTCGAACAGGTGAATCATCCATTTACAAGAAAGCTGTTCAGAGTGCTCTGCTGAAGAAAAGATTTGCCAGTGCCCCCCACCCCCACCCCTGCCCTTCACCCTCCCCTCCAGAATGATACTTCAGATTTCAGAACATTATGGATTATTTAAAATATTATTTCAGCTGATGATATAATGCAACATTATATAAGAGCCGTTTCTTTGTCACTGTGCACCATTCAATCAGTTATGCCTCAGACACAAAATAGTTAAAAGAAACAAAATATATATATATGAGAGAGATATATATGTATAGCAGTCCCTAGATTTCATTTCATTTCTTTTTTTAAAGCTGATCATGATTTAACAAACAATTTTGACCACAGCCTTCAAATCAATAATTAGAATGAAAAATCTCTCCCCTCTATAAATATGACATTAACATAATTATACCACCCCCATCGCATAGACCCATCCTCTTTAGGGAATACATCTGATGCTCTGAAGATGGAAATCAGTCAGATTTTAGTTGCTCTCAAACGTACCTTTGCTTCTCACTGACTGACTGGCTTTACCTTCCATGCACACACACAGTCACTAGCACACACACGCGCGCACACACACACACACATATACACATGCGCGCGCACATACACACACACACGCACAAAAAGGCAAGGCAAAGCAGCGGATGCTGACTCAGAGCAGTTGTGTGTGGAGGGGGTGGTATCGGCTGGTATTTTCACTGCACTCATCATTAACATTAACTCACTCTCTAGCATCCACCCTCTCTCAGACCTGCTGGACTGCAGCATTTGCATGACGCTGTCACTCTAGCCCTTGTGGGTCAGATGTTAGAAGAAAAAAAAAGCCTCAAGGCTCTCATAAGGAATGCCTTCATTTCTTCCAAAAGGTCCCTCTTCTTATTTTTCCACCTTTCTACTTCCTCTGTTGCTGTGTCTCAGTTGTTTGACATCTTTCCGGAAGAAAATGTCTTGAGCTGCAATAAGCCAGTAGTCAGTCGGTCCTCCCCTCACCTCACACTCCTATTCCCACCCCCTTTTTTTCCTAATCAATAAGACAGATCTCCAAATGCAGTTGTGAAAACAGTCTCTGACACACAGACTTTCATCCTCGATCCTCTGCCTCAGGAATAGCAGGCAACCCAGGCTCACACGTGATGTCGAGAGAAATAATGCCAGTAATTCTTGAACAGTCTTAGGAGTTTATTCTACGCCTTCTTCATTTTTTCTTTGCTTGAATAAATACCAGTGGGAAGGACACACTAGCTCTCAAAGGCTACAAGGATTCATTTCTTCAGCAAATTATGAGCATTAAAAAGACTAATATTAATCGTCCTCAAAATTAATGCTATATTTCCCCCATCACCACTCATTGTGCTCTTTATAAGTAGGAATTGTCTCATAGCCAAAACACTGCTAGGGTCTGAATCACCATTCACTGTGCTGAAATCGTGAGTTTCTGGACTTCAATTGGCATTTAACAGGACTAAGTAATTTTTTAATCTTTTTTATTTATTTATTTTAGACAACTTGATTAAAATAAAATAAAAAATAGAAGCTGCTTGTGTCAGAGGGAGCACTGCAAGAGAACAATGGCAATACACCCGCATCACCACACCGAGTACTGAAAGTGCATGTTTGAGCCACACTTGTGTATTTATCTGGAGGGTATTTGCTCCGTATTGGTAAAGAAGTCTGTGCACATACATGTACATTGAATATACACACATACACACAAACTCAAGACACATATATGAAATATACAACACAAAACAAAGCACAAAGTCTGTTAACTGAAATACAGGCACAAGTTGTCCGACAGGCTACGAAAATCCACAGAGCATAATTATTGTGTGCATTTTTACCTTGTTCCTTTGTTCTTAAGGCAAGGGACTTTAATGACTTACGATGTTGACAATCTTTCGGTTTTTCCCTTTTTACGCCAACAGTATTTGGGAATTATTTTTCCAGACAATACCACACCACTGTGATTCGCGGTATGAAAATTATTTACCAGAGGAGGGAGGGGGGATGGGACAGGTGATACGCAATTCGCCAGCCAATTCTCAGAGCTGCCTGGTGCCGTAGGAACTCCCGGCAGGTCCCAGGATGCAGTGCTACACCGCAGCCCAGGCTCAGGTAGCTGTCTGGCAACCTAACGGTGGCAGCAAACGTGAAGGGCATCTGCTCGCAGGAAAGGTCCAAAAGAAAACACTGCGCAGACCCAAAGTAAAGAAAGGAAGCCAGAATGCTAGGGTACGCGCCCTAAGCCCAGTTAGAATGCACTTATGACCAGCTGTCATGATGGTAATTAATTTTTTAGGAAAAGGATGGTGGAAAATAGACAATTAGGAAACAGTTAAGTTTGTAATCTCAGAGAAAGGGAGAGACGGAGACAGACACACACCCACAGAGACAGAGACAGACAGTGAGCAGAGAACGCCAAGCATGAGACAACAAAAACAAGACTGAATTCAGATTTGGGGAATTATAAAAAAACCAGGATAACAGCATTCAGCTTAGCATTTACTGAGGTATAACAAAAAAAATTAACACATGCACAGCCTGGCTTAAAATACTCATTGCCATCAATAGTCTGTGACGGATGCCGGCTTCTTACTGCTATACGTACATTAGATTGGTCATCGCCTCTTAATCTCCTTTTGCTCAGACCCATCCATTTTTTTGCTGCTCCAGCATCTATGCCCTTTATGCTTTTTTTTTCTGTATAGTTACCCACAATACCCTGGATAAATTAATGTCATGACCTCGCTATGGCTATCAGACAGAAAAAAAAGTCTACGATTTTAATAATTGAGCGTGTGCATACAGCAAACTGCCTACAGATCACCCAGATTTGTGGACTGCCTCCAAAAGCAGCCTTTGCTAGCTCTGCGAATCAGAAACAACAGATGCAAATACTAGCCACATAACCCAGCTCTCTGCCTTGCCTTTCTTTTTTTTTTTACAAACCCACCCTTTTCAGTCTGCACCATTTCACGTTCCCTGTGTCTGCCCCCTCAACGGTTAAAAACATTAGCCTGCGGAAATTAGAAGCTTTTGAATAAAAGCATGAAGATGAGGGAAAATTATAAATGGTTCCAGATTCTGGAAATTTATATCCAGACAATGAGCAGGGAAGAGTACCCAGGTTCAAGTGCTGAGCCTCACTCAGGAGCACCTCTGGGGCCATTGGGACTGCAGACTAGATTAAATCAATAGTAGTCTGAAACGAGATGTCGTAATCAATCAGCTCAATTACCACTGTCATAGATCTGGGCTTAAGGTCTTTCCTGATTCCACTCTTCTAATCATTAACCCTTATACATCCTCAGAATAGGAAATCACACTTGCTCTGGTGCCCTACCTTTCAGATAACCAAAATTTAACTTAGCACTTTGCCCTCATTTTCGTTTTCCCTATTTAAATAGTATGAGAATGGGTCAGCAAGAAACATTTTTAAATGCGAAAATGGCAAGGTTAGATGCACTCCTTTAAATGTACCTATTATATATTTGCTGCTGTGCGCTTATATATTATTATGCCTCCGGGAGTGGCTGGGTGGATCAAAGACTGCTGTTTAATTAACATTCAACTCAGCTGTTTCCTTGGAGATTAAAAATAGAAGACTAGTTGAATTAAACTGAAGCTGTTTACTCCTTTTACTAATCCAATATTACGGAACTCTTCTCTCAAACTAGTTAGGAGCAACTTGTTCTGGTTAAACCACTAGGAAAATCCGTTTTCAGTTTAAGGGTAAGCGCAAAAAAGTTGGAAAGACATTTTCGTATGCATGTTTGAATCTCACAGAATTGACCATTTACATTTTGCATATACAGTACAGTAAATTCTCCTGCAATGCAAGGAGAAAAGAACCATTTAGTTTGAATATGAGCAGAACCACTTTGAAATCTTGACTGTAATTATTATTCACTGTATGAAGATTAAATGTCATCTATTTAACTTCTTTTTATTCCTATGCAGGTCCTGAAAAGATTTAAAAGATTGTCATAAAAATGCTCTGGCAACTGTCACAAATCCTTCTCTCAGTTTCTCAAGAGGAAAGAAAAAATCCAGGTAGGAGGTATCCAGAATTTTGGTCTCTTAAATTTGATCTATTTTGCTGATAGACTCAAATAATATTAGTGGAAGAAACCCCCATTACATTTACAGTTACATCACTCTTTGTACACTGCCTCTATTTCCAAGCAGAACCACACCTTTTTTAACCACAGATCTGCTTTTCAGCTGGAGAAACCGAACACGCAGCCCATGGAGTGCTGCAAATGCCAAATAGCTGAATTAGCACGTGCCGTGGCAATGATATTTCAGGGAGGAATTTGTGCTTCTAGGGGTGCTAGGAGTGGATATGGGACAGGGGCAGCAAATACGTGTTTGACAGCAGTCAGAGGCTGAGGCTGGGGGTCTGTCTTCAGGGAGGGCACCTGCTGGGGCAGGACACGGGGCTACCCAAGACAGGCTATAATTGGAGATCGATTGCTGGATTTAATGACCCAGCTGTTTTCATTAGTAGAAACGGGGGGGGGGGGGGGGGGGGGGGCAGGAAGAAAGGTCTAGAAAATGATTCAGTTGCTAACATAGGTGCTATATAACAGGCTTATACCTCAGCCAGGAACAGCTTTGTTGCAGTAACTGGTGCCTCACAGATGGAAAAAAATAACCTCAGCTTTCCATCTTTTCTGGGAAAGATTCAGCTGACAGTGGGATGAGGTACAAAAAATCCTTCACTCCTTCACCTTTAGAAAAGCTAAATGAATGCAATGCACCAGACACCACCTTAAACAGGATGAAGGGTACTGCTCAGTTTTACAGGCAGCAAAGACTGTGAGCATCATCCACAAGGGGACAGCATTCACATCCACACTGGAAAGATGCCGTTTGTGTACAGGCAGAATAGAATGAGATCAGTAGCCACTGCTGAAACCAAACCCTCACCAAAAGAAAAAAAAAAAAAAAAAAAAAAAAAAGGCGTTTCCTGGATTATTACATACGGACAGAGAGGGAGGAGAGGTGAGCCTGGACATGGATGTCAGTTATCAAACCCCATTCAAATACAGGATGAGCCTTTTGTTTCTCAGACAGCAAGAGTAAGGTGATTTGCAGTATTAATACAAACTTCGTGTGAAAGATAAGGATTCTCTGAAATAACAAATGATGTTAAAAGAATGAGATGACAAGAATTAGATACTATTGGAGCAAAATCAGAAGATGTCTAACACAAAGGGAGAAATGCACTAATATAAAATGCTATTCTTATTTTGCAGTTCTCATCTTCATAATCTCAGTGTGCTCCAACTGGCAGGTAAACCCTCATCGCTATTTTCCTAGGAGCAAAAGTTTCTTCATCACAATGCTCATGAAAAGCATACCAATTAAAATAAAAGGTTTAGCTTCCTGTAATATAGTATTTAAATGACTTAGAAAAATGCGACTGTCAGAGTGACCTGTGTCTAACCATGTAGTTTTGTGTGATTGCCCCATGATACCTTCTCATCATACTGATGAACAGCAAGGTGAAAGGACTTCATAAAAATCCCACAGCTATCTAGTTCCAGACCTATCCCAAAAATCTACCCTCTTATCTTTTTAGAAATGATACACCCAGAATTTGTATTATTTTTAGTAACAGTGCCTTTTGTAACTTAGCTGCAATTCCCACCTGACTGTGAAGTATTAAAAAATATATAGCCCATTCAATCTCTTACAGAAAGGAAATCACACAAACAAAATTTTTTTTTTTTGAACATTGATTTCTTTTTCCTCTTCTCTCCATATGCAAACTCCTTCTTACTCGAGAAATGCTATTATACCGTCGCCTTGCTGACTTGTCAGTTTACCTGCCCTCTATTAAAACATAGACATGTGACAGCAGAAATTACTGCAGTCTGAATTACTTTGGAAGTATATGAATACTATTCAATAGACCTTGATTTCACTGACATTTTCAATTAAAAAAGTAATTATTTGTGAAAACTAACCACTATGATATTTATTCTTTTCTGACCTATGTTTCCTTGAGCTTCGGAAGCATGAAATAGTGAATGAATTAACTTTTCTATTTATGAATGCTTTTTATGCTTACTTCACTAATTGCTTTTTGTTACCACTTCACACAGCACCAGCACATTGTGAAGAAAGGGCCTGATACTAAAATGAAATTCCAACTGTTCGTAAAACTGTATTTGACGAAACACTCAAGTTTGCATCCACAGTCTGTTCAATAATAAACATGTAAAGTACCAAGCACTATTTTAAAAATCCAGCTTCATAAACTTTTCAGTATGACATTTTCACTCTTTCCTTACTAATTAGGTATACATATATATTGATTATATATATAATCAATAAAAATGTAAGATTATGTAGAACAAGATCACCAAAATATGTTATTTATACCCAGAAGGCATCCTCCATGCTGGTTACACACTATTGTTACAACCATCAGTGGACCTGATGCTACAAATAGGGCAATTCAAGTAAGTTTATTTGGATGGATAGTTTCTGAAATTATCTGAATTATTTTTCTGAGCACCAATTCTTGGATACATATATGTCAAATAAGAATTGGAGTTTATAGAAAGAAATTAAAGGTATTCTGTATATGCTGCAAAAAGTAACAGGATGTACAGAATTATGCTATAGAAAGAAAAAAACCTTCTTATTTTCTTAACAATGTGGTTTGCAGATAATTATTTGTGAGAAACATTAAGACACAATTTCTACAGCCTTGGTTTTAGAGGTTTTAAAAGTAGGCTGGGGAAAAGCAAAGCATTTTAATAAGAAAATACAAAATAGCAGGTTCAATGCTTGCAAAACCAGAATATTTTAAATTTTCTAGTCAGTGAAGGTTAAAGCTATCCTGCATTCTCATAGTTCTCTCTCTCCTTTCAATCCATCTCATTGATTTTTTTTTTTAAAGGTCAGAGGCTATACCTTCATTGATCAAAGAAACAGCCTGACACAGCGAAAGAGTCTGCCAATTCGAGACAGATCAATCACACCTTTGTCTGCTTTTGATACATTAGGGTTATTTATTCTGCATCACCACGACTTTCTGTCGCATGGCTCTTAATGTAATAATGCTGCTCAGGGACAATAATAAAAAAGGAGGGAGGGAAAATATTCTATTTAAAATAGTTTAAGCGCCTCTCTGGTATTTCTGAGGGTGGCTTATGATGGAACTTGGCCAGTTCGTTTCATTTCATTTTTGCCTTGGAAAAGAACTCCTCTTCTGGTATTTAGATCTCCTTGGTCAGTGTTTTGTAAGATTTTATAAAGGCAATCCTTTGAAAATTATTTCTGCAAACAGTTTCTAGAAAAGTAATTTGACTTTGATAAGAAAACAATTATAATCTATTCACAATCATAATTTTCCATGTTAATAAACTGTTTTAGAAATGTTTTAATAAATAAAATGTAACTGATACCCAGCTACAGCTACTGACTGCTCTATGACTGTAAAATGAAACTAAATGGCCAGCCTAAAATAATTGCTGGGAAATATTGCTGAATAAACAGACACAAGTTCTGAAAAGCTCCTGGCTTTGCAAACTATTATGCTGAAAGCCAGCTAAAGCTTTTAAAAATGCACTATATGCTCACTGTCTGTTGTGACTGAAAGTTATATGCTATTATTAATCTTTCTGTAGCATCTGCAAGAAGCCTTTAAAACTATTGTTGGTCTATTAGCAAATCTTTAATTCACATTTGGTGGCCTATCACTTCATAAGCAGTTGCAGTACTTAAGAAAAATCACTTGTCGGTCTCGTGATATTTTTTATAAAACAAAAGTATTAAAATCCAATTCTAAAGGTAAAATGGTAGCTTAAGAGTAGTCAGTGGCAAAACACCCAGTGACTTCAGTGAAGTTGGGATTTCACTGCAAGAAGTTACTTCTCAACTCCTTCCACCCAAGCTACCTGCACAAGAAAAAGCAGCTCGTGGGTTTTCACAAGACCATACTCCAGTGAAGAATTTAAAATAAATTACATATTTCTTAGCAAAACAACTAACAAAGCTATGATGATCTCTGTGCACCATGCAGCCCTAGCAAAGACAGTGGAACTGTTCAGTAAAATTAAGCATGCAAATCTTTGCAGAATCATGATATCAGGTAATAAGACATAATCACCATCGTTAAAACATTATAATAAGATATACTATGATCCAAACACTTGGCATTAGTTTCTGATTTCATTGTAACTGCTCTGTAAATTATTATGCACCCAATTTACACTTACATCAGCATTATTATGTAGAGCAAAAGGTAAGTGGTATACAAAGCTGAAATATTAAACCCATTAAAAAGTTATGAGTTTGACAGAGTCCCTACATGTATTTGTGTGCATGCCAAGAAATGCATTTTAAAACCTTTAACGAAAGGAAACTGCCTTCCAGTGATAAACTGCGATGTCTAAAAAACATTGCTGAAATGCTACTGCCACTCTCAAAGGCCAGGAGACCTTAAAAACGGTTGCTGGCTGACAGCACTACACAAAAACATACAGTTTCTTCTGTAAAGAAATAAAGCTGAATGCACAACATTTCAGAGAAGTTTTGAATAAGTCTATTTGTCCAGCTTACTTTGCAAAGGCTCTGTAGAAAACAGCACCATAAACACTTTCAGTCCCCACACAAGGGCTAAACAAAGAGTCCTCTTTCTAGCCATTTAATCCAGTAATTTATTTTTTCAACCATCACATAAATCGAAACACAGCTGTAACCAATGACTTGCAGATCCAGTTCCCTGCCAGCTGGATCCTGTTCTGCTGAAACAGCAAGATTTTTACATTGTTCACTTCTGTACATCTGGAGAAATCATTTGGGTTCAAAGGTGACTAGAAAAGCTCTTTAAATAAACTCAACCAACAGTGAAGAGAGGCCTAAGTATCTACAAAAGCTACATGAAGTTCCATTTAAAAAGTTCTTTTTTTCAAATTAGCTCATAGAGCAGTTTGCTTCTTTAAACATTTTATGATTATGACACTGTAATTGAATTATCCACTCAAATATGTATTTTGATAATAAAGAAATATTTACTACTTTCCAAGAAGTTTCAAACACAGCGTCAATATTCAAAAATTATCACAGTCAATAGTTTGTGTACTTATCACAACTAAAAGAATCATCAGAAAAAATGCAACGGGATAAAATAGAATATCAAAAATATATTTCAATTAATGAAGGTCTTGAATTGTGGTCTGAAATTCCACTCAACTTTAAATTAAAGAAAAGGCAAACAATAAGAAAGAATGTACTGTACTTCGGTATGTTGAAGCTGGGATCTCTTAGATGTCAATCCTTAAAACAGCCTTACTACAAAAATCTGCATCATCCCTTACTGCATGAGTCTTCTAGTTAAGTAATAAAAATGTCCCTGACATTTAAAACTTCACACAGTAAATTGATTACAATGCATTATTTCCTTTAGAAAAGCAATCACAAAGCAAAACAATTGGATCTTTCAGAGGTAAATAACAATGAATATGGAAGTCACATATAATCTGTGTCTCTGATTGCTTTTCAGACAAAACAGATGCTCAAATACATTTACAATGGAGTAGTTTGATGCCTAGCCCAGGTCCCACAGACGAAACAAAACACTGAAAGTCCCTATGCTAGGTCTTAATTGCAAATTCATATACATGCACTATCAAAAACAAAATAAACAAAACTTTCCATTGGATGTGTGTTTCTCTTCAAGCAGGTAAGCAGGACACATCCAGAACATGCCCTAGTTGCTTAGGTAAAGATGTAGTTCCTTAACTGTGCATTATTAAAAGGTATTTCAAAATTCAATTAGGGTTCACTACCGCAATTGCTTCTTTTCCTTTTTTAATACTTACTGTTATATCTGTTTTGAAACAATGCTGATAAAAGTATCCTTTCTGCTTGCCACGGGCCACATCTCTGTGCTGGCTTCATGTTATTTCCCATTATCTCCTCCTCACAGGTTAACTGAGTAGCTACCTCACCTTCAGCTCTTGCTTCTTGCTGTCTACTCTTGCCTGCACTTCCACCCTTCACTCATAATTGTAGGAATGCACTATTAAATATGCTATCTATGCTCTGTTGTGAAAATATGATCATTAAAAAAGTAAAACTAAAAAAGAAGGAAAATATCATGTCTTTAAAAGCCAGATAAACCAGATAAATCATCTGCAAAAATTAACATGCACAACTCAACCAAGTAATTACCACATCACTCTGGGGCAAACTTCAGGGTATTTAGACATGTATTTCTGTCCATTAACATGTACAGATTTACATAAACATTCTAAAATTAAAAGTATCTAGCTTGCACTTAATTACAATGTTTCTGGAAAGCTTTCTGATGTGCATTTACCCTTAACTACGGTTGAGTTTTTGCCTGATAATTGATGTAAGTATCACAGAGGGGAGTGAATTTTGACAGACTGTAAGGTGCCACTGCCCAGTGATTGAGCTTCTGCTGTGCCTCCCATGATCAACTTTGCCAAAATAATCAGAACAATTCAACAGTATAAGCTCCATTTACTATCCATTCACTGCAGTTCTTTGATTCCACCCCCAAAATAGCTCTCTGCATTTCAGACTCTGTATTGTCAAAATTATTTGCTTCCAGTTTTAATAAACAGATTAGGATTTATTATCCAATTCAGATATCACCTATGACCCATTATGTAACATTATCTGCCTGCGTGTCTGCCAAGGGTTCAGGTAAATCTGGATAACAATGAGTCACGATCTGAAATACACCCCTCAGAGGCTTGGGACAGTCTAGGAAAAGTAAAATAGTCTGGAGAGAGCTGTTACCTCATTTTGTTAGGTGACTTTGGTTGCTTAGAAAATCTTGTTTAATTCTCTCATATTGCAGTTGGCAGTACAGATGGTATTCTGATCTATCCAGGAATGTAACTCCCATGGCAGACTCTTTGGTCTTTTTAGTTTCTATCTGGTTTAAAAACTAAGCTCTGCTGAATGAATCTTCCAACTGGAAATCCAGCTCATCAAGCTAGAAAGACTGAACCAGAGATTTTTAGATCTGACGCGCCAATTTCAGAATGTGCTAAGGTAGATCTTCCAATTATCTAAATTTTTGTTTGGGAAATGTTTTTGGAGGTTCTACCTAGGGGTTTGGATAATTATGCTTATCTTCTATAAGACATTTAGTTATGCCAGTTTACCTTGCAAAGTCCTTTATGTAACCTGTACCACTGGGTGCTCTGCAGCAGGGATGAACAACTTTTCTAAGGCTGAGATGCCAGACTTCACACACATCTCCTGTATTAAAGACAGAGCTTGTCAATAGAAACTGAACAGGGAGCCAGAAGCTGCTGCCATTTAAAGATGAGTGATGTTGCCAATCACCTTTTTGGCAGACTCTTGCTCCCATGGAAGGCAGCAATTCCCATTTGCCAGTTCTCAGTGAGCGTGCAACCCAGGACCTCCAACCCTTAGCGTAAATCAGGACATCTGCCAAAAGAGATGGTTGCTTCTTCCTTCTTTCCTGACCTCAGTCATTTGTGCCTCCACCTTGTTTGTGCTGACACCTGCATCTTATGGCTACATCATAAAGTAGATGAGGGAACTGACTCAAAAAGCAAACCAGAATAAGAGATTAATTTGCAACAGGATCAGTCCTTGATCTGGCTCACTAAACAGTCACATAAACTAAGTGCCAGCACAAAAGGCCAGGTGTAAAGGACTGCCACTCGTAAGAGATCTCCTTTCAGTGGCAGCCTGAACTTAGACATTATAAGTGACCCTATGCCTAGTTGGAACCAGGAGCTGTGTGAACTGTGGCCTCTCCAAGACACCTCTTTAGGACACTAAGGGTACGCATCTTTTGTCTTTGCACTAGCCTTACTACACTCGCTGACATCCATGTTAAGCCCTGCAATACAAAATCAAAAATATTGCTGGAAGCAAAGTTATGAAACTGTATTACAGCCCGAGAGAAATTAGAAGATACAGCCAGAGGATAAAAGACTAGACACTCCAGGAAGTATCATGCAGAAGGCTGTTCAAGGTGGTCAGAATAGTAAATGAGACATTAGCAACAGTAAAGTAATACATCAAGGCTAAAAATAACTGTGAAATCAGGTATTAACAGTAATCATAAAACACAAAGGAGGTGCTCAGACATTCCAGTACACTTGAAATGCAAATTACTGCAGAGCTAAGGATAATTGTGACAACAAATTTAAAACCAAAATTAGATCTGATTTTCAGACACTATGAAGAAGTTTACTTGAACTTTACCAAAAAGGTATGAAATGTAACATATATATAATTACTTGTGAAGTTTTCTCCTTGCATGTATTTCATTCCACATATCTGATTTAGAACAGTGCTCTCAATTATTTACAAAGATAAAATAGACTGGGTTAGGGTTTTCATAAGGTCCATTACAGCCATAAACCATACAGAGAGAATCAATAAATTCTATGTTACCTCCATACAGCATTCAGCATTTTGCCTTTTTTTTTTTTTTTTTATTTTGGTAAGTAACATGCCTATCACTGATGTAGTCAGTACACTTTTCATTGGATTTAATCTACAGGCACACACCACAAGGCAAACATATGCCTTTTCCTTCACAAATAAAGTGCCATCAGACACCGCATCCGTGTTTGTAAATCATTTTCGAGATGCTGTGTTCTCACACGTGCAATCTGAGAGCAACAACATAAAACGAAACATATCATTGTGAAACATATCACGTTCATTGCTTACGAAAAAAAAAAAGGTGGAATGGCACAATCCACAGCTAGGTCTATGTTGTGCCCTGAATTCCTAAGCAGAACATCTCATCACAATGACTGAGCATTTCAGCCCAAAAAGGACCATGACTCTCTAGGGATCACAGGATTTGCAAGCGCATCAGAAATCCACATGATGCATGCATGCAACAGACTTTGTTGGGAGTTCACCAGCTGGCTGAAAGAGACCAGCAATGTGTGCAATTGGGCAGCTTAAAGTATTATTGCACATACAGAAAAAAAGCCCTTCCTAAATCCACGCTAATTTACCTTTAAAATAGTCCCCCAAACATAGCTTCCTGTTTAATAAAGTAAATTTGAAATAAAATGTCAGCTTAAAGCACTTCATTTACTGAGAGGGTGGTGAGGCACTGGAATGGGTTGCCCAGGGAGGTTGTGAATGCTCCATCCTTGGCGGTGTTCAAGGCCAGGTTGGATGAGACCTTGGGTGACATGGTTTAGTGTGGGGTGTCCCTGCCTATGGCAGGGGGGTTGGAACTAGATGATCTCAAGGTCCTTTCCAACCCTAACTATTCTATGATTCTATGATTTGCACATTCGTGAGAGGATATGGCCTTCAGCATGGACCTGAGGAGATGTAGGTATCAGATAACAAAGGCACCTTTTCTTCATCTTTGATTATTAGATTGCAATGGCACCTTGAAAGGCACAGTTTCTGTGTGAAATCCTGCTGAATGGCCTTGCCTTCCCAGGGTTCAAAACTGCAGCTTAGTACAGCAACACAAGGAAATTGACTAAATCCTCCTTAATACACCTGTTTTCTCCATGAAGAAGATAAAGCTGCACTACAGTTTAGAAAATATGCATCCATACCAGCATATGCGATGCCTGAAGGATAACCAGCAATAGGAAGAATAGAAATTGTAGTCCATTAGGTAGCATAAAAATGGCTATAATGGGTTAGATCCAAGGGCCTCCTCGCTCAAAATCCTGTCTTCGACACTGCATATAAAAGGATGCCAAAGGTTTTCCTTTGAATCAGACAAGCACAGATGATCCATCTAACAAAAGACTATGAGGTGGCTACAAAGGAAAGAGAACTGATTTGGATATTACTTAGATGCCAGGTGAGAATGATGAAATAGCACAGAATTGTAGTAACATGTTTTCGGGAATTGAAGGAAGACAGAGGGTACATAGGTCATGTAGTGGTATAATAATCTGTTCTTCTACGCTCACTAAAATTTCCGTTTCCCAGATTCTCTCTGTTTTCCATGGATATTATTACAGTGACTTCAAAGCCTCTTTGCAATTGTTTCATAAAGGTCAAATTCCATGCTATGATCAACATGAGCAGTGGTAATCACACTGCCTTTGAATGGAAGTTCTCTAGTGCAAGGAATCTCTCGTTACCAACACTTGAACTACTGTGCAGTCAGACCCTGAAGCTTGCTGAATGCAGGTACCCCCGAAGACAAAGAAGCAAAGCCAACAAAACCCAGAAATAACAGGTAGCCAACAGTAACGTGGTTTTCAATAATTACTTTTGTTTTCTCTCTCCATCTTGGGATCCTTTGAGATCCAAACTGGGAGCTTTGCAAAGAGAGAAAAGTTATATATACAACTTCTAATGACAAAATTAGTTTGAAGATACTTCTTCTAGTTGAGTCTACAGTTAAAAGTTATTATGCACTACATGTCATAAAATACAACAATGACTATTTTAAAGACAGAATTATTTCACTAATAAAATATACAGGAAGCTGAGTGAATATACTATTCTACAACACTACTGGAGCATTAAAGTTCTTTGTAAAGTGATAAGCCAGCAACTGAGAGATTCTTACAGTTTTTTCTTTATTAGACAGAAACAGCATACTCTGTACAGTGTACAGACACCATAAACATATATATTTGAAAAATGAATTGCCAAAATTTTCTGTGGATTTTAGTTAGGTAACTGCAAGCATTCAGGGGTTGCAAACAAACTCTGATCTAGCCAAATGTGCAAGTCCCCAGATTTATGCAGTGGTTCATTCCAATGCAGAAGTGGCAGACTGCTTTGCTAAATCCATCTGCAAGAGAAGTGTCACGTGATCCTTCTCCATAGAAAAGTGGCAGTAAAAAACCTTGAGGATATTAGAATAATTGAAAACCATATAGAAGCACAGTATTTTTCCAGCCTGTTAAACAGCTCCATTACACTTGCTGCATTCTCAGAATTCAGCGAAGGAGTCAACAAGTATTTTCATTATTTAGCGAGGAGAATCAGAAAGCGTAAGGCAAAGAACACATGAGGACAGGTTTATCACTTCTCTCCATTTAAAATTGTCTTCTGCACTCTTGTCACTCCTTTAGCTAGTGACCTCATAGCAGCAGCTTTCAAATTTAAATACCAGGCATTCACCCCTCAATAAATGCAAGGCAAGTTACATTACATCAACACAGTTTCCCCTTATTCCAAGGGAAAACTACTTCTCAAATTGATTTAGTATTCATACTTGTGTACTCCCAAATTATGTGTGGGGTGAATGAGCACTAAAGGGAAAAGAAAAGGAAGGAAAGACCATAAAGTAACAGTGGCACTCCACATTCATTCATGTGAAGACTGGGTATGACTATTAGTGGTCATGGTTGTGTGTCCTGGAATCTTCTCACTCTAAGTTCCTCCAGGTTGTATTCTGCTCTTCACAAGTACAAATTAATTGACTCACTGCCTAATCTGAAGACAGGATTTTTCTTTTGATTTGCAAGGGTTTCAAATATGGCATTAATAGGTGTGGGAGTAAAATCCATGATACCTATGTACATTTCAGCTTATTTCCCAAAGGGATAAAATAGACTTGATGGAGTAATAACATTTCTTTCACAGACCACCCTTTCATTTCAAAATAAATCACCTAAAGTGATCTCAAGCAAATGACTTATTTGTGCAAACCCAGTTATGTCATTCATTAAGGTTTACTGGCTCTTCTATTTTAGTACTATGGTCAGAATTTACCCAAATTGGCACTGACTGTCAATGCTATTTCCCTGTATCCACAGTAGGAAATATCAGTACTTGAAGTGACACTCAAGCATGGTAAGCGTGGATGAATGCTGACTTTTACTGAAGACCACTGTAGGCTAGTGAAATGAGATGTGGCATCCTTTAACTTAAAATTAATGAATCTTACTGTTATTCTAAAGCAGTCCTAAGTAAGGGCTTAAAATCAGCACTGAAGTAATTAGAATCAAGATTGTCAGAAGAAGCATAGAAATAAAAACATCATCCATTGTTTAACAGATTAATCAAGTTCAGTGAAACTGATATTTTAAGTGACTGTAACTAGTAATTTGTTAAGTGAGCCTATGGAGACCATGTATGAAATTCAAATTTTGAAGTCTTCCATAGTCGTACAAAACCTGTTTTCTGAATTTAAGAATGCACATAAGCAGACTGCATTGAAGTGGATATCATCAAATTGATGCATAAATGAGCACCATGCTCTTAGTAGCTTTGAAAGGGGATCTATGAGAAAAGCAGTGATAGGCATCAGTGCCAGTTTGGTGAGCAATACAAATATGCATTTTATAGACTAAATGGGAAATACACAACACTAATCAGGATTTAACACAAAGTAAATTAACTGGTAGGATCTTGAATGTCACAATTGAACTTCATGTTTGGGTATATAAACCTGAACATGTCTACCTGCAGAAGAAGAATATTTAACTAAATTTTGGAAACCATTTTTGAGGGAATAACCTACAATGCATGAGCTGGACCCAGAAAATACATGGAAAAGGCAATGCTGAAGGAGAGATCATAGGTTACAAAAAGCATTTGTACTTCTATTTTGATAAAATGGCAAAGTACTGCACAACATACTCAAAAAGTCTTGGGCCAGAAAGTGTGCACTGCACATTTTTTCTGTATAAATTTGTTGAGACAACCTACATATAGGGAAACTGTAAGAGTATTTTCTTATTTGCTATGGCTACTGAGATTTAGCCAAAATTAGCCTAAAATGAGATGTAACAGTCAAATGAACTTTCACTAGCTCATCCCATTCTTGGCCATCCTTTTGTCAGAAACACTTTGATAAAATGGAGGGATTTCAGAGAAAGAGGAAGTGTGATTGGGCAGCTGTTAACAGACTGAAAAAGAACTGTCAAGAGAGGTAAATATTTTAAGTACTTGCACAGCAACAGCCTACAAGTATTTGTTGGGCATTATCTGGACAGCAAAAGCACAATTTTTCCATAGAGTCAACTGTAGGAGAAGTGAGGTGCAAGTCAAAATTTCTATTGTGTAACAAGGAATTCTTTTTTCACAATGAAAAATTATTTCCAGATAGTGGATAACTTCTACAAAATTAGCTTACACCAAACACAAGTAAGAACTAATCCTTCACTGGCTCAGTAGGCATAACAGATCATCTGTACCTCTAGTTCTTATGTACTTTCATATGAAAACAAGGAAGTCAAAGAACCACATCAGTGGTAAGAATCAACAGAGAGAAGTGATCTCAGAGGAAGGGAAAAGAGAGTTTCACCTGCCTTGATTGGGATTGAAAGGAGATAGCAATAGCAACTTCACAGTGAGAATTCTGCAATCCTCTCATCCAGGAAACAGAGTTTTTTATGAGGATATGAAAATATTGTAAAATGTAGAAAATAACAGGAAGTATTTAGGGATTAAGATTAATTATGTGATTTACTATTATCCCTAGCTTTAAACTGTGGGGAGACACATGTATTATGTGCCTGGCAGAAAAGCAACAGTCTGGCTAACTACAGGTGTAACTTTGTAAACATTAGCCTTGCTAAGTAATAACTAAGATGTAAGTTATACAAGCAAATAGTTATATAGGAAACAGGAAAATATAAGGAAAAAGAAACCCCATCAGCTGTTTCAACAGTGGCACAGACAGGGTAAATCTTGCACCACACAGTGAACAACAGGACAGGAAGGCTCAGCTAAGACCTTCACTGATACCTCCCCCACTCTGGATTTCTGATGCAGAAGAAAAAGCTGTATAGAATACTCAGCACCCTGTAATGGTTGATCATGCAAGTACTCTGATTTCAGCTTGGCTTTTGTGAATTTTGTAAATTGCCCTCCTAAATTAAAGCATCTACAAGTTTGGATCCTTCTTGCAATGACTAGCACTTAGATACTTAAGAAAATATATTCCTTTTACATATGTAAAATTTGCACCTGAAAACTTTCACTGAATCTTCAGTTACTGTTGAACTTTGGAAAGAAGCACAACATATTTATTTGGAAATAGACTGTCCTCTTCTCTCCTTTTGTTCTTTTCTTCTCTATCAGAACAGTTAGAATAAGAGAACAAGAGATACTGTTGCTAGCAGAGGACAGAGGCGAGGACGAGGGCCAGGACGGTGAAGAGCAGCGGGACGGCCAGGTACAAGTCCACAGCCACGTCCGTCCCGCCCTGCTGCCAGAGCCTACCCGTATTACAAGCCATTACCATAAAATACAGTGAAACAAGAACCCAAGGCCCACACTTGAAAGACACTAACACAGCAAATACCGGCTCTAAATAAGCTACAGCATACTGAAACTGTGACATCAAGAGAAACAACTTTGAGAGCCAATAAATCAGCATTGTGCCTCGGTCTGATCTGTTGTTATCTCAACCCTTCATGCCCCACATTGGGCACCAAAAAGAACTGTTGTGGCTTAAGCCTAGGCCGTAAATTAGAACCATGCAGTCTACTTCCCCCCCATCCTTTCTTCCCCCCACTCCTGGAGGGACGGGGAGGAGAATAGAAAGAATGCAACTCCCACGGGTTGAGATAAGAACAGTTTAATAACTAGGTATAACACAAATCACTACTGCTACCACCAATAATAATAATGATAAAGGAAATAACAAAGGAAGAGAATACACCACGTCATCGACTGATACCTTGTCCACACCCAGCAGTGATCCAGCCCTTCCAGGAACTCTCAGTTCTACATCCTGGGCATGACGTGCTGTGGTATGGAATACCTCTTTGGCTAGTTTGGGTCAGGTGTTCTGTCTCTCCCCTCCTCCCTGGCAGAGCGTGAGACTCACAGAGTCCTCGGTCAGGCTAAACATATGAGCAGTAACTAAAAACATCAGTGTTATTAGCCCTGTTCCCAGGCCGAAAGTTAAAAACACAGCACTGCACCAGCTACTAAGAAGGAGAAAAAATGCTACTGCTGAACCCAGGACACACCTGTACTACATGTAGGTTAATATCACACAGATAGGATCTTGTTGCCATTGCTTCTTGTTTTGGGGTGAGGGAATTATTTTAAAGGGAGGGCAAAGGCTGCTGAAACCTTAAGAGAGATCATAGGTTTTATTGAGTTGTCCACAGTGACCTGATCTTTTTTCCTGGTATTTCTAAATTCATTTAGAACCCAACAGAAGTCATAAATAGTTCTTTAAATGCCTGCTATCTTTCATTTGACATTGTGTCACCCATTGTTGTAGTTCTGAGGGTTCCCTTTTAAAGTTCCCCATGCAGCATGTTTTGTACTTTAGTACCCTAGCGAATTGTGCCATTTGCAGATGTCGCCATCTCACTGTCTAACTTTCTTTCCAATTCATTGATACATTTATTTAGTAACAACCATCATAGCATGAAGCAATAGAGCAGCCCACTGTAATCTTTCAGCTATAGAGAAGGATGAGATGAAGAGGATGACATATTTTTACTTTGTACTTTGTCATCTAGGCATTTTTACACCATGATGAGGATTTCCTTCTCCCCCAGTGAGCACTTAGCTTCCTTAACAGCTGTTCCTGTGGAGAAAACATTTTGAAGTCTGAAAATTATGAGATGATTCTCTTTTCCTTCTTTTTTAATGCTGGTTTTTTTGTTGTTTTATTTATTTATTTATTTATTTATTTTTAAGGAGTGCAAAAAATAGCTAATAGAATTAATTTCTTTTGCAGAAAAAGCTCTGGTAACTACCAGATTTGTGTTAACATTCTTGCTTTAAATAGAGCCTCCTCTAATTCCTTCCCCCTTCTATTTCTTTCTATTGCCCAGAAATATACTTCGCTAGAATAATCTGAATCAGTTTTCAGAAAACTTGTCACAGTATTATTCAATTCTTCAGTATTGAAGAATCAGTACTCTTCAATATGTCAGTACAGAGAGCAAAACATGGCCACACCTAGATAAGAAATACTTACAAACTCTATGACATTATTCCAAAAGTAATTTTGCTTACTGAAAGAACTGAGTGGTACTGTCCCTGTCGCAGACTACAAAGATTGAGACCTTTTAATTACCCTAATATCCACCTACAACAAGCAAAGCAACCAAACAACTCTTATCAGAATCAAAATCCACAGACTAAACCAGTTTTTGATTTTAACCCTTCTGAACTTCTGTGCAACTCTGAAGTCATCTCAGGAAAATGATGGCTTGTGGAACTTGAAGGAAATGGCTGTATGTTCTCCGAACTGGAAGCTTGCATCTCCATATCCTTAGGGCAAAACCTCTTTGATGGTGATGGCTTTGTACCAGGTTTCAGTTCACCAAGAAGAGGTGCCTGGTTACAAGTTTTAAACAAAGGCTCTCTGACCCTCTTGGTCTGCATTGTGGGTCTCACTCCCATTTTGGAATCTTTATATTCTGAAATTGTAAATTTTACAGCTGAACCTTTTCCCACTTCTGTTATACATTACTCCCAGAGTTGTGGGATTCTTGAAATTCATATCTAAATATTGCAATTTAAGATCACGTAGCTCTTTGCCACATACTCTAGTGAGTTAAGAGAACACTGCTCACATAAACACTTTAAATTTGTCATTTCTAAGGTGCAGAACATACAATTCACAGCTCGCAGCACGTGGGAGTAAAATGGATTTAAGCCAATTTTGAGCCCTCTTTATCCTGGGCTGCTCCTCAATTCTTCACATAATTTAGCTGTTTCTGAGTCTCCCCATATCCTAACAGGGAGAGCTCAGCCGCCCACGAGTTCCAGTAGTGCCTGGCACTTCCCTGGTATGGTCAACTGGAGTTCCTCAGTGTGCTAGGAAAACAGCCTAATACCCATTTCCTTCCTCCCTTCCTCAAGAGCTCTCCTTCAGATGGACTCAGAGCTTTTAGCATTATGTCTGGCATCTGGTGGTCACTGCCACAGAAAAGAGGCTACGGCACAGGTGAGGATAAAGATGGCAAGTGCACTTCTTCACCTTCATTAATAGAAAGTCAATGCTGCAGATTATTTAAAGAAAAAAGTCCAAACTTTTCCATCACTGTTAACCGTCCTACTTCATATGCCATATTCTTCTCCTTTTAGACAATGAAGGTCAACAAAGGCAATTTTAGTTTTATTTGTACAGTCAGTTTTACTTTCAGGATCCATTGAGTCTCAGCACTTGAATTTCAATCAGTACTGTTTATTTAAAACACCTTCATTACTGCAGTCTTTATATGTACATACATTATGTAGCTTTTTATATTTATGACAATGAAAGCGTATTATTAAATGTATGTTATTATTAAATATAAGATATGCATTAATTTAAAAAAGACCTGTGGGGCAAGCTGTGTAATTACTACATTAAAAATACAATGTGAAAACATCACACTGATAAACAAAACACATTCCAATGCAATACATAGCCTCCAAACTGTGACACAGTGCTTTTTAATTTAGAGCACAGAGGCTCAACCTTTAAACGTGCTGCCTAGAAAGAACTTCCATAAATATATATGAAACAACTAGCCATTGTTTTGGCAAATTAGAAGGCTTGTCTCTTGATCCTGCTGATAATGACATCCAGCATAAGCTCAGACAAACCATTTAATTGTCCAGTGCTCTTGCTCTTCACCACAGATGTCATGACACAGAAGGATGTCAGACTCCTAGGTACATTCAATTTGTCAGAAACTGTCTGTGGAAAAGTATTAGAGGTGTATAAAAGGAGGAAGACACAAGGACATTTGCTTTCAGAGTAACAAATCTGAATGCTTTCCTGAGTATAAGTTTCCTTTTAAAGGCCACATGGTGAGGTTACAAGGGAAGATGATAGACTTCTAAAAGTTAATGTATTCCCATGTGTTTCTAAATGTTCCCTAATGCTGATGAAAGTATTTGTAAAGCCAAATTTGTACAAATGTTGTAAATTTGTATACATGGATGTATCTCACTTAAAGGTATGTCATATTTATCCCACTGAAATGTCCAGTGAATTTTTCATAAGACTGTGAACTGTAGTCCTGCTAGCGAATAGCTTTATTTCATATACTGCTGACAGTTACATTTTTAAGTGAATGCCATTGAACTGCTATATATAAAGTTGCTCGTCTGTTGATAATAGATTTTCTACAACAAATGATACAGGTTAGCAAAAAGGCAACACTTCAAACAGCAACTCTGCAAACATTATTTGATAAAAATTACAAAAAATATTTATATTATGCTTTTCATTTTATAATTATTTAATTTTTCTTCATCATCTTTTGCTGATTAACTTTGAACTGTTGCTGTGCAGTTTCAAGTAAACAATATTTACACTAATGAAGATGCTAAGACATGCAAGTACAAGGACTTTTAGGATTACAGAATCAAATATTGTAGGATAATTTCTTTGTCTCATAGATGTCCATGAACAATTAATTTCTCCTTTGGCCTTGACAGTTCCTACTGCTAGCAAGGCCCCTTTCTCTTGGCAGCTTGGGGTTTTCTTAATACTTCTATTTTCTTTTTTTTATTGATTTTATTAAATTAAACGATTATTTTGTCCCTGAAAGAATTCGACTTTGTTAAAATTTCATTTGTACATTTTTTATACTTTCATGTCTCCTCTATAACGGTCTTTATTTACTCTTCACATAACTCTTTCACTGTAGCACAGAAATATTATCTGGCTACATGCATCTATTTCTTGGTAGATGGATGAACTCCTGGTTCCAAGCTTCTAGGAAAGCTTTTATAGCTTAAGAAGGAACAAGAATTCACCATGTTCTCTCAACTATTTATCATTTGCATTCTTCTCCTTTGAGTATAGATGAAGAAATTTTTATACTAACAAAATAATGAACTGGTGAAACTAAATTAATGAAAATTTCACCCTGGAACAACAAAACTCTTTTCTTAGCAATTTTAAAATAGCTTTACATTCCTAGGAAATGTTAATATTTTTTAAAAAATTATATAAATTACAGTAATGCTTTTGCTTTTTTTTTTTTTTCTTTTAAGATCCTTTAACAGATCTTCAAGATGAATTAAAGCCACATATATGGAGACAAATGCTGAGGGAACAAATAAGATACCAGCTAATGTTCTGGCTTCCTTACATTCCATAGAATTAGAACTGAATGTGCATGCTGCCATTAAGGAATGCTTCTAAGTATTTGGCAAATATATTTACACGTATTTACTTCAATCCACAGGTTTAAAGTCTAAAGCAGATTTAAAGCTGCTGAAGTCCCCTGAAGCTCTGAGTCAGTTTTTAGAAGAGCATGTATTTTCAAATGCTATTTCATTAAACAGTCACATTTCCAGTGTTTCAGTACCATGCTATGGCCACTACTAATAACTGGGCCAGAATTTTATTTGAACATTTTAACTTACTTCATTAAAGATTTTATTTATTTCTTTTTACAGGCAGGTACTGTATTGTTTAAGGGATCTGGATCAACTCACACTGAAATGAAAAGTTGAGTCTGGCTGTGTAACGGTGAGCAAAAACATTAATAATGTGCCTAATACATGTTAGAGAATTTTACTGTGTCATTATTTCCTAGTTTTATATATGTTAATTGAAATATAAGCTGATGTTAGTGAATACTTACTTTTCTTTATGGGCAGATTCTGGTTTTGTTAATATCAGTTTTGAAGTAAGTCTTCACTCAGGCTTCACTCAGTAAAAATTTACAATCAGGCCTTAAAAATATATCATGTTTGGGAAGCTCTGCTTAAAGGGGGTAGTATATGAAATGCATTGACAAAAGCAACTGTAAATTGAGAGTTGACTAGTGTAAGTACAGTTCCATTAAACGGAAAGAAGAGAATCAACTGATATGATCGGACTAGTCAGCAGATTCTTCCAACACAATTTCATAAACATTGTAAAATAACTGTAATTCCTTCTGATGAAAAATTAGTATCCTGTAAATCACGATTGTCTCTTAAAAGGCAATATTTTAAAATATTTTTCTTTTCCATTTCAAAACTGTCTATGAATATGATTCACTTCACTTTGCATTAATGCTACTCTTTGTGTAGAACAAAAGCTTTGAGAATACCTTAGATGAAGATCAAGACATAGAATAAATGACAGTTTCACAACCACACCAAGAGCCTGTTTGGTTGTTCAGCCAGTTAAATTAATAGGAAATAACTTCATAACACCAAGCTCTAATTTTGGCAACACATAATAACATTATTTAGTAACTCATACCATAAATACACACATTTTCTGGTTTTTATGGGATAGAAAGGCAGTGTTCCTGTATAGAACAGAGATGCAAAAATTCTCCTCAAAACAAGAATCTGGATACAAATCTTCAAACTCCATTTGAGTGCTGAATATGCTGATCTCCCTAACACAAAATCTAACGTTAAGATTTTGGTATCTTACAATGTAGATGCTGCTGTTTTAACAGATTCCATATTCTGCAGATGTTTTCATAGATCTGAAAAATTTGAAGCAGCTAAATTTTCTTTAAGGAGGTGTAAACTTATAATGACTTGATCAGTTTAGTGATATTTAAGGAATAAATGAGATATTCTATTATTATGCATCATGTAGAACTACTGTTACACTCTGGAAGGGACCAATAGACCACCATTCTGTGTCTGGAAGTGATCAGCAGTCAATAACTTCATTCGCTCATAAAGCACTTAATTTTAAAAAGGAAGAAGTTCTGTAACCTCAACAAGTCTTACGTGCATGGTTTGAATCAGAAATATTGCTACTTCTAGCACCGCTGCACATACTGTTCCTATTCACACAAATGCTTAACATTCTTGATTCTAAGTAGGAATTTCCCTAAATTAAGTTTTGTGGTAAAAGGCTGCAGATTAATTACTGTTCGTGTAAAAGCTGGGGTTATCTTATTCTGCTTGATTCAGACTTTTGAGTGGTTTATATTTGTCATTTATGTAAATAAACTGAGCAGAAGCAAAGGAAGAGCAGCCACATAAGCTAAATTCTCCTTTCTGATGACACTGTGCAGTAGTAATATGGCTGTACCATAATCATTCAGTGCTTATTATCTTAGAATAGACTGAACTAGCAAGCATCATTAGATACATCACCTAACTGTGTCGGTATTAGGGAGAATTATATTTTTCTGCATGCCCTCACACTGGATTTTCAGTTTATCTTTACCTTTGAATTTTGTGGATTCATAATGCTCAAGAGTGTGGGATAATTTTAGATATTTTCAATATATCTGGAATGTGTGCAACCCTCAACTATCACTCTTCAGATTTACCAGCTTTCAAATTTATATAAGTGGATTTTCTGCTTAAACCCCTCCCAGAAACTGAACAGGCAATGCAAAATCCTATTCCCACAAGGCCTTCTGTTTATTTACAAATATGAATTTTTACCTGTGAATTTTTCTTTTTTAAATAAATTTAGCTTTTATTGTCTAATACACAACAGTTAATATTTTAGTTACCAAAATGTAACAAGGTGAATGAAACAAAGCAATGCCAAGCTACATCCTCATGTCCTTCCCCCACATCTTGCAAGTTCCCTTTGTTTCTTCCACCTTCTTGAACTCCTCTGCCTACATGCCCAGAGTCCCTTCTCTAAGTACAAATTCACAACCACTACAGTCTCATTCCCTGTATCCTCTCTTTTTCTCTGCTTGTCTCTTCAATTTCCTTCCTCCTTTTACACACCCTTATGCTTCTTTTCACATAACAATTCATCCCCCCATTCCTTCCTTCCACACAGATACACTCTGTGCCTCTGTCTGTTTTCTTCATTGATTAGTTCAGGTGTGAAGGTTTGGTTTGGACCATTCATTTCTAAAATTTATGAACACATAGTGATAAATATTAAAAAAAGAAATATTGTCTTTATAAAGTAATACTACAGCTAGTTCTGCAGTATTTGCTCTGTATTTGGTAAATTTCTTATTAGTGAATTAAATCATAGATTTCCAGAAGTTACAAGTTACTTTTTTCCAGTGCAAGTTTTACAATGGCAATCTCTGAGATTCCCCCTTTAAAAGCACATTCTACAAAACTTTAAGAAATGAGATCTTTAATTTACCTTTGAATAGATACCGAGTATGAGTGTTTGAGGGAAAAGAAGTCTTGAAGAAAGGAAAAGCATTGCCAATTCATTATTTAAAGAGTAAAGTTTAACTAAGAATTTTATTTCTTTAAATATTTTCACATCACACCTCACTGACTTGTTAAAGTAGAGTTCAAGTTCCTTAAAAAAATTCCTTACCAAGCTGTTTTTGCAGATTTGCATTAAATCCCCAATGAAACTTCTGGCTGCAAGTTCAAATAAATTAAAGGACCAATCAATAAAAATGGAAAACAGCCTTGCAAATCATGTTGCCTACTAAGAACTGTCATTAAATTAGAGTAAAATTAAATTACACAGTAATGAGTAACAGCCGCTCCTGTTGTTCCCGTATGAGAAGGTATCTCTAACACAAACCTCTACCTGCCCAAAGATGCATGCAGCCTGATGTTTGCTGTGGACTTCCAGGGTCAGCCCTTCGTAAGGGTTACCACGTCCTTGGCTATTGGCTTAGTGAACTGTGTGGGTTCAGCCCCACGGCCTTGAATTAAAGCCCTTATCTGCTTTGGTATTTCTAGCAGCTCACACAGCTAATAAACAATTCATTCATTAGGCAGACAGCATGTTTACTTCCATAGACCAATACTTGGGACTTTTTTAGCCAAAAAAACCCTCAACCTGACTCACAGTTGTGTTCCATTCTTTTCTTTTGAGCACAACACTGCCTGTACCTGTCCTTGGTGGGGCAGCAGCAGCTGTGAGAGCCACCAACCATGCAGAGGGGCTCCTGAGTGATGGTGCCTGCTGGTGCTAAGGGCAGAGGTATGACAGGTTAGGCAGTGCTCCCTGCCAGCACTTGCCTTTACAACAGGAGGCTGGGAACAACACAGTCTCCCACTGTAGAGAACTCGTCCCACAGTACACTGCAAGAGGTGTGAATGAGTCATATGCCTCCTTTGAGCACCTCCATGGCTGACAGCAGCATCAATAGATGTATCAGCTGTGCAAATTACTTTCTATATGAGTTTTTGTCTTCAGTCTGGGCACAGGATAAAGCTTTAAAATGAATTTTAATTTTAATGAATTTTACTAATCACTTAAATTTTTCAAAGTTGCACATATCTCTAACACTATTGTTTATATCATCTTGCTTGACAACAGCAAGAGGAGTGAAATTATGGCACTATTTTCTCATAAAAGTGGCTAAGAATATATTAGCACTAAATATCTAAGAGTCTCACATTCAGAAGCACAACCTAGATGCAGCACCAACCAGTTTATATATTTATATATTTATATTTTATTAAATATTATATTAAATATATTTTATATTTATTTATATTTATTATATATTTATATATTTATTTATATATTTAACATCATGCGTATCTCATTATAAGCTTATGGTCAAAAAGCTGTAAAAATGCCTTTGCACCTGAGGTTTCTCTTGCCCACACATAAATCAACCGGATGCAATCTCCTAAATGCCAAGGTATTTTGGGAAAAAGGTAGGATCACTTCAAAATGTTACATTAACTACGAGTTAGGTTCTTAAACTTGCCACTAAAATCCACATTTTGGCCATTCTTGTACAGTTATACTTCAAGACTGAAATAATAATAAAGCTACGTCTAAGTTCTCTCTCACAAAGCTAAATGCTTCACGACAATACTTTACAGTTTTTTATAATGACTCTCAAAACCCCTTTTATCACCACAGAAATCATGTATTTCACAAGTCACATCCTAAGTAAATGCCATCTAAAGACAAAAAATATATTTCTAACAAAAACCTCCCTGTGGCTCTAGATAGACTGCCAGCTGCGGTGCTTCAGAAGGACTCGAGCATGCAGCCATGTCTCCAAGCTTGTGTAGGCCACAAACAATATAGGCTGACTACTGAGAATTTTCAGGCACTGCCTTTCTACACAGCCGATGAAGAGACACAAAGGCAATATGCAAATTAGGTGATCTGAGCTTAGTTCTTTACAATACACAACCTGGAAATAAGTATTCGGACAGTAGGGCTGAAGAAATTAGAAATTAATATGGTAAGATAAATACTGTTGGAAAAATGAAGCCTAACTGTAGATTAGAAGTTGTGATCATTTGGACAAATGAGCAAAGCACATTACTTAGCACAGAGCTGAATAGCTACATAGGTCCACTGCTCTCCATGCCGAAGCTCACAGAGATGTCCTTGTATAGTGATAACAGCTACGGCGGTGGCCCTCAGACAGGGGGTTCTGGATGCATAGCTGCTGCTTGAACCATCTTTGCCACTCAGATTGGTGACTTTGGCACAACTTCCTGAAAAATGCCTTCTGTAAAGGCCTGAACTCTGATGTGAAAAGAAGCCCTTTTCAGCAGCTCAGTTCCAATTTCGTTCAACTTCGTATAAATTACACTTTAATAAAAATGTTATGCCCCAAACATCCTCCACCCCATAAAACATTCAACTGACTCAGGAGAATCTGGGGGTTCTAAGAGCTTGTAGAGTAAATCCCCTTCAGCTGTATAAACTGAGTGTATTTGGGCTTTTTGAAGAGGTGGAGAGCCTGGAGATAGAAGTACCCTCAAAAGTTGCAAGATTCGTGAGACTAGTTATGACACAGAGTAGCAGTCAAGGATCATCAAACCAGGACACATGAATACGAGAGGCACATTCAAGTCATGTCTCCATCTCTTCTGATCACAGGCTACCATGGAATCTACTTCCAGACCCAGACTGAACATCTTTCTTGGGCAATTTACCAGGAAACCAACTATTGACAGGGCTCTAGTGAGCTCAAAATAGGGGATGAGCAGTTAAACTCTTCCATACTATGTAATGCAAAAGCAGTAGCTTTTCAATCTTCTATTTAACTGCTATAGAAGCAATATTCAATCTAAACAGGGCCTGCCAGACGTATTTAATTTTAGTTTTATTAAAAACACCAGAAGCCACTCTAAATAGATAAATGAATGTCAGATGAAACCACATCCAAAAAATCTGAAAAATTTCAAGTGCACTTCTATTCCAACTTTATCAGTCAAGCAACCTACCACAGGTCTCTTGCTGAAGAGTTTCAATAAACAAGTTCTAGAGATTGCTAACTGCTGTTTGCCATTTTTTTAAGAACAGATTTGTAAGAAAAACCTTCTCTGGAGTTGCTTTTAAATATTTTACCACATTCTTTACCTAAATATCTCTAAAGAATTTCAATTTACTTCAATTTTAAGAGGAATTTAAAAGAATCATAGAATCACACAGTCATAGAATCATAGAAACACAGAATAGTCAGGGTTGGGAAGGACCTTGAGATCAAGTGAAAATTAGCATTTTCTTACGTTGAAGTTGAAGGACAAAACCACAAGGTGCATCAGCTACAGAGAAAAAACATTTTATAATGACTTTAAAATTTCATAATGTAAACCTATAGGATTATTTATAACAGCTTAAAATATGCCATAGCAACTATATTGACCCACATTCACTCATGTATTTTTGACTGTTCTGTGCTATTTCAACAGCACAAAATTACTGAAAACTTGTTTTACCTACTCTGCTGAACTGCATTAATGGCAGTTTTATTCCACAGAAAGGTCTCAAGATGGCTGGGCCTAAACCATGCAAGCTCTGTTAGTGCATCCAATGCACATTTATTAATTCAGAAACATCCGTTTAACTCTGTTTTCTTTGGATGTGCCTCTGGACACAGGCATTGTGTGCTGCAGAAGGAAATCCAAACACTCCCCAGCTCTCTGAAGAGACTTAGCTCTTGAGACAAACAAGATCTGGCACTAAAGCAGGTTTTTGCAGCACTATAACTTTCTCTGTTGGAAAACAGGGTTACACTTTGATCACACGTAATCTTTACCAAGAAAATTGTGGGAAGCAAAAAGGGTGTTGGGCAGGTCAGTGTCTCTGCAGCCAGTTTCTCTGTAGCACCAAACTTGTGAAATGCTGGGGACCTGTGTCTCCCAAGGAAACCACTGGGAATTGCAGATCGGTTAGATCTCAAGATTTTCCTGAAATATCCAAACAGATATTTCTTCTAAATGCAAGAAGCAAAGTAAAGGCACAAGTGTGATAACATTATGACTTATAGAAACACTGTTAAATATGCCTTGGATGGGAATGCATCCATGTATAGCCACGTTACAAAGTGCGTCTATTTCGTACAGAAGCACCATAGCAATGTAATGCTGAATACTATGTGACTAAGATTCCAAGTGCACTGTAAAGTTAAAAAATGTCAGACTTTGCTTAAAACAGACAATATGTTTTATGATTTTAAAATGAACTCACAGAAGACCTAACTCCATCCAGCTGTTCTTATATATTTTTTTCCCTTTGTTTTTCATTCTCTACCTTAATCCGCTTCAAAATTACGTCACAATCTCATTCATTTTTGCTTGTAACTTGATAACTCCTACCAAAACAAAGTATCACACATTACAGTGCAAAAAGCCTAAATTAAAGAATCGAGAAAGAAATATAGAAAATTATTCACTGAAGCTGGTGATGCTGCAGTGAAAATTTGCATGGCAACCTGCAACCATGCCTGACAGAATTACAAATTTATCATGCATTTGAAGGACAAACGAAACATTCCCACATTTTCTGCATCAGTCACTTCTATTTGGTTCAGCTTAGTATAAAAAATCCCCCTTATTTTGCAACTAATTGAAGAATTAATATAAAAGGATTGAACACCTGTTGCTCTGTTGGCAGAAAACAGCAATTACAATGTTTCTTTGCAGTGGACTTAAACTACAAAGAGAAAAAATTGAAACAGAAAAGGAAGAAAACATACTCGTGACCAGCATCCTTTTGAATCCACAGAGGATATTACAGTTTTTATTCAGATTGTGAGTGGTCCCTGTTAAGCTTCATTAGTTGAGGAAGGTCTCCTCTCTGTCGTCCCGTCCCCCCCCCAGTTAAGCCACTGCCGCTTAAGCATTTTCCATTACCTTGGAGTAGCTCTGATTCACCCAACCTGCTCTCTCCTTCTTTCCACACACTTTAAGACAGGCTTAAAATCCATTGTACAACCACCTAACTATCATGCAGATCCTCTTAAGTAATTTCTTATTACAAACATGAATCACTGAAAATAAATGTCATTAGAAAGAGAGACAAAAGCCGTTTTCATCTCCTCTTTTTATTCCTTATCTAGGAAAGTGGTTAGGTAAGCCTCAAGCTTAGGGTCCTCCAAACAAGTTATTTTTTGAATAGGAAGGGAAAAGGAAAACAATAACCAAAACACACGCCAGCATCAAATCCACTTAAAATAAACATTCTTAAGTTTCTACCCTGATGCAAAACTTAAAACAATTAAACATTGGAAACCACGACATTTTGTTACGGTCACCTGCAAGAAAAGTAGAGCAAGACATGCAGGGCATCAAAATACCCTGGAGAAAGACCTATTTGCTGTTAACTTGGGAGCTCTAGAACTGCAGCCCTCACCCCCACATAGAATAGGCACATTTCACCCTCCTTAGTCCACAGAAGTCTGGAATGTCCATAGCCCACAACAGTGATGTCCCTCTAACCACAGCACCACAGGTACATAGCTCAGCTCTTCTGCTTTTTCACCAAACCTTAAATTATTTTCTAGCAAAATTACCACTATTACTATTATTAATTATCAACTATTAAGTTCTCCTCCTACTCTCTTTTTATGGAAAAATACATGGAAAGAAATAGTATCAGTTTTTCCCAACTATTTTGGAATGAGCATCACTGGTCCACATGCTCCTACTTCAGCAATAATGCCTTTCATCACTTTGAGGAGACCACATCTTTTTAAGGTCACGTTCAGTATCAGGCCTCACTTACAAACCCACAGTGGCTATACAGGTACAGTCCTTCTCTCTTTCACATTATAGCTCTTTCTGCAAATGGCTAAACTGCGAAAACACTCACTATTTTTTCTCTCTAAGAAATCTGCTTATGGGATGTACACATCACAAAGAATTTTTTTTCTTTTCCAAGATAAGGAAGACCGAAAACCAGCATGAAATGGGAATGCACAACTTGGGGCAAAACCATCCACAATACACCTTTGTCTCCCTACTCAGACTGGCACCCAATGCACATTTTTTTGTCATTGTGCATTCTGGTATTGCTTTTTTTAAAAAAGGCATGCCAGATGTACAGGGAATGCAGGGCCTGAGGAGAGTTAATTTTGTCTGTGGCACTTGACCCACATTGGTGGAGGCATCTGGCACAAGGACCTGTCACCACCAATGGTGCCCAGTGCTTTGGGAATGGGACTTCTCCAAACCTTGCTGAGCTAGGAAGATGTGTCAGAACTTCAGTTGGGGCCAAAAATGACAATGGCACTGTGGGTCAGGGTCAGGCTGACATTCTGTGTAAGGAAATGGGTGCTGAGACTCCAGAATGGGATTAGGCTGAGCAGCATATGAATCAAGACAAAGTGGAAACACAAGCAGGGCTACAGGCCATTTGGACGTGTGTTCATAACACTGAGTTTACAGGCACACAGAAAGAATATCAGAAATCCAAGAAAGATCAGGATCAATTTGTGACACTGTCCACCGCTATTCAAAGACCACCATGGAACATTTTTTGGAAGTATAAGGACAGGAACAATTGGGTTTTTTTCCTTTAAAAAGAATGCGCACCTATATAACAGCAACAAAAACCAACTGTATAGGATAAGCTATTTCTATGAAGAAAGAATAAAGCATTAAATACTTGATATTTTTCTGAATTTATAAATCAAAATAAACTTATAAAGCTTTCCCGTTAATGGAATTAAAATCATCAGTCCTTCCTTAAGTGTCTGCAGTACATAGTCACAGTCCATTAAGACAATATGTTAGCATTGCTCATAACAGGATGTAAATGAAATAATCAAGTCATCAGGACTATTTCAACATCAATAAAGCCTCAGAGTGATTATTATGTACAGCCATGACACAATACCTTTTTGCATACTTTCCCTGATCAGATTAAATTGGTGATGGATTCCTCGATGGCTCAAGTGTGCTCCAAGGAAAGCTAGAAGGTTGTACAGTTAACTCCCAGGGTGTAACTCTAAACCATACAACCTACTACCTCAACCCGGATGCACACAGCTTCCGACGGTGACCATATAGTCTTCTTCACTTCTTCAGCCTTTTTTTGATATGTGACAGCAGCCACAGACCTATATATTTCCCATGGGGGTAGGCTTTCAATAGCAGTTATTCCCCACTTTTCAGATGATAAGGCATATTTTTAGATAGATTTTTCTACTGCAGAGGTAGAATTTCTGCTCTATTCCATTTAGATATGTATAAAGATATATACATGTGTGTTTTATGTGTGTATATATATACATACATATTTGATAGAAATAATGCAAGTCTAGCTACATTTCTGGAAAGAAATGACATTTTTGTCTTATTTTACAAATAAAATATAAATCTCTATTTATTTTTCCTACATTTTCTGAATGTAATACCATATAATGTTATATTTAGTAAAGCCAGCAAAGCCTCATTGGAAACCCCACAATTCCCTCACATCACTTTGTAAATTTTAGGAAGATATTAAGCCAAAGATGCTTAAAGCAACCAGTAAAAGAACACATCACTTAATCAAGTTTGAAGATAAGGCAATGGACAAAAGAAGCATTCCAAAAGCAATCTATAGTTTTGTACACTCAGTTGGGCTTGTTGCCAAATACCACTGCGGTGTGTGCTACATAAACTTTTGCCAGATCACCATACTGACACAGACCCATAGAAGCGAGCTTGTGCAGTACGTTTCGACACAAGATCGGATCTACGGGTTTATGCCAATTGGCATCGCTGATTAATATTTTCCCTTTAAAGTGAGATGCAGAAGACTTTAAACAAACAAACATATGAAGCAATGTAAGAACCAGAGTTTAAAGAGTAAAAATATTACCATGTATTGCAAGGAAGGCTACTTCAAACTTCACTGCATAAATGGTGGATGCTTCAAACAAACCAAAGACTTGTAACTGGTTTGGGGTTTTAACAAGGAAGAGAAAACATTCTTTTTACAGACTGAAGGCATGACAGTGTTTTGTTTTCAGCAGGAATTCATGTCCTTTTGCGCACGCTTTGCCTTACCGGTGAACTCTCAATTCCCAACAACTTGCATCTGACTACGGCATGCACACAGCAGGCAAGACTGGAATCCATAACTGGACATGACATAGAAGTGAACAATACAGGTTTGTCCTTTGTGTCTAAACTCATATCATATACTACAACCCAAAATAAAAATCACTCCACCAAGTCTGAAAAGCAATGAGGCTCAGTGGAGTGCAGCTCCCATACAATGTTGTATAGAGTGCTTAGATATTTATTCATATTACAGGGTATCTAAGTACTGCTTGACAATAACTTGTTGATTAAACAACGTCTATTTACCAGAGCAAAGCAGTTCATTTGTCTATTTTATTCACTAATCCTCCCATCAGTGCAATTCCCTAATAATACGAATGGAAGCAGAAATGCAATCTTGCAAAACTTCAGGATTAACTCCTACCACAAATGCTTTCTTCTTGTGACGGGCAAGAAGTACGATACAAATTCTCACACACTGAATGTAGGGTATGCTACGCAACTGACTAAAAGCAGGTCCTTTGAGGCAACAGCCAGTAATTCAGATAGATGAGACACAGATACAGTTTTATAACTTACATATTCTAAATAAAAGCATTGATAAATACTACATTTTTAAGCACAGTATCTGACACATCAGAATAACTTTGAACAACACAGCCACATTTGTAAAATACAGGCAGAAGAAGCAGGTATAATTTTAAAACCAGATGCTATAGAAAGGCCTCTTATTAGTGGGTTACTGAAATCTGTGTCTGAGTAAGATTTTAATTACTGCCTTCCACTAGTTCCCACTGAAGACCTAATTCTGCCATTATTAGTTGGGCAAAACTCCTTTCAACGGACTGAATGCTGCCAATAATAATTTTTTTTAATCAGGGTGATGCTTCCTTTTCTTGCAGACTGCTACATGTATTTCTATTACAGTAGTAACATCTGAACATTAGTAAACGGCTTTTTTTTTAATTTTTCAATTTAGTGGATAAAATCTTTCATGTTCAAGCATACCCTTTTGCATTTTAAAAAAAAAAAAGTTTTTATTTTCTAAATGAGTCTCTTTTAAGCCTGCTTTCACTTTATGTACAACACTTCATCATTCAGAAGGAATTATATTTTTATAATTGCTCTGTCTGTTGACACTAAAGAGATAGCATATGTAAGTCAAGGACTCAAACTATAATAGTTTTCCTAGTATCAGAAATAAGTATGCAGACTGCATATATCATTTACTAAATGACTGTAATATGAGCTATAAAATTGCTTCTCCTTTTTTTTTTTTTGTGTAAATAGAAGAGATATTTCACATTTCAAAAATAATTGGTCACTGCATTATAGTTATATACTAGCAAATAGATACATGTACTATAAATACACTAGTAATACAAATATACTAGTAAATATATGTATTATATATTTACTAGGCACAACAAAAGAACAAATGATGTCTCAATCTTCCCATTCACTCTAAAGCTTCATAGAAAGGTACCGTATAAAGGCTACACAGACTGCAATATTCCCAACAGAAAGTAATCATATCAAAAGTTTAATACATATCTGTGAACTTATATTTGTAGGCTCTCTTAAGGAATGAAATTATTTTAAATCTAATCGCTTTATGTTCTTGTCATTACTTTTATTTTTTAACAAAAGAAAATATTCAAGATCACTGTATTACCTTTGCTGACTTCTGGTATAATTAAATTCTTCAGTTTCCTTTTTCATTTTAATGCTTTTTCTTTCACTAAAATAAAAAAAAAAAAAACAAACAAACCCAAACAACCAAAAACAAAGTGAGAGAAAGATTTGGAAATAGCTGTTTTATGTAAAGTGTTTTCAGAATAACATGAAACACAAAATTAGTAATTATGCTTTTGAGATACAAAACCGACACGCTGCTGACGCCCCTCTCAGGGCCATGGGAAGACATGCTGTGAACACGTACACTTTGGCAAAGGAACTATTTCATTTAGTATCTCCTAGCCTTCCTTCACCCCACAAATATTTTAGTTTTATTAGGAATTCCAGAAAGGAAGAGCATGCTTAACAAAACCAAATAGTTTTTATCCAATAGTGCATACGATGAGGTAATTTGGTCCGGAACCTCATAAAAATACTGTAATAAACTAAATGGCTTAAGTCAGAAATGTTTGCAAAACTTTATTAAAAAAAAAAGAAAAAAGGAAAAGATGTGATTACTATGATCAAATGTAGAAATTTTAAAAGTTCTTTTAAGTTAACGCAAGTCTTGGTTTCTCCACATACTTAGGTACTAATGACATACGTAATTATTCTAACAAAACAATTGGGAAGGGCAGTATCACCATAAACCTAAGAAACATTTTCTGGTACAAAATGGGTGAAGGGAGGCATATGTGTCATATACATAAGGTCTCCGTTCAGCAATTTCCCAGAATTCATTGCAGAAAAACAAAAATAAAAGGTAGTAAAATTAGCACATAATCTTAGAAAGTTATTGTCTAATCAGTAATGGATAGGAAGTGGAGCACACATTAAAACAATTCTATTTTGCATAGTCATAAAATATTTATAAAAACTTTTATTTAGACAAACACCTATCATGAACATTTTGAAAAGAAAAAAAAATCAGAGGTCCTCACAAAAAAGACATTGTAAATTTCAAAGTAATTTCTAGCTGAGGACATCTGTATTTTTACCATAAATTAAAAAGACTAAGAAAATAATAGATATATATAAAAAAATCCCAAATACATAAAACACCAATTTGGCTGAGCTCTTCAAAATCTGTCAGTCAGAATGAATTTTGTTACACACTCTTCTAATTGCCTAGTAATATGTTACAACTGACAGACAAATGCTTGAAGAAAAAGGCTCTACTGCAGCGTCATATGCCCAAAACTTACTTTAACTCTGCATGCACTTATCACAAACACTCTGAATGGGTATCTTAAATATTGTTTTCAGCTATTCCTGGACAAGTGCTGCTTTACTGAACATCTTAAAATAGTCACTGTTACTAGCTGCTAACCAGGCTTACTTCATGAATGTTCCAATAATGTGCCTTTTATTCCTGTGCTTATTACACTGATTTCTTTGTAATGGATTTAGATACAAATTGTAAAAACTCGTATATGAATTTACTCAATCATAACTTTAATATACTGTCTACAAGAGCAATCCTTTCCTACAGTTTAACACATTTTTTTGACCTCTTCCCCTCTTTAGAAACTGAAGGCATGAGTCACACTATAAAAAAAGAATTTACTTTCCTTAGCAACCAGATTAAATACCCACAACTTTCTTAGAGATAACCAAAGCTTAGACTGAATAAATGTAACATTAAGATCTTTGCATAACTCCAGCTAAGACAAAATGTGCCTAACCACTTATTTCTATAGAAATTTTTTTTGTTTACTTTTTATTTTTAGCAGTATTAGATCAAACACACACCCAAAAAGTTAGTTTTAAAAAGTGTGAACAGCTGACTACATTAAAATTAATACTCTTAGATCCAAAACAACATGTTTAAAACGGCTTTAAAAAAGAAAAAGAAGAAAAAATAAAAAGAAGCTATACCTGATATGAAAGGTACGTTTTCACCCAGTGCCAAACACTGCTATATGAGCAGCAGTGAAAAAAAACCAAGCAAACAAGAAATTAGTTGGTTTGTTGTTTTTTTTTTTTTTACTAAAAGAATCAATCCCTGAGGTTCATTTTGTTACACTGCTTTAAGCAGCTCTAACACATCCTGATGTCTCTGTAGTGAAACATGCCAGGTTTTTTTTGGGTTTTTTTTGGAAGCAGGAGAGTCACTTTTTTTTTTTTCTGCACTCTTGTATGTAGGACAAACTCAGATTTGTTTCTTCTTCTTAGGGCTCCTGTTCTTTCTCGGAAGAAGACCAGGATGCCTGTCTTCTCTCTCTCTCTCTCTTCTCGGAATTCCAGGCACAAAGCACTGCGCAAAAGCTGCACCAATCCTTGCCGCAACTGCCTGCACAGGACTAGAGGTGGGGAGAGACCAGAAAATTCACCTCGCCCCTGTGCCAGTTTTATAGATGGGGATTGCACGAATCTGCTGGAGCAAAGGGGTGAAAAGGCAGGGTGCCAGTTTGCTACACTGTGCTGCAATGATCTCATGTTCAGTGCTGTCGCCCCGTTTGCCCAGTTCAAATGCCTGCTCATTAAACAGGAGGAAGAAAAAAAGAAAAAAGAAAAAGCACCAAAAATATAAAACCAACTTTTATCCTTCAGACACTCAGGAGGGCAGTTCTAAACTACACATCAGCAATAAAAAAATAAAACATATACATTTAAAATGTAGTTATGAAATATAAATATTCTGCTTATATTTTCTTTCTTTCTTTTTTCTATCTGGAGATAAGAAGCAGAATTTATCAGGCGTGAAAGGGACAGCCTCCTGGTGGTGTGCCAAAAAAGCCAGAATAAAGGCAAAGTTGTGCTTCAAAGCTCAATTGCTTGCTGAGTCTGGCTAAAGTCAAGTATTAAGATCCACCATTTTCTGAGCCATGTAAGAAAAGAGGAAAAAAGTCAGAATGGGCACTGCTTTCCAAGTCTCCGTTGGCACCATCACAAAATCTCAGCCGTAAGGTCACATGATGCTCTGCCAAATGTGGAGCGCATTCCCATAAACCATTCTGCTGATACTGCGAAGGCAGCTATTGTCTAGTTTATACTCAAAGTTCAGCCCACTCTTCATTGAATTAGCTGAAAAACGCATCACCTTTGGGGGCTGGGAGCCATGGAAACGTCTACCTGGCAGGCTGCCCACTTTTTCTGCCCATCAACCAGAGATGGAATTGTGCTGCCTAATGTAATGATGACGAGGAATGTGAAGAGTCGTCCAGAGTGAATCTGATTCTTGCAAAGCCTGCTTCATTTGCACAGCAAACTCTGGCTTCTTGTCGTTAAAAAGGGAAGGGGGAGGAAAATTTAAAAAAAAAAAAAAAAAAAGGAAAGAAAAGAAAAGAAAGAAAAAAAAAAGAAAGAAAAGAAAAGAAAAGAAAAGAAAAGAAAAGAAAAGAAAAGAAAAGAAAAGAAAAGAAAAGAAAAGAAAAGAAGAGAAAAGAAAAGAAAAAAGAAAAGAAAAGAAAGAAAAGAAAAGAAAAGAAAGAAAAGAAAAGAAAAGAAAAGAAAAGAAAAGAAAAGAAAAGAAAAGAAAAGAAAAGAAAAGAAAAGAAAAGAAAAGAAAAGAAAAGAAAAGAAAAGAAAAGAAAAGCGCTTGTCTCTTAAATGTAGCAATTAAAGGTCTAGTAAACATGCCTAGTCTGCAACTTTCCTTCATAACATACGGAAATGGTTCCCAAAATAAAGCACTTGATATAAGACAAGTTTTCTGATTTAAAGCAGCACTCACTTTTTCCCTCAGTTAATGTGGCATTTCCTGGACATTTTTGCTCCCTAAAAGAAAGAAAAAAGAAAAAAAAAAGGAAAAGTACACAGCAGACCTCTCATCTCTTCTTTTTACCTGTCCTTACTACCTCCTCATTTTACCTAGCACAAATTACATGTGTGTGGCAATACCCTCTAGTAACAGTGGGGATGCAGTCCTGCTGTAATCTTGCTCAAAGCAGTCTCCTGAGAAAGCTGGTTCTGCTTCCAGCAGCACAAAATCCTTCATCGGAGCCCTCTTATCTTCACGAGCGAGCAGGACAGCTGGTCTGCAAGTTTGCAAACCACCACATTTGAGACCAGTCAGCACCCTCCCTTCTTCAAAATGCATTTAATCCAGATTTCGTGAGCAGAGATGCAATCGGGGAGAATTTATAAAAGATGGAAGTGTCTAAATAGGCTAATTAATAGACAACTTTTCTGATACGGACCTGAAATTTAGATTTTACCCATCTATTGTAAAATGTCACTTAAAATGTCACTTCCAAATGAAAATACCATGTAACCTACTGAGCCACAAACACATGCTCTCCAAGCAACTAAAAACCTCATACAGAAGAATTTATCTCGGAGCTCAGCGTTGTGAACAATTGAACAAAAATCCACTCACTGTTTCTACACCATGAAGCTTAACAGCTACTGCAAAAGAGATACTAAAAATGTGGTTAATTTCTCTGATCCCTCAATTAATAAAAACAGAGCCATGGGAGGAGCCTCTCTACCTATTAGCATCTGTACAAATGCTCCCACCAAGAGGAGGTTGCATGCTAAAGAGCTTACAGCTGAAAACCGGTAAGAAAGGGCAAACAAAGTGGGAGACAACAGGCTAGAAACCGCAGCAGGGCGACAGGAAAAACCGTTCCCAGGGACACTGGGCTGTAACTCTCTAGCTCGGCTACTTTCATGTTTTGTTTTACAGTTCTTTCCAGTTTCACTCTATTTACCTGGAGGAAATTGAAGGTTCATTACCGAAGGAAGGAAGCGTGAGAACGGGGGCTTTGAAGTGGAGGAAGACAGTTACGAGGGCGGCACAGCCCTCGGAGGGAGGTCCCGAGGCTGTCCACCCGCCCAAGGGCTGCGGGGGCTGGCTGCACCCCCAGCCGGGACTGGGGCGGCACAGTCGGCAGGCTGGCAGCATTGAAGCAGTCCCTGCCTTGCTCCCAGCAAATCCTGGAGATCTGCACCCGGGCTCTGGGGCAGGCAGGTGTGACTGGGAGGAGGAGAGCGTTTGGGGCAAACTCTCTGGTAGACGAAGGGTGGTGCCGGAGGTTCCTGTAAGATGGGGAGAAGAAGCAGCCACCACGACCCAGCATTGGAAAGGGGCCAGGAGGAGGTGCTGGGTACAACATCGAGGGATGAGAGCGACCCTGCTTTGTCAGCTGAGCCAGTGCAATTGGGATATACCCTGCTCTGGTCAACTGCTGGGAGCTGTCTGGAAGAACAGAAACTTGCTACAATGCCAGTAAATCAGCCTACGGCTTAGTTCCTCTCTTTTATGGACTTTGAGCTTTCCAAAGGCCAGCAGCCAGAGGCTGATGCAGCAACATGGAGTAAGCTCGCTCAAATGGTCTTTTGAAGTGAAATGCCGTGCTCATAGTTTTGAATCCAGAGACCCTTTTCTTTTCCCTGTGAGCTTAAAGCTGGCTGCCTAGGTGCTACCAATAAGTGGAAATGCTGTTTGTCACTTCAGCAGCTGGAGTGACAATAATCCCACAACTTGGACCACAGGGATTGAACTGACTGCCAGGGATCATGAGCAAACTGCATGTTGTTATGCCTCAGCCATAAAAATGACATATGGTGGATTCGCCCGTAAAGATCATTGAGATTAAATAATATCTTTGAGATTATTTAAAACTAAATTAATTTCTCCAGGCTCATAAAACTCAGAAAGCCAATTCAGATGTCTTTAGTTAACAATTATGTAGAAACAGAAACCTGAGGTTCCGTTTTTATCATTTTAGTAGTTTTCTTTTTGATTTGAGTCAACAGATCAAAACAGACTGGTTTGCGTTTTTTTATTTGTTGGTTTGTTTATTTTCCTAATAGGACCAGAGAGACAGAGGCTCATTTCATTCCACCTTACATTTTACTATTAACTGTAAAAATACCTAGGCCACAATACATCCATGTCACAAGGGTGCATCCCACAAACCCAGATGCATTACAAACCATGGTGAAAAATAATGGTTTCATTAGAATTGAGTTGAAACCTCTGAGTAAACAACAACAAATTCATATCCTGTTCAAATTTGCTACTATTATTATCAGTGATGGTATGTGGAAAGGATAAGGGAACAGCCTAATTTTCAGATCTCAGAAGGGTGTTTGCCACTGATAACAAATAATAGGTAGATTGAGCTGGGCAAATCTGAGCAGCAGCTTTTTGAGGAACAACAGGCACAGAATCCACAGAATTTTTATTTTCCACATGTGGAAAAGCACTTCAACATGTGGCTATCCCTCAGTAACAAGTATTCACCAATATTCAAGAGGGATGTTAAAAAGTTGTTAAAAAAATCACTTGCGTATGTGCCCAAAACCAATTAGAGATGTAGCTGAATCTGATTGCCTTGCCTATAAATTAATACAAGGGCAACACAAAGGGAACCAAAAATACATATCTGCAGGAGTGCTTGGCCCTGTCTGCCCACAGCTGGAGGAGGCAGGGAGGCCGTGTTGGGGAAGCTTCATAAGGTGACCTCTCCACAGGAGAAAAGAGCACCGATCCTTCTTCCACTGGGGAGACAGGAAGGGGAAGGCAAAGAGGACAGGAAACAGGAGCTGAGCTGAGGGTTTCTGCTCTGTGCCTGTAATCAGCTCTTACAGGACAACCAGCACCCCAACCTTCTTAGGTTAATGGGCAATTTGCAAGCTAACTGAAAGGGAAAAGCTGGAGCCTTTCCCAGGCAATAGCACCTGCTCAAGATGTGAGAGAAAAGCTGAGAAAGAAACAGAGAGAAACACGGCGATGCTCTCAGAATGAAGGGAGAGAGGGAAGAAGAGAATAGGTTCTTTCATATGATTGTTCTTGAACACAAAAACAAGACTAGCAAGTACACCAATTTAGTTACTAAAGTTAAAAGTTGGAAACACGCAAAATGAAGAGGACACGCATGTGCTGGATATATTACACATTTCTGGATAACTTTAACGTACTGTATGGCACGGCAGAACACAATAAAATGGTCTTGCTCTGCAGATTGCATTCTCAAAGGCCCTAATAGATAGAGATGACAGAAGTTATTTGCATAACATGTGCAAATGAAAAGTTATTATCTGTTTGCTATTTTACTTTGCGATCAAATGGCACTGTGCTTTCTCTTTCTCTTTCTTTTTTTTTTTTTTTTTCTGCCTCAAAGTTAACAGCACCAAAGTAAGAGACTTAAGCAAGATGCTTTATGGTAAGAGCCAGAGATGTTATACATCAGGAATTTAACTGTAATTTTTCCCTTTCTGAAATTTTCACGATCAGTCTTGCTTTAAGTTCCTTCTCCTCTAAACTTTTCACTGTGATATCTGCAACCTATTTAACTTTTGGCCACTTTGGCTGTATGGCTGGGTACCTGAACTTCACAACCTTTTTTCTTCTTTGAAAATCTTTTAAAATAGAAAGCATGAAAAACTGTGTAATGCACATCCAATACTCTTGTTCACACAATAAAAACTTTCTTCACAGATGTTTTAAGAAGATCAGTTATTTCCTTAAGAAAGCAAATATTCATAAATAGAAAATATAATGAATTTAAATAGCTAATTCAGATGAGCCTTTTCCGATAACTATTCCACAGTATAAAGAAATCTCCCACTGCAAACAGGAGCCACCCTTCTATTCTTCACAGGGAAGCGCAGTTGTGGTGGAATAAGCAGCATGGCTGCTATGCTGGGGGAGGGCTGGTTCTGAGAGGAGGCCATAGTGAGGCCCAAGCAAAACTGAGGCTCTATTGATATTCCTGTGTCTTAAAAAAACTTAGGCTTTTATGGGTGATCCTTCAGGCACAAAAAGATATGACTCCTCTACAAACAACGAAACAGTAACTCAGACAGGTAAAAATGCTGTTAAGTTATAAAATATCAAACCAAACCTGATGACAGGAAGAGCTTTGACACAGACATTTCCTTCAGCATACTTGTTTCAGCCTCCATTTACTTCACCACTGTCACTGTGAAACATTACAGAAGTTCAGAGCAAGAGGTACAACATTGAATGCCCTCACATACACCAAGTCTTAGACATAGATAGAAAAACATTTCTTACATTCTCTTTACCTCATTTATCTCTTGCAGGTCTAAGAGCAAATGCAACTGAGCATTGTCATCACCATTCATCAGATAAAAAAATCAGAAGCATCCATTTTTTTCCCCAAATTTAAAAGTGTTTAGCATGTCACTCTTCAATATGCCTAAGTATCATGGCAGTTATATTTTCTTCCAGTTCTAAAGCCAAAGATACCAATTATTAACTTGTTTTCATAAACAATTTATCATTATTGTATAAAGCATAGAATACCTGATATATATTCCCATGCTCTGTGTTAAGTACACTACACTGAATCATAAGTACTACCTTGAATTAGATAATTTCTAAATCCCACCTATGTAGTTTGTACCATCTTGGCCACTATCTTTGAAAACCAAAATCTGAAGATACCCTGATCTAACTCCTGATCACTGGAGTAGGACAGCAAACACAGAGAATTAGCTAGCAAAGAGAGTAAACAACAAATAATTCCTTACATGCCTTCTACTTATGATAAATAAAGCAATGTTGCTTTCTTTCCTTAAAACCTCTTCAAGACAAGTATAGCCAGAATTGAAGCCAGAAACTGTTTCATCAGTTCCTGATTTAGCAGCATGCTTAGTGCCTAGACCCACTCCAGTGTAACTCCAATACCAGTGCTCTCCTTCAAAAACTGCTGCAATGCTTAGTAGAGCTGCATACCTACATATAAGGAACACCTTCACAACAGCAATCCTTTCCCTAGCTTCAGAATGAAAAAATCCTTATGGGTCTGGGATCGCACAGATGTAACTCAGCAAAACTGCAGATGGCTTCCTGTTCCCTACTGCCCAGCAGGTTCTGTAGCAAGGATTCTCCAGCGCCACTTTAAATTTCCTAGGACTCTTTCTTGACCTGAATATAAACCAGGAATAAAAAGGATATCTCAACAACATTCTTTGTGCCATTGATTTCTCAATCAGTGATAAACTGATTGAGAAATAAAAGTTTTTATGTTTTTACTTCATGCCTTTCCCATGCCACCATGCATGAATCCTGGCCGCTCAGAACTTAAAATTTTACACAATGTTATTTAAAAGGAGTATTTTTCTTAGCTGTCTTGCTCTAAAAGTAGTCTTCAGTGGAACATGCACTATGTCTCACCTATTCCTTAGCTGCTATAACTGACTACAGTCTCACAACTCAGTATAGCACAGTTCAGTGCTCATAGGCAAAGACAGAAAATTAGTATTTTTGAAACATGCTTAATTATTTCAGGAAAGAAGTTACATATGCCTTTAGGTCCATATATTCATACAAATCTGGACAGTACTTTCCAAAAGGCAGGTATATATGTACACATATCCAAACACACTCTACACGTTTTGGCAATTCAATCACAAAAATATAGGGGCCTGTGCATGCACTTCACTGGGTTACATTCTCAGCAGTTTGAGTTCTGTTAGCTAAAAAAACTCTGGTCAGGTCATAAATCTAAGCTGAAAAGAAAGAACATGTGCATGATAACCCAGTGTAAGGTGTGTTTTTGATTCAGCAGACTAAAGGATCAATTAGTATTGAAGCAAAATGATTAAAATTGTATAGGGAACAGTTTTCTATATCCCACTTTTCAATTTCTTTACTGTAAATTTTTGAGTCTGCAAAACAATCTCACTCCAAACACCAAGAAACTTCAAATCTAGATTTTTAAGTACTTTTATGTCAGAGCAATTAACACCTTGTACATTAAAATATTTTAAATATCCATTGTAGATGTTTACTTCTTCGATATTTTTAGTACAAATGGCTAGTCTTTCAATTTTTTTAGTTTGAATTTGCATAATTTTGTGAGTAAAACCTACACTTCAAAATAATCAACATCCTCAGACAACCTGAACAACATAGAGACGGAAGCAGAGGAGATCAAAGGCATGGAGCCTTCTCGGAAGATTGAGCAGGCTATGAGTGATCAAAGGCAGCAGAGAAAGGACTCTGGATCTTAACTCCAGCTTCTACTATACATGTATAATTTACAGGTTATTGAATTGAAGGGGAGGGGAACTATTTATACATTAAATATACGTTATGGGCCTGTAAAGTTATTTAAAATAGAAAAAAAAAAAAAATGAACTTTGGTTGTTGAAAAAGTCTAGGCAGGATCTTCCACAATGCACTTTTAATTTTTCTTTCTTTTTTTTTTTTTTTTTTTTCCCCAAAAGGAAATAGTGCTTTCTATTCAATGAATTGGCATTTTCTGACAGAATCAAACAAGCAAAAAGGCACACTGTGGCTGGTTGGTGTCATCACAGAAGAGGTAACTCTCAGAAATAATGGAAAACTCATGTTCTGATTAAAGCACTACTAATTATATTAGCTTGCTTTTTGGAAGGTTTAGAATACACATAACTGAAAATCTTTATTAAATTACAGTTCCACACTATCCATGTGAAATTCAGTGTGCAGTCACATAAGGGAATTTCTTTAGTTTTAGTCCTACTTTTTTTTTGTAATATTCCTGTGTACAACCAGATTTCCTTCTATGACACTTTTCACAGCTTAGCAGCACAGGGCACTCAACAGCACTGAGACGAGCTTTCATGCAATCAGTTTAGTATCTTAGCTACCAGATCCTTGGTTACTTGGTCATTGTTCATCTTCTCAGAATTAAATTATGTACTGGAGAAAACATTTGCAATTAAAATTTTCTTAAAAAGAGAATTGTTGCTCCTAAGTTTTGATTTGGCAAATCAGTTAAGAACACTTTCTCAGAAAATCCTGAATAACTGCATAGAAAATAGTTACCAAACAATATATGCACATATTCAATAAACAAGCTCAACAATACACGAATTTAGTAATGATATATGAATTCATGTGATTCATGACTTTATAGCTCATTGAGTTTCACAATATTACGTATATCTGCTGCCCCAGTGAATATATAACACTCTGAATTTCATCTTAACATCAAATTGAGTTTTTTTGACAGGGAGACAGGAGCTGCACCACAGTCAGTAATACCATAAAGTAGCTGAAAATAAACTTGAGCTTAAGAGATGTTTCTACTTCACACTTGACAGCCAAAGCTGCCGACTTGGGCAAAGGGTGATGTATTATAAATAAGCACAGAATGATTATTGAAGAACCTGAAATACACTGAACCATTAAACAAAAGCAGATATCACAGCGTGCTCGTTACTGGCTTACAATTTTCAATACTAAATGCCTGAACAGCACAAACGAAATTTCAGAAGACCAACAAGGGTCATGTAACTTGAAAGTGTTCTTATCTTTCCTACTAATAAGCAGAAGACCACCATTTCTTATTCCAAATTGTGATAAGAGTACTTCAGTTCTGTTTCAACATCTTCCTGGAATTCTGAACTACTAGTAAATGATTACAGGCTGTATGGAGACTTAAGGACATTAAAGGGATTTTACTTTAAATTTGTATAATGCCTAGTTCTTTGGGATCAAAGACAAGAATTTGCATTTTTTTTTTATTACAACAGCAATATGTAAAGCAACCTTTGAACAGGAGTAATCCAATACAAATATAACCCTAACCCTAACCCTAATGCTTTTTGACCAGTACTGGGCACATCCTGATTTGATAACTAGGAGACATTAATTGTTCCAGTGGCTCAGACGTAGAGCATCTACAGAAATGTGCACCGTCTAGGTGGAGGTAACTGTCTGCTTTGGTTTCCAGAAAGACTTGGCTGTTGAAGAGGGTCAGTTTATAACACTGTCACAAGACATTTGTAATGAGGTGCGTTCAAAGGGTAGGCAGCTTCAGGGTACGTAAAGAGATGCTTCTGAAGATATTCTCATGCCCTCTTTTGTATATTTCTCTGAATGTAACAGGAAATTAAAGGTTACTAATCATTTAATCTATGAGTATGTTACTTTCAATTTGTTAACAGATGGTTCATTCAACACAACGTCAGTGGGCTATATTTGATTACATTTCTGCTTCTGTGGTAACCAATGCTTGCAGAGCACGAAACCAAGCAACCAGATTTCTGGAATGCATTTCTGGATAGCTTTTGTCTAGCAGGAGAGAAGCAGAATGCAACATGTAGAAAACAGTGCCCTTAGTTTAAATGCAGTTAAGTTCTACAAACAGAAACTAGTTCTGTCCCCACAGGATTAATAACAGCCATGCGATTGTGAATTTAAGAAATAAACTTTCACAACAAATGCAAATTTCCTATATGAATTTGAACAATATATACTGGGTAAAATGTAATGTTGTACATAAAACATGCAGTAGCCATGTCCTTAATCCAGTATGTCCAGTGATAAACCTTTCATTTCCATGATCTGGGAGACAAATGGATCTGTAACATCTCCAGGCCTTTATCATATAAACTCTTACACTTTTGTATTGATCTTTACTACAACTGGCATTCTCACTGAAATTAGGGGAACCATCCATAACAATATAAGCAAGCATGCAGAACTCTGTTGAGCATGGGAGCCTTGAAAACAAGCCATCTATTGCAGATGTTGGTTTCAATTATGTAGACAAAACCACAACATAGTGCAGTAAAGCTATAATTTACTGAGGACTTTTAGGACCACCTAAACAGAAACATATAACATTAAGATGAACCAAATTATCCATCAATATGTCATCTTTCACCTCAGATTATTATTTTATGCTGATATCTACTGACAACTTGTGGCAGTGTCAAATAAATAGCCAAATAACTTCTATATATACATGGAGGATCTAACAAATTACTTTCTTATCTACCTGGCAATAAGTTGTTTTTGCCATGAATAGGGCCTACTCATTTCCCTGAACTTCCTCCCCATTTAACCACCTCAATCTGTCTTCAAAGGTATCAGAGGGATCTTTCTTGTTTAGGACATAACGTGGATGTTTCTATGCCTAAACAAAAAGCCCCGGATCCCCAACAATCTCAATGAATAAGCATAAGTAATACTTTGCTCTCAAAAGATGTGGCAACATACTAGAAGTACCTAATTATGAAAAACAAAACAAATATAGTGTTTGTATAAATTGTCAGTCATAATGTAAATCCTAATCACTAGGAATTTGTAAGCCACATTTATCATAGGAAATATTTTTGCCAAACAAGACTTTCTATCATTCAAACCTTTTGTGATTTTTATTCTGGATTTTCTTTTTTCCCGTGGAAGAAAAACTATGCATCTCAAACACATTTATAATAAACCATTTAATTTCTTTTTTTGGAAATTCCTCCCAAAATTCAGTACTTTCTGAGTCAATGTGATGTGACCAAGCACCCTATTTACTTTTGATATTGGGGAGTTACACTCCGATAGTAACCCCTATTCTACAGATGTGTGGCCCATCCTGAGCTACTCTGTAGATGCTGTAATGCACGTGTACACACAGACATAGGTATTCAAAGAACCCTTGTGAAAATATTGCTTGGCACTAAAATGCATGTGTTACTCTCTTGAGTACAGTGTACTCATGACACAGAAAATGCTTCACTTCTTTCAAACCCTTTCTCTCTCTCCTAAAGCCCTCCTTGAAAGGGAGCAAAGGACATAGGAGAGACTAGTATGGATCTGTGAGTGTTATAAAAAAATCAGAGTTATTTAGCTGATGAATAATCCCTTTTTCTGTGTCATCCTGTCCTGGGTTCAGCAGTAGCAGTCAGGTTTTTTTTCTCCTTCTTAGTAGCTGTTGCAGCACTGTGTTTTTGACTTTTGGCCTGGGAACAAAAACTGATAACACTGATGTTTAGACTGACCAAGGACTTTGTGAGTCTCATGCTCTGCCAGGGAGGAGGAGGGGCCGGGAGGAAGCAGGGACAGGACGCCTGACCCAGACTGGCCAAGTAGGTATTCCATACCACAGCACGTCATGCCAGGGGATGTAACTGGGAGCTACCCATAAGGGCACGTCCCTTTTGCGGTCGAGCTGCCTTTTCCGGCGGGCGGTATCGTATTCTCTTCCCTTGTTATTTCTCTTGTCGTTGTTATTATTGGTGGCAGCAGTAATGATTTGTGTTATACCTTAGTTACTGGACTGTCTTTATCTCAACCCGTGGGAGCTGCATTCTTTTGATTCTCTTCCCCGTCCCTCCAGAAGCGGAGGGAAGAAAGGAGGGGGGGGGGGGCAGTAGACTGCGTGGTTCTGATTTACAGCTTGGGCTTAAACCACGACAGTTCTATTTTGGCGCCCAACGTGGGGCACGAAGGGTTGAGATAACGACAGATCTGACCGGAGTGTGTCTAATCGTATTTGTGATAAGCATTCAGTGTTTTGGATTAATAGTCACTTGTCACAATGCTGATTTATTGGCTCTCAAAGTTGTTTTTGATCTCACAGTCTCAATATGCCGTAGGTTACTTAGAGCCGGTATTTGCTGTGTTAGTGTTTTTCAAGTGTGGGGCTTGGGCTAAGGTTATTGTCTCATTGTATTTTATGGTAATGACTTGTAATACAATAGAAAAATTGATCATGAAACTGGTCTGGCTTATGTTCCCAGTGTGGTCACCACCTTTATACTTTGGGAGGTATATAATACAAATGCTTAGCAACTATACATCTTTTTTCTCCTTCCTGGGTGGTCAACCTATGAAGGAGACATTCTTTTACCCTCCCAGTGCCCCTCCCAGACCGTTTACAGCATCGTTTGAGAGTTTTGAAGTTTTTGAGTGGCCTTTTAATATTGTTGAGACCTGTTTGCTGATTGTGATGGGGGTCACCATGTTGGCACGCATACAGAGTGTGTTTTGTCCACAACCATTACGTCTGATCTCAAGAGTTAAGCAGAGTCGGGTTTGGGCCTTGTCTGGGGTTAGATGACAAAATAGGGGGACCGAGAGATTTTCCCCGAGGCTGGACAGCCATGAGTGGCAGGGTGTGTGGGATAGTATGGGCAAGTATCTAGGTCAGTGGGCCCCTCCAGTGTTTTGGAATTTCACCACCGAACAAGTGCAAAATCCAGAAGAATTAGTAAAACACTTAAATGAGGTGTGCTGTCATCCTGGTCATACCAGAGAGGGACAAATCATGTCAACGTGCTGGGGCTTGGCCTGTGCTTACCGGGCCTTGTTCAACACTATCCAGCACCTTCAAAAGGAAAGAAATGTCCCTGGATCTGAGGGCGAAGCAACAGACAGCGCAGCTACTCCAGCTCCGAGCACAGCAGCTACACCACCCCTAGCGACAAGTACAGCCACTACTCAAACTTCAACTGCAACAGACAGCGAAGCTACCCCAGCCCCAACCACAGCAGCTACACCACCCCCAGCGACAAGTACAGTTGCTACTCAAAGCACAGTGATAATGACTGCAGCTAAACCAGAGGACCAATTCGTACCAATATCGATTGCCCCTCTACGCAAGAGAAAAAGCAAAAAAGAGGCAAGAAGGGTGAAGCAAGATGAAGAAACAATGTATTCACCACCCGGGCCACCATCTGATCAGGAGTCATCATCCCATGACGAAGAAGAAGAAGAAGAGGTGACTTCTCGACCTCGGACCTCAACCGAGCTACGGAATATGCGAAAAGATTTTACCCGTCAACCAGGGGAGCACATCATCACCTGGTTGCTGCGATGCTGGGACAATGGGGCCGATGGTCACGAACTAGGAGGTATGGAAGCCAAGCAGCTGGGATCACTTGCTAGAGAAGGGGGAATTGACAAAGCAATTGCAAGAGAGAAAAAGTCCCTCAGTCTTTGGAGGCGGCTCTTGGCAGCTGTGAAAGAAAGGTTTCCATACAAGGATGATGTTACGAGTCGTTCGGCCAAGTGGACTACTTTAGACAAAGGCATCCAGTCTCTGAGGGAATCAGCCATCGTAGAGATGATCTATCACATCAAACCGAATAACGGAGATATACCCATAGACCCAGATGAAGTCGAATGTACACGACCCATGTGGCGAAAACTTACACGGAATGCACCGTCATCATATGCCCATTCATTGGCAACAGTAACCTGGGGTGACATAGTAACACCAACAGTGGATGAAATGATTCACAAACTCCGAGAGTTTGAAGACAATCTCACCCCTTCCATCATCTCAGCTGTGGAAAAACTGTCCCAGGATGTCAAACAATTGAGGGACGATCTATCTGATTTATCCAGCTCCTCACGTGTACCAACATACGTCTCAGCTGTTAACAAAAGACGTCCTGTTGTTCAAGACAGAAGATATAGAAGGCAAACACCACGGGCCACCCTATGGTTTTACCTGCGGGATCATGGAGAAGACATGACGAAGTGGGATGGAAAACCTACTTCAGCTTTGGAGGAACGGGTGCATGAATTGAAAATAGGAACAAGGGTCAAGACTAATCATTCCATGAGAGCTGCGGCTTCAGTCTCTGGTGAGCAGGTTCCCAGATGGAGCGGAAGAGCTGATTTTACTCCAGCTCCTGTGATAACGAAGAATAATCCCTTTCAACACGACTTAGGTGTCCAACGTTGTGATGACTGTTAGAGGGACCCTGCCTCCAGCCAGGTGGATGTAGGGGACAATCGGATTTACTGGACTGTGTGGGTCAGATGGCCTGGCACATCAGTCCCGCAGAAGTATAAAGCTCTCGTAGATACCGGTGCACAGTGTACCCTGATGCCGTCAAACTGTCAAGGGGTGGAACCCATCTATATCTCTGGAGTGACAGGAGGATCCCAAGAGTTGACTGTACTGGAGGCTGAGATCAGCCTGACTGGAAGGAAATGGCAAAAGCACCCCATTGTGACTGGTCCAGAGGCTCCATGCATCCTCAGCATAGATTACCTCAGGAGAGGGTACTTCAAAGACCCAAAAGGGTACCGATGGGCTTTTGGTATTGCTGCTTTGGAGACTGAGGAAAATGAACAGCTGTCCACCTTGCCTGGTCTCTCAGAGGATCCCTCTGTTGTGGGGTTGCTGAAGGTCGAAGAACAACAAGTGCCAATCGCAACCACAACAGTGCACCGGCGGCAGTATCGCACCAACCGAGACTCCCTGATTCCCATCCATAAGCTGATCCGTAGTCTGGAGAGTCAGGGAGTGATCAGCAGGACCCGCTCACCCTTTAATAGCCCCATATGGCCAGTGCGAAAGTCTAACGGAGAGTGGAGACTAACAGTAGACTATCGTGGCCTGAATGAAGTCACACCACCATTGAGTGCTGCCGTACCGGACATGCTAGAACTTCAGCATGAACTGGAGTCAAAGGCAGCCAAGTGGTATGCCACGATTGATATTGCCAATGCATTCTTCTCAATTCCTTTGGCAGCAGAGTGCAGGCCACAGTTTGCTTTTACTTGGAGGGGCGTCCAGTACACTTGGAACCGACTGCCCCAGGGGTGGAAACACAGCCCTACCATCTGCCATGGACTGATCCAGAATGCACTGGAACAGGGGCAAGCTCCAGAACACCTGCAGTACATTGATGACATTATTGTGTGGGGTGATACAGCGGAAGAAGTCTTTGAGAAAGGGAGGAAAATAATCCAAATCCTGCTGAAAGCTGGTTTTGCCATAAAACGGAGTAAGGTCAAGGGACCTGCACAGGAGATTCAATTTTTGGGAATAAAATGGCAAGATGGACGTCACCAGATCCCTACAGATGTGATCAACAAAATAACAGCAATGTCTCCACCAACTAATAAGAAAGAAACACAAGCTTTCTCGGGTGCTGTGGGGTTCTGGAGAATGCACATCCCAAATTACAGTTCGATTGTAAGCCCTCTCTATCATGTAACCCGGAAGAAGAACGATTTTAAATGGGGCCCTGGGCAACAACAAGCCTTTGAGCAAATTAAACGAGAGATAGTTCATGCAGTAGCCCTTGGACCAGTCCGGAATGGGCCAGATGTAAAAAATGTTCTGTACACCGCAGCTGGGGAGAATGATCCTACCTGGAGCCTCTGGCAGAAAGCTCCAGGGGAGACTCGAGGTCGACCCCTCGGCTTTTGGAGTCGGGGATACAAAGGATCTGAGGCCAGCTATACCCCAACTGAGAAAGAGATACTGGCAGCCTATGAAGGGGTTCGAGCTGCTTCGGAGGTGATTGGCACTGAAGCACAGCTCCTCCTGGCACCCAGGTTGCCCGTTCTGGGCTGGATGTTCAAAGGCAGGGTCTCCTCTACACATCATGCAACCGATGCGACATGGAGTAAATGGGCTGCACTAATTACACAACGAGCTCGAATAGGAAATCGCAGTCGTCCAGGCATTCTAGAAGTCATCATGGACTGGCCAGAGGGTAAAGATTTTGGAATGTCACCAGAGGAGGAGGTGATGCGTGCTGAAGAGGCCCCACCATATAATAAACTGTCAGAAAGTGAAAAGCAGTATGCCTTGTTTACTGATGGGTCCTGCCGTATTGTGGGAAAGCATCGGAGATGGAAGGCAGCCGTATGGAGTCCTCAACGACAAGTTGCAGAAACTGCTGAAGGAGAGGGTGAATCGAGTCAGTTTGCCGAGGTGAAAGCCATCCAGCTGGCCCTGGACATTGCTGAACGAGAAAAGTGGCCAGTACTTTATCTCTATACTGACTCATGGATGGTGGCAAATGCCCTGTGGGGGTGGTTGCAGCAATGGAAGCAGAGCAACTGGCAACGCAGAGGTAAACCCATCTGGGCTGCTGCACTGTGGCAAGATATCGCTGCCCGGGTGCAGAACCTGGTGGTGAAGGTACGTCATGTAGACGCCCATGTACCCAAGAGTCGGGCCACTGAGGAACACCAGAACAACCAACAAGTGGACAAAGCTGCTAAGATTGAAGTGGCTCAGATGGACTTAGATTGGCAACATAAAGGTGAATTATTTTTGGCCCGGTGGGCCCATGACACTTTGGGTCATCAGGGCAGAGATGGGCCCGTGATTGAGGGGTGGACTTAACAATGGACACTATTGCCCAGGTTATTCATGAGTGTGAAACATGTGCTGCAATTAAACAAGCCAAACGGTTAAAGCCTCTTTGGTATGGAGGACGATGGCTGAGGTATAAATATGGGGAGGCCTGGCAAATTGACTATATCACACTCCCACCAACCCGCCACGGCAAGCGCCATGTGCTTACCATGGTGGAAGCAACCACCGGATGGCTGGAAACATACGCTGTGCCCCATGCCACTGCCCGGAACACTATCCTGGGCCTTGAGAAACAGATTTTGTGGCGACATGGCACCCCAGAAAGAATTGAATCAGACAATGGGACTCATTTCCGGAATAACCTTATAGACACTTGGGCCAAAGAGCATGGCATTGAGTGGGTATATCACATCCCCTACCATGCACCAGCCTCTGGGAAAATCGAACGGTATAATGGGCTGTTAAAAACTACACTGAGAGCAATGGGCGGGGGAACTTTCAAGCATTGGGATACACACTTACCAAAGGCCACCTGGTTGGTCAACACCAGAGGATCTGCCAACAGGGCTGGCCCAGCCCAGTCAGAACTTTTACATATTGTAGAGGGGGACAAAGTTCCTGTGGTGCACATGAAGAATTTGCTGGGGAAGACAGTCTGGGTTATTCCTGCTTCAGGTAAAGGCAAACCCACTCGTGGGATTGCTTTTGCTCAGGGACCTGGATATACTTGGTGGGTAATGCGGGAAGATGGGGAAGTCCGATGCGTACCTCAAGGGGATTTGATTTTAGGGGAAAACAGACAATGAACTCAATTGTACGCTGTTGCCTGCTATAGCCCATCAACTAGAAGTCTGCAGGGCACCAGCGACTGGCTCTGACTTCCCTCCGACCATCATCCCAACAGAGAATGAACTTTGATAGAACCGGACAAGTTCTACAGTAAAGGAATGATCAGCATCAGCAGGCAACGATCCAACACTGCACACAGCTTCTTCTGCCCTGAAAGACTGTTCCAAGAGATGGAGCCCAACATCATGAACCGAATGGACTCAGCAGCTTTATAGGAATTGGTCCGTGCACTAAGCTAACAGTGCACCGAGATGAGAGTGAGGGTATATGGAAAATGTGGGATCTGAGCATGATGTGAATGGTATGGAACAAGGGGTGGATACTGTCCTGGGTTCAGCAGTAGCAGTCAGGGTTTTTTTCTCCTTCTTAGTAGCTGTTGCAGCACTGTGTTTTTGACTTTTGGCCTGGGAACAAAAACTGATAACACTGATGTTTAGACTGACCAAGGACTTTGTGAGTCTCATGCTCTGCCAGGGAGGAGGAGGGGCCGGGAGGAAGCAGGGACAGGACACCTGACCCAGACTGGCCAAGGAGGTATTCCATACCACAGCACGTCATGCCAGGGGATGTAACTGGGAGCTACCCATAAGGGCACGTCCCTTTTGCGGTCGGGCTGTCTTTTCCGGCGGGCGGTATCGTATTCTCTTCCCTTGTTATTTCTCTTGTCGTTGTTATTATTGGTGGCAGCAGTAATGATTTGTGTTATACCTTAGTTACTGGACTGTCTTTATCTCAACCCGTGGGAGCTGCATTCTTTTGATTCTCCTCCCCGTCCCTCCAGAAGCGGAGGGAAGAAAGGGGGGGGGGGGCGGGCGGGCAGTAGACTGCGTGGTTCTGATTTACAGCTTGGGCTTAAACCACGACACATCCCCACAGTACTATGAGAAACTGCTACTGACAGAATATTCACTCCAGGAGAGGAAAGCTAATTGATAAGTTGCTGCAAGTTAAGAGCTCTGCTGTTCGAAAAAGCAGATTCGACTCCTGATATCAAGTTGCATAATGTAAATCATGAAGTTTGCCAAAATGTTTAGGCAGCAACCATACAAGTTTCAGGTAAAATCACACTGTGAGTTCCTATAGGTTCTAGTCACACATGATGCTTAACAACAGAGGCACTTGCCTGTTGATAATATGCCCAGATGTGAATACCTTGTCCACCTATAGTTTTTTACCTAAAAGTTATAAATTACTTATTTAAACTCTTAAATATCTCATGTCACTCAAGACAGTAATTAATGGCTATTACAACTACAAAAATATGTAGCTTTGCCTTTCCAGGATTTGTGAAATTATTTGTCATAGACTGATTTACGTAAAAAAACAGCACAATTTTTATATGATATGTGGGTCAGAATTTGAGCCCTGCACTATTTTCTCAATTAAAGTCTGCAGTAGGGTGAACACTGAGATTGCAAACTCTGTGCTCTTTCCAGTTGAAGAAAAAGTTGCAAAATGAAACATTCATTTGCTATTTGACGTGACTCAGAACTGCGTAATGGCCATGAGAAAGACAGTTGCAACATTTACAAAATAACAAACCTGTGACACAAAATAATAGCAATGTAAGGAGATCCTGTTCTCAACATGCTTCAAACCAATTTTTGCAGATAAGAGAATTGTAAGTAGCTAGATATGGATTAAAATTATCAAGAAATTTTAAAATCTGATACTGATGAGGAATTATTCATTTAATTAGTCGGGCATTTCTTTAACATATACAGTGCACAGAAATTTTAAAAATATATATTTTTAAGATTTTCTTCAGAAACTCTTTTGTTCATTTAAACAATTAAACCAGTTTAAAAACAAAATTTTCTTGGACCTTCCTGCAGAAGCTGACACAAAAATACATCAGGATTGCAAAGGTTTTTTAAATATAATATTTTTTTTTTTATACAGAAAGAGTCCCTTCATTTGTTCTTGATATTTTTTACTTCATAGTCTTCTAGCTTGTGTTTGATTATTTTTAGAAGCCTCTCAGCACCTGACTGTTTATATATTTTCAGCTTGCTTTTTTCCATGTAATGAACACAGTTTTATTTTTTAGCTTAATTGCATTGGCCTATTTGTACTCACTTTTGTACTCACTTGAGTACAGTCTGAATTCAAGTTGTCTAGGTACCTCCTCAGCATCGTGTAGTTACAACACAAGAACACAGGCTGCCCAGGTACCAGAAATCTTTGTAGAGCGCAGCAGCTTTACGAAAGGGAGGGTTCACTAAAACTCCTTCTACCCTGGGAACAATCCCTCAGAGCAGCTATAAAGACACTATATTTTAGAAACTTTGTTCCTTTCCAGATTAAATATTAGGTTGATTAAAATCCAATAGTAAAAAAATACGGCTTTTTTTAATAGGTGGCTATATCTTTTAACAGTCTGTCTGACATTTCTGAACTACTCTTGAAATAGATGCCAACTTTCATGGATCAAATGGCAACCTCTTACTATCCTTAACTTCCAAAAGTCTTTGCAGGGTCAGCAAGACGTGTATGTGCTCTCCTTCACCTACCTGGGTATCATTTTCATCATTACTGTTCTTTCCTCCTCTTTTATTTAACATTACCACATGCAGAATTTGTTATCATTTAAGCAAGTTTTTCACAACTTTCTTATTCCTCCTTCCCCCAAGTCTACAGGAATCATCATGCAATAGCAGAGCACTAAGCAACAGATGTTAATCCCATAGTTTAATGCACCACCAGAAAGTAATCAGGTATTATGATGATAAGAGTGGTATAATAAACCTATATGGAATAAAGTATTCTCATTGTTCATTTTTATCTCCTATCCCAATCTGGATTTCTGTGCTTTAAGAGAATTTATTTCCCAGGAGTACATCTACAATGTAGTATTTAAATGACAGCAGGGTTAACATGAGTTCTTTTACTCTGAATAATCAAATCTATTATATTGATAATACTGTACAACTTCTAGGAATATTTAATTGCCATTCAAATACTTAACCACACAGATACCTACTGTTTATTTTAATATAAGGTTAAAATAATCTCCTTGTTACTGCTAAAATGCGATGTGGGGAAAAAAAACCAAACAAAACCTCTGTAATCCAACAAAATGTTTTGCACTTTCTTACTTTTTGCTTTTCTCTCTTCCAAATGTCACATGTACTCAATTGTCAATATTTCTATGAATTTTTTACTTCTCCTGATATCAGTTCTTACTCTTACTTCCTTCATGGAGTACAAACACAGAAACCTCAGCAGCTCTATAATAAAAAACATTTGTGTTTTGCTGAATCAAGATTTACAAATATAAAATTTTATCATAAGTTATAAACTTTTATCTATATCTTACATGTGGTTTGTGGGGTTTGGTTTTGGGGTTTTTTTGGTTTGGTTTTTTTTTTTTTTTTTTCATAAGCGCAATAGTCAAAATCATCATAGAATGGTTAGGCTTGGAAAGGACCTTAAAATCATCTAATTCTAACACCCCCTCCCAGGGGCAGTGATGCCTCATGATACACCATGTTGTCCAAGGCTCTGTCCAACTGGGCCTTACATAAGTATTTTATAATTGTTTGTAAAAGAATATTTTTCTTTGGTTTTGTTCCAAATTGTATATTTTGTCCAGATAAAGATAAAATTCAGTCATTTCAAGTGTGTAAGAGAATATTGATCCTGCTTGTACTTCAAATGTTAACCTATCTAACTATATTTTCATAATATTGCCATTACAACTACATGCATTATTAGTACAGGCTTAAAGCCAGGCCAAGTAACACTTCTGATCCTCACTGCCAGTAGGTTTCCTAATTCAGTACTTTTTGTCATGTTGTGATTTTAAACTGTAAATGGTTTTATACAGTTTGTCTAAATGAATGCACATGAATTGTAGCCTAGAATGACGGTTTCTGTATATGTGAACAGAAGATGAAGCTATGTCATGGAGTCAACACACTGGAGGGAATGGATGCCATGCAGAGGGACTCTGATAATCTAGAAAGGTGGGCTAGGACAAACCTTATGAAAGTTAACAAGGCTAACTACAAGGTGTTGCACTAACTACAGGTTGGGTGGAGAATGAATTGAGAGCAGCCCTGAGGGTAAGTACTTGGGGGGTGTTGATTGATGAAAGGGTCAACACAAGCTGGCAGTGTGAAGTGTCTGGTGAAGCATGTTAAATATATGAATCTTCATCTACCTCTCCTATCCTTTGTAGCTAAGAGATGCTCATAGAGATAATAACTTTCCTGTTACTACCCACCAAAAAGGGAAGGCTGATATTATCACCAGAGCATGCTTACAGATCTTCAGTAAGATTTGGAAACAAAATATGCAGCTGCTTCTCTATAAAGAAATCACCAAGCCTCTGTACCATCTAACCACCAACAAGAAGAAACAAATCTGTCAAAGGCTTTCTTTGAAATATTTTTCAGTTATTTTTTTCAGATAGGAGAAATGAAATCATGGTACTTAATGGATATTAATGGACACTCATAATCAGAAAAAATGAAATACTGACTTTCAAATGTTACCAAGATTCAGCAAGAGCTGTGACAGCTTATAGACTCTGGCAGTTCATCTGCGAAGTGTGGAATTCTGGCATTTAAATCCAGGTGTTAAGAACTGAAAATATTCACAAATTAAGATGAACAGAAAGCATAGTGTGAGACAGGCAGGGGTGGGGAGTAGGAGCGTACAGCCTACCTGTGATTGACACTTTTTTTAATATTACCATGGCTACTTTTTAAAAATATGAAACAGCAGAACTAAGGTTTTAAAGATGCATTGCAAGTGACCATGGGAGTGTGAACTAACTCACTGATAAAACTCCATGGAGGAATAAATCTGCCATTCTTGCTTAACAGTGCTATTAAAACGGAGGTTTAGGTGACTTATGAGCTAAGTATCACACCATTAAAACCTGAGCACCTCTGCCTCCTTTACAAAGTGAGTGACAGCATTGTATTCATAAACATAATTCTGAAGTGCGAGTGAAAGCAGGATTCAGTATGAGCTATTAAGCCTTTTTTAAAATATACTGCTAAGGGGCAAAACACAGTAATGCTGTATGCTAGAAACAGCAAAAGCAATTCATAATCTGCCTCACAGGAAGAAATACTTATTAAAAATATGTCTTTTAGGTGCAGTTTGAAATGTATAAACAGTTTTTAAAATGTTGAGCACAATATAAACGCAGATTATGCAGGTTTCTACTAACCAAAAAGCCTAGTCACAGCGTTATGACAACTTTATGACATCTAACCATCATAGTAAGAGAAAACATGGAAGAGATGGCAGGTGGAAAGAAGTACTTGATATTCGAGGGAAAATATTAATGGATGTGTCTAAAATGTAACTGCCTTTTAACATGTCATGCTTAGGAATATTTGCATAATATTATCCTTTAAATTGCAGTGTGTACATATTAATTTTGCAGTGTCACTCTCAATGAGTCTGGCATCTGTACATTCAATAGGCCCAATCTAGCACACTTGCATCTCTCTATCATAGACATTTGGGGTCTCAGTTGAGGAAACGGCTCGAAAGCAAGTCCACCCAGACAGACAAGAAGAAACATCAGTTTGTGGAGAAAAACTGGAAGCACCCAAACAAATTATGTCCTAGGAAACTGTGTCCTGCAATGTGAAGGAATGCTCTAGGGCACCCTTCATATTTTCCCCACCTAAATTCATTCTTAAATTATTTTTCTTCCTCTGGATAATCCATGTTATATGTGTCCTAGAAGTCCATACATAAATATATACATAATAAGCATCCATGAATGAGCTGCAAAAGAGCTGAGAAAGGTGTACAGAACAATTTAGAAATAGGACTAAGTAGTTTAAAAAGAGACCAAAAACTTCAGTGAGGAAGAATTATGAAGCAAAGCATATGCCCTACATATGTCCTTAGTCCTTGGTGTTACATACTTCCTAGCACATATTTTACCTCTTCCATTCTGTAGTTCTCACTTTTCCCTAAGTACATCATTAGATACATGTCAAATGTTGTCTGAATTTTTTTTCTGTTTTAAAAAGATTATGCTTATTCAATAGCATAATACAAATATAGAATATGCTTATCCCAAAAAGAATATGAATATGAATGCTTGGTGACAGCCAGCATGGCTTCACTAAGGGGAAATCCTGCCTGAACAATTTGGTGGCCTTCTATGATGAGGCTACGGAACTGATGGACAGGTGCAGAGCAGCTGACATCATCTACCTGGACTTCTGCAAAGCCTTTGACACTGTCTCACATGACATCCTTTGATGTCATTTTGATGGGTGGACCACCCAGTGGATAAGGAATTGGCTCGTTGACTACATTCAGAGAGTTGTGGTCAATGGCTCGATGTTTGGCTGGAGACCAGTAATGAGTGGTGTCCCTCAGGGAGCGGTGTTGGGACCGGTCTTGTTCAACATCTTTGTCGGTGACATGGACAGTGGGATTGAGTGCGCCCTCAGCAAGTTTGCTGATGACACCAAGCTGTGTGGTTCGGTTGATACGCTGGAGGGAAGGGATGCCATCCAGAGGGACCTCAACACGCTTGTGAGGTGGGCTGATGCCAACTTGATGAAGTTTAACCATGCCAAGTGCAAGGTCCTACACCTGGGTCGGAGCAATCCCAGGCACAGCTACAGGTTGGGTAGAGAAGAGATTCAGAGCAGCCCTGCGGAGAAGGACTTGGGGATGTTGGTCAATGAGAAAATGAACATGAGCCGGCTTCAGTGTGCGCTCGCAGCCCAGAAAGCCAACTGTATCCTGGGCTGCATCAAAAGGAGTGTGACCAGCAGGTCGAAGGAGGTGATCCTGCCCCTCTACTCTGCTCTTGTGAGACCTCACTTGGAGTATTGTGTGCAGTTCTGGTGTCCTCAACATAAAAAGGACATGGAACTGTTGGAACAAGTCCAGAGGAGGGCCACAAGAATGATCAGGGGACTGGAGCACCTCCTGTATGAAGATAGGCTGAGGAAGTTGTGTCTTTTCAGCCTGGAGAAAAGAAGGCTGCGTGGAGACCTCAGAGCAGCCTTCCTGTATCTGAAGAGGGGCCTGCAAGGATGCTGGAGATGGACTATTCATCAGGGACTGTAGTGACAGGACAAGGGATAACGGGTTAAAACTTCAACAGGGGAAGTTTAGATTGGATATAAGGAAGAAATTCTTTACTGTGAGGGTGGTGAGGCACTGGAATGGGTTGCCCAGGGAGGTTGTGAATGCTCCATCCTTGGCTGTGCTCACGGCTAGGTTGGATGAGGCCTTGGGTGGCATGGTTTAGTGTGAGGTATCCCTGCTCATGGCAGGGGGGCTGGAAGTAGATGATCTTAATGTCCTTTCCAACCCTAACTATTCTATGATTCTAAGATTCTGTGAATAGGATATACTTATTCCAAAACCCCACAAAGCTGTATGTGTCTAGTCTTGTTGTCAATGTGAACAAAGTCTTTTTCATTAGATGATAGTATTTTGGAATTTCCATCTGCAGTGGAAAGCAGGAATTGCACCACAGATCCTGTGATCCCAGGCTGACATACACATGAGCTTTTTCTTGTAATACATGAGACACCATTAAAGGCAATAATACCTTGCAACAGGTAAGGTTTCTACTCTGTTTACTCTTAAAAGCACGAAGAAAAGCTTACAGCCACAGAGTCTCAAGGAGATTAAGACCTACCTATGAGTATGCATTCAAGCACAGTCATTTTCTAGCAGGCCCTTGCCACATTCAGTCTGCAGAGGGATATTAGGAAACAGATTTAGAGATATAAATCTGCCATTTCCTAGCTTTCATATGTTTCACTTTGTAACATAAGTAACTTCCTTAGAACATAATTTCTTTATAGTATAGTTTCTATTCAAGAAGAATTAGATGTGCTTGCTAAAAAGCTCTTTGTTTCCATCATGAGTTAACAGGATACAAAACTTCAGAACATATTACTGTCTTAATACCAAATTGCAACACAAAACTATAGTATAACAACTTTAATTTATTATAGCTGCTGGTGTTTCCAGCAGGGCAGTTGTAAAAAGGCTGGAAAATATTTTAACTGATTTTTAGCAAACCTTTCCTCCTTATCCTTTCCACATTTTTCTTCCTGATTATTTGCTTAGTTGCATTCCAGTAGATCAGAAAACTAAGTTGTCAGTAGTGTGTAAAAACTACCCCCAGAGAGGGTTAGAAAAATGAAACTGTTGATAAATCTAAAGGTGATTGTAGATAAGCTGTTCATTTTTGCTGTATATTAGGAAAATAAAGCAAAAAATAGATACAAAAGATGCAGTAATAAAAACTTCTTGAAGATATCAGTTCAAAATACAAACTACTACTGGTATATTTAGATAAAATTTCCCTTGACTGTTCCAGGAAATACTACTTAAAACTAAGCCTTTGGATGCATGACAGTTTTTAAGATACTGTAAAACATGAAACAAGTTAGTATCTCATCCAGTTATTTTGAGAAAATGCCAAAGTCACAATAGTTATAGTTCTACTGTTCCAAGATGAGGCTTGTAGTTCACAGCTCCTGTAAATTCTGATATATTTTTGTCTGGAGGTATTTGAGGAAAAAAAAAATAATTACATACACTATCCTATTCTTACCTGCCTGGTCAGCTTTTAAAAGTACATTTGAAGCTCTACAAACTCTCTCAAGTTGGTGAGATGTTTCCTCTGAAATACTCACATAGTCTACTTCAGGTGATAGATAATTTATGTTTCATTTGGCATTTCCTTACAAAACCAAGAAAATGTAGGATAAAGAACAAAGGTGTAGTAGACAATTGCCTTAAATACTTGCTTTTAAATTGTCTACATTTAGAATAATTAGGTAGGAAACTTTTTTCAGGCTTCATTCTACTGTAATAACAATCATATGAGTGTTGCATAAATTACGAGATTTAATGAAAAAAATACTGGATTCTTAATTTTGAGTCTCAGATATTCTTGCTTTCATAAGCATAGTTGGAAATACTCAAGAGTCTGAAGTTAGAACAAGTCTTTTAAAACCTCTTCTCTAACTAACAAGGCTACAAAGTTAAAGAGAGCATAAAAGGAGGAGTTCTTTCATGCTCACATTCAACAGCTGAAGCATTAACAAAATTATCAAACTGTTCAATATGGATGGCAAGAGAAAATAGTTGCCAAGTTTGCTGAGAGCCTGACCCTGCAAGTGGCCTCCTGTGCTTGTATGCCGATCTGTTAAAATCTGTCTTGTCTGAAAACAAGGCCTTTCTCTGTCTGGATGTAGCACCAAGACTGGAGGAGCCTATATATGTATTTACTAACAACTTAGTATGTGAGCTTTCCACACAGAGTATTAAAAATATTTAAATCGGTTAGTTAGTTAGCTGGAAGTTCTGTATGGTTAGACTTTTCTAGGTCTACAGACATAGCACAAAAAGAGACACTGTATATACCACAGACTTTAGAACCTAGTATTCTAAGGCTTGTATTTAATTTCAAAAGATCATGAAGAAACCCCTTATTTTCCTTTAAGAAAGACAAAAAGAATGCTTACTGGTAGAGCTACTTGAAGAGACACAGGGACTTGGATCCTGACTTCTTCAATATAGACAGTTGGCCAGGACCACAGTCCCAATTTGCTAACAAAGGCTCTCTAATCAGCTTTCTGTATGATGACTGTAGCACATACAGCTTTTATTCTTCAGGGGTAGCTCCTCTCCTAACCAACGTGAGATCTGCATAGGATGGGTTTGATGCACTATTACTAAAGTTGTGGTTTACCTGTGTGGGCACATCATCTCACCCAGCATGCACAAAATGCATGATCAAAGTAAGGAAGAATTTCTGATTATAACCTCCTGTTAGGAAAAGGCAGATATATGTGCTACCACCCTCAAGAAAGTCAGTCCGTAGCAGCAAAAGCTTTGGAGATATTTCCCATCCAAGTCACCCACAGGACTTAGCGTAGCTGACCAGTAGCTGCTACTACATACAAAGGGAAAATTGGAGTGAATTTAGGACTAACAAAATAAAACCACTACAAATGAAAATTTATAGATAAAGTTAACAGGAGTTCTGGGGACTTCCACTAGGACAAGAGGCAACGGCCTCAAGCTGTGCCAGAGGAGGTTTAGACTGAGTATTAGGAAAAATTTCTTCACTGAAAGGGTTATCAGGCATTGGAACTGCCCAGCGAAGTGGTGGAATCACCATCTCTGGAAGGGTTCAAAAGATGTGTAGATGAGGCCCTGAGTGATACGGTTTAGTGGTGGACTTGGCAGTCCTGGGGTAATGGTTGGATGATCTTAAAGGTCTTTTCCAACCTAGTTGATTCTATGATTCTACGATTACTGACATAAACCGAAGAGAAACACCCTCTTAGCGAACGGAAATGCCACTTTAGTTATAGTGAGATCCACAAGTAATCTTTTTATAATTATTTGTACTGAACTCCTTCATATTCTTGCACACCCAAGCTGAAAAAGAAACAGTATTCCTGACAAATGGCTTAATTTAAAGCCTCTCTGAAAACATACACATTCATATGTTTTTGTCATCAATTAAAACAAAGGGCTCAGAAGAACAATTATTTACTGCTGGGCATTATGAGAAATATCTCTGAATTAAACTATTTTCAGTAGTGAAAACTATTAGTACATTAATGAAATCACATTCTTTTAATAACAATACTGTCTTTTAAAGGACGTTTTGCTCTTGCCCAGAAATACATGGAAAACTGAATATGGATGCATGCAAACTCCAGTACTAAGTCGAGAATCTGCTTTTGTTGTTAATTATTCAGGGGCAAACTGAAATGATTTAATCTGTCTTGATTCTGTAAAAAACTCACCCCTGTGCTCAGAAACAAGCACACAATTTTATACCATACAAGACCTCAAAATAACAACAATACAGAAACTGGGATGAAACCTCAGTATTCCAGTACTGAGTCTTTGAGAAAGGCAAGACCAGGTGTTTCAAAGGAGGTTTAAGTGAGACACAATTAACAGACAGTCATAGGTTTATTTTATTCTAGCTTTTATACCTGTGGTTTATAGTTTGCTTGTGAACAGATGTCTGTATGTATCTGAAACCTGAGTGGAGAGTGATTAGCTGAATCCCATGGTTTTGTTCAAGCGTAACACCAGCAACCAGATTTCCTCTGTGAAAACTGTGAATTTAATTTTCACTTCCAATGACTGTTCCTGATAACGTCTTCTGTGTCTGCCAGTAACTTGATGTGCTACAGTAGTCCTAATTTGCTAAAATTTCTGAAAGAGGCTCAAGCACTGTTGCAGTATTAAAAACTTCTTAATGAATTTTCTTGCCAGTTACCAGAGCTATTCTGGCATATACTTTAAATATTTTTTCCCAAAATAGTTATTTAGGGTTTATTTAGTATTTCATATAGACCCCAAATTCACCCTTTGTAATGAAAATATAAGGTGATATCAGTAGCTCAAAAGTGCATGAAATACAGACTTAAAATTGAAGAATTAAAAAATTATAATTTTCATGTTGCATTTTCTATGTCCATATAGAAAATTCCTGGTCCACAATCTCTATACCAAGCAGGGTTTCAAAGCCTCTAGGAATACCAGTAGGCTTACAAACTTCAAAACAGAGCTTTTCGTCAGAAAGCTAATTCTTGGAAGTTTTGTTGTTGACCATATGTACAGAAAATTCCAGTATTGCACAGTATTGTAATAGCAACCCAATGCCTCAGTCACTAAGCAATCTTTTAGGCTCACAGCACCCTAGGCCACAAGCACCAACAGAATAGGGGGCTCATCAAACCCATGAATAATCTTGAAAATACTTTGATTCATGTTTTAAGTTGGTTGACAGATCTAAAAGGTGACAACTCAGCTCTAATTTCATTACCAGTAGAAAAGATCAGCACTGTCCTCAACATTGAGCTGCTCATCATCACTCATATTCAGCAACCTCCCTTACTTTGTCACAGATATGTTCATAAGCTGGGATCTAATTAGTTCATGGAAAATGCGCAGAATACATACAAAAACATATTACATTCATGGAGCAGAACTATCTACTATAGCTCGTTTTTCCTACTTCATCAAGGCTACAACCAACACCATTAAGGACATAAAAAGCCAGTAGGGAGAGCAAATGTTTTGTAACTATGAAACTTCTTTTGGAGGTCAGATCTTTGCCTTTGGACTGGTTTTCTTAAAAAATGTCATTGACTGACAGACATATTTTATCCAGAAACATAGACTAGGAAATCTTTGGGAGTGAGGGTGCTGAATAAAAGGGTATGGAAAGTACAGGGAAGAGGCAGGGAGAAAATAGTTATTCACTAAAAATGCAGTTTAGATTATGCAGATGGATTTGACTTCATTCTTTTAATAAAAGAAAATGTTTGTTCTGTTAACAGATTTAAAACAGGTTTGGAGAAATCTGAATTATACTGGGGTTTGTTCCAGAAAAGTGATGAACGATACTTAACATACTTAAGAAAGAATGTTAAAAAAAATTAAACTTGTTATTTGAGGCAAAATTATTTCTTTTCTCAGATTTCTCATATTGATGAATAACCAATTAGTATTCCAAACCAATCTAAGCATTAGAATTTCATGACAGTTTATACCTGATGGCAAATGCCATAACAAGCTCTTTAGCAGACACTTTGATATAAGAAGAATAGAGATTGTCAACAGCCATCCTTTTGCTAGAGCTGTTAAAATTCTAATATTAATAGATTTTCTATTGTTGATAATAATATATTGCAATGTTTTGAATAAAATACCATAAAAAAATTTCAAGCCTGAGCAATGAACCTTGGAGGAATGATTAATTCGGACATGTTGAAGATCCAGATAAAGACGGCCCAGATTTGAAAAAAAAATTAAAACATAAAAAATGCAGTTTTGTTCCTTGATTATTTTTCCTTTGTCACCAACCTTTTAATATCAAATGCTTTTGAAAAGTCCTCAAGATTAACATTTGAAATCACTAGGTGTTTTTTTAATTCAAGAATTCCCTCCCTGCTTCAGGACTGATTGCAGATTAATTTGCAACCAAAATCCAGGAATATCAAACAAAGGGAACATGAAAGACAGCACCAGCTGAAGTATACATCTTGTTTTTTAAAGGAAATAGATATTGGGAATAGTGGGTCTGAAAAGAATTTTTGAGAAGAAGATCTAATGAGAAGAAATTTCTCCTTGGTGAACTTATATTGAGAAAGCTTTCTAGGTATTGGCAGCACCACAGAAAAACCCAATTATAAGAATTTAGAATGATGAGAAGATTATAAGGAACCACCTCATCTAAAATAAAGATGAGGTTAAAACAGGACTGGCAAAGTGTTAGAGCTAGGGTACAATTCAGCGTGAAACAAGACAAAGACTTTGCATAGGAACACCATGTTCTTATTTACTATTTTGTCTGTATTTAGTTATTTTAACCAAGGCTAACATGAGTCTATTGAAATGCACAAGAACTTTAAATATAAGGCAAACCATATCTGTATACTGTGAAAAAGATATTCCATACAAAACAATATTTTTGATACGTTTTGTCTGCCCTTTTCTTTCCCAACAAGGTATCTCATCACTCTGTAAGAAGTGACAAAAAATGATCAAATTGGGTGTAGGCAATGTTAAAGCCTTACTTGATGCAAATTATATAGCCCAACTCCTTCATTAAAACTCATAACGATAAAAGAGACAGCCAAAAAAGTGTTTTCTGCAAATTGTAAGTACAGCATACAATGGCCAATCAAACTGGAACCCCACAGGTAAAGCATACAAGCCAGCTTACCAACCTATGCAAAGTAAGATTGTAAATTGGTGCTTCACATTTAATTTTTGGTAGTCAGGAAACCAGACCATTAACTTCAATTTCATTAATTTCATACTTGCATTTTATTAATTTCAGATCTACAGAAATGGTGTTCATAAATTGCCAAAGCCATCTCCACTTCCCAACAACTACTCTAGTTTTGCTGTGCTGTATGTTTAAAATACCTTCTCTGGAGTTCATATCAAACAATCCTATTTGCAATGCTGATATTCTGGTAGGTACAAGGAGGGTGACAGCACCCAGCAAAAAAAAAAAATCCTCAACTTGTAAGGTTTTGAAAATAAATATCAACGCAAAGTGTGAGGAAACTAGGACAACAAGAGAAAAGATGAAGGGAGATCCAGAATAAATTCTTTCCATAAAGTTTCTTTATGAAAAATAAACTCCTTTTGTAATTGAAAATGACAGAACTCTGAATATTTCAACATTTATAACAGATTTAGCAAATGTTCTCCAACAACACACAACACCAATCTCTCAGAATTAGTTGCCGAATGGCTGGAAAACTTTTTATGAAAAAACTTGTGACTATGCACATTTGCTTACCTAGTCAGTTAAACAAAATTCACTGGCGTGAGCAGAATGCATTGCAAAATAAATCTGTAAAAGAAAAAAAAAGTTTAATTATACTTTATTTTTCTTTCTCATATTTTTGATGACAAATTAGTAAATAGTGGTTACTATTATATAGAAATTGTAAGCAGGAAAATCATACTAAACAAAAAGCTTCTTCTAAACATATTAAGCCACTGCTTTCCCAAAAGAGTCCTGAATGTGTGGCAGGATTACATCTTTAAACAATAGTACTAAAACCATTAGACATACTATACTGCATGCTGTTCAAAAGGATTAAAGGTATCTGTTATGTAGTTGATATCAACTTTAGTATCTCTTCATTCAAATACGAACACAGCTATCTTTATTTCCTTAAAGGTTACTCAGATTTATAATGCATCCATCTCGTTAAAAAAACCCATGTATTTCTCATTAAAAGTTCTTCAGGGCACTTAAATACACAGGGTTCATTTGCTTTCTGCAACTTTCCACATAAACATAATATAAAAAGAACATTAAGACTGTAATATGATTGACATAATTATGAGAAAATGCCAAATATTAACCTGTCTGTGTAAATTTTATTTCTTCATGAGTATTGAATATGCTATAGTTGCTAATTGCTTAGTCACTAGTATTTCTCCGTGGGAACTCCTCTTCATTCCTTGTAGAAACAGACATTCAAAAAATTCAAGCACTGGTATTCTGTATGAATTTCATTGTTTAACATGTGCTCCTGGAGAGACATTCATGGAGTAGTATTGAAATCCTGACAAAAAACCTGAAGTATTTTGCTATGGTCTATACACTGTAATCATAATTGCTATGTCTGTTTTTCAAACACCGCACAACTCAAGTTCAGCAATTTTTTTTTTTATTTTTTTTTTTTGAGGAACAACGTTGTCTTAGACAGTAATAAGTGATCAAGCTGAAAAGTGAATTCTTAATTAGGGTCACATGAGCTTAGTTTTTTTCACAGGACTCAGCATCACATAGCACTTTATAGATTTGGGTTACTGCTCACAGTGATTTCAGTTAGTGACATAATCATCAAGCACATTGCAAATTAGATGACAAACTGAGGTTACAAACATGGGGAACACACAATTGCTGACCATTTCTAAAAAAGCTCTTGAAAAAGACTATATAAACACAGAAAGATGGTTCTATCACATCTCTTCCATTTACCTGAGACAGCAGTTTCAGGCATATGGAACGTATATGAGTATTGGCCAATGTGCCTTGAATTTTTCACTAAAAGGGAAGCCAGTGGCTATGTTGCTGAGAATTTTGGCACGGACCAATGAACAGCAGCGAGAAAGGGTAGAGACAAACTGCACACCATATCAGATCAGCCCAACTATCAATAAACCCTAGAGTGTATGCTGCTAATAAAATATAGTTTCCTCTTAGTTATACTATCATCCTTCTGATACAGCCAGACTAGTTTATATTAATTTAAAAAACTGGGATTTGGGTCAAGCAACCTTGAGTTAAAAGTGTCATATCTGCACCATTTACTTAGCCATCTGCCTGTGTGACTTTTGAGAACAACTGTCTTATTTCAGAAAGATTTAGCATAGGCCTTATCTTCCTAGTCCAAACTACAGTCCTGTTACTGGGGTTTCAAGATTTATTATGGGACGTATCTTCCTAGCCCGAACTACAGCCCACTAACACCGGGTTTGCACCATTGGACCAATGCAATTGTTCAGGTAACTTTAAATAAACCAATTCCTCTGCTCAGATCTAATAGCAGGAAACTTTTCAGCAGTTGAACAGCAAGAGAGTTTGAGCAAATGTAAAAACAGTGAAAAGATGACTGATGATAGGATTAAAGTGTCCTGGTTTCAGCTGGGATAGAGCTAATTTTCTTGCTAATAGCTGGTAGAGTGCTGTGTTTTGGCTTTAGTCTGAGAACAGTGTTAGCAATACACCAATGTTTTAGTTGATGCTGAGTAGCACTTAGCCTGATCAAGGACTTCAGTCTTTCATGCTTTGTCAGTGAGGAGAGGTACAAGAAGCTGTGAGGAAGCAGAGACAGTATACCTGATCCAAACTAGCCAAAGGGGTATTCCATAACACAGCACACCACGCCCAGTATATAAACTGGGGAGAGCCACTCAGAAGAGATGTGTTGCTGCTCGGGTCAGGCTGATTATTAGTCAGCGGGTGACAAGCAATTGTATTGTGCATCACTTTTTCTTTTTTTTTTTTTTTTGGGGGGGGGGGATTATGCCTTTTGTTTTTACCTTTTTTTCTGATTCTCCTCTACATTAGACTGGGGATGAAGGGAGCAAGTAGCTGTGTGATACTTAGTTGCTGGCTGGGGTTAGACCAGGACAAAAAGGTAAACAGAACAGTGGTCACTATGCTTTAGTGAGATTTGCAGTACATAATCCTTTATTCTGAGATTCTGTGATTTTACGCAGAAGTGAAATGAGTTTTACTACCAAAAAAAACCCCAACCCAACAAACAAGCAAACAAATAAAACACAACAGAAAACATGACCAGAACCCATACAACCAATTGGACAAACAGTCAAAATATGTTCAGAACAGTGAGAAATTCAGGAGAATACCTGTGTCTCCATGTTTAAGTAAAGCTATGTTTGCCTGAGAAAAAACTACCACTTTATGCAGTTAACATCAACAGTCTCTCTGATGACTCTTCATCCTACCTTTTCATGACAACACTGTAAGGAAAACTTTGGATTTGAATTCCCAGCCACAACAGTCAGATCTCACCATCCTCAATCAGGCATGGTTAGACTCCAGAACCAAGCACACCAGAGATAGTCTTGATGATTACATTTGTTTAGCATTGGAGAGCAAACTGTCTTTCCCTGTTAGACTTCTGGGTAGCCTTTCAGTAACAACATTACACACATGAAAACTAGCAAGAGTAAGTGGGTTAAATACAGACTGGGTGTCATTTGCTTATCTTGAACACATCTCAAAGCTGCGATGGACGCCCATCCCTGCTGACGCAGACGTCAATGCCAGCAATCCTGTACCAGCCAAAAGCTCTGAACATGACTCTGCTCTGGAGGAAACAAAGGCATATTTTGCATCTGCAGCTCTGCTTCCTTCATTATGTCACAGCCTCTTTAAGAACAATGAAATGTTGCTCATCTCTTCTTATTCCACTTATTTGTGTATTGTTAAGAAAAAGTAATTTGGATTCTTTACCTTCTAGTGAATCACAAATAAACTGCAATCCCCACTGTCACTGGAGGATAAGGCATCATGAAGTCTGAGCAGGAAATGAAGCAAGTTTCCCTTCTAGTTTACTAAGTTTGCAAACACCAACTTCTTTTCAAATCGAGCACGTATGATATTATATAAAAAGCATAAAGGTACCAAGACAACTATCATGCAACTTTAAAGATACATTTTTTACAGTCACATTTCAGAGGAGAACAGTGTTGTTATTCTCTTTTTAGCCATTAAACATTTAATAGTAATCCAATTTTATGCATATTAATTTTAAGTCACTTATAATGAGATTTTGCAAAAGTATTGATTTCAATGGGAGTTAAGGGCTAAATATTTTTATATGGAGCCACAGCCTTCATCTTATTAAATATCTACATTTATTGTGTGCACACAAATCATTATAAAGTAGGCATTATTTAAGAAAGAACTCAATAGCAAGAGAAAAGCCCAATTAACAAGGAATTCAATTCAATTACAGAAGTTCAGAAGTTGCCTGAGGTTGTGTTTGCCTGCAAATCACTGGGGAAAGATGAAAAGGGAAGAGGTTGTTTCATCCCTACTTCCAAAGTATTATTTTCATTTCAGGTCTACATTATTAATTATTAAAACCTGCAGTATTAGGACTTCTTCAAAGTCACAGGTTAGGAATAAAGACGGCAAAGATGCCATTGTCTACCTGGACTTGTGCAAAGCATTTCACACTGTCCCACATGACATCCTTGTCTTTAAACTGGAGAGACATAAATCTGATGGGTGGACCACCCAGTGGATAAGGAATTGGCTCGTTGACTACATTCAGAGAGTTGTGGTCAATAGCTCAGTGTCCAAATGGAGACCAGTAATGAGTGGTGTCCCTCAGGGGTCAGTGTTGGGACCGATCCTCTTCAACATCTTTGTCGGTGACATGGACAGTGGGGTTGAGTGCGCCCTCAGCAAGTTTGCTGATGACACCAAGCTGTGTGGTTCGGTTGACACGCCGGAGGGAAGGGATGCCATCCAGAGGGACCTTGACAGGCTTGTGAGGTGGGCTGATGCCAACCTGATGAAGTTTAACCATGCCAAGTGCAAGGGCCTACACCTGGGTCGGAGCAATCCCAGGCACAGCTACAGGTTGGGCAGAGAAAAGATTCAGAGCAGCCCTGCAGAGAAGGACTTGGGGGTGTTGATCGATGAGAAAATGAACATGTGCCAGCTGCAGTGTATGCTCGCAGCCCAGAAATCAACCGTATCATGAGCTGCATCAAAAGGAGTGTGACCAGCAGGTCGAAGGAGGTGATCCTGCCCCTCTACTCTGCTCTCGTGAGACCTCACTTGGAGTATTGTGTGCAGTTCTGGTGTCCTCAACATAAAAAGGACATGGAACTGTTGGAACAAGTCCAGAGGAGGGCCACGAGGATGATCAGGGACTGGAGCACCTCCTGTATGAAGATAGGCTGAGAAAGTTGTGTCTGTTCAGTCTGGAGAAGAGAAGGCTGTGTGGAGACCTCAGAGCAGCCTTCCAGTATCTGAAGGGGGCCTATAAGGATGCTGGGGAGGGACTCTTCATCAGGGACTGTAGTGACACGAGAAAGGGTAATGGGTTTAAACTTAAACAAAGGAAGTTAAGGTTAGACATAAGGAAGAAGTTCTTTACTGTGAGGGTGGCAAGGCACTAGAACAGGTTTCTCAAAGAAGTGATAAATTCTCCATCCCTGGAAGTGTTCTTGGCCAGGTTGGACAGAGCCTTGGGCAGCATGGTCAAGTGTGTGGTGTCCCTGTCCCAGGCAAGGGGGTTGTAACTAAGTGATCTTAAGGTCTTTTCCAGCCCTAACCATTCTATGATTCTATAATTCTATGATTCTATGGTTGACTGAGTTTCTGGGGATCTTTATTTAGGAACGCTATCATCAGTGACAGGGTTAGCCCTGTCAATAGCTAAAAGCAAGAGACTGGGGTTCTGGTCTAAGCTCTTGCATGTTTGTAGATCATTAATCTGGATTTTCTGGCCCTAGTCTTGCAGATGTCAGTCAGGTCAGCACAACTAATGCTGGAATGTACAGCTGCGTACTCAGCTGCATGGCTAAGTTGCCGGCTGGGCTTAAACCACGACGAGGCCTAAATGTCTTCCCTCCAATTCCACACCCATTTATGTATAAAAAGGAAAAGGAATAAGAACAGAGGGCCAACATAAATGAACACTGGCTAATTAAAGTAAGGATTTTTTAAGCACTAAAAATGTCTTACTTTATTTTTATAGACAGCAGACATCGCATAAAACATCCTCCAGGTAACAATGCAAAGTCAACAGATAGAAGAAATCTCTCAGTGTATACACCTGCCAAAGAAGGACCAAAAAATCTGGGGAGACTGGGATAATCACATTTCTCTGATCAAGATATTTCAGGACAACATTGCACAGTGTTTTTATGGCATTTTTAAGTAGAATGATGTGATGGGCTTCATACACCTTACACCAGCAAAATACTTAACTGGTTACAGATACAGTAATGAATGTGTCCAGTGAACTTTGAGAGCTGCAAATTCTTGCCTTCTAGCATGCAACTGTTTTTACCACCATCTCAGCTACCCACAGCTCTCTGGCTTTGAATCAGGTTTCTTTTCTCAAGGTAGATTCAGTTATATCATAATACATCACTTTTGGAGCAGTGGAGATGTTAATTTTCTCAGTTTTTATCTCTAGCACCTTCTTAGAAAGCAACCAGGTGAGCCAAACAAGGGCTCAAAGAGTGACCCCAATGTTTGTAGGAGACTAATGGCTCTACTCCGCATGTAGTGACATGAGGCAGACATACTGGTTCCTCCAACTCAGAACTCCTGGGTGGGATAGCTGTTTATACAGATGCTGTCAAGACTGAAGGAAAGATCCACATTTGAGATGGACATTAGACTGGCTTTCCTAATTAATGTTCTCTGAAATATAAAGATGGATAAATAAAGTGAAGGATGCTTAGACCTTGCAACAACTGGGGTAGGGCTGGAGCTGAACACAACTAGCAGTGAGAGGAGGCTTCATGTAGGCTCTTGTGGAGAAAGCCCTCACTGCAGCAGCACCCTGAATGCCTAGGAGAAACCACTGCCACCCCAACACTGAAGTCCTACCTAAATGGTTTGCTTTCGCTCTGTGGCAAAGCTCTGGTAGACATATTTACACTGTTTACAATAGAAGTAAAGCAACAAACATGCAAGAACTTGCGCTATTCAAGCAGGACACACTCCTACCCTCACAACTGAATAACAACATGTTGTTAGACAAGTCTGGTTCTGACTTCATTATGCAGGTAAACCAAAATGAAAGTTATACTACACTGCATACAACTCCAAAGAATAAAGTAATCTAAATAAGCGTTAAATAAAATTATTTGCATTTTTCTAACACATATATTTCAGGAGGAATATTGGAGAAGATGAGTAATAAAAGCATGCATAAATAGCCAACAGAATCCTCTAAATTTTATTGAAAATTCTGAAATGATTTGAAACAATGTTTAACATTTTTGTTTGGTTTGGTTTTGTTTTGTTTTGTAGTGTGTATTTCCAGCTGAACAGGATTAATCTGAAAAGACTAAGAAGTCATATTTAATGCAAAAAACCCCAGAAGAAGTTATCCACCAGTAGTTCAGATACCACTAAAACTGAACTGGAGAATTTTGTGGGGAAAAAAGGTGTTTATGGTAATTTCTGCATTTAAAGTAAGCACATAAGTACAGCTAGAGTTAAACTTTTTCTTTCTGATGCGTTTGTGTGAACAAACACAAAATATTTAGAGGGATTTTTCTGTTATAGACTTTTTAATATTTTTAATAATTTTTATTTTGTGGACAGTTCTGTCTCAGAAACATAGAAAATGAAACAAAACACCTTATTAAGTAAATTGAACTTCACAAGGTTCTTGCAAATATTGACTGATTTGGAGGTGAGAACTTAACACTTCTTTCCCTATCAAGATCTATTCTGCTTGTTAAGGCTTCAAGTTCACTTCAGTTCTCAAATTAGGGGTGAAACAAGACTCAAATATTGGCTCTGCTGATTGCAGTCAGACTTCTACAACAATACACAAACCATGACCAATTTATCAAAATAAAGCTTACATAACTGTTTTCATTTTGTTAGTAGTAGTTTCAATCACTGCTAAAGAAAAATACAAAGACTTTTAAGTAAAAGTCTTTTTTCTCCTAAAGTACTTAAAATGGGATTATTTTTTGTATACCCACTAGGGGTTGGATTGCAGCGTAAGCCCATTATAGTGGAAAAAGAGAGAAATAAAAGCTCCACCACATCTGGAGGAGGATCAGAAGGCACATCCATGATTCCCACACAGCCATAGTCCTCTGCAGCTCACTCCCCATGACAGCTGTTTTGTGGGGTACCTGGAGCAGATCTACAGCTGAGCGACCATCTTGGGAGTCAATCAAGAAGACTCTTTATTCCCCTTCAGTAGGTGAACAGCAGATTTCTGACTTCTATTACTCCCTGCAGCTTCCTTGCCAGGGTCCAAAGTGTCACCCTATGGAGATGAAATCCTCCATCAACATCCAAAGGCTTTCAATAGGCAAAGATATTCTGCATACCTCTGCAGACCCACACTTAGGGACAAGTGAAGTGCTTCACCTCCTGTTTTGCTGTGTGACGGAGAATACTGTTTGCAAAACACTTGCCATGCCCCTGTTATTAGCTGTCTTTTATGCCGGAGCATTCAAAGTCAGCAATATGCTGCACTTACAATCCATGCAGCATAAAGCTGAAGGTACTCTTGAATACAAAATACTACACAGGAGTAATAGCTCATAAACTGATCTTACATACCTCACTGTAGGTATAGAGCAACTCCATTAAATAATGAAACAGAAAAAACCCCACATTCCGCTCAACACTGGCTCACTACCTTATCATTTCTTTTTGATTAAAAAAAACCCAACAATAAACATTACACTAGTTATTTACCTAGTAAAATAACTTGTTTAAGATTTTTGGCACTATTTCAATTAACCTTTGTAATTTGTCTTGTAACATTTTTAAATACACCACATGAATAGAAAACTGCATTTCAAAGAACTGCAAAGCCTCAAGTTACATAACAATGGCTGTAAAGTGGAATCTGTTTCAACTCATAATAGGTATAATTAGCACAATAGAAATACATCACATTATATTTCAGTGTATCTTTAAAATGTTCCAGATGCTTTATGCTTTCAATACTTCATTTATATTTACTTAAATTCTTATTAAGCAAGGTTTGTACAGGAACAGTACACAGACCTGACAGCTAAACACCAAATTGCTCATTTTTTTACTATTGTGACTAAATAGGAGAAAATGATATTCTGTTTGCTGCTCTCCTCCTCAAACAAAACAAACAAAAACCTCAGCTAACAAACCTATTCAAATATAGTGCCATATATATACACAGGAGGTGAGATGAGATGACATGTTGCTCTGTTCTTTGTTTTTTCCCTATGAAACTGCATAGTCTTAGCAAACTAAAGAAAATTAGAGCACAAAACAAAGTAACAACTATAATCCCTGAGATTCTCAATAACAGTCTTATATGAATATTCCATCTTCCAAATGCAGTCTGAAAGTCTGTGATTACACTTTGTTTTAAAGATTATTCTCTACCTTAAAATTTTGGTACCTGTTCCTAGATAAACCCATTTATACTTCCCGGTACAGCTTCAGTGTTCCCACTGCTTTCCCTTCTGTTGACTGTCTCATCCCTAAGTATTTTTCCACTTAAGTCAGATCTCCCACCCATAACTATTTTTACATCAGGAACCTGTTGTCTACATAGCCAAACACTTACCTACAATGCACTTTTCACTATCATGACTAGAAAAAAGCTGTGGTTTCATCACCCATGTGAGAGCCTGGCTCACTGCACACAGCCAGCCTGAGGTCTCCTCCTGACACAGACAACTGAAACTAGTGGAATTTGCAGCACCACCATGACCTCTGCCTTTAGCCTTGAAAAAGCTGTTATCTCGATAGCATTCCTCTTTTCTCTGGTAACACAGACAGATTCCTTTTGGAGGTTTTTCAGCTGGGATGAAGTATTTCAGTACTTATGATTCCTCTGACTACTCTAATGCAGAAATCTTAGCACACAAAATGTTTTTCTTTGCTGCAAACTATACATTTTCTGATTTTTTGATCCCTCTGTGATCTCTCCAGTATGCGAAACTGCATCCACAACACCAGTCTTTCACAGTCAAATACAATAAATTGACATCTCTATTCCAGTAACCACCACCGCTTCTTCTCTCCAACATATTCTCCCTCTTCTTTTCCAATCTCCCAGTTACGTCCGGAGCTATATAATCTACCAAGAGAAAAATCCTTCTGTTGTTATTTCCAATTGATTCATTTTTCATTCAGTTTTTGTTCCTGCCCCTGTGTGTCTGACCTGTATGAAGAAGTCTCAATTCTAAAAATGTCCCCTTTTATAAAATACTTGCTTGTGTTGCTCCTCCACTGCCTCCTCTCTCAATGGAGAATTTGATAAGGCTTTCTCTTGTTCCCTGGCATCTCCTTGGACCACACACTTCAATTGTTTTCTACTTAGGTCATGTCCAGCCACAGCACAAAGAATTGTTTTCCACCAAGAAGTGCCTCTTGTTTCTAACACAAGTGCAGTTCAGAACACAAGTGCAGTTCAGTACACCACTGATCTTTCCATTCTCTTAGATGGCATTGGTTCCTCTGTCTTCCAAGCTAACTGGAGCAAGTTATTAAGAAAGTCCTTGGTGCATGGAGACAGCATATACACATTCCAGACTAAGCAGTGCTTCAAGGTACTTAGACAAGCTTCATTACTGAATAATCAGAGCACTTAACAAGCTTTAGGTATTTATCCCCACAACAGCCCTGTAAGAGATCCCTATTTTTACCTGACAGGGAACTGAGGCATAGGAAAACTACTTATGCTACTTAACCACGGGATATCTGTGATAACTCAGGAACCAAAGCTAAGTCTGTGATAACCCAGACTAGAATGCTAATCTACAGACTATTCCTCCCACTTCCTGAATGATAAGGGTTCAGTAAATCTTATGCATGCAGTTTTTTCGCCTGCTGTACTAGAAGTGATCTGTGCATAGGTGAGCTATTTTGGCTGGCTTCAAGGCAAAGAAGTGGAGTGTCTTTCCTCCCCTTAAACACCTTTAGCCAGAAACTGTTTAGCCATTTGTATTTTGCTGGGTGCAGCACTTCTAGTTTTAGTCTTTGACACAACAATAACTGATGTCCCTATAGCTATTACCAGATGCAGTTAAAGAAAAAAAAGCAACACAAGAAGGAGGAGAAGAATGTGTTATGTGTGGTTTCTGTACGGAATTCCAAAGCAACTGCGAAATCTCTGCTTTTTCCAGTACCATCTTGTTTCCTCTAATTCTGAATGCCTTTTGTGCTGGTTATAGCTCTGTGGTTTATTTTTATGTGAAAAAGGATTATTCATCTTCTATCATCTATCTTCCCATTTACATTTTACTTACTAAAAGATTTGCATTCTACTCATCTCTCTGAACTCAGAATTTTATGTGGAAATGCAAGAGATGTTGGCCTGTCTATTGTGGCTCCAAAGATTATCTAAAGCAGTATTTATAAAACCCCAGCATACATTTGGGTTATGCCAGCAGAGTTACATTAAACAAACTATAGATCCTGCAGCGGACATAGGCCGAATGAACCCATGGTATACCAACACTTTTGAACATCTAAAACTCTTTGTTTCTCTCCAGGAGCCTTCCTCCAGCAAGCACAACCATCCAAGCTGCAGCACTGTGCCTTGCTTGTAACTAAGTCAATCAGACAAGGAGGTTACACCAAGGCTGTGGGGTTTGGTCTCAACAATCTAACTTTCTCTACCACTGAAAATCTTAGATAATATTCAACATGTAGAGCTGAACTAAAAACAAGTTCAAGGTTCAAGATGAACTATAGATCATGAGAAGTTCTTTTCTGGGAGGAAAAAAAGAAAAAGAAAAGAATAAGTTGGACCATTTTCTTGTGTTTATAACACAAGACATCTGCCTTCGGGAAGTATGGTCCCTCACACTGCACTGCTTAACGCCCTTTGTCAAAGCTTTCATCAAATATGGAGAATAAAAATCAAAATTCTAAGCATTATTCATAGAATCATAGAATAGTTAGGGTTGGAAAGGACCTTAAGATCATCTAGTTCCAACCCCCCTGCCATGGGCAGGGACAGCTCACACTAAACCATGCCACCCAAGGCCTCATCCAACCTGGCCATGAACACTGCCAAGGATGGAGCATTCACAACCTCCCTGGGCAACCCATTCCAGTGCCTCACCACCCTCACAGTAAAGAATTTCTTCCTTATATCCAATCTAAACTTCCCCTGTTGAAGTTTGAACCCGTTACCCCTTGTCCTGTCACTACAGTCCCTGATGAAGAGTCCATCCCCAGCATCCTTGTAGGCCCCCTTCAGATACTGGAAGGCTGCTATGAGGTCTCCACGCAGCCTTCTCTTCTCCAGGCTGAACAGACACAACTTTCTCAGCCTGTCTTCATACAGGAGGTGCTCCAGTCCCCTGATCATCCTCGTGGCCCTCCTCTGGACTTGTTCCAACAGTTCCACATCCTTTTTATGTTGAGGACACCAGAACTGCACACAATACTCCAAGTGAGGTCTCACGAGAGCAGAGTAGAGGGGCAGGATCACCTCCTTCGACCTGCTGGTCACACTCCTCTTGATGCAGCCCAGGATACAGTTGGCTTTCTGGGCTGCGAGCGCACACTGAAGCCGGCTCATGTTCATTTTCTCATTGACCAACACCTCCAAGTCCTTCTCTGCAGGGCTGCTCTGAATCCCTTCTCTGCCCAACCTGTAGCTGTGCCTGGGATTGCTCCGACCCAGGTGTAGGCCCTTGCACTTGGCATGGTTAAACTTCATCAGGTTGGCATCAGCCCACCTCACAAGCCTGTCAAGGTCCCTCTGGATGGCATCCCTTCCCTCCAGTGTATCAGCTGAACCACACAGCTTGGTGTCATCGGCAAACTTGCTGAGGGTGCACTCAATCCCTTCTGTTCAGGACAATGATATGCATAGAATCCTAGAATCGTAGAATCATAGAATCATAGAATAGTTAGGGTTCGAACAGTTTTAGAGTCTGTTGCCTATTTTGAAAAGACAGCTCCACTACATCATGAAGAAACACTGCCTACACAGAGATAGTAGCCAGAAGTAGGGACTATGGCTCTACTAGTACAACTTTTCAGAAACAAAGTTGTCATAAATTATTATCTATATCAGACAGGTAAGTCTGCTGAAGTGGGGGACAGGGATAGGGTTAGAAAGATGAAAAGAGGAAAAGATGAAGAAGAATGCTGTGGTAAATCATGTGCCTAATGTGGACAAAAATAATAAATTAAAATTATTTCCAAGGGACAGGTAGAATTTTGGTAACTAAAAAATGTTTTTGATCCTCAATAAGCAAGATTACTGTTTCCTAGGACTAAAATTGTACACTCTCTAGATCTACATTTCTATGAATTTCAAAACAAACCAAATATTCTTTCTAAATAGCAGCAATTATTATATAGGCTGTATGCTTCAAACTGAATACTTTCTAGACCAATGAACTGATCAAGTCAGTCTAAGCCTATTCTTTATATTCTTTAAGTTTCAGCGGAAGATGGAAAGAACACCTGAAAATATGAAGTCCATTTAAACCTCACAGACTTCACCCATATTGCTTGTTTCATCCTATCCCTATGACAAAGTATAGTTTGTGCACAGGTGGAAATCTGAACATCTATTATCTAGTCCACTTTATAACTTATAAACTACTAAACAACGTCAAGAACGATGAGAATAGCAGCTTAAAACTATCACATGAATGAGAAGAAATGGCCAGTTGTGTTCCTAACTCATTTAACACAGGATCATACTGCTACACTTCTTGGGACATTCTATGATGTTACAATGTACTGGCAAGTCAATTCTATGGTTACATATTATCCCTTGTTTCCACTCACACATCAGAGCCACAATGTCCATTTATGTATAACAGTACATCTAAGTCAAATTATCCCAATTTATGGATTTGTCCCATGCTAGAACTTTTAAACCAGGCCAGACTGAATTAAGAAGAAAAAAAAATCAAACCAAGGGCCTCCATTCCGTGAAGTTTGGCATGATCTTAAACCAGAACATGGTCATGAATGAGCTTATATCATTTACAAGTACCAACACGCTAACTTTTAGCTTGATATATCTTACAGATGGCTGTAGTTTGCCACAGCAGGGAGAAGATCTTGGCAGGGATGAACAGAAAACAATAAACACTGAAGTTTATAGAGCTGGATTTTCAGAAACTGGCCTCTATATTTGTGGCATCTGAAGCTAGTCTGGAAATAAAGCTTTTAATTTCCTCTGTATTTGTTGCCAAGAATGCAAGGAAATCTTGAAAAGGAGGAGCAGGAGATGAATGAAGTGGGCTGTGGAAGGTAAGAATTTGAAGCAGCACGTAGAGGTGTCCTCCCATGACAGCAGAGAAAACAATGAAGTTGGTTTCCTTCTGCAAGGTCAGAAGCTCAGACTACCAAAAGTGAGATGTAACTACCAAAAAACCCTTACCCAACATATTTGTGGAGCCTAATGTTCTAGGTTATTCAGCCTTGCAACATCGACAGAGGCCTTCTAGCAGTAGTTAGTATTACTTTATAGCCAAGGAAAAGATCGGCTGTCTCTAAACTAGCACCAGTAAAAAGATGGATCTCAGTTAGCAGAAACTACACCTTGCTTCCCACATGGGCCAAATGTCATTCAGGGCTGCAACAAAGAACTGTTTTCTGTATCTCTCTCCCTGCTCCACTAAACATGTGGGACTGCAGGGGTGAGGACAGGGCCATGGGTCTGCTAGGGAAGTGTGGTGCTCTCCATCTCCAACCAGTTCCTTCCCACAGGCCCCAGTAAGGTGAGCTAGGCCACGCTGAGAGCAGTGACCAGGGTTGGCAATAGACCAGCCATCCCCAGTTGACACTGGGAGCTGGAAAGACAGCCGTCAAGATGGGATGGAATGGTGTTAAGGTCTGGGTTGGGGTGGTGCCCAGCTCAGCAGAGCCAAGGATTGGCCAGGGGTATGGCGTGTCAGGACCGGTGACAAAATGCAGTTCGGAGAAGGAGGGTGAGCCCTGCTGAGGTTCCTTACAGCTTTCAAGACTGGACATTTGTGTCCTTAGGCAAGGCAGCCAAATATCAGGAGGTGAGGAACGGATGTGCTCAGGGCCCTACATAATATGCAATTTGTATACACAGATGTGTATGCACCACATACTACTGTTTTTCTGAGCATGCAGGCAGTGAATAAACGTAGTGCCAACTTCACTGTCTCTGCACTCTGGCCAGCCTCAATGAATCCATGTGGGACAGTGATGGTTCACTCTCCTCTTGCAGCAGGAGGCTTTCCTCACAAGAAATTCCCACTCTTCCTGGAGAAGAGGAGCCAGAAGGCATGGTGAGTCACCACTGCCTTCCTGCAGTGCCCCTCCAGCCACACCACTTTGCTTCATCCTTTACACACGAAAACCAGTAAAATCCCACATGATGCCTGAGAGATTTCCACTTCACAGTCTCTTACTAAAAATGTCATTTACCATCTAGAAGAAAGAAAGCAACTGTGCACAGGCTGCCTTATGGTTTGATGTGCAAGACTCCTTTAGTAAACATATGAACCAAGCCTCCAGCCTCTGTGGTCTTCATAGCCGTGCTCCTTGATCTATTGACTAAAAGCTGCTGGAAGCCTGTAGGATATTCCAAGATAATCTCCAAAAATATTGTAGGATTTAAAAGCTGAGAAGAAGACAACATATGCACATCCCTGCAAACACAAGCCAGTACACAAAAAAGTGGAAAAACAAACAGCATAAAAGAGCATCCAAAGTTTTGCTTCATTTTTATCTATTGGCAAATGAAAACCACTGCACTGTCACTGAAGAGAAAGGTCTTTGGTTTGTGCTTTCCAAAAGGTTGAGTAGTCCTTTGATTAGACGAGATTGGGAATCACTGCTGTAAAGTACCCATCACTGTGGCAGCTGAGATCCTCCTGAGTAAATTAGATCTGCACTGTGCAGCACCAACTCAATTGAAAGGAGCTATTTACTCTTCAACCTATTCTTTAATGTTAAAAAAAAAAAAATGTTGAGAGATTGAAAGAATGTTTTATAACAATCATCCTGCTTCTGGTAGTGGAAATACTTTATCACAAGTGCTCTGTAAGATGCATTGAGAGTTAGTCTTTCATATGAGATATTTATTAAGGACGTCACTTTAGAAAGACAGCCTATCATTTCACAGCATTTTTCTTTTCATTTCCTTGATCATTTTATGTTTAAATAAAGCCAGTTAAATGATCTCCTCAGCTCCTAGATTTTGATGTCTTTATTTTATATTGTTATCTTTTTATTCCCTTTCCCAGCTCCCAAAATAATAAGCATTACTGTTATCCTAAGCAAGTTAGTCATTCTGCTACCATGCAAAAGCAATCCAGTCCCACCTTCCTTGTGACATTTTTGAGGTTAAGGAAGAAATCTAAAGCTTCTGCTGAAGTGATAAAACAATGGATTTTGTATCCTGAATTTTTCCTTCTCAAGAGCTCAACTTGAATATCCTAACTGCCATTAGAAAGGCAACCTTTCTAGAAACAACATTGCTTGAACCTTGACTATGAGGCAAATAAGAAAAGTAACCATGAGCAGGGTGGTACGCATCACCTCGTAGGCTATGCACCTAGCAAACTGGAAAGCAGCTGCTTCTTTTTTGCTACACAATGTCAAAGTCTACCTTAAAAAAACTACCCAAAGATCAGAGATGGCTAAAATTCCAATACTTTCTCCAGTGAATTGCTCAATACCTTTTCCCTTCATCTGCACTAGATGAGAGCTTTTTAAAAAATGAGCAAGCATGACTCATTTTTATGACCAATGCACCATTCGCAAAATGCTTTCCAACCAGATTGCAGTTCAAATAAGACATGTGTATTGTTGCAAAACAAAATATGCTGGCTGAACAGAATGTATTCATCTATATTAGTTTTTCTTTCTAAATCCAGCAGACTGGGAGCTAAATTAATCTGCTGAGTGCTAAATTCATCTACTGAGAGCTACTGTAGATTCAGGGAAATGTTTTGAGTGCTGTAGCAAACAAGTCTCACTCACTCAGGAGCCCTCTGTGGGCTGTTGGTGTTTTAACCATTTTGTCTGCTTTCAAGCAAGCAAGCAGCTGATAGATGAGGAAAACGCTCATTGATTTGCAGTGGCAGCTCTACAGCCAATCAGCCCTAGAACAAGGCACAATCATGAATCTCTCCAACTATGCATATTTATATGCAGCTGTCGTACCTCCAAGTCTCCAGTGAATGCAAAGTGCTTGTGTGGCCACCAAGATGCACAATGCTAACCTGCAGCCTGCTCTCACTTAACTACAGCACGGGAAGATGAAATATATAGAAACACATTTCATTTTCCTTAGTTAGGCTACCCCAGTAAAGTATATGTCTAATATGATTATACTATACTCCCACAAAATCTTAATCCAGATGCAATTTCAAAGGGCTAAATTATTTAAAGGAAACAAACATGTTGAAAGAATGTGTTTTCAGCAGAGTAGGCTGAGCTACAACAATATAGTAACACAGACAAGCTGTCTTACCAACAGTGTCAAAAACCTCATGGTTCTGAGGAAAGAATAAGACAGAGAACCTTCCCTTCTGCTAACTACAGTGGTGATGCAGGGGCAGCACACAGGTCACAAGGTATATCTTGCAAACGTAATGCCTCAACTCAGAAATGGGGCATGGGTGTTAAAAAGAATAACATGGAGGTTTCTTTTTTGCTTAACAAGTTTTGAGAGTTTTAAACATATCAAAAAAGGGAGAGGCCTGTGGAGCTGAAAGAGAGAGGACATAGAAGAAACATAGATAGAGAAATATCTCTGTGAAAAATGAAAAACAGAGATCTGGCACTTGGTATAGGGCTACTGAGGTAAATGCACTAAGGATTCAGGGGGTCTAGCTAGTATATCTAAAGGTCAAGCCGTTTTGTGTCTTCTGAATTAGAATGGCATTTTAAGTTGTTTCTTACAGTGTACACGCCTGATTTCACACAAAGCTTCTGCAGACCTGTATCAGAAGCAAGCTAGTGCTGGAACAAAAATTGTGCAACCTCCAAAGGAGCTGAAATGAAGCCTGCAGCCTCCATGTATAGGTGAGCACGGCTGCCTCTGGCCAGGATCCCCACAGCTGGGCTTGCTGGCACATCCCCTTGAGAACAGTCCATCCCAGGAGCTTGCTTGAGTTACTAGAGTTACATAGAAAACTTACCCTTCCAAGTTGAGTCGGACCTTGCTGCTCAAGCAAAGTCGCACTTGGAAACAAGGGTTCACACAAAAGCATGAAATCTAAAATCATGACAATCCAAAACAATAAATAATAATAATATTTATTATTATTAAAAAGATATTATATATCTCTTTAAAATGTCCTCATTGAGTTGCTGGATATATTTGCATTTGCAAGCACACCACACTAAGACATAAAGGTGGGGAGGGGTGGTGAAAGAACAGGATAGAGTATTTTCATATCTGGTATTTACAATTGAAAAAGACTACAATCAGGTTTTATATATTGAGGCAATCACATATCAACTTAACTCCTACTTTGAAATTATTCTCATATTTTCAGTTTCAAACAACAATAGAAAAAGACCTCCACTAAATGCCAAAAAGAAATCTCCTATATAGTATGCATATGCTAAATAAACCTGCTAATCTGAGAAAGATTGTTACAGAAATCTGCATCATTATAAGATCAAACTCCAAGTGGTATATCAAAATGATGAAAATCTTGTATGGATCAGGAAACAAAGCAAATGGACCTATTTTATCTTCAAGTTTATTACTGCAAATGGGTTTTATGATTTGCTGTGCATAGTTAAAGTGCTACCCAGACAAATTACAGCTGCTCTTTTAACCTGAACATAAGATGGCACAGTTCCAGCCAATCTGAAGTATGGTTTCTAGGCAGGATGTCAAATCTCAGCCCCCTGGGTTCCAGAATGATGGATTGAACCTTGAAAGTTGCAGCAGAGCAGCATATGTGATTTCTGTACTGTATTTTGATCACTCATGAATATATTAAAGCATGTCCATGCATGTTATTCAATGTTTTATTTTATTGTCTTAAACTACCATTCAAAAAAAAGAATAAAGAAGTAATTTTTTCCAAAGGTAAAAAACCAAATACTAAAACTCCAATGCTAATTTAAATGTAAAAGAACTGCCTATAAATTTATTTTTTGTTTACTGAAGAGAACATTAGGCAATGATGTAGGCAAAATGGCTCTATTTTAGAAGCCAGATCTCCTCACACAGCTATTGATACATACAGCCTACAAATTAAAAAAAGCCAAAACAACAACAAAAAAAACCAAACAAAAAAAAACCACAAAAAAACAAACAAACAAACAAACAAACAAAAAAAGCAAAAAAGCAAAAGAAGGAAGCTGTATTTTTTTGTATTATCAACTACTGCAAGAACATAACAACCATTAATCTTTTTAAAAACAGTTTTTGGCATGCAACTACACTGTCCAAATGTTAGACTTCAGCCACACCTGCTCATTCTGGTGCTCCAAATGTTGCTACACCACCACTTCTTTATTTTCCTCTCTTTTGTGTGTTTTTTACTTTGAAGAACTGTTTCCCTACAAAATCATAATTATAACAAGGAAAGATATCCCCCAAAATGCCCCTAAGATAGTTGGGGGAAGGTGGAAGATACTCATTCAATTATGTTGAGACTATTGTAGAGTTAGTTCATCCTGATTGTGTGCTTGAGGAGAGGCTTCCTGGGCAGGAAACGTCTCCTGCTGTGTGCTGCATAGCTCAGTGAGGGGTTCTGGGCTCAGCCTGTGAGTACCATCACAGTACAAGAAATAAATATGTTAGCAACATCACAATATCACAAGCTAAACCCCACTGAAGTCTTTAGCTGATCAAGATGCATGTGAATTCACTTTGTAGAGATCTCAGAATCAGGGGCAGAGCAAAATTCTGAAAGATTGGGGCAGCATCAAGAGGAACACGCACTTTTAGTTAAAGTAAAGCCAAAAACAAAGAGTGGAAAGTCAATATACAGCAATCTTATGAATGATTTGCACAACCCGGCCTTTTGAAAGCTCCTAATTTACATATTTTTCAGCTAGTTAATATCTGCCTCCAGGACACGTTTTTAAACATGGTATTAACATTGTGAATTTTCTGCTTTTTCACCTTCTACGGTTTTACCCTTCAGAATCCTCTGGTTTACGATGACACAGGAAAAAAAAAAAAAAAAGCTCTGATTTTTAATTTTCTAATTCAGTAACAGGGTACCAACTTCTAGATGAAGAATGGTTTTAAATACTACGCTAAGTATACATTATTTTACATCATGAAAGTGCAAATAATATAATTTCAGAATCTAGTTAATTTCTGCTTCTGTATGATTATTAGTTTAAAATCACCTTTAGTTTTAAAGTTTTTACATTGGTCAAGACCACATTACAGACTCACATGGAAGACTGAGGCAGGACAGCACTTCTGGAGATCACCTGTGCCAACTGCTCAGTGCAGGGTCAGCCAGAGCAGGCTGCTCAGGGCTGTGCCCAGTTGGGTTTAAAATGTCTCCAAGGATGGAGATTCCACAGTTTCAGCGTTGACCAACCCCACAGTAAAAAGCTGTGTTTTTTAAAAATTATTTTTAAATGGAATCACCTCTCATCTTTTCACTGAATACCACTAAGGGGTCTGGCTCCATCTTCTGTACTGCATCACGCGAGGTTTGTATATACATCATGCAAACTATGTGTTGTATTTAAACGAAAGAAATTAAAATGGCTAAAGTTCATTTGCTTACAAATGTGTCTTACCACCTTTCCACTTAATTTTTGTCAAGTTGAGGGCAGGACAGCAAGAACAACAAAATAAGGAAACTAATCAGGATGTGCTAACTAAAAGAAAAGATGGCATTCTTATTATCTTAGTGCCCAGATATTTGCTTGTATGTAGACAGAAACCAGAAATGACTGGGTGAGTTTCAGTGTAGAAACTCAGGGTTTAAAAATACTAGACCTTTTTTCTAAGTTTCAAAGGAAAGTAAGCACAAAGGTTACTTTAAAACTTAAGGCATTTCAGGTGTGAAAAGTAATCCCTTTAGTTTTCATTTGTTCTTTAAACAATGCTGCAGACTACAAAAGAGGCTTTAAGATTTTACTGCATTGAGAATAAAAAGTAAACAAACATTTTAAGTTCCTAACAATGATCATCTTTGCCACTACCGAACTTTTCATAAGAACGGCTATGAAGAAACTCCTCTTAAACTGAAAGCACAATTAGACTGAAGTTAAAAGGAAGTTTCAGTCACTTGCAAAACTAATTCAATAGCTATTTTTAACAAAGCTGTGGAAAATTACAAATGTGACTGTCAGACATAACCTGGAATTTGCAGACTTTTCAAAATTTGTATTTTTGAAATTTGATTGATTCTATATACAAATGGTTAACAGACAAGCTGCATCACTAAGAAGTTTACCTTTGTATTAATGTCATAAATTTCTGTATCTTGCCATGATTTACAGCCCATAAATAAATCTACCAACAGCTAGGTAAAGCTATTAATTTAGCTATAATATTTGACATAAGGAGCACTATAGTTAATCGATTAAAGTCTACATGAAAAATAATTTTGAATTAAATCTGTCTAATGTAAGCTTCTGCTGCTGTTGCCCATTAAACTCCTTCACTCAATGAATCACAGTGAACAAATGACAACAGTTCCCCAACAATTTATGAATTTGTCTTTTCTTTGTAATGAGATCATTTGGTATTTTAACTGGCCAGCTTTCTAGGCTTAGGATCCTACACTTTATCATCCTCAGGTTTAATTTGGTGCCAACTGCTGAATATTTGTTTCTTGGTTATTTCATTCCCTGATGTCTTACAAAACTGTGAGACTGAAGTCTTATTTATTAAAACTTAAAGCAGAGAGGGCACAGCAACAGCAACTCCTTCGAGCCTTTCCAGCACTTCTGGAAAACAGAAGCAAACAAAACTAACAGGCAACTACGTACCTTTCTGCCAGTTTAGCCATCGGTCTACTGTGCAAGGTACAGGCTGCAGAGGTTGGATCTCTCTATGATACAGATATAAGGACTACGAACATTTCAAGGCTAAACATGGGCAGCTGAGCAGTCAGGGGGTAGCTTCAGGCCTTCTCCAAGGCAAACCAAACAGGCAACTTTCCTCTGCTTGCCACAGCCTCTGACTCAGGCTTTTCCTTATCACACCCCATGAATGAAATTCAGATTCTACTGAAGTCAATGGCAAAACCCTAATTCAACAGGGCCAAAATTTTGCCTGAGTTTATTACCGACTTTATAGCAGTGACAAAACCTGATATTCTATTACCAAATTCTTAAGACACCAGCTGCCTTCCTGTTTAGGACTGCGCGTTAACATAACGTTTTTCCAAGAATTAAATAGATATTTGTGGCCATAAAAGGGAAACCAAAGAAGAAATAAAAAGGAAAGCAAAAATTAAATAAAGGGCAACTGTGAACAGTTAGCATATATGCTGTAAGTAAAACAAATGATTTTTCCAGTGTAAAGGCATCAATTTATTGCCAAAATACTTCTTTCCTTTGAATGGAAACTGATTTCTCTTTTGTCTTTTTTTCCTTTTTATTTTATTCTTTGTTACTATTCATTATCATTAAATTTCCTGTAATTAAGACTGCTGAATTAAAAACACATGGCTGCTGGTGAAGCCAATACTTCTCAACAAAATGAAATCCCAGAACCATGTTTAGCCATGAAAGAGCAGATCAGTTTTCATTACTGCTGTAGGATTTATTAAAAATTACTATAGTACAGCTACAAGTTCTACCTGCTGACCTATCAAGCAGTTGCTGTACACGTGAGTATAAGCACTGCACAACCTGAAAGCTGTCTTACAGAGCATGACATAGTAACGTAGAAATCCAATTCCCAAAATGTGTGCTGATTTTACTTCCAACAGACAGTCCATATAATAAGTTGAGGGTATCCGTTATTTTAAACTAACTCAAAATACTGATTTTTATGAGACAAAATCAAGGAAACACTGCTGAAACAATATATTCCTAAACCTCACTGGTTCAATAATTTTCCAAGAATATAGTTTACCTGTTACTTCCATATCTTCTATGTTTTGCTTTATCATTTTTGCAGTTGTAGTTTATAATATCTTATTTACCTCAAACTGCACCTGCCAGAATTTTGTTTGGCTTCGCCTTCCACCTGCAGACCTAAGGAAAAAATTGCTTCTTTAAATAATTTTTTTATACACAGTATTGAAATACTAGATAATTCTTTTCAAGTAATATGACAGATTGTTTCAAAGAAACAGAGAATCATTGTGCCTAGAGAGAGATGCTGTCTAAAGATATTGTAAATACTTGCGCTCACAGCTTCTGATGAGGCCAACTTGCTGTTAAATGCCATTTTTCAGCTACACAATGACATTTCAGACCATGTCTGTTTTTCACCTCCCGTTCTACCTTCTTGTATGTAATAGATTTCTTCATTTATTATCTGACTGGCATTTAGAATAATGCATTACAGTAGGTTTTGCAGGAAGCTCTCTCTGTATTCAAAATAAGCAAAAAAAAAAGCAGGAATGAACTTTAAGTACTGTGTGAAGTGTCAAGGACAATCCTTTGAATATACTCTCCTTTTCAACTCTCTTATTTTATATGCTCAGGTTATTTTTTGAAACAAACTCACACAGAAAAGCCAACCAAATCCTGGGCTGCATCAAGAGGAGCATGACCAGCAGGTCGAAGGAGGTGATCCTGCCCCTCTACTCTGCTCTCATGAGACCTCACTTGGAGTATTGTGTGCAGTTCTGGTGTCCTCAACATAAAAAGGACATGGAACTGTTGGAATAAGTCCAGAGGAGGGCCACGAGGATGATCAGGGGACTGGAGCACCTCCCATATGAAGACAGACTGAGAAAGTTGTATCTGTTCAGCCTGGAGAAGAGAAGGCTGCATGGAGACCTCATAGCAGCCTTCCAGTATCTGAAGAGGGGCCTACAAGGATGCTGGGGATGGACTCTTCATCAGGGACTGCAGTGACAGGACAAGGGGTAACGGGTTCAAACTTAAACAGGGGAAATTTAGATTGGATCTAAGGAAGAAATTCTTTACTGAGAGGGTGGTGAGGCACTGGAATGGGTTGCCCAGGGAGGTTGTGAGTGTTCCATCCTTGGTGGTGTTCAAGGCCAGGTTGGATGAGGCCTTAGGTGACATGGTTTAGTGTGAGCTGTCCCTGCCCATGGCAGGGGGGTTGGAACTAGATGATTTTAAGGTCCTTTCCAACCCTAATTGTTCTATGATTCTGTGATTCTAAAAATGGCAGCTTTTGCATCTTTCTTATGATGAGCACGGCACTGTGTGAAGGCACCAGCCAACTGCTGTATTTAACTCCATCCTTCATATATGATATTGACCTTATATGAAATTCATAGTAAAGGCAATAATGATTTGGGAGTTGGTCTTCAGGAGTAAACCGAAAATATATCTCCAGATACATAAGTAAGAATTTTGCAGCATGCAAACTTTCAGCAAATATCATAGGGCAGTCTGGTCTGTGTGACAAGAACTTTTTCTTCCCAGATTAAAATACAGAAGAATCATTGTTTGGAGCCATGTAGCCCTGTCTATAATGAAAAAGTGATGTAGATTTCAAAGCATAAGAAGACTGCACTACTTCAAACCTTGGAGAAGAGAATGAGGTGGGAATTTTGAAGTTTGCTTCAGACCAGTTATAAGAATCCTGCTCTGTTTTCCCTCAAGCTTAATGAACCCCACTACAAGAGCTCAAAAAAAGGTCAGTGATTGTCCTGTATCTTGACTTCTGGTATTTAACTTCCCTCAGTTAAGAAGACACGTTTCTATGCCCATCAACGGACAGTGAGAGGCTCTTCCAGAGGGAAATTCCAATTGCCTCTTTTTCTGATATCTTTTTACATTAGATGATGGAAAGAGCCCTCAAAATCTCCAAGAATGGATGCCTGAGAACCGTATTACAAAATCAAAGGATTCCAATGAATGATTATTAATTTCTGCTTCTGTCTTTACTGAGGGCACAGTAAGTGGACACTATCTCTATCCCAGAAACGATAGGAAATTCTTCAGAAGCTACAACTGAACTGAAAGAGTAAAGAAGTAATGTCAAATGTTAGAAAATACTGTGCTCCATGGGTAAAAGTAGACCCAGATGAGTTAAAGCTCTGCACTGTAAAAAACCCACACAAGGATATCACTGAATCACCTGCATAAATATAAATTTGGAATAACATAGTTAAACAGAAGAAGCTTATGACGTGATTTTTTTTTTTTTTAACATCACAGCTCATAACAAGCATTAGCAAAAGCTTTACAAAAGCAACAAGTAAACAAGCAGACAAGTGTTCAGCGAATGTGTGATGCAAAGGTTACCCTGTGTTTCCAACAATGACAAAGAAGCAGGAGAAACACTGGCAGTGAGTAATAGATAGGGCTGAGAAGAACTGATCAAGATCAAAACAGAAGTGGCTTGGACAAAACAGAGGTTCCCTAAGGTGGTATCACAGTGAGCGACTGGAGAGTTTCAAAATCCAGAGAAGCAACTTCACAACTGGATTTCAAAATTAAGTGGCCAACAATGGAAGTAACCCATGTGAGACACCTGTACAGCTTTCCAGTGCAACAGGCCTATATTGCAGTATTTTGAGTGCCCTGTCCTTTTGAAGGAAGAGCTTTAAGGATAAACATAACAGAAGAAGATGCAGTAGCTAAACTATTAAGTGACAGAGAAAAACGGGGAAAAAAATCCCATGGAAAAATTATGGGCAAGCTTTTACTTCAAAACTGAATTCTTCATTTCAGGCTGAAGTCTGTCCAAACTTCAGGTAGGATTTTTGTTTGCTTGCTGTTAATAAGGTGGTGAGAATCACTTTGCCACCACTTTGGTGTTCTCGGGGGTAAAGACTGGAGTTTTTCACCAACAGTGACCCAAATAAATAAAAAGATATCTGTATAACAAGACCGCTATTCCCTCCTAACTTATTCTTAAGTAATGTTTTGTAAATAAATCCTGAGAACGGGTATGTTTTCTGCCATGGTATGGTGCCACTGTCTTATACAGTCCATTTTGCTAAGTTTTACAATATCACATTAAACTGCTGAGAAGAGATCAGTTGTTACAGAACCAACAGAACAAAAAAATCAGAGTCTGTTTTCCTGTTTTAACTCTGAGGTTTTGAGTATGTATAGCCATCATGAAGGAAAAACAGAAAGGAGTGTGCATCACTGGAAAAGAAACAGAAAACTGCTGAACCAGTATTGTAATTCTAGCATAATGGGCCCTGAAGCTTCCCCTTCTGTTTTATAAATCTTTTTTCAAGTATTTCCTATATTTCCCAGTGAAAGCTGGGTTTTCCTCTTCTCTGTTGTGCCTCATTACCCGTGTTGTGTGTAAAGAGGAAAGTGACTTTGGTCTAGCTGGAAGATTTCTTTCAGATGACATGATTCACTCCAGAACATTTTAAAAATTGTATACGCACAAGCAATATTGACATTTAAATAAAGATTTGGGTTAAAAGGATATTTGGGATTCTCAGCACCGAAACTCTTGTTCGATACTGTTTACCAGGAATGTCACCTTTCAGATGAAGTAAAGCATCAGCCTTGCTTCTAATTTCATCTGTCAGTTATTCTGGCCTGATAGCTGTACATCAGCAGTCTCCCATGCTACCATAAAAACATGAGTTCACTTTCCAGACCGCATCATAGATTCCTCACTGCTTACTGTCTCATTACTCCTGAACATATTCAACCAAATTACTTCAGCTTAAAACAGATTTTTCAACATATACTTCTTAACTGGAATGTTGCACTTGTTTGTAACAGGCACAATGTCAGAGACACAGAGAATTGATTTGGGTATGCTCTGAAAACTTTGAAATCTTACCTAGGATTATCCATCTCCTAGTGGTGTCCCTTCCCCCTCCCTTTTTCATAACTTTGGGTCACAACAGACCCCTATTTGTTCTTTTTCTGCTCCTCAATTTCCACAATCTCATCACAAGTCTGACATCTATTGTAGAAATACTCTGTGGAGTTTCCTTCAATTCCCACTGCAAGCTCACATTTCTAAATTCTGATTCCTTTGATACTGATCCTCTGTGGGATTTTTGACAATAACAATTCTTCTCACCAATTTATTAATTTTTAAAAGGAATATAAAATAACTGTTTACAACAAAAAATCAGATGCTTTGTGCTCAGAAGATGAATAATATTTCGAGTAAAATACAAGCTCAGCATGGAAAGACAGCAGAAAGGCCAGACACTTCTAGTTCCTACATTGCTTCTATGATTATTTTGACCTTGTTTATCATCTTTGAGGTGCTCTGATAGATGTTCTTCAGCACCTTATCAGGCCAGCCACACACCAGAAAAGATCATGGTACAGATGACATCAAATGCATTGTCTAAAACCTCCAAAAGAACCAAAAAATGTTGGCAAGACTGTGGCTGATAAGAGATAAAACAATTTATGGCAGAAAATGGGCAACTACGCTGTCCTCTGCAACTTTAAAGTGGATGGGATAAATATCCCAGAAAGAGAAGTTTGTCTGTTTCTAACACGTGCAATGATTTGTGGTTTGGTTTGGATGGTTCTTTTAATTATATTTTTTAACCAAACCCAAGGATACAGAAACTTTTCTACCTGAGAAGATAAAAAAAAAAAAAACAAAAAAGAGTGGATTTTCAAAGTCTACACTACCCAGGTGGATTACACTGCTTAAATATAAACAGTAACTGACTAGAAAATATATTTTCCAAGATTCTTCTTGCCATAGTATGGTTCTACAGTCAACTTGCAACCAGATGATTTTTACAAAACCTACCTCCATGGTGATCAGTTGGTCATCTCTAAATGTTATCTAGATGAGTCTTTAACTGCAAAGAGTTCCATATGCCTTTGAAAGCACTATTTCATATGATTTTAGCACACATCATCTACTCAGCTATCCTCACAGCTCTTAATATTTTTTGATGTATTATGGAAACCTGCTTCTACCTAAATTTGCTTTCCAGAATCCTTACCATGCCCACATCCTTGCTATATTTTCAGACCACATGCTTTTTACTCCATCATGAATTATATTTTTTGTTTTACTTTCCTGTGTTTCACTCAGTTCAATTTTCTTTTTTCACTCGAATGCAGAACAACACATTTGGAATTTCCATTTTCTTCAAAGACAACAAACATCTCCAACATTCCTTCTGCTCCCTTACTCTGTCTATTTTTGTTGATGCTTTCTATTTGCTCTAGCAGACTTGTTTTGGATGTCCAGTGTATTGCATCTCAAGCCTGTTTGCTTTCCAGTTTGAGAGCTTCCTGGCAGTCAGGGGCCATAAATTTACTTTGTAGAGTGTTGAGGCAAACAGTCAGTGCTTAATGCATAAGATACCTGGTTGCTGAAGAAGAAACAGGCAGGTCTTTTCCACCATCTTATGAGATACATTCTGCCCTACAAGCTCCTCAGCTCACAAAGAAAGGTGAGAATCTGAACACAACTTTGAACAGTTTTGACAAGAAATTATCTATCTACCCATCTAACATTGATGGTATTTGATACATTTGTCAGTATCCAGTATCCACCATCTTTTAAAGGAAGATACTATAGTCTAATGCAGCTCTACCTAGCATAACAAGACTCTGCAGTTTATAATTTTTTATCAAGAGTGTCATTTGCATGTTCTTCAAGCTTACTCACAGTATGGTACTCAATCCATTAGCAAAACACAGACTGCATGTACTCATCTTTGTATGGGCCAAAGGATTTGTTTAGTATTAGATGCAGATTCTCAGCATTGTACATGTCTGTTTCTGCAAGTGGTAAAAAAAAAGGCTAAGGAAAAAATCGAAATGAAATTACCACAATGCTCAAGCCCTAATTTAGCTACCCTATAAGTACAGGATCTTTCCACAGGCGTTTTCTTAGCCATTTACGAAGGTGCCATCCTGAAGCTGAAATAACTTATTAAGGTTTGGGGTTTTGGGTTGTATTTTCTTTTTTCATCTATCCACAATTCACTAGTAAGTACTCCGCTTTATTTAAGCTTTACTGAAGTGGGGCTTTACCATTGAATTTTCATTTCAGATGCCTCTGGGAACAGTGGCCCTATGGATGGAGAAAACAGAGAGCACAGAATTTGCTCCTGGAACAAAGCCTCCAGGAGGGTTGTTCCTCTTCATGTCAGAAAGAATTCAGGTATTCAGGCACTGTACCAGGAAATACAACAGCAAAAAGGAGCCATGATAAGGTTGAAGAGACTTCTTTGCCCAAATGTCATCCACTAAATAAGCTCTTGCCTTACAAATCAGTTTGCCAGACATGAAATAGTATCATAATGAAAGAATTTAAATATTATTTACCAACTTCTTACAAGCTTAATAACAAGAAGCTCTGTGCACAAATTCTCCCTAAAATGTTAAGAACCTGTATATATTGGGGGTGGGTGGAGATGAAGTAATAGAAGAATGGGGGAAATGATGAAGGGAATGGGAAGATAGGTTAAAGACGACACAACGGATCATGTAGCCCACCACGCTTCTGCAAGGCAGCACCAGTTACTCTTGTTTTTCCTAACACATTTGGCTAATGACTTCACTTAATTCAAATTTTCCTTGTAAATCTTCAAGACCTCTTATTAATGTCTTTCTACTCTGCCTCCTTCTCACTGTAGACTGCCCAAAGCAGGATATCACACTTTAGACTACCAAAACACTCACAGCTAAGCAGTGACTATAAAGAGCAACTACACTACTGTGCAGACATTCATTTAAACTGAACTACTGACAGAGAGAGAAACTCATGCTTTGTTCCTAAATGGCTAAAGCTCATTTCTCAGAGATAAACAATATCCCTTTAATCATCTGAACTTGGATGCCAGTTCTAAGAAGCCTAGATAGCTCAAAATAAAAAGCTCCCTTTGCTGCATTACAGAAAAAATGTAAATAATAAATATATAAAACATATTTGCCTTCTGTGCATTAATTCATTAGCTAAATCAGCACTGACCAGAAATAATCTCAATTTTGAAGCAGTTGATTAGCAAACAATACAGAGAAGGTCTTAGCAAAACAGGTGAAGAGGGGATATATTCATCTTCAGTGCTACTGCCACAGCTGACCGCTCTGCAGAAGACCAGAAGACACAATGCCCACATTCTGGCTGAGAGAAGATATTCCTTCATAAGAAACTTGAAAAGCAATGGTATAATGATATACAATATGGTATAATGGTATAATGATATATGTAATGACAACTCTATTAAGATCTGTGTCTTTCAACCTTCTTTAAACAATGGTGAAACATCATCAACAGGATTATATTAGGAAACAGCAAAATACCAAGAGATTTCAGCCCAGTTCAATGGAGGGCTGATGCTGGGAGAAAGTAAATTACTGGAGTCATGGAGCTGGATGATAGGATATGGGGCATCCGTAGAGACCACCTCTGGTTTGCCAAGAACTCTGGCTGTCTGCTAGTAGTTGTTTTGGCTGCAGATGTGTACCACAAAGGTTTCCCAGGCACTGGGGGGAAAACCTAAGGAAGTGAAAGCTCAGGGCAGAAACTTACTGCATGGCTGTATATGAGCTTATTTGCAGTGCAGCGATCTATGTGCATGTCTCTACATATAAAGTGTATTTATTCTGGTGAAACATATACTGACCTTGAGTAAATAAATAAGCACACAACTATTGGTGGTTTCAGTGGACTTATTTGCATGAGTTTTTGAGGCTTATCCACAGCCAAAACCTTTGAACTAGGTTTTCCATATATTTCTGCTATCATCTACCTTATTCTCTCTAAGAAGGAACAGAAAACTCATGGCTTAAATTGATAATTTGTTAACGTAAAAAAACCACAAGCACAAAGATTAAAGAAGTACAAAATATATAATGTCTGTTACATGATACAGTTAGCAGGAAACATTTTAGACAATTTTTGCTCAGAAAAAGCTGGTTTATTAAAAGCAAAGTTATTTGCAAGGAAAGGTGTCAATTCATTTGCTATTTAAAAAAAAGCAAAGAGTGTTTTGAAATTTCTTGAATATGCCATTTAGATGTTTTCAAGAATTCAGAGTTCTGACCTAAAATTCAAAACTACCTTTTCCTCTGATTCGCCTTCCTCCTGACCTTTATTTATAAAATTAGTATCTTTTATTTACTATTTCAGAGAGAAGAAAGTTCTGAAACTTCAAAAAATCCTTGACATACGATAATTATTTCTGATCCATCTTCAAGTTCTGTAAAGTCATTTCATGAAATTTTTTGAAGAATATTTTTGCAGAAATATTTTGAATGTATCTTTCTTTCCCTTCCTTGAATTTTTTCATCACTGGGGATCTGTATTTTTTAAATAGTCTTAACATTTAAGTCCTCCTTCTTCTGTTTCTTACTTTTCCCAAGGCATTAGTCAATTACTTCTAACTTTATAGACTATTTTCTTATAGCTACTAATTGTGAAGCTACAGGGAGAAGTCTTTAACTTCAGGTGAAGAACAGGTATCTGGAAGACATAAGAAATGCTGGCAATGATCGTGATTTACAAGAAAGTATTAAAATCAACAACTCAAGGCCCAACATAAAAAATATGAATCACAGAATGTTCCAAAGAAAGATAAAATACATTATAAAGCAGGAGGTTTAAAGTTTTTTTCTGGGTGGAATAAATGCGTTGCACTTGAACTCTGGAATACTATCAAAACCAATATGGATGTTCAGAAAAGGACGGCCTTGCAGAATTGCCAATAAATAGCAGCAATTGTACATAACAGTTTATCCACTCACAGTCATCCATCCACTCACTGGCCTCTTATAAAATTGCACTCAGTGTCTGGTAGAGGTAGAGACTGTATTTCTGTAGACATTTCTAAGTTTGATGTCAAATGGCATTTTATCACAAAAAAACAAAAAAAACCAAAAAAAAACAAACGAACAAAAAAACCCAAAACCCACAACAAAAGAGAACCCTAACAAAAACCCAAGACTGAAAGCAAACAAACAGGCTTAGAATAGCTGGGTGCTAAAATCCTACCTTCTGGGCAAATAGTGGTATAAATGTGATTTAATATTAAATGTATGTCCATGGGTTAGTAAATACATACTTGTAAAACACTCACTGGTAGTGGAATTTTTAAGTATTTATATCAAAATAGAACATTTCTAATAGACCTAGTCATTGCAACACTAAAAAAATGGTCTTCTGTACTAGCAGGCAATATTGCTGAAATCAGCATTTTCCCTATGAAGTTCTTAATATCCTGCTTATTGATTTTCATCTGTTTCATTGTATCGTTAAGATGCCTGTGGCACAGATCAGATGCCAAGCACTGATCTGGACCCTCTGTCTCAGAAATGTGAAAATGTTCAAGCTAGAACATTCTCATTTACCAGCACTAAGACCTTACTGAGTTACCATGTTAATACAGAAAAGAACATGTAGGACAGTTTGCTATCTTTTCTACCAAGGTTGCATTTTGAATCCCTCACTGAATCTGGCATGACTTTGTAAAAAGTTACATTTCATACAGAATTTAATTCAAAAATTTATGTATGGATGGATTACATGTTAGGTTTTAGATTAGAAAATATTTGATCTGAGGAGCTGCTTTTCTGATTCTATCTTCTGCAAAGTATTGTAATATCCACACACTTCAAAAGGTTTCATTTCCGCTTAGTCAAGAAAGAGAGATTTAAATGGAAAAGACAACAACCACGAGGGAAAGTCCAACTAAGAGGAAACATCCGGAAAAAAATTCATTTACCCAGTGTCAATATTCACCTAAAATAAAATGTTAAGGATTAGACTCACTTGAAAAGGAACACTGCGGAAGTAAACAAAGTCTATGCAAAGGCTGAGTAGTATTACACATAGTATCTTATAAAGTTTCTCTTATTAGTTAGCAGTCTGGTCAATAGTCCAAGACCCTTGGGCTAGTAAGTTTCATCCTTGCTTTCTTATTTTCTTTTTTTTTTAAATTAACTGGAATACATAGGTATCAGTAACTGGTGCAGCGCTAGAAAAAGCGTCACTAAAATGGCAGGTACAGCATTCTTCCCTTGTGCTTCTTCCATGTAGCAGCAGTAACTAAAACTCCAGGAGCTGCAAAAACTCTCTTCTGAAACAGGAATTTTATTTTAATAAAAAGATTTCCAGGGAAATACTAGTTCTAATGAAATCAAGTGGATATCAGGACAGAGATTTTGTCCTAAAAATCTCTATTTAGAAAATCTATTATTTACTTTAATCTAGATCAGAATATCTGTAATCTCCTCTCAAAAATATTTTAAAGCCTGAATGTACTGCTAATTTATTTTTTTCCAGATAGTTCAACTAAGGATGCATTATGTAAGCTTTTAAGTACAAAGTTTCTTCTGTTTTCTGTTCTGTGACAAATTAAAGGTAAATTTTCAGCACATTATATTTTTCTTGCTTTCTGACTATTTATACATCTTGAAAATATAAATAAAGGAACTGAAGCCTAATGTTTAAGGGTGGTGTTTATTCACTGCACTGAACACATAAAAACAAATGAAAAAGCCCAAACTTGTTGCATCTATCTGATAGCAAATAAATCACTGAAAAGGAATCACCTCTCATTTTCATGAAATGAATGTTAATTTTTGTCCAGATAGATTTTGCATATTTGCCACAGCCCCACTATGAACAACTCAGAGAAATTCCTAAGAAAACAATGGGGACATAAAATGCTACTGTCAGTTGTATAAAGACACCTCAGTTTTACAGCGGGGGTGTTGATGCTTTCAACCTCTTTATTACCTGAAAAACCATCAACGGCTTTATAATGATGAATGCAACGCAGTTCAGTTTGTATGTGTAAAATTCACTTTTAAAAATGGCAGATGTGTGCCAGCACATCTGGAAGCCACTCTTAATTATACTTCCCTCAAGTGGGAAAGCAGTAGCTTGTACCCATAGTGAAGCTTTTATATCTGACCACACAAATGCTAGCAACCACCTGTGCTTTACACTGATTTTCATTATAGAGTATATCACATTACCACCCTATTATTCCAGAATGACATTTGAAGCTGTTGTGTGACTAAGCTGCAGCAAGTGTGGTCTTGAAAAGGCCTCTACTCTACAAAAATGTAATAAACTTGATTGCAGTTAGGGTACTTACCGCTGAGGATATCACAATATGCATGCTCCTAAAGTTGGCTTCTCTTGCTCTGAAAGTCATAAAAGATATACATTAACAATCATGATTACCAGTCTGCGAATTGGAATTTTGCAAACTAATGTATACCCCAAATGCGATACCTTGCCAGTATTTGGAATTCCTTTTAAATATTTGTTTGTTTCTTACTATTAATGAGGAGTATTATAGTCAAATACTCTGCTTCTACAGGCATGCTCAGAGATTACAAAAAGCAATGTCAACTATGCTCTGCCAGCTTAACAGTAGTATTTCACTTCTGTCATAAATATTTTCATAGGTTGCAAACACTGTGAGTTACGTTGGGTTTTCTAAACTTAACCTTCCTCCCCTACTCTCCCCCTTCTCCCCCAAACGTTTTTTGCATCACTGTTCCTCATTTCAAACCAAACCTCATTTTCAACCTAAGAAAAAAGTTGTTTTAGATCCCTCTGGAATCCTTTTCCTATTTGCAACACTTTTTCAATATTTTGGAAGAGTGTAATGCTGACACGCAAAGATCACAATGGAAAAGGAAAAAGTATTTATAATGCTCAGCCTCTGGGAGACCTGGCATGCTCAGCAAGACTTGTCAGACATGGACACCAGTACACATAACTTGGCAAAATGTTAAGTACGTCATTTTACAGACTATATTTTACGATAATTTGCTACGCTGACCTGCATAATGTGCAGATAACTAAAAATTAAAAAAAAAAAACCAATATCACTTCATCGTAATTTAAACTGCTTATCAGTTACCATGCTTGAAAGGAAAGCTTCCACACTGTTATACATCTAAAAAAACACATTCACCTGTCCTGTATTTTCTACATTTAATTCAAGACTTAAGGTTTGCAATAACTCATGAAGTCACAGAGGATTGCTCACAAGACTAAGCCCTCTCCCAGTGCGCTGCCCATATAACTTCGCTGCATGCTACCAAGGGCTCTGTGATTGCAGCTGAATGAAATTCGTCATCTATGAGAAAGACTCAAAGCAGACCTCAGCCCGGGATCCCAAGAGAGCCACTACATTCCCTCTCTACCAGGCAGAACAACAACTGATCTGTACGGTTGCAAGTACCTTGGCTTTGCTTCTGCCCTCCCACTGCTCTCCCTCGTTGCTACGCACAGCCACACCAAGGCATGGAAGCGTCCCATGCTGCTGTCCTACACCATCCAGGAAAGCTGCTGCTTCTGTGGCAGGCGGGACTCTCCGGGTCAGCAGAGAGAGAACAACATTTGCTTTAATGCACCTTTTTTTGTCACCTCAGAGCCTCCTGTATGATACTTTGTAGTCATTTTAAACGTTCATCCGACTACTATGCATTAGAACGATGTAGAGGGTGTTCACTGGGTTGTATAAACAACTTTTGCAAAAATCCTCGTAATATTTTAAGATATTGAATAAGTTAACAGTCCATAATGCTGTTGTTGTAAATGCATAACCTGATTTAACATTGCAGATAACCTTTATTATCAATGCAAAGAAGGCATAATATTTCTGCCCCTTTTCTTTTGTTATCTATGGTAATAATTTTAGACTGCTAAAAAAAAATATATGTGCATTTCTGTGAATTGCTTAAACCTAGGAAAAAAAAAGAATTGTGGTCTACTTTGAAATCCAGGCACACTCTGAATATAACTTGTTAAAGATTTTCCAACCAAATACACTCACAGAGCAGATAAAGACTGAAGCACTCTATGGTACTCTACAAAAGATAAAACCATGCTTTTTTGTTTGAATGTGGAGGCATTCTGAAATCAAACTTACTGAAAGAAAACTATGTCTAATTATCAAAATAATGAACCTAGAATATAAATTAATTTCATCTTGGATATATGTTATCTAATGAAGCATTTAAATAAGAGATACACTAGAAGACAGGTTTCTGAACTCTGCTTAAAATGGTGATACAAATTGATATAATCAAGGTCAGCCACAAGTAATTTTCAGAAGGAGAGAAGGATGACGGAAAAGACTGCAAATGAGCAAAATAAGCACTCTGGTGTCTTCTTTTTTATAACACAAGGAAGGCATGTTCAAGCCTTTTACTCAGTAAACCTTCCTTTTTGAGGACTGCCAATGAAAACAATGAAGCTTCTTGAAGAAGATGGCAATGCCAGTCATGCTGGTTCTGTCAGGAACTAAGGGGGAAGAGGCAGCTTTTGGCACCGTGAAGCAGCAAGGTCACAGTGTGCTGGATCCAAAGAGCTGCAAAGTCAAGGGGATTCTCTCTGCTGATTGCAACAGGCCCTAGCTCAGCCCCTTACCCTTATACCTCTTCTTATACCTCTTTAACTATGCCACTCGTAATGCTGTCATCATGAGCTTAAGGATGTGACAGGGAAGGAGAGCAGAAATGTCTTTGAAGTCATGAAATATATCCGAGATCCTGGATACCTGCCATTTTAAGACACTGAGCTGAACACACTCAGCCTTAGCAGCAGGATAACGGTGCGGAAGCAAGGAGCAAACAGAGAGAGAAAATAAACCACTGTGGATACATCTTCCCTGCCTAACTTGCCCTAATTCCAGACATTTTGGGTGCACTGGAGCCATACCCCCATAACTGCCAGTCAGGCAGACCTCATACTTGCAGCCACGCAGGAGCCTGCCTATCGTGTCGCTGTCCCTGAGACCCATTAGAAACCGGCTCCAGGACCAGGGGCTGGTACTTGGGGCTGCACACATCTGCTGAAGGGAAAACACCTGGGCTTAGCTACAAGGGGCCAGGGAGCCCAGGCAGGCAGAGGGATTACTCCTGGGAGCAGGGTACTGCTGATAAAGCCGCGGCCGTTTTCCCCAGAGCAGGGTTGATGTCGTGCCCATTCTCTCCTATAGTGAACTGACTGAAAATATTAAAAAGTCTTTGCAATCCTATTGGTCCTGCCAAAGGAGCTTGACTGGCAGGACAATGCATTTTTGTTCTCAATTAAAAGCATTATTTGGGCTCAGTAATTATTTAAAAGCCAAGAGGAATATGATTTTGTGATTATAACCACAATTTGTCAATTGAAGCAAATGTTTAAACTATCAAGGTTTCTTAAAGAAAGAAGAAAGAGGGAGTAATAATGAACACTACTATGACTACATGTAGCCCTCATCCAGCCAGGGCAATTTTACTTGTATTCTGAAATCACTGTAGCATAATCACAAACCAAAATCATAATTGTAGTGGAAAACCACATACAACATGCTGATATGGAGGGATCTCATTAGCACATTACATTACTGGGTACTGCGAGTAGTCTGCCTGCTATGTTCTCTTTTCCGTAAGAATACAGAGCAATCGTGGCTATTCTAATACAGAAAAATGGGAAGCAGAGCAGATAGTAACAGATAGAATTTGTGTTAAATTGGATTTTCTTGTCTCCTCCTGTAGTTTTTATCACCCAGATGACAAAACATTATCATTAGCGGTTTATACCAAAAGTTAACATTTGCCCATCGTTTTATATTTTCCCTAAACCACAAAGGTTGAAGCCTCTTATGCACTCCCCTTATCTTACTCTGTTACTTTAGAATCTAAGAGCACACTACGCACATTAATCTTTCATGGCAGAGTTCACTGAAGTTCTGCCAAAATTCAATAATTATGTTCCATCCAATGCAGCAATCTATTTATCTCATTGCTGGAATTTAGAACATACAGAACAAAGTGCTTAGTTTATATGAATGAAATGCTTGCTAAAAAAGCCCCCCCAAGACAAAATAAAACAGTCCTGTATAATTTTTAAAGTTTTAAAACATACAGTAGAATCTATTGCGGAACAAAGCTATTTTTACAAGACCTAATGTTTTCTTGATAAACTGAAAGTGTTCTACAATGTTTAGGTTTTGGTTTGTTTGGGGGTTTTTCTTAGAAGTATTTTATAAATACATTTGCAACTTTTATTCAAATGAATAACAATACATACCACTTAGACTGAACCACTAAACCATGAAATATTAACGTTTAATGGCCACTATAAGTGCCAACTACAAAGCAAGAATTTGTTTTTTAAATGGAGAATAAATTGTTTTACTGCACTGAAATGGATAACTAGGACTTCAACAGTTCTATGGAGTAAAATCTAAGATACAAAATTACAACAAAGTTAAGCTTTATAATTGCACTCTTTCATGATATGTTTGCAAACAAAAACAAAAAGCCCTCCAAGTAGGAAGATTAGAGACACATTATTCCTGAGGGCTGTTAAAAATAAAAATGGCATAATCTTTCACCTTTTGTAGTCTCAGGAAAAGTAACTAACCAGTTATTTACTGACCTAACTATAAAGAAGAAATATTAATCTACCAGTTTGGGATTTTAAAAAAAAAGTATCTATACATTTTAACATTTACATTTATGAATACAGAATGTTGGTTTATCTGATGGAAGCATGACTTCTTTGTATGTTCATTCAGACAATAGATTTCTTGATGAAGAAAAATGTTAATTTAGTATCTGCAATCAAACCCCAAATTTATAAGTATGTAAGTTTTTAAGCAAAACCCTCTGTTACTTCATGTATTAGATTTTACACTTGAGGCGTACTATCAGACAAAATTTGACTGTGGATTCAGAACGGCTTACAAAGTTTTTGGAGCATAACTTGCTGTGATTTATAACACAAACCTTCACCAACCCAAACAGAAATGAAAACCTGTAGAAGTAGCGCACTAGCATGTGTTCATTATTTTAGAGTAAATTCTTATAGGTAAAACTACAAGTATCGCAATAAAACATTTTCAGGTTAGTTTTGCAGTAATTAGATGTGTATATGCATATTTTAAATTAACTGTACTTAATTTAGTAACTCAGGAGAAATTCCATGCAGAAGCAAAGAAATTCCATGACAATTTGCAAAAATTCTACTATCATATTTATTTTTGCTCCTGGTATGGTCATTTTCTGGCAATGCTTTACATTAAAATAGGACTCAAGTGTGATGTATCTTTCCCTGCTGTAAAACTTTTTAAAAATCCCAGAAAAATGCAGTTAAATCCTATCCATTTTATTTTACTTATGTTCTCCGTCTATTTTGTCCAACATGTTAATCTTGTCTGCCTTATTTCACTGTAAATACAATGTGTTATAGTTAAACTTGTAGGAGACTTTTGAGTATTGTAACTCAGTCGCCTGCAATGTAACAATGAACAAACTCTCCCAGGCAACTTATATGAAAGTACACATACTGAAGAGTTTAGAAAGCTTGAGTTTTTCCCCAGTGTAGCTATGCCTTGCATTATTCAATAAAGGAAACACACACACATACACACACACACAAACACCTTACAGAAAACATACGGTTTAACAGAAGACAGACAATACCTGTAAAGCCCATTTTAACAGCAGGAACTACTGCAAAAGGGATCAGGGCTGGGGGGGGGAGCAGGGGGCAGGGGAAGGTGTGAAAAGGCTATTCCGCATCGATATTGCTGCTGAAGTATTGTATTGCTTAGAAGTAAACAACATGTATAGGAACGAACAAGCAGCTCCTCAACTATAGCCACAAGTGCTGTTATGCAAAATAAAAATACCTAACAAAAATGCTGCCTCACACGTTTTGTCTTTACATTGAATACACATGGAAAAGACACTGGGGTAGAATACATACAGCATGTACTAAGACGTCCTTAATTTCCAATTGTTGGGTTGCTTTGTTAAATACAGACTAAATTAACAAAATGTTCAAGTGTACAATAATAATGTATTCACTTACAGTGCCAGACTTGTTTATATAATATCAGCGAAGAATTATCACCCATTTATTGTGCTGCTGATCTCCACAAATTTCGAAACTCTGAGCACGCTTGAAACGTGAACTTTCGCAGCTCCTTATTAATGTTTAGACTAACTCCCTTTCCCCCTTTTTAACAACAAAGGACAACCCAGCTCCCGCTCCCTGTCTCACAAATCAGACCCATACACATATTTCAAGGAATCGGGATAAATCCAAAAGCACATCTGAGATTTTCCTCGCAAATTTCCCCCCAGTGGATCTAGGCATGGATTTTTTAAATAGTTATATCAAAAAGCTTCAATCGCACAATTCAAACAAAGAAACTTCTCGAAAATGTCATTACTTACTGTTCACTGAGCATAATTTACTGAGATTAAAAGTTTAAAGATTCATCTGCTTTACATCCACAAGTGTTTTAAGCAAGCCCTAATACTGTATCCTGCTTAAATGTGACAATTAGGGCTGCTGTTGAAAAATACAAAGGTACCCAGGATCCTCATTATGCCTTAGCTCCCTGTAGCCTGGGTTTTGGAGGTGCGTAAACTGCAGAAATTTAGAATGATAATAGCAACAATTCGGTACACGAGGAAAAAACAGACCCTCCCCCCCGAATGCTTCAGATATACTGTATAAAGTCATTTTGACATGCCTACACAACTGGTTGTGGCAGCTTTCAGACATGATTCCTAATCACAAAAAAATGCTTCAGGTTCTTTTAGAGAAAGCTTGCCTTGGGAAGTTGATTTTGGCCAAGTGCCAAAATCATGTGCAAAAAGGGGCCCTCATTACCAATTCATGGCAGCCTTCAGCACTGACAAAAAATGTGACCCAACAGGCTAAAGCAACAACTAAAATTAAAAAGTATGAGACAAAGACAACTTACTTAATATTCCTTCCATCGCCACGTTAAACTTTTCCGTAATTAAACCCTTGTTAGTTCAAAGCAGTTTTCAACTACTTTTAAATGATTGCACAGGCAGGCTGCAACAGTGGAAAGCTTTCCCTGTGAATCCTCCCTAGCCCCTCCACTTTTAACAGCGTTTGGGTCCGACAGCAGAACTTTCTGCTGGGCGACTCTGCAAGAAACCCCTCTCCAACAAGCAGCGAGGCGCTCGCACGTAGTGCAGTGAAAACTAAGCAGATCAGTATGAGATTTTGCAAGCATGAAAGGCATAGGAGGAGTGAGGAGGAGGGAGGAGAGAAAGAGCTCGGTACGCGGGAGCAGCTATTTCCTAAACTTTCTAAAAAGCTTATCAAGATGGGCATGCAAACATTAAGCAATCGCAATTAACAGCGCTCGCTGCACCCCTATCCCATAAAAGCAGATTTGACACACAGCCTTACCTAGATGTCGTCTGGCTTTTCTGTGGATCAAAAAGTTTCCTGCCTAAGCACAGAGATATTCTTTCACAAACCATAAAGGCCCCTTTTATTAATCCAGCACTGTAACAGCCTGCTTTCTACACCACGTTGAGAGCAGGATACGTCAGCTTTCAAGAGAAAAACAGTCTTAATTCACAATTAGTGGCAGATTCTATAATAGAGGATTTATCTTAAAGAGTGAAAAGGCATTTTTTAAAAAGCAAAGAGGGTGCGGTCAGATGTTAGGCTATCCCTGAGAAAAGGGGCCTAGGCTGCACTAGTACCTAAATACTAGCAGAAGCTTACTGGGAAGGGAGCCAATGGAATGACTTTGTTTGACCCAGCTGCCAATCTCTCCTGAAGCACTGCGCCAGACTAAACACTGACACTATTTTAACTCAAATCAGGCTACAGCAGCTGTTTGCTTTCCGGCTCTCAGCTATGCACCATGGCCATGATGACTCTGCACAGCCCATATGATAGAGCTGGGACACTTCTGCTAAAATATGTTCCATGTTTGGACTGGTGGCATAGAAGCGGGGGTGGGGGTAGCTGCTGTTTTGGGGCTTTCTTTCTTCTTCTTCTTTTTTTTTTTTCTAAACATCGCTGCCTCTGTTTTCCACAAACTGAAACAAAAATGAGATTTGAGACTCTCAGAAAATTCAGCATTGCAAGCTAGGTGAAAGGAGAGAAGTTACTGCTTGGGACTGACAAGAACCAGAATACATTGTAAAGGTGTGCATGTGCACGCATGACTCCAAAATTCATCTGCAACCTGAAATTATTTATTTTCCTTTTGCTAGCTGCAGCATAAAAATAATCAACAGATTCTCCCTCTCATTTTTAACTGTAAAAGGGAAGTGTGGGCATACATATGTAAGAAAGTAGGCACTACTTTTATGCATACAGGCACACATTTACATATGTATCCAGATTCTAATCTAAATTACAGTGGTGCAAATTGCACTGTAAGCAGAGAAGTTATTACAGGTTAAAACTGAGGGCAGAATTTGGTAACCAATTTACATATGAAAGTATACAAGAATGCAAAAATACCTAAGAATTATTAGTAATAGACATATAGCATGGAGGTTGATTTGTCTTTTCCAATTCAAAAAGAAATCAGAGTTGCAACAGCAGAAACAAAGCACATACAGATGTTAAAATCCAAGGAGGGTTCTGAAGTGTTGGGCATGCTGCACCTACAGTTTCTCAGCACTTACACCTAAACTCAACAACAGTACTTAAGCCAAAACTTTGTTTCCTCTCCTCCTGCCACAGAAGGTTGCTGGCTGTTCCCAAAAACTGCATGTCATGATAGTTCCCTTCTTCAGAAAAAAATCAGAGTACCTCTACCTCAAACCAAAATGCAGAAAGAAGGAACCCAACCCTTTTTATTTAATATAAAAGTGTGTGACTTATCTTGATACAGAGTAAAGGACAAGGGGAAGGTCTAGGTCCTGACATCTGAATGCCTTCATTAAGCACTGCTGGGTATCTCAAATTCAATACGTACACTCAAGAGAGATACGGGGTGGGGGAGAGGAGAAAATGCCAAGCAAACAGACAGAAATGGAAAAATAAAACAAAAAAATCAAAACCATGAAAGCTGAGCATGTTGCTCTAGTTTAGGCTGCTGTGCAGCAACTGATTTCCATGAGCTGTTCAACAGCCTGCTACCAGAAACCAGTGGAAGTCACTGGTATCTCACAAGGGCAGATCTCGCTAACTACCTGCCCTTTAACTGGTCCTCAAGACTATTGACGGTTTGAGAAAAGATCCTTGAAAAGATCTTAAATAATCCACCGTAAAATGAATAAGGATGACAAATTAAATGAGTAGTGGCTAGCACAAAAAAATGACCGATTTTCCAATATAACATAAGAACTGAAACAGAAAAGAAGAACTCTTTGTGTCTGAAGCTGTTAGAGAGAATGAGCAATTACATTTATACTAAGGAGGAAGTTGCAAGAAAGGCAGTTACCTATACCTGAGAAATTGGCAATCTTAAAATGGCAGACAGGTGAGACAAAGCTAACAGTTTTTACAGTCCCTCTCTTCTCTCTCTAAGGAGCACAGCAAGCATTTATCATGAGATGAATTTGCAGGCCACCTAAAGGAAGTGTGACAATTCAGCAAAGAGAGCATATGCCCTGTGAATTCACACCTTGTGTTGCACCAGGCAAGAGAGGCAATACTGCAGCAATAGGTCTATAAAGGCATTAACAACACCGAACTTAGCATGGCTGGAAAAGAACATAAGTACAAGATAAGAAAAAAGTATAGGCTGCTCCTTCAGGCAGAAAGAAGGTAAAATGGCCAAATCAACAGGCAAAGAATTTAGTAGTAAAATTTGAGAATGACAGGAAGGGAAAGATGTTCTCAGTGAAGCCAGCAAGGAATTTATCCAAGACAGGACAAGATGAAGATGCAGATAAACCATGGTGGATAGGCACTTAAAACACTGACATAAAAAAGACAATACTATGCACTTAAAGGTGGAATACGGAGGCTTTTCAATTAAGCAGAAAGCTCATGCAGCCTTCTCTTTCTTGGAAAGCTAATTGGAAATCTACTCCTGTTTTGGTTTGTGAGTTGGTCTTCGCATTGTTTTGATTTCTAAGTTAAATATTCTTGTCATAATTGATCCAGGATGGCTGCAGGAGAGGGAGGTGGCATCTGGCATTTCTTTCAATTTTAAACAAACTTTTGTCTGCCTTGGTCAGTGCATGGAAATCACTGGAACGCACTGGAATAGGTAACCAGTAGAGCTTTGATGATGAATACAAATCTCTTTCCTCCTAGAAGACTATTTAGAATTCTTACTATCTTATAAATGAAGCATTAGTACAGCTAAGCATATTTGCACTTCTTGTTGTAGAAAATCCCTGGTATCTCCTAAAAAGGGTTCTCTGTTAGAAGTAAAGCATTCATTATTTTATCCTTGACTTTGAGGATAGGGAGCTGTTTGCATGTGACTGCACAGTGTACATCTATGCCATCAAAAATCTTTCAAAATCACTGGCCAGTACTGATCAAATTTAAGACCAGAGGTTTCAGGTGTATTTTTGAGAAACTCAGTAGATTGAGATTTCCATCCCATACCAAATATAGGTCAAATGAATAGAGAGAAATTTTGTTGGCATCCCCATGAGCAAATATGGAAAATCTGTGGAGGAAAAAGACCTTGACCTGCTTCATTACTTCACATTAAAAATTCCATCAGACTGACACACTGCTTAAAATATCAAAGTGCAGTTAACCTCAAGAAAAGAATCTGTAAGACAGCAGGCTTCGCTGGTCATGAACTACCTTTGTTTTGCTGCATCTTCATGAAAGCATGCTATACCTATCATCGAAAGGCATTTTTTGTTTGTGCGGTTTGGTTTTTAGTTTTGACTATTCAATGAGTGACTTGTTCTGCCCTAATTTCTTCTATGTTTAGCACCACAATTTTGGCCCAGTACATTTTGAGTTCAAGTCAATTGTAAGGCTCTAACTGGTTTCAAAGGAATCAGGATATTATATTTTCTACTCCTAAGCCATAAGCATACTGCCAAGAGGGTCACAGAAAAAGGTGCAGGTAAAGCACTGTGCAGATAGCACTGTGAAGTGATAAACAACTTTGAGCTTCCACTTGTGCATCAGCCACTTCTGGAAATGATGATGGCCAAAACTATGACATAATATTACAAGCCATATATGCCACTCTGGCACTGGAGACTGAGCTCCTACAGTGCTGTGCATTTGTTCACCTACTGGGGCTAGTACTATCTGAACTTTCAGTAACTATCACCGTTACGCTGAAAGCTTTTCACCAGGAAGAATGGTGAAGGTGGAAGCTTTTCATCAGTAAGAATTACTGTGGGGAAGAGGGAAAAAATAAATTAAACATGTAATAAAAATTGCATTTAGTATTTCAAATTCATTAGGAGAACAAGATAGATTTCCAAAACCAAAACTGACTTCAAACAACTTTATTTCCTTACCTACTCCATTAGTACATTGCACACCACTGATTTTATTAATATGTTTAATTTATTATATGCTTATTTTAAGCTGGAAGACAACAGCAAAATATGGGGGTGGTGGGGAGGTGGGTGGGAGAGAGAGGAAAGCAAAAAAAAAACCCCAAACAAGTCAAATTGCTCCCCCAACCAGAAATACATTCTATACTTCCTATTAAAAAGTGAGAAACAAATTCAAGAGACAGTCACCTATTCATGGTGAAATGGAACCCAGATGCTAACAGCTGAGAAGAAACTTGCATCAGAAACTTGGTTGCATAAATGTCTTTCATGAAGGATTTTCATAATCCTCTCAGTAAGCCAGTGCCCACCACACCACTACACTACAACAGTAGTGATTAGACTTTTCCTTTTCTGTTCCATTTGGTTGGGAAAATCTGGTATTGCCATAGTCTATAGACCTATTTTAAACAAGAGCATAGAACATGGCAGCGACTTTTGTAGCTATGGAATTAGTTTAATTCAGACTCTAAAATTAGTCTTACACAATCTCATCATCTCCAGATGCTTCTTTATACTCATAAATCCACTAAAATGTTTATATTGTCCCATGCAAAGGGGTGAATGCTTGCTGTGCATAGTTGCTCCAAGGCAGCAATAACTTACTATGTCTTTTCTGTACCAAGTTACAACAGTTTCTTTGAAGTACAATCTATAGACATTTGCTCTTTCCATCACACCTCCCACATTTCCACAAGCCACAACATATTTACGCTTCAAGACATCTTCTGGAACAAATCAGTTTTAGTTTTGAATTAGAATACAGCATGACATGAGACAGATATAGCTGGGGTTTCTCCTAAGAATAAATTTGTGTGCTTTTAGAACAGAGACCAAGCAAACATCAAGCTTGCATATGTGCCTTACTTCCAAGCCAAGGAAATAGCTACCATATGTATTAAAAAATCAGTATCAAACATAATTAGATTAGATATAACACAACTGGGCCCCCAAAGACCACCATCCAGTCTTACTTATTCCATCTTTGGGACCAATTTGAGTAGTGCTAAGGATCCATCAAGGAAGAGGACCCTATTGTGTTGCCAAACAAAAAGGCAGGTCTTGCCTCAAACATCATCCTATTATTTTTGGCAATCGAATTCAACCTTGGTGCATAAGATCCCCTCACTGAGCTCATACACAAGGCTAGCAACCTTCTCCCACCATCATAATCTCTTTTGTAGTTCTTATTACTGAAGAAGGAAGACATTCCAGATTTTCCTCTGTGGGTAAATATCTTCTATGGTTTTATTTTCTATTATTTTATTCAACAAGAGGTTAAGGAGGATAAGGAAAGAAAAAAACAAACAAACCAAGAAAAAGAAAATAATGAGGAAAATTATTGGTAATGCACCCCTCCGAACATTAGGCAATCATTAACAACTTTTTCATACTTACTACTGAATATAAAAATGAGATAGAAAACAAATTATACTATTGTATAGTACTGAGATGCTAGCAAGTTTAGCAAAGAAAGAGATACAGCAGTTCAAGGTGACCAGAAATCAGGATTATTGGTGTTTATTTCTGACCCTGTTCCTAGCTCAGTGGGTAACCTTGGGTATATAACTTAACCTCCTCTGTCCCAGATTTCAGCTGATATAAATTCACAGGGCTCATGTCAAAGGACCTGCAGAGTCAAGCCTTTTGGTCACCTACATTCTAGTTTCTCTAAACATGCAGCAGATAATAATCTTATTCATTTTAAAGTAATTAATAATATATTCATATGAATACCATTCTTGCTAAATTGTTTGAGATCCACCTTTGCAACAATTATTGTTCAATCAAATAATTTGAATCAAAGAAATCATTTCATCATAAATTAAACCAAACTACAATTTCTGATTGCCTGTAATGTTCATCTACAGTAGAAATAAATAAAACAAGTCTCTATCGAATATCCAGAATAAATTTGTGGTTGGTTTAAGTACTGGTTTTATGTAAATTGGAGAGACAGGGCATCAGATTTAGTTTTTCACTGCATGTTTCACAAAGATAGTCTTAAGCACTAATGTCTAGAGTTTTAAACTGCCTGCTTCACTGCAAAGCTTAAATAACCAATCACTCTGCCAATGCATATGCCTTTAAGTCAGTGCTGTGTTGACTCTTTAAATATTTTCACTTTTTAATATAAACTTTTCAGACAAAAATTTCTCTTAGAGAACAAGGACCCTACACAACCAAAATGGAGAGAAGTTACCACTTTCTGTTTTCTCAGTCTCACCTGTTTAAGTACAGCTGACACAGCAGAGATGCATGCATTACTCTTGTCTGGGGGATAGCCTGTTTACCAACCTTTTAATGACTTACAGTTGAAACCACCTCATTTGGGAATTATGATGGTATTAACTATTAATGTCAAGCAGAGCCTCCCAGCTACACCAGGAGACTAAAAATCTGTGCCTTCGGTTTTTTTTTTTCAAAGCTCTGGAGAGGAAAAAAGAAGCAGTGGGATTTGAATACATTGATGATTTTAAAGTCCCGCTCAGCAGCCTTTTTCATTGTTATGCACTTAGACACAACTAAAACTAAGCCTGGCAATATGGGAGAAATTCTTTAGAACTTTGTGTGTTCTACACCAGCACATACAAATAGTTGGGTTTCCAACCTATTCCTCCTGAACATTTGGAAATTAAAGCCTTTATTTGTGTATTATAAATCCACCTATAAATTGCCTGTAGACAAAACATAGCATGCAAGTGAAATAACATGCACATTACTATTATTGCATTCCTCGTGCAAAACTGCCTGTGTAGAGCTTTCTCCTTTCAAACCCAATACAAGACACAAAAGGAACTTCTTTAGGATCCTTTGTTCTTTGCCAATTAAACAACTAAGAAACAATTGCGAATTAACCTTAATTATTATATTCTATTACTGCACATCTATGATGGCTCAAGAGAAAAGACCATGAGCTACAGACTCTTGACCATGTTAGGTAAGAAATAATAACATTACATGGTTTAAGCTAGGGGTCTGTGATACAGCAGACTAGATTTTACAAGAACATCATTTGATTTTTTTTTTTCATCAAAACAATCACAAAAATTACTATGTTAATGTCCTATATTTGTTAGAAAATGTACTTAATAGGTCTTGTCATACTATTTTGATATTCTAAATTTTCATGACTGCCACTATCTGTCAGTGAAAGTTCCACGAAATACACTACACAGTCTTGCATACACTAAATAAAGTAGACCCTAAATAGTACATTTCCTTTGTTCATACAAATAACCTCTGCATAGAGACTACCTTATTGATAAAATGCCTCCTTATGTCTAAAACCAGATTTTAGTCCTCTCCCAGCTGCATTTTATTAGTTATTTTAGATAGCATTTTACTGTCACTGGAGGAGTTTCAAGTTTAATCTAAAGAAACTTCTGCATCCCAGCTGAAAAAGTAGCAGCTATGAAAAGTAATTTACAGTTAGTCACATCATCACGAGTTGGTTTACATTTACACTGTATGAAGTTAAATTATCATTCCAACATGAAACCCAGAAAACTGGAATTCACTTATGGAGAAGGCCTTCCAAAGCTGAACCCTTTTTCAAGTTGTATGGTCTGTCACATCTGCTTAATACATACAGTTTTCATTAGTATTAGAGAGCTGTATCAAGTACTGATGGGGAACACATGTTTATTACCTTAGTCTCATGAGTAATCAAGTATCATGAACAATCAAATGTACAGTTTTTGCTCATTACATTATACACATTTGTAATGTAGAATCTTGGTATGTAATGATCCCTATAACATCACAACACTTAAGGAGCAAATATTTGAGGAATGGGTTCAACAAACTTCTGTACATCCTAAAACTTTCTCAAACGTTCATTGTGTTCTCTAAAAAAACCCCAAGAATAAGAAGAGAAGATAGCAGACTATGATCAGTTTGAATTCACCTGCACTCAACTTGATGCTGAAAATGGTGGCACCTCCAGCTGCATACAGTTTCTACATATGCTTAGCATATTTAGCAAACACTACTTCAAAAGAAGTCCATACAAAGAACTGTATAGGAAGCTGCCTCATTCTCTTCAGTTAAATAGTGTTTTAAAAGCATGAAGTATCCAGTGCTCAACTGACTGAGAGGACAGGGAGAGGACAAAGAAACAGAAGGAAACAAATCTGTTTTCTGAACTTCAAAAATAAGAATATTAATATTTTCATAGCTTTTGGAGGGACTGTTTGAGTCCACGTAGTTTGGACATGAAGAAGCTGAAATGAAAAACAGTAATACCTGGTCTTCCATCGTTTGGTGTGAAAGACTAGCAAGTTGCTATCAAAGGCCAGTTCAGTGTTCATGGGCAAAAGGACCTAAATCAGGGTGGTGAAGTGGAATGAAAAGGATGAGTAAAAACTGTGCATACATTAAAAATAATACCAAGAAAGTATGGAAAGACAAACAAAAGGTGGCGGGTTAGAAAGAATAAAAGGAAGAGAAGATAAAGGGACTTTTTTCCTTGTTTATCAAGCCTGTAACCACGTGGCAAGAACAAACAGAAACTTTAGTTCTTTGCTACTTCTAAGTCCATTGTTGGACAGAACTAATGATCTCACAGGCTATTCAGCCCTAGAAAAAATCAATTTGGAAAATCATAGAAAAGCTTTTCTAGTGAAAGGAACCTGCCAACTAATAGAAGCAGTTGGAGATTCACAGATTTTGTTAAAATTGGGGATTTCTCTTAGCAGTAATACCTGAGGATGTACCAGCACACAGATGCTTTTAGTGTTCCTATAAGAAAGTGACCTCAAATATAGCAGAAGAAAAAGTCCTTGAGCGCAAATTCTGTTCGTCTGTATTTACACTGCCCTAGCACAAATGCAGGTCTAGCCTGAAGAAGAGAAGGCTCTGGGAAACCTTAGAGCAGCTAAGTTAATGAAGCTTGTAGACTTATGGGCCTACAAGAAATCTGGAGAAGGACTTCTTACAAGGGCATGTAAAGACAAGACAAGGTGGAATGGTTCTAAGCTAGGTTTAGATCAGATATTAGAAAGAAATTCTTTACTGTGAGGGTGGTGAGACACTGTAATAACTTGCTCTGAGAAGTTGTGGCTGCCCCATCCCTGGCAGTGTTCAAGGCTGGGTTGGATGGGGCTTTGAGCAACCTGGCCTAGTGGAAGGTGTACCTGCCTGAAGCAGGAGAGTTGGGACTGGATGATCCTCAAGCCCCTTCCAACCCAAACCATTCTATGATTCTATATGAAGCTTTAAGTGTAAAAAGATTGTCTGCTGTGCTGTATACATTTTCTAAAAAACTCTATTAAATGCAGAAGAATATAATAAATTACTCATCGCAAGCTAAATGATTCAAACACTAGCACAAATGGACAAAATTACAAACTGTGGATTTTTATTTTGAATCTATGTTAAGCTGCAATATGTTCCTTTAAATCAATTAGGTTTACCTCAGAGATGTAATAGAATTGTATGATATATGAGAATCTAGCACTGTGTAGAAAACACTCTATGTTTTAGAGAAATGCATCTGATACTTTGCTAGAGTGCATTTCCATGACAATGAGGCTATGAAATTTTATACCAGCTCCCATACATCTTTCTTCATAACAAGTGACATGCATCAAGTTTGGATCCAAAGTTATGCAGAATCAGTAAAAAACAAACAATTTGGTGTTGGTTTTGTTTGGTTTTGGTTTTTCTTTACTTTTTATGAAATATTTTCTTCTAATTAAGCTGCAATTTTGGAGGAAACCATCCTGGGTGTGTGTATTTAAAAATTCATTATCTCACTGCAGAAAAGAACCACCACATGCTAAATTTTTGGACTATAATTTGGGGCATGAGAGAAAAGTGCCCAAAATACTTGCTTAGCATCAGAAGCAGAGAGCCTATGATTCTAAATATTATATAAAAGGGAAAGAACCAAAAATAGTAACATACTGCTAATGTTCTTGCACAGAAAACAAAACACTGCAAGACAAAATGATGTTGCTTAGCCATGCCTTAATTAGTAAACCATGCTCTATAACAAATGTAATAAGAAAGCTTTTTTCTTTTTTTTTTTTTTTTTTTCAAAAGGAGTTAAGCAACAAGGCTATTTATGCAGTTTTCTCAGCACTCAATATAGGACTAAAGAGCCTGTAATTTTCAAGGTGATTTGCAATTTCCATTAATTTGTTGAAGGTTTTGTAGCTCAATAATGAGACACTTTCATCAGTTATTAGTGAATCAGAGCTGTTTGCAGCTTTAATTCAAACACAGTAAATACAAATGCAAATGCACACATGATTTTCTATTATCATTTCTAGAGGGTGAAAGAAGGCAAATGATCTTCAGGAGAATAGGGATGTTTATCATTATTTGCCTAAAATTGGTTAACAGCCCCATACTGCTGGAAGCGAACTGAGAGTTGTTGATGAATGCCAATATTTGGGCTGTGAGGGACTGCGAATGGTCATTCAGCACTGGGGTGTAGGTTTTACCTCCCCAAAAAATCAAAATCTTAAGGTTTTGTCTACCTTAAAAGACATAAATGTGGAGCTGTCACAAAGATATGTTTTTATTTACTGATCAGTTTCTTGATTCAGGGGTAAATTTCTTGAAGTTTAGGAACCATGTAAATTACGGCCTCTTAGATTCAGCATCTTAAAATCCTTGCCCAAGTCTATAGACTGTATCTATATTGTGGAGTTTGGTAAAATGGATTAAATGAGAGATTAAAAGGAAAGATTCACCTGCATATTAAGTTCCTGAAAATGCAAGTAGACTCTCAGGATAGTTCACAAGGTGACAAGAGATGTTTCTAACACCTGTTGAAGCTGATGTAAAAATTAATGCCAACGAAATTTGATGTCACCAAAATCCCATTCTCTTACAGCATCTTTCAAAGCATCTTTGAACATCTACCTTTACCAATCTGGTCCAGACAGCAGTAAGATGAATTTCTTTCTGTCAATTAGCAAGTATAGGATATTTCCTCCTTCCAACTCAAGCTGTTAATTAAAAACAAGACTAACATTTAAATTAATGATGGGTAAAACAGAGGTTTTACTCAATAGCCACTTGATGGCAGTGTCATGTATAAAAAGATTAGACTGTGAAGTTAAAACTTTAAGAAAAACCTTCAATAATAGTAAAAATCCAATCCGAATGACACCTTGAATACTGCATAATATTATCCCCCTAATAGAATTTTTTTAAATGATATTTTGAAGGTCAGAAACTAAATCAATAAGTAAACCCATAAAAATTATGAATTTTAAATTTCAAAAATGTTACTATAAAGGTTATTCCTTTAAAATCAATACCTGAAACATTTTAAATATCTGTTATGAATTTGATATTCATTCTAGCATGTAACCCTCCCATGATAACCCATGGTTAATTTCTCTAGGAAGGAACAAACTACAGGAATTCCACGAGGATTTAGTAAGAAAGAGTTTATAGACACTGATTTAATAAAAGTATATGATGCTAGTGTTACCAGCACAATATAATTTCTGTAGCATAACTATGAAAGTGGTTTATATTTCCTGCCAGCAGGATGATCCGTCTTCTCTGGTCATCAAACATAGCCAAATAAATTTTAGGCTAGTGAAAGTAGTTCATGGAAGATTGCAGGTCAACTTCAAAAGTCTTTCTCTTCCTCTCTTAACTTACTCATCTGTTTGCACTTCAGCCTGGAGTGCAAATCCACACTAACTGTTTCAGCTGAACAATAAAAAGCACTAGATCCCTGTGCTGTAGGTGAACAAGTTAGAATCTGGCCTTTGTCTCCCAAGATGTCCAAATACAATGAAACCCAACTTCAGAAATTTTTATACAGGTTTGAAAAACAGATCATCCCCAACATGTAATAATTGCTCAGTATACTGAGAGCATTGGTCAATACCATATTGCAGTAATGCAACTGCAAAGACAGCTCTGTGAGGGTCATATTCTATCCTTGATTCTCTAGAAAACATTTGTTTGCAGTACTGAACATGTATGTAGTGAAAAGAACTCTGTTATTCCAGTCTTTTAACAGCTAGGCTAAGACTAAAATCTGTCATTCTCTTGGTCTATAACTGGAACTTCCATTGCCACCAATGATTATTCAACTTACTGAGTGAAACAGGAAGAAATCCTTCAAGTCGTAAAACAAACAAAAGAAATCAATATTCATAAATATATTTTCAGTTACAGAAACACTAAAGACATCCTGAGCTAATGCAGAATTAATGCCCACAACATTTTCTTTTTCAAAATTTGGGGGGAAAAGGCAACTTAATTCTGAGCTCTAGAGGTTTATGCTAGTTTTTCACCCAAAGCAATATTTTTCAATCAAGTTCTTAAGCTTCTACTAATAGGTTTCATAACAGAAGCTGAAACAGAAAGTCCATTAAATGCAGAATCACAAACAGATGCAACGTTTTAGTTTCTCATTGCTTTTCTGAGTCACAAAATTCACATAGAGAAGTCTCAATGGTTCAATTGTACTTGAGTTTTAAAATTAGATGTCTTAGGAATTTCAAAAAAACTTTGAAAGAAAGCATGTCCTGTCCTTTCTACACCAACCTCACTCTGCATGAAAAGCATCAACATTAAAATAAATTAGAAATAGTTCTCTGATAGTTTTATCAAACAAGATTCAACGACATAGAGATAACAACACCAAACAGTTCTGGGACCAACAGAACTTGAAAACAGTATCTTGAAAACAGTTCTTCCAACAGTATCTTGAAAAGACATTTTTCAGGTTTTATGTAAACCCTAATGTATTTGCGTGTGAATTTCTAAACTTTTATTGATGGTTTAGCTCACTCGAATTGATATTTAAGCCATAAACACTGTTTTATTTTATTCCTAATGATAAACAGTTTACTATAACTGGGACTGGGGGGCAAATATGGAGGAAATAAGGGACAAAAAGAAATTACTGTAAATCCAATTTCCAAATGCGGCATTACTGTGCTCTTTCCTATACTGAAAGAAATCTTCATTTTGATATTAAAAAAAAGGGCATGAGATTATAGTAGTCTGAAAATAAGTTTGAAAAGAAGTTATTTTAATTAAACTTATAGAATAAGAATCACATATGACTGAAATACTATCTTTAGCAGAATTTACTTCTCTTCATACCAAACAAAAAATGCTTGGGCTGCAAACTTAGTGATTTACTCAACAGTATACGTTTCATGTACTACTTTTTTTCTGCCAGATTCCACAAACCAGCTCCTTCTCAAACTACTTCTCAAAGAAGAAAGCAGCTGGCAGAGGAGGGCTTTATTATTTCTTAAGAAGCATCTACCTCAGTATTCATTTTTGTAGAAGTCCTTTTTCATTGCTATAGGCCAAACTTTGTTAGTTCACTGTTTGCAAAAAAAACCCAACATCCCAAACATTGCAGTAAATGGCAGCTCAATATTTGCAGTAAGATTATGTGTTTTTGTGAGGACTGTGAATTTAGAAGAATTTCAAAGAAGAGATTGTAGGTTCTTGCCGCACAGAAGTAACATTCTTAATGGAAGGGAATTAACGGAAGGGAGTGATGCAGAGAGTTAAATGTGCAGGCAGAGCAAAAAGGTGCCATGATATATATACAGCAACAAGGTGGGAAAATCTAAGCAAGGTACAATGACTCAAGGTGAAGATACGCTGGGGTGGTAAAGAAGCTTATGAATGAGAAGCCTGAGAATTAAGGTGTAAATTTTTACAAAAAAAAAATTCTTTCCTAAAAATGCAAAAATGTCACACTAGAAGTCTGAGAAAGTGTTATTTTAACCTAACCAGTTAACTGTTAATCAAAGATTTTTTGTGTTTGTGGGTTTTGGTTTGGGGTTTTTTGTTTTTATTTCTCTTTAAATTGATAGTACAATGATCTTAAAAGATATTTGTTGGTGGACTAAGGATAAGATGCTTGCAAATCTGATTTTAGCTTTGGAGCTCTACATAGAGGCCCTTCTTCTGGCATGCTAAGCAATTAATATTTCATACTTAACCAAACTGTTTAGATTTCCACATGCAATCAGTTTCACTCTTTTCTAGACATAATTGATGGAGCAATAACTTCAAATGTAAAGATTCATTTTAGATATTTCTTGTTAATGTTGCTTCTATTTACTTGTTTCTTTTCTTTACCCGGTCTTTAATTTTCTCACTTTGGTCAATGTGAATCCCTTAATAATTAGGTGTGAGGGTTTTTTTATACAAAAATATATAAATGTGAACTGCACGTGCAATTTCATGCAAATATGTAAAAATCTCCTGGTTTTCTATCAGTTATCTACTTATTAACACATACATACAATAATGGGAGAATATTTTTATCTTTAATGGAACAGAATGGGTAAAACCAGAAAATATGATAAAGCAATATTAATGATTTTGTAAATTTCAGATCAACTACATCTTTAACAGATAAGATTAGCCAGACTGCTTGATTTACCTCTTTCTTTCTTTTTAAATTTATGTAATTTCCAGATTTTTCCTTCTTTCTAATTTGAGATAAAGAAACACAAGCAACAAATTACATTAAATAAATCATAATATATGCTTAACAGAAAAATATGCTTGTTGTTTTTTTCCTACTCATTAGTGATCTCCCCAGACTTTACTTTTTACTTAGAAGCTGCCGCTCTTGTTCCAGACTGTTCTTTTGCAGTGTATTTCACCATTTGTATCTTCATAAACACTGTGAAGAAAATCTTGTACAGTTGGGATCAGTGATGCTTGGTTTCAAATGATAACATTCTCTTAATTTCTTTGTGCTATCTGATAAAATACACATGGAGAGTAAATTTGCTGCTCAGGAACAACAAAATATGTTATGGAATAGTGATCTTCTAATACAAAATGTAAAACTTGTCCCATGTGTCTTTGTTGTTCTATCTATAAACTAATTTTCCATTTGTTGGGTGTCTTTTATTTCTAAAGTATGCACTAATGTTCTGTGATGTTTAAACTAGTCTTTAAGTTAAGGAGAAATACACATCCAACCAATTTTCAACATATTAAGTTAGTTTAAAAAATAAATTATCTTGGAAAAAACCTTCCATGACAAGACTAATTATCATAATGACTGAATGTGAGTTTCTCAAGGTGTGGGAGGACTTGGGGTTTTTATTCAGTTACTGTTTGATGTTGTCTAGTGTACAAAAGATCCCATGTAACACAACAGTCTTGCGTGTCCTAAATTATATTGCTTTTGATGTTATATATTTAAAAACTGAATGCAATCCTAACCAGTTTCATATCGAGAAACTATGTATGAATTCAAAGTGCTAGTAAAGTTTTAGCACACCTTTTTCATATCAATTTATAAAGTTGATAACATTCAAAGAAATATCGGACCAGTCAAATGCTGGCAGCAGGCTAATGGTTATCACAGCTAAGATTATGCTAACTTAGAATGACATCAACATTTCTGCTTTCAAAACTGATGACGCTAATCAAAACGTGGAAATTAGACAGCCACCTGGAGTGGATGGAAAAGTTTAGGTGTGACATCCACAAAGTATGTGTTTCAGCAGTGCAGGATTAAAGCTTTCAAGCAGCTGCAGTGTTTTCAAGTGGGAGAAGCTGATAAAAATCATATGAGGTGAAACAGAGATCCCCTTCAGAACATAAAATTTGGCTAACAATAAAGGAAGATAGGAACAAGATTTTGCTCTGAAAGCAGGGAGAACCTACCAGAAAAAATAAAAAATGCTGCCCACCGGAAAAAAAAAAAAAAAAAAAAGAGAAAACAAGAAACTCCACCCTGTTGTTAAAGAGAAGGACTGAGTAGCATTAAACTTTCTTCTTTTTGGAATGGTAACATGTGAGGTCTGAAAGGAACTGAATAGTTTTCCTTTTTTCAAAAAGAAAAGAATCCTTGTAGGAATCCTTGTTTTGAAAGAACCATTAGGCAAGAAGATTATATAGTTCAGCAGTCATGTAACAAGCACTACTACTTGATATTCTACTACACCGTCATGGGTTAGACATCAACACACAGTGAAAGACTGATGGATAATGAGGAAGCATGCTAGGAGGGATTATCTAAGCAAGCAAACCTCTTGTAACTGAGGTTGAAGGATGCTGGAAATGAAGAGCAAGCTTTATTTTATGGATAAAAAAAGAGTAGCTCTCCAAAATACACAGCAAGGTATTAAATACAAGGGGCAAGCCTAAACTAAATGATGCCCTTGAAAACTGTACCTAGGAGTGCCCTCCAGTTGCTTCTCAGCATTCAGTTCACGGGATCAGACAGAGCCAGTCTGATGCAACTTCCCTGATCCCACTGACCGTCACGGTGGTGAAGTGGGATCCTCAGCACCAACTGTTTCACTCTGCAGGCCAGGTCCTATTGCTCTTCACTACTTGCTAATGTAGACATAGCCTAACTATATTTATTTGGAGACTGAAACAGGGCTACATATGGAGAATTTCACCTTTGACAAGTACTAACTTAATTTACATTAACACCTGTCTAGACTGTTTTCCTAAGTATAAACACAAAAATCTCCTTAGTGTATTTGGGCCCTTCTTATTTAATTAACCATATGTGACGTAAAGTGATACAACCCAGTTAAAGGTATGTCATTGTTGATAGGATCAATTACAGTCAGACATAAGTATTCATTGCTTAGACCATCTGTGCTGTACTCCTAAGTGCAGAACCCTGTCAATGAAAGTATACACAGATTAACTGTATTCACCTTCATTAAAAAACACCAATCTGTTTTGTCAGGTCTAGGCTCTTTCTGTTAAAAAGTTGCAGTAATATAATCCGCATTCACCTTCTCCTGCCAGCATGCTGTGGCTAGTGCTATACCATTTGAAAGGTTTAGAATAATATTTGAGACTATTCGACATCTTGAGCAATTTTATTCTTAACTGGTGGCAACTGTACAACAGTCTTCCAGAATTCCACTTGTATGCCAGATTGGGAAATCACTGTGGTCACAGTAAGGAAGAAAATCTTGCCCATTCTGCTACATGATCCTCAACATTTTCTAAGGTTTCTGTTTCTCCCTGCTGTTCTTCAGTATTATACAATCTGATCATATCACAGTTGAAGAGGAAAAACTCCAAACAACAGTAATTCATGCCTACAGTTGTGTAGGTATGCCTGCAAATACATACACGTATATATACAGTGGAAACACTACAACCAATTGCAGCTAACATCAAGAGTATGAAAAAAGAAATTATGGTTAGATTTATACTCCTAAAGTTATTACCAATGTCATGTGTGAGTTTTACACTTAAGAATCTGTAAGATATGTTCAGACCTATATGGCTTGGAAGGGGTCTTATTTTTATTCCTATAATTATTATGAGATAATTATTTTTATTAAAACTGTAATTATAGGTTAGGCAATATAGTCACTGGTGAGGGTGAGGAACAGGATTTAAAGGACCTTTGGAGTATGGGAAAAAGCTAGACATGTGTTTAGAGATCAAAATCTCTTAGAAGCAGAGTGAATTACAATTTACATTTTTTTCTCAGAACTGGGGGAACAAACTGATGGAATAAAATATGCTTCTAATCAGGCTCCTTGCAAAGATGACATCTTCAAGGAAGATTAGAAACCAGTGTTCTACTGTTAAATGATTACAGTTAAAACTGTAATTAACCCCTGTTACTTGAGAAAGCAGGCTGTGCATCTAAGCACATTTCTTTTTCAGAGAATTTGTGAAGGCCACACTTACAGATTCTCATGAGTAAAAAGCAAGAAGGAATAAATAAGATGCCCTTTACTGCTATTGTTTGCATACTCATTTTATATGTCTGTGTTTCATTTGGAAGGGATTTAGAGGCACACCCATTTGGGAAGAGCCTGGTCAGTTTAAAACTGAAAACAAACAAACAAAAAACCCAATTAAATCCCCCAACTTTTAGCTGATGATTTTTTTTCTCCTTTCAGTGATATTTTTTTGTGTTATATTGACAAAACTAAACCTCACAAATCTTTACACAGAAGAGTCTGAAATGGTCTTTCTCCATAATCTCAAAAATCTTACCTACTTTTCACTTTAAAAAAAAAACAACATATTTTACTTGTTCTATTGGAGCTTAGACAATCTGACTTTCATATTAATTTCTGACAGAGACACCTTTGAAGAGGAAGAACTGTTTGAGTCTCACCTGGAGGACAAGGTTAAAGTAAACTAAGCAGGGAGGTTTGCTGTAATACCATCAAACAACAGTTAAATGATTATGTGAAGCTGTCAGAGATGGCAGCTTCAAAATCCCAGTATAGAACAGAACAGCTTGCTTGATTTTTGAAGCTATAGAAGTTATGTAAAAATGAATTTATTTGTGCTAGGAAAACATTCTCAATGCCTTCAATAAGTATTTTTCAAAAGGCAAGCAGTGGCGTATTTGTCTTGAGGAGGCATTTTCTTACATTAGATACCAAATGCACACATCTGAAAGCAAAAGACTATCTAGCTACTGCACAGTGCAGGCATACAGTCATTGTATAATAAATTATTTTATTATAGATGGTAAAGCTGCATCGTAAAGTATGTACACTTACTACAGACTGTGTTGTATGGTTTCATAAATGCACATTTTAATTAAAAGTATGCATTTGATTTAATCGCACCTGGATTTGGCTCTGCACTGAAATGTTTGGATGAAGGCTTGCAGTTCAGATATCTGGTTGAAACACTGCATACCAGAGATGGCTATGCAAGTTTTGGGCTGGAAAACAAAGATAAAAGTGTTAGATAAAGACCTCCGAAGTTATTAGTATCTGCTGTACAGCAAGTCTCATCACACTACCTCAATTCTTCCTTCTCTCCTCATTAAGGACAGAGTAACTGGAACGTAGTATGACATCAATACAACTGTAGTAGCTCTGCTGTTGCTCTGGGAAACAAACCTTATGAACAAAGAAATAATTCTGCAATCCCTTTTCAGATAATTCCATCTCTTCTTAAGAAATGCAACTAAATAACTATTAGGTGTGCTGTGTCACTCATCTTTACAATTCATGTGTACTACAGAATGTACTTTAATAATCATTATGTACAACAAGTTAGTGTTTCAAATGTAACAAATTTTATAATTATCACTATTATCCATAATGATCACAGTTCAGGAGAAATCGCCCTGGGAAATATTGAGGTATCAGTATTGCAAAAGGCCTCATGCTGAATTTAAAGTGGATTCAGGTGTTCATCTAACAGCTTAACAATGTGTTTTGCACAAACAATAAAGGTGTGGCAAAGCAGCTCTTTATTCCCTAAAACAATAAAAAAGCTGTTGTTTCGGCACTATGACTTTTTTTGAATGAAATGAAGGAGGGAAACATCAATAATTCACATACTTTGGTACATCAGTTACCAAAATATAAAATAATCCAGTTTTCCACCTAATGTCCAACTCCGTTAATGGTTCCTCATTTTTCTTCATGACCTACTCTATGTGACAGTCTTCAGTTTGGTTTTACAAAGTTGGAATGCATGTCAATAATAAGTACACGGATCATTCTTAAATAAGGCAATATCGTCTTTAATATATATATCAGTGGCTAAGGCATAACACAAAATTTAAAGTGATGAGGCATTTATTTGTAGAGATTTAACAGTACACTGATGATACAGCTTATTTATGCATTATCATGTTGACTTTGAAAACACCGCTTTAATTTTAAATTAATAATGCCTTTCACTATGCTATTGTACTGACATCCATTGCACTACAACTATGCTGAGCTGAATTAAGCCACAACACTAAAGATTTAAACATTTTAAAGACTAAACCTTTCAGTAAGGACCATAACCTTCCTAGGAGACCTGAAAGCTCCAGAAAAACAACAAGCAAACTTGTTTCCTCCCAAATTTTTATCTGACTTCGTATAAAACCACGATTTTTCCAAAAAGAATCTCAAAATGAAGACTGCTTAGTGAAGTTGATCAAAGCCACTGGCTTCAAAAGATCTTGGAACAATATTTATATACACAGAACATTTAGAAAGTGCATCCAAGTTTGAGTGCCAATATAGTACCACTGAGAAGAAAAATCATTGTGCATGGAAACATTTAATATATCAAAAAAAAAACCCTTAAAAAATATATTACATATTAATTCCAGATGTCTGTATGCATGTATTTATAGGATATCTTCTGGTGCTCAACTCTGTAACATCGAAACAGTTTCAAAATGTGAGGGTTTGTTATTTCTGATGTACACATGTTAATACGTATTTAACGTATACATATATTTTACTACGAAAGCACATTAAAAACGACAAGAAGAAAAGAAATCCTGAACAGTAAGTTGTGGTTTATTTTCTCATTGAAAAACAGTCTTTATATGAAAATTCATCATTTATAATCTAAACAGACATTGGTCACTGCTCAGAAAGGACAACAGCCATTGTAGCCTTTCAGCACATCTTTTGGTCTCATTACTCAGTATTTTATCCTTTAATGAAAGTATTTTTTAGACCACCTATAATTTAACATGACATTAATAATTTCTGAAAGGCTATTTCTTTGGAAAATAGCATACTTTCCAAGCACTCCACAAACCTTCATCTATTTAGCTAAAGGAACACCACACATACTGACATGAGACCAGTGTGTGGAAAAGTGCCATTCCAGTTTTATGGGCAGAAAATTATCAAGGTCCGTTTATTCTGGGTACCCAAAACAAACTTCTTAGGGACTGATATTTTCAAGAGCATCTGTTTCTGTGCATTCCGTCTTGTCTTTTGCTGGAGTTGTGACAGTTTCCAGGTGCTGCACTGGAAGCCACAAGTACCTCCCCAAAGTACTCTGGAAATAAGGAACAAGTGACAGGGGTCCATCTAAGGAGGAGTATGTATAAACAGTATATATATGACCTGAGTGGAGTGGCAGGCACAGAACAGGACCCAGCTCTCCAGGGCACCAGTCACCTGTTCAAAACACGGATTAATTTCTTCCTGGGATATAAGTATGGGACTGATTCAAGCAAGGGAGATGTGCTGCCATGCTGTGGGGATCTCAGATGTGATGCAGTAGCTGGTGCTCAGAGATCCAGCCCCTCTTCCCACTCCCAGCCCCCCTCATGACCAGATACACATGCAGCTATGAATCCAACACATCACACAGACTCCAAACAAGGTTTCTAACTCCCTTTGATTTTGTTGAAACTCTGTTCCAAAGAACTTACAGATTTGCTCCAACAAGGGGGCAGAAGATTTAAAAATTCCCTAATAAAACAATACAAAATATAAGGTGTAGTTTCTCGCTACTCGTGTGGTGCGGGACAGAAGCACTAGTTCCCTCCGAACTAGGGCTGAGACATAGAGCATTCACAGAATGCGGGTCATCAACGATTTATTGCGCAGTTACAATTCCTTATATCTGCCGCCCAAGCACCTCCCCAGGGTCAGCTGGTTCCTGTCCCTCCTGGCAACCTCCCATCCATGCACCAATCCCTACATAAGGGAAAGTAAAACTTGCATATTTTAGATGTTCATTAAGGCAATTCTCATTCTGAACAGCACTAAGCAGTTAGGTAATCTAAAGGTAAGCAAGAGCCCAGAAAAATATATAGGCCCTGCCATAATATAAACTGCACAAAAGATATTACAAGCAATACTCCGTCTTCTATTCAGCAATTTTAAAGCAGTACATAAATGAAATACTGATATGAAGCATAAAGACCATGCTAGATTAAGATACAAAATAAAAAATGAAGCAAAATTAAAGCCAACCCTTTAATAGTGGATATTAAAACCATAGAGATTTTATTATCATGCTGCATTACTATAGCCACTCAGTTACCTCCTTCCATCAGCTCATCAGTTCTTTGTTGTCCAAGGTACCAGGAGCCTGGATTCCTCAGAAACTGGGGGGATTGGGAGGCTGGAGAGGAGGGAAGGGGAAATGTGCAGAAGTAATAGTAATACAGGTTGTTTTGGAGAGAATGCCAAGACCAAGATGTAGTGCCACATCTTTGCTGTGACACAGCAAAGCTCTGCATCCACCAAAGCAAGGTGCTGCTTTGAGCCTTTGCTTCCTGGAGGGCCAGGCATCATAAGTGGGTTCAGTGTTGTACCCAAGTTACTGAGTGCTCTTGTGCTGTCTGGGGAGAGCAGAGAAAAAGCATTGCAGGGAAGTCAGACCTCTTGGAGTTTACCCACTTCAGCCCAGTTCTGCCTCTCATTGTTTGCTACACATGAACTAATAAAACCTTTTGGAAATGGAGCAGGAGGAAGTGATAGCAACTGCAAACAGATTCACTGTGGGTTTGGGACAGTTGACATAGAGTCCGAATTGATAATACCCATTGGACTTGCCTCTGCATACGTTTTCTGTTCCTCATCCAGGAAAAGTGATGTAGGGACATTCAAGTTAGGTCTGCATGAAGCCTTTTGAGTTTGTACAAGTTAGAGCTCTGTGCAGCATGAAAGCAGCTAGTCTGTTTATAGACTTAAGCTGGTTTTATAACTTGCTACAGCCACATTAATACAGCACTGAGATCCAAGGTATAAAAGCATGGACCCGAACTGGCTCTGCACATGTGAAATGATTATTTGAAAAACAGAATGAAAACAAAATACTGAATGATAACTGTAGCTCAGTTGTCTTTCTTGGCTACTCACTGCAAAAGATATCCTTATTGTAGCTGATCAAATTATGTCATACATAAATTAAGCACCACACAGTTCATTGGCATTTCTTTGCTTATTATCAGGCATCCTATGATTCTATGGCTAAATTTGAAGATACAGTAGGTCAGGTATTTTGTGGATCAGTTGTGCTTTCCTCTCTAAAACGATGGACAACATAACAGAAAAAGGAATATCAATGTGGTGGCACATTATTGAAACTGATTTTTCTCAAACTGTAATCTAACAACATTTGTAGCAAACATGATGTCAACTTACAAAGTGCTCCTTGAATTCGGCTAACCAAAAATTCTGAGTAACATGAGTTTTGAAGTTCCCTTAGCATACAACAATATTAATGGCATGAAGTTCATAAAAGTTTGTTTTACTTGAGATATTTGTTAAAGAGCAGCCAAAATTGCTTACTGTACTAGACTAAATTACTTTTCTCCTCCAGAGAAAGGGTGTTCCCTCTAAACCAAAGCTGACAGTACAAGAATTTGTACTTTACAGATTGCTAACACACAGGATTTTAAGATGCAGCACTGGCAGGCTGAAAGTTATAAAATATTAAAATTATTTTTTTTCAAAAAGCAAATAAAGCACCTTTAAAAATATTTAGTATTCTATTAGAAGTATAGTTATTGCTGCCTCTATTACCAAGTTATCAAAGTCTCCTCAGTAATTCACTAAGAGCTAGTAGCAGTGTCTGTCCTAGTGTGTTCATTTCCCCATCCCCTAAGGGAGAAATTAAGTGTAAAATACAATGTTTTGATAAGGTTTCTTTTATCAGTTTAATAAATGCATACACATAGTTCTATGTTTGTGTCAGACAAAGCTATGCAAAAGAATTGTGCCTTGAACTTGAATTTCCATAGGATGTGGCTCCCACCACCCCAAACAGTTCATAGAAAGCCTGAGGAGACAAGCTTTATAAAGGAAATTTTCTACTTCACAATTAAGACAATTCTTTTGTTTTAAGTAACTTTAGCCACACATCACCTTCAAGGGAAGCAGGATCTTGTACTGAATTCTCTATTCTTTGGGAACATCTTGTCTTTAGAAGCTTAGATTTCATATCACAGAATCACAGAATAAATGAGCTTGGAATGGATGTCTAGAAGTCATCTAATCCAATCACCTGCTCAAAGCAGGTTTAAAAGCAGGTTCCTCAACAACTTGTCTAGTCAAGTCCTGAACACTTCCAAGGATGGAGATTCAAAAATCACATGTTCCTGGAGAGGCACATCCATATCCTCCTAGGTTTTCAAAGCTAGATGGGATCAGTATTGTCCTATGTTCTAATTTCCTGCAGCGTGAAGTCAAAGAGCTGAACTCACTCATTTCTGCATCAACTTCTTATTGAATAAGGACATGTTTATAATAAATTTTGATTTAAAGAGATGAAATTTGAGAGACTTCAACACATTTCACATGCTAATGCATAATTCATATCGTATAACATTAAACGATCTCATCTTAACAGACTGCCTAGAAAATGGTCATTTTTGGTTCAGAAGATACATCCTTCTAACCTTGCATTATCTTTCATTACAAAAGCTTCTCCTACCGTTCCGTTGTCCTAACCATAAAGAGCAATTACCTTCTAGTGATCAAATTGCTTATTAATACCAGGAGGTTCTAAATAAATATGTGGAGCTATGGGGGGGAGACAGGGGAAAAAAAAAAAAAAAGACACATGGACAGACAAAAAGAAAAAGCTATTCCAGAAAGCTTGCATCTCAGTGCCACTAGGATTTCAAAGAATGGTTAACTGACGGTCTTTTATCTGCAGTCATGAAAAGTAAAAGCAGACAGTTTTTATAATCAAGAGCTAATCAACTTAGGAACTTCTGCCATACACCATAAAATAAACTTGATGTTGATAGTTGAAGGCTGGAAGAGGGAACCAGGGACTATTTTCCATCTGAAAGCTGTTCCACTTTTCTGTCTTGTGCAAACTAGACTGAGCCAAAGAGAGCTCTTCGCACTGTATGGTTCAAGCTTGGTCTTGAGATTGAAGCACTTCCTTTATACGTTGTCAGGTACCACCCAGCTTTCTTACTGTTAAACCTTTCCAGTAAGAGTCTTACTGTGAGAAAACTGCCTGGCTCCTTGAAAAACAATTAGACAATTACAAAGTCAAAGTCATGAAAAAGTACTTCCTCTAAAACCTACAAAGAAATCAGGCACCTGCATGTGCAATGTAGTCTTAAAAGCAGAATGACAAGATTACAAGGTCAATGGTTTTCCTTTTGATGGGTATTTTCTAGGTAGGATTCTGACTCCTAGAGAGTTTAGAAAAAGGAAAAAGACAAAATGCAAATAAAAAACTACAACAGGCAGCAAAAACCAACCCAGTGAAAAGGAATTTTAAACAAAATAAACAAGAATTGTGAGAGATGAGAAATAAATTTTTAGTAATGTCTAAGAGATGTACAGGAAGTCAGTATCGTTAGGTGTTTTGCTTAATTAGATTCAAGCATGAAGGAATTCACAAAATTGTAGGGCCTCTTTACCTGTTGTTTTGAAAATAAATTTTTCATGACTATGACAAGAAGAAGAACATGGTTTCCACATAAATCAGACTTGACCAAGTACTTTGTAAATGTATAAACCAAGAATCTTATAAGCTTCTCTGTACAGGACAGGAACGAAAATTCACCTATGTAGGAAGCAGAACACCAAAACTTATCAACCAAGTGAGCGCCTGGTATTCAAATTAGCTAGTATACAATACTGTAACATGCAACCAGACAAGCATTCAGTAGTCCTCCTTGAGATATCGCTGTTGAGGCCAGTAGACAGTCAAAGAAGCAAAATGCTGCTGTAGTCTACATCATTAGAAAGCCCACCAAAGCAAGATTTCCACAGAAGAAAAATTTTTATTCCACCTTCGCCCCCTCCTCAAAAAAAGACAATGGAGAATGTCACTAGAATAATATACCTGTTGTGAGAAAGTACAGTATGAAAATATTGTGTTTTCCCTCTAAAGAGGAATCTAACTGTACTCCGCCACTGGCTTCTGCATGTCCAGCTCAGCATAAAGCATGATGTTTACAAGGGCCTGAAGTGAGCCTCCTCAGTGACCTGAAATTAGCAGGACTCAGAGTCCAGGGGCCTCAACTCCACTCAAGCCCTGTGCCTAGTGCTCATCATTAACCATGTACCACTGAAGGCCTGGAAACAGTCAAGCCTGAGCAACACTGGAGCCATGTATGCCCCTCCTAACCTTACCTCAGCCAGACTCAGCACTCGCACCCTGTTAAAAGCTGAGCTGCCATCAGAGGCCAAGTATTATTCTCATATGGTTACCGAGCAATTTATTACTAACGATGTGTATCTGGCACTGTCTCTCACAACTGAATCTCTTCTTCTATTACCACTTTGCCTATCATTCACTGCACTGCTACATAGCATAAGAGCTCCTTGAGAAATAAACCTAATTAATCCCATATGTGTAAGATGCCCCACAGACTCCCCTGATGCACTACTCTTACAAGTCCATTACTTCTGGGCTGATCCTTCAAAAATCAGATGGTAGTTAACACAAGCATATGTCAAGATTCTAGGGGGAGCAAACTTGCTGCACCAAAGAGGAAATCTAAGATAAAAATGGAGCACAAACGCATAGCTAGCAAAGATGTTCTTGCAGCAATAATTAGTGGTCATCTCCACGGGAAGTGTTACACAAAATGTAAAATCTTCAGCTGTGCCAAGTACAAAGAAATATTCCGTGAGCAAGTTTTGTACGTACATGATTAACTATGTTAGTCCAGGCCAGAAGTGTGGATGCACTGGCAGTGCCACAGCATACATCTTGCACATCCATACGCTCTACTTCCTTCGTTTTCCTTATTTTCTTTCACATATTTTTATACCCTTGACTAATCCCTGATTCAACGGGCCATTCTGCATCACTGAATGCTTTCCAAATCTTTTAAAATACCCCACATGTCTATATCTATCTCCATGCAGGTGTGTCTATACACACACAGAGGTACACGCAATATTCGCACACATGCAAAGCAACCCTGAGAGAACTGCTTCCAAGTGTAGCCATACAATACTTTTTTCCCCACCAGATGGCAGTAACTTCAACTTGATATGAACGAGACTGGCTGCCACATGTACAGCAAACAAAGGCATTCTTCATATTTTGAGTTTTCCATAAGAGGGAAATGCTGATTTTTCAACATGTAGAAATATTCCAGTTTTCTTCTATTTAATGACAAATTGAAGGATAATATTTACTACTAACAGCTCAGCACGACTTTGATCAGTGTATCCTACAAGGGGTTTTAAAAAACTTATTATCCCATATTGTTACTTTTTCAGTGTTCTGTAATTTTGCAAAATTTGAGAAATATGGGTGTTACTTCCCATGTTAATTCCCAAACATAAATTACTGAGTAACTTTAAATTGCATAATAAAGTTTTACAATGTATGATAATAATTAAAATTACTAAAGGACTCCAAAGAAGGGAAAAAAATGGAAAACGTCTTGTGTATAAATGTTTGGCAAAAACATACAATGTGCACACTTCTTATGGAAAATTAAGGGTATCATCTACAGTAAAAATCTTGCAGGAAGCACTTTTTATATTACATATATTGCTTTTAATGTGGAATTTAACAATTGCTTCTATTGGTAAGAGTAGGAAAGTTTTTGTCAGCATAGTCCAGGCACTGTAAAAATAATGTAATCTAGTGGACAGGGACTGCTTTGCATGATACCCAGCTTTAGGAGCGACTCATCCATAGATTCCAGCCAAAATATTATTGTTTGCCTTTATTTCTTCAACTTCTCCTTAATTTTGAAAGAAATTTTCCAGAAGAAAATGTTATACATTATAAAAGTAGGACTTCACTCCTATTCTACTAATATTAGTATTCAGAAAGATCAAGTGGGTTTATAGTCAGCTCTAAGCCGAATGCAAAGATAGTATAAAAAAAATGCACATTCTTATTAATAAAACACACTCATCTTCCGACAAATTTATGACCAAATACACAGTCTGTTTGGACAGCTGCTTTCCATTATCCTACAAGCAGAGATTCAGATCCTTTTTAGTTTCATGATTTTTAGTTTTTAGGTAGAAAGGCAAAGCAGAGCAAAATTTTATCCAGATATACACAAGAATAAGTACAGTGATGGAAAGAAAAGACCACAAAAAGAAAGAAACAACAAAACCAAACAAACCGAAAACAACATGTATTTTATGGACAAACAGAAGTTTGAGAGAAAACAAGAACAGCAAAAAAGAAACTGATCTTAAACACATAAAAAAAAAAAAAAAAGAAAGGAAGGAACCAAGATGTAATAAAAGATTCATGGTAAAAGGAGAAAATGTAAGCAGGAGGGAAAGAAATTATGATTGTGAAGCCTTTGGAAAGAGAGAGGAGGAAGGTAAAGGAAAGCCAGAGTGTTGCCATCGTGCCTGGCTTAAAGAGTGCCATTGTAATGAAGCACAATCTATGTCATAGAAATGCCTCTATTAACTGCTCCAGTTGGATTGCTGCTTTTCAAGAATATGACTATATGACTGCTTTCTATTAATTCAGCATCAAGCAGCAAGTCGTACTTGTCCTTCACACTTAGGGCTAATATACCTGAATATTTCACTTTTCATAATCAGTTCCACTGCATAAACCAAAATTTATATGGATGTGTACTAGATGCCTGTTATCCCAAATCAGTGTCATTTGAACTGAAAAAAATCTCTATATGTATAATTCAAAAAACCTTTTCATTATGTGCGATCTTGGATATTCTTCCGAGATCACACATTCACGTCAGCTGGAAGTATGAGCAGAATTCACCACAAAAGTAAGGTATTCCTAATATCTGAAGGAAGAGGAAAAGTAAAGGCAACAAGGAATTTTTAGTGTGAACCTAGCCAGTATGGTTCTAAATGGAGAATGCAAATCTGTGTGAATAACCACAGACTCAAAACCCATCCTTAGCTCAGAAAGACAAACTAAATGAGTCATTGTTGAAGCAGCCAGGGCAATCACAGGGATCCACCGTTCAAAATATGGTCCCACAATAAAGAGTTTAGCACAAACCTGCAACATTCAAAGCACCAGTAAAGCAGAAGTTAGACAACTGCTTTTTCCTCCAGCTGCAGTGTCAGTGGTAATCCTACAGTCATGTTTAGAAATTCCTGTATATTTTGAAAAGGATATGGGACAAATAGAGGTGAAGGAAGAGCAGCAGAAACTGAATATTGGAGAACATATTACAGTGAAAGAGATATCTGATCTGTTTTTGCTGACTTCAACAAAAATGTAGCAGCGATTATAGGAAAACAACTACCATTAATAAGTGCCAGCAGAAAACAATGGCTCAAAGCTGAAGCTAATTTAAATCAGGTAAAAAGTACAATTTTTGACTGTTTCAATAATTACTCACTCTTGCTATGAAGATAAATAATGGATTAAGTAAAAGATAAATCTTTTCTTGCCCCAAAGATAAAATACAAGAGAGTAACAGCACACAATCCAAAATTTAAAGAGTTTAAACTACATGTTCCAATAGCACATTCTGATTTGAAACCCTATCACTCTTCATGGAAGTGTGAAATAGTCAGTCCTATCGATAAGGAAAAATAGTTCGGATCACGCCAAGGTGATCCCAGTCTTCCCATAAGGTAGAGGGTATGATTTAACCTTCCTTAGAAACTCGTGGAAATTTTCACCCCAGTGGGGCTGGGGCTGTGGAGGCCGGCCACCACAGTGAGACTGGCTCTGTCTCCCTCACAGCAGAGCTCTGACTGGCCTTGCTGCCTGAGGGACACCCACCTGGCAGTGCCCAGTGCTGGGGGGGGGCTGTCCTAGCTGCCACCCATGGCCGGCCCCACACCCCAGCACCCCCGCACTGTGAGGATAAGCACCATGACTGCATTCCTTGGGAACCATTTCATATCTGCTAACTGTCCCAGGTAAGACACCATGGGATGGAGAGCTGCAGAACTGCCCATGGTACTGTGTGACAAAGGTTGGTCATGGTGATGTGGCACCCAAAACTTTGGGTAATGGTCTCAGGGCTTACCTGCATCTTGTGAAGAGGCAAAAAAGGTCCTGCTGCGAAACAGAAAGGCAGCTGTACACCTGGAAGAGACACAGCACATCAGGACAAGGACACAGAACTCCCACAATGAACCAGATGAATTTCTGAGTTTCACTTGTTTATATTAAAATTCACCCCATTTCAAAGAAAGACATAATGTTATATGCCATAATTATCAAATATACAGACAAAAAAAGAGGATTTTTTTTTTCCAAGGCTTAATGAACTTCACCTAGTTAACAAAGTGACAGGAATTGTCATACACTGGCAGCGTAAACAACAAAATAAGCTGGTACCAGAGGGCAGAGTGCCTGAGCCCTTGCTCACTGGACTCAGACTATCCAAACAGGAGACCAGCATGGGCTCTGACCCCAGACCTTCCTTTTCCAAGGGCTGCAGTGGGCACAGGCAGGAAACAGGCTACAGAGGAGATGAATTGCTTTAGCCCCTGCCATCTTCTCTTTTGCAGGTCCCACAGCCTTTCAGCAGTTTGCAGACTGGGGTTACTCTCTTGCTGCCTCCACATTCAATTGTGTGCTGACCTATGTATGCAAATAAAGTAATGATTTTATTGCTTCCATATTTTTATGAAGTGGCAACCAATTCCATTCTTTAGACTAAATTTTAGCACCTGAAAATGATTTTTGCCTTTTGTACATTGCTAGAAAACGCATAGCTTGAATATATGCCCCAAACCTACAAGTTTGTACTAACATCTTCACAGCAGATGCAAGTCGTGTTTAGTAGAATTTATTAGGAAAAGTATTACTCCATAATCACATTTTTAGTACAATAAATATAGTACCAAGTGAAAAAGCATGTAGCAGAAACATTATTCTGGCAAAAGATGTTTAGTTTATGCAGTAAGAAATCCTCTGAGCTGTTATCAACAGATCACACATACTGCCTTTAATTAACTTGGAGTTTTTCAGGAAGTAGGATAAGTAAATAAACTGTTGTTACATTCAGCAAATGCACAGGAGTTTTAAACGAGGAACCCTTCAGTTTCTGTGAGCTCAATTAGTATTAATTACAAGTTTAAAGAAGCACCACAACATATTCACATTGATAATATAGGCATATCTACAGCATAATTACTGTCACCTCAATAAGTGCACTCATGCATACACATCCCGTTCTAGGATCAAAGTGGTGGCATATCGAGTCCAGGCTCCTGCAAACAGAGGCAACTGTGTTTCACATTCCCTTTCATAAATGTGTCATTTTCCACCTTGCAAACAGTTAGATGTGTGTGGAAAACCAAAACCTGGTCACCTTATTAGAAGGCTTCTCCAGAAAACTACACTTTTGATGGGTAGAAATCACCTGAAAGGTCTAAATTGATAAATTTTAGAATGGCAAAAACCTCAATTACGGACACATGAAACTGGTGTCTCAATCATTTTGGATGAAATTCATCTTACTTAGTTTTAAGCAGCACCACTGACTTAGTTACACCCAGGCCCCTTTTACCATTAGAGAGACACTTTATAGCATGATTCATCTGATTTATTTTTAGAGATTCTGACTGGATGAAATCTGTTGTGCTCTAAAAATACTCTTCACTGACCACATCTAAACAAATACTTCTGTTGGACTGACCAGCTTATTTTGTCATTTATTAATATAATCAGTTCCTTCATTTCTTTTTTATAAATCATGAGATATCAGATAATACCAGAAGTAATCATAAACACAGATAAAACCCTGTTTTCAGACTTCCATCCTGTTTTGATTTCCAACACTCTCCCAAGTTGTGAAGTTTTCTCCAGATTATTCCAAATTGACAATACTTTTGAACTGCATATTGAAAATGGCTGTTCTAGCACATCTTTAAAACCCACAGTAACTAGAGGTAGCACACTTAAAATCAGAAGGAAGTCAACACTCTCCCTCACCTCCACAGACTAATCAATGCATTATGGTCTCACAGTGGATTAATACTTAAAATTGACTACTTCTGAATATTAAGAATTTACCTTAAATCCTCCAAATGTGACCTATACAATGGAGAAAGTGTTACCACTATACCATTGTTTCATTGTTTTGTGATTGAAGTGCTGGTACAGATAAATAGGTTTATCCCAGAGGTTTTGTAGCAAATAACAGGTTGGACTGAATATCTTGGGAGCTTTGGTTTTGGCTAATATATGCTCATGAAGGTTTTCTTCACATCTCACCAATCCTGTTTACACACAAGCATCTGAACAATTCTTCAAGTGGTGCAAGTGTTTGGACAAAATTCCTTACGACAGGGGATAACTGGGGAAAGTTTCTATCCAAACTAAATACAAATTACAGAATATTTGGAAGCTTACTGAAAATACAAATATGAACAATTCAAACCCATGTTATTTGCTATAGCAGAAATCATTATTTTCATCCTACTTGGTGTTCAGAAACCAAAACTCAGAAATGAAAGCACCTAACTTCAATCCCTGAACCACAATACCAAAAGGATTAACTTCCACATAATTTAGGCTCAAGGACAAATTCATGTACAGAAGGTCCATAAACAGATACTGAAGGTTACAGGTAGGGATATCCCCTCTAACATCACAAATCCAAAAATGATGGATGCCTAGGGAGTATAAGTGAAACAGACCACAGGAAGCTGAGGCCCATGTGCTCTCCCTAAAAAATGCATGCCCTGCTGCCACTGCCACAGAATAAGTACCAGGATAGATGGACCATTAGCCTGGCCCACAAGAGTATTTCTTGGGTTATCTTGTCCCATGAAAAAACCCCAACATATAGACTCTAATATCACCTTGAGGAAACTCAAATAAGCTTTTGGGAAAAAGATATCTGTTTAACACTGTTAAACACTGAAGCCTAGAAGTGAGATCACCTAGTCAGAAATAAGGAATTAAGAAATACCATCAGGGTTCTCACACAACACCCAAAATCCTAGTCAGAGTAGGATCAAAATTATGCCATTTCACAGAAAGATCTTTTTCAGGATGTAATTTCAAATTTTTTTTTTTAATGTCAGACTATCAGTCATCATATCCCTTATAAACCAAAAATGACCAGATTTTCCATTCTCTACAAAAATTCTATTTTCTTAGGTCAGAGCTCTCATAAACATGCCCTTGACAGTGCCATTTATTAAGCACACATGCTGACCTTTTCAAAGTTTCTCTTTTTTGAAACGACTGTTCTTGTTTTGCATTCTGCTATGTATTCTTTCAGATACTGCTAAGTGCAAACTTCACATCCTTGCCCCAGTTTGCAAAGTTCTTTGCTCATGAATCTACAAGTACTGCAAGATTTCTTTGGAATTCTTTCTTGTCAGTGATGTAAAACTTCCAGAGCTCTTCTACAGATACAGACACAGGGGAAATTTCCACCCCTGTTTCTGAAACAAGATGTAATAATTCTACCAAAGACATATCTGTATATAAGATAGCCAACTCTTTCTTTGATGACTATTTCTTTGGAAGAAATAAAATAATAAAAAATTTTGTCACTCCTCAGATTGCACAATACTTTAAAGCCAAGATCAACAACAGCTTAGACACACTTTGGTTGGTCCCTTGTAAGTCTGGTTTGATTTTCCACTAAGTCATAGAATTATAGAATAGTCATAATGTAACATACAAGAAGAGGCAAATGATGAGAAAAAGGCATGTTTTACGTAAAAGAAGAGTCTCTGTGATGCTCTTCTGAAAACGTTAGGGAGGCAAAAGCAACCATTTTTTGAGGAAAACTTGTCGCCTACATTAGGATGAGACATCTTCTCACAGCCCAGAAAGCCAATCACATCCTGGGCTACATCAAAAGAAGCATGACCAGCTAGTCAAGGAAGGTGACTATCTCTATTCCACTCTCATGAGACCCCACTTGGAATTCTGCACCCAGCTCTGGGGCCCTCAGCACAAGAAAGACATAGACCTGTTAAACAGGGTCCAGAGGAGGGCCATGAAAATTATCAGAATGATGCACCCCCTCTCCTATGAAGAAAGACAGAGAGTTGGAGTTGTTCAGCCTGGAGAAAAGAAGGCTGCAGTGAGACTTTATTGTGGCCTTTCACTACTTGAAGAGGTTCGTAAGAAAGATGGAGAGAGACTTTTCACCAGGACCTGTAGTGACAGGAAAAAGGGGCAATGGTTTTAAAAAGAAAGGGGATAGATCTAGATTAGATACAAATAAGACTGACTGGCTCTTTGCAGGAAATATTTTTGCCATGGGATCTTATCACAGATTGTAATTTTAAATTAGTCATGGTCTACACAAGAATTAAACTGTTATTGCTGTCATTCTGTATGTCTGCTAAAACACTACAAGAAAGACCAGGTCCTTTTGGATTAACATTTCAATAATGCTGAAGCTTCCTTTTCTATAAACAGAAGATAAGCATTAAAGAGACTTCTGCTTATGAATATCAGAGACTTGGAAAATGACATTAGTGAAATGAACTTCATATATTTCAAATGCTCCTGGAATCAGAGTAACTTCCATTTCAAGGATGAAACATCATCAAACTGTGCCACTGAGTGAGAAAATATGTCTTTCTGGTCATTTGATTCAGAGTTCATCCTGCATCTGTTATTCATATTCAAAGCATTTGGAAGGAGGTTAACATAAGGGGTAAGGACTTAAATAGCCTTTCTAAGGCTATTTGTGGTGGTGATTATAGACCAAGGAGAATATCCAAGAGCCAGAGAGACTTAATTTGTTTTGTATTTTAAATTGAAGCTGATGCTGTTAATCATTCCCAAGTTTATAGCAAAACAAAACCACATACGGTATCTAAAGTGAAAAACTGCAGCTGTTACTTGGCTTAACTCATCTATCCGGTACCCCAGTTTTAGGGGAAAAGCCTTAAAATTCTACCAAAATTCAAACAACAGTCTTAAGCTTTGATGATTCTTTGCTAAATGGGCTCCTCCAAGTCCTTGCTCTTAGCAAGTCCACAGTAAGGAATATTATCTGTCAATAAGGAGATGCAGAAAGGTGATCCTGGAGAAGCAAACTAGAGGATTTTTGGTGGGGATTAAAGCTGGCAGCGCATTTAGAAACCTGGAATTATAAAAGTATCTTTGCATTGAAATTTGAGATAATGATAATTCCTTGTTTCACCAGTCTAAAGCCTGAGTTCTCTTGTTATTTTTGCTGCCTTTACTTCATCCAGTAGATTATTAGGTTGTGCAAGATGATAAACTCCTGCAATTCAAATGATGATTTACAACATTGTTGCATATCATAATAGTGCCAGTGTTCAAATTGCTTAAAGACGATACCAAACTGCAGAACCTTCATATTCACTGGGCAAGAGGATCATGGTCTCTTCAGGGTATTTGCTTTGTTTTGGTTCAGTATACTATGAAAGAGCTGACACTTTTTTTTTTCAATGAGGCTTACCTGGGTGATTCAAATTAAGAGACTTGGTGAAATAAGTAACTGTTATAAAATCCTTTTCTCAATTGCTGAAGCTTTTGTAAGCTGGATGTTCCACATTGGTTCAGCTATCTTATTATAAAATAAAATAAAAAATACATAGTATAAAAAACCAAGTCCTTCTCCTCCCTGTCCTCAGAACCACCGATGCACTCCCTTTGTTCAGAGAAGCTGAATTGGCTTCTCTATCGCCATGGAGGTTAGAAGATAACGTCGCTTCTTGAGGCCCTTAGAGTCTTAGTATTCAAGCGAATGACATTTAGATTGCTCCTTCATCAAACTGAATAGTTTGAAGGGGAAAAGTAAAGAGAAATATCCATCTAATGGCCATCACTGATTTCAACAGAGTAAAACAGCCTGAACTTCAGTTTGAACTAACTAGGCACAAAGCTGGCACAGTGCTAAAGCAACAGCCCAGTATAACCCAATGATTTTTCCAGAACTTCGGTGTCAACAACAGAAGAGGCCCAGAAGTGTATGTACTTTGGGGCAACATCAACACATGATAAAATCCTCCCTAAAACAACAACAACAGAAATAAAACTGAATGGTTTCACAAATATATTTTCATTGTTAGTAGAGATGCACCTTTTCCCTTCACCACCAAGACTTATCCATCTTTCATTGCAATGCTCTATCTTCAGGTCCTTACAAGAGAAGGCTAATTATTTCAAGAAATGCTCATGAATATTTTTAAAATGAGGTCCTACCTTGGTACACTGCGCAGAATCCAGAATTCTTATCAATTACAAAAACAGAATTCTTATCAATTACATTAAAATGAACAAGAGGGAAGCCTTTTGTTTTAAAAAATCTTCCTTCCAAGTCTTTCTCTCCCCCACCTTTTCATATTTTTTATTAAAATGTAACATGTTATTATTGTGAGAATAAGTGATTACTGCCATTGCATTGCTGAATTTCAAGTAGTGTTTGGATACCAAATGCAACAGCACTGTGTTTTGCATGGTTTATGCCATACATGTAAGATTAAGTACTTAATATTTAAATTCATTTTTGAAGGAAAAAAACAAAAATTAAGAGAATCTCACAGTCTAAATACAGCTTAAGGCACAGCACTTCCACATGGTGTATGAATTTCTAAACTACAGTCATTATATGAACATTTGACATCATTAACATGGATCTGTAGTTCAGCAGGAATACCAAAATGTCCCATTACATGTAACAGCCTACACAAAAGATAAGCAAATGGATTTTTCTCTTAAACTAATGGGACTAGGTAATGGACCTTCTGGAGGAAAGATACAGTTTGCAATCATGTTAAAGACTATCTGAAAACTGAATTAATATGCAGGACATACATTATCCAGAATGAATTCAATGAATCTAGAGCATGACCATTTTAAGACAATGGGCTTCTTACTTTTGCTGTTAATATTTAATTGCTTATATTGTATGTTTATATTGCCCTATGCATTTTTTGTTATTTTCCTAGATAATTTTGAACCTTGTGTACAGGGTAGGCCAAGGACTTTTTCAAATGAAACAAAACAAAACCAAAAAATAAAAACAAAACAAAACAAACAAAAAAACTGCACCAAAAAAAAAAAAAAACCAACAAAACAAAACAAAAAAACCTGTCACTATTTAGAGGCAACTTACTCAGAGTTGGTTCACACACATACTCTCATTTCAAATATGCAGTCCACAGTCTGAAGTTAAGTCAAACTATCCTGTAGATCAACAGAACTTCAGAACACACCCTGAGAAACTACTCCCTTTGATACACTCATAAATATTAATTGCATTTATAGGATTGCAATACAGAATCTACCAAGAATCTCAGGACCCTGCAGTTATTAAAGAACAGCAAAAAATACTCATACAAATGACCAAAGTAATTATTATTGTTCCTGAAACTTCAAACTCTGTCCAACAATTCTCCCCGCCCTTTCTCCCCCCACCTCATTTTTAACAACAGTTGAAATAAAATTAATATCATATTTATCATAAGAACACAAAAGCTATGGCTTGTGTAGCTTAACAGAACATATAGGAAGTACATAACAGAAGCTACTGGTCCTGAAGCAAAAGTTTTAACAGTAATATTCTAAAAAAATAGCAAACCCATCAAAATTTCAAACCACCATAAACAGTTAAAATTTCACAGAACAGATTTAGTAAATACAATTAATAAAACAGGCACATTTATGCTGGAGCAAATACACTACATGTTTTCATTTTTCAAGTGGAAATGTAATACGCTGCAGCTAAAGGAATAACAAAGCAAAAAGAAACAAAGTACAAACATAACGATTCTCAAAGTTTAATAGTTGCACCATGGGTTTATGTTCACTGATCACATTTTTACTACCTATAGCTTGCAGATAATATTTTTATTTCCCCCCCTTGAAGAAAGTAAGACTATTATGTCCTGACTTCCGTGGGCATTGTTAATTATCTAGCCTAGGAGTGCAAATCTTGAAAATTAATATTGTAGAGCCAGAAAAGGAAGAAAAACAACTGGCAAAACACTGGAACAAAAAAGTTATCGCAGAGAGATAGAAATTCATTACTTTCATGCTCTGTCAAACTTATAATAATATGCACTTAGAAAGAAAGGCAAAATCTTATTTTAACTGGCATTTGCTAAAGCTACGCTAACAAAAGGATTTGTGGCCCTGTCATGAAAAAACAATGACCCTTGACCTTTTTTCAGTTTAGAAAAGGAGAACAGCCAGAATCTTGTGTATCAAACAAATGTTTGTTTTTATAAACATTCTCCCGATTTTCTTAGCTTGCTGCAAAAGTGGAGAAGACAAAAAAATAAAAACAGAAAAGAAGCAGCAGCAGATGCCCCCAACGCAAGGCTCTATTCCAAAACAGTGCAAGGCTGCTTCTAAACAGTCATGTGACTTTTTTTTGCTAGCAGCCATGTGCTCGCGTATCATTTTACTCTGAAATAACTCTGCGGATTTCAGCTCAACCTGCCTTTGCTTATAATGCATGACATAGCCTGTGAGGGAGCCTGAGAACCGTCCCTCTTCAAAAGCAAGATTCCCATGCTTGGCCTGTAACCATGGAAGCAGATGCCTTTTTTGCTTACCCCTGCTTACCTCTTTGCAGCCACGAGCTGCTCCCTATTGTTAAAAGGGGTACGCCTTGATTTTTCTTCATCGTGACTGAACTTGCCTCTTCTTCAAAGGGCATGATGCTGCAGGTCATTGGTCTAGACTGTTTGCACGGTCCAGAGAACAGCCTTGATGTAACCCTTGCTCCGTCTGTGCCACACCACCAGCCGTGCGACTGCAGACTGTAGGGGGACATCGGAGATCTGTATTTGAAAAGAAGTCCGTCCGATTTTGCCATTGTGCCTTTTCAGTCATCGATCGAATGAATATCGAACCTTCTGTCGTTGCATGTGTGAAATAGATAGCTTAGCAAGCACTTTTGTGCCGAAACCTGTGCAGTGGGCCAAACTCTCTTCCTTTATTCACAAGAGGTATTGTTTTTTGTAGTATAGCAATTTTTTAGGCACTTTAATAAGTGTCCTAAGGTTAGACCTGCCTCACAACAGAATCTCTTTGTTGTAATCTGCTTGATTTAGCACTTTTTTTTTTTTTAAAAAAAAGCTTTCTCTTTTAGTCTTTCCCAGTTGAATATCAGCCCTCTTACTGTACAAGGGAGGCTCATTTTGAATCCGCATGAATACCCCAGAATCGTGAGAGGTTTCAAAACAAGAAACCGACTGGAGGTTTGCTTCCGTAAGGCTTTAAAAATAAAACGGGGTGGGGGGGAAGTGAACTTGGAAAGCTTGCACGGTAAATTCAAAAAAAAGAAAAAAATCCAGCAAACAGGGTACATTTTTTTAATATATAAATGAAGTAGATAGTTGTAAGAAAAGACAGATATTGTAATAGATAAAATAACCAGATAGTGGTGGCTAAAAATCTAAAGGAATCCTTTTTTCCCCTCTATATGCAAAGACAAATAACTTGGAAATTTAACATCTGATAATGGGAGCACTAAAATAATTTTTACTACTGCACAAATATTTCTGATGCTCAAATATTGTCAGCTTCTTTTTTAAAATGTATTTCATTTTAAAAACTGATAAATGTCCAAACCATAGCAGGAAACTATGAAAATTATGCTAAGCCACTGAGAAAACATAGCTGAAGTGTTCAGTCGAAGAGTTCAACAGAACTCTAGGAATTTCAGGGGTGAATGAAGAAAGTCGTGCTGTAACACCTTCGAATAAAAAAAGACAGAACTGTAGCTAACATGGAAAATGATACATTCCTGAAACTGGTCGGTAAGCAAGTTTTTATTCTTCTTTTAACAGAATAGCAAACTCTGACCACTGCCTATCAAAAACCAATAATCTAGTGAAAGCCAACATCACCTACTCCTCGTAAAATATGCCTGTCTCGTCTCTGTTCTAACAAAACTCAGATTGCATCAAAAAGGGCTTATATATTCTTCAGGGTGTTGCTTACCCACCGTTGTCTGTATATGACATCAGTATATATATTTTTGAGATACCACTATCTCATACTTCAGGGCATACCTATTTTCTCTAATTGCTGCAGGCAAAGGGGAGGTGCACTAAAGAATAAAGAAGGTTATTGTGACAGATGAAACATAATTCACAATGAGTACTCTTTTCATCCAGCCTTAAGTAGCAGAGGATTACTCCAAGCTGAATTTTAGGGGAGTATGCATGATCTGATTTAATAATCTGAGGACAGGCCACAAGCTGAAAGGCAATGTAAACTAATTATGCTTTTTCTGATTGTTTGGGGGGTTTTGTTGTTGGGGTTTCCCCCTCCCCCCTTTCGTGGAGGTAGAAGAAATGTTAACGTGAAGAGGGTCTGAAGAAACATGGGGAAAAGTAAGAAATGCTGAGAAATAAAAGTTGGGATTTTCTGGACTGGATATTGATAAATGCTTATTCTATATTTCTGCTTCATGACATGTAAATAAGATCATGCTATTTCTTCAACAAATATGCGCTGTGAAAGTAGGTAAACTAATTTTGATACACTTACTGAACTTGCATTGCTTCAGAGAAATTCATACTTGAATCTTCTATAAACGCTTTATGATAACAAGTCTAGGTGTAGATAACTGGCAGTAAAATAAGTTTCTGCTAAACATGTGTAAATTATTTTTCTGAGTCACTGCTTTAATATTTAAACCATAAATAGGTAAGCTTGCATGTGTATTTTATATGTTTGTTTCCTTATGGTGTGCTTTGGAAAATACTTGCTTAGCATAAATTAGTTTATTACATTCTGAAAATATTTATCTTTTTACTGTTTCAGTTTTCATCTAACAAGTATTTTTTTATAATCTAAAATTGCATTCAGAATATCTCGACATGTGTAGCTAGTTACCCTGCAGAAACTGCTAAGGTACTGGGCAAAAGGAGTAAAACTTATCTCATTTTTTCTGTAGAAATGTTAATCTAGATGAACTGCTTTTTTAAGCAATAGGCAGCTTTTTAAAAATCCATTTTAATGCACGTGTTAATAAAGCAATCATTGATCTTCTCAGAGAACGCTTCTACACATTTTGTATAATTTAGTATTTAAAATAAAAACATTTTTAGATCCAGATTCTAAACGTCTTTTGCAGGCATTCATCTTGCTTGAAAATCACAGACAAACCTGACAAGTCATGAGTTTAATGTTTGCTTTCATATATTTTGGATTTTTTAATTACGTAAACTGCCCAGTAGTCAAAGCTAATAAAACTGTGCTGCTAATTGAAAATAAATTATTAGTAGGGATTAGTTCATACCGTTAAGATTTTGGACTGGAATATAAAATAAAGATTAATTAGAACAGACTTTCTGTTATTCCAATGCTGCGATATATCAGACCATCTAAGACTATTCCACAACTTAACACCAAATCTTACATAAATGAACGGCAAGGAAACAGCATAATAATATGCATGTGAAATTATTATTATTATTTCTAAACAAAAAGTGAACACTGAAATTTTTCTTTTTATAGGCTGTGTTGCTAAACTATTCTCTTATATAATATGAGTTCATTTCATTCTTAAAAGCAAGCACAAACCCAATGCAATTATTTCATAAACAACATACACAATTAGTTAGGTTTTGGTGAATAAGCAGTACACATTAAGCACACCTCGGTGCTATACTTTTAAAGAAAGAATGAACAGTCAGAAAGCGTATCAACATACAATAAGTAAACTGCTAGATTGAAAGCATACATTTTAATATTTTATTTTGCAAAGGGAGCAGCAGCCAAAAGACCATTCTAACCACCTGACAAATAGCAACAAACAACAGCTCTCGAGTCAAAATATTTATTAGGGTGTCATGTCAATGTACAGGCTAGCATATGTACCAAGGAGAAATTATTCTATTATCTCCAGCTGAGTGAAGTAGTAACAGTGAACATAAAGATTTATAAATACTTGCAGAACTGAGACTGTTTCTTTCAAATCATACAACCATTTAATTTTCATTGATCATTTGAAAATATATCCAAAAGTGTAAAATATGAGTTACTTTAATTCCTGTGACAATTTTTATCCAAATGTTATTGTTGCTATGTCACTGGATTTGGCATCCTTGTTAAAGTTTCTTAGTAGGAAATACATACTTTAGCATTTGTTTAAGGCTTCAAGTGGCATTTTTGCTACATGAAAGATATTAAGTAATATCTTCTAATAATAAACTTTCAAACAATGTATATTTTAGGGATATTCATGTTGGTAGACTGGGTTTGTTCTCTTTAAAATTAGTTTGAAGTAGAATTTCTTGTTGACACTATGGCACATGAAACTTTCAGATGAAGATTGTCTTTGGAAAAGTAGGGGAAAGACAGCATCTTAGATCATGCCTGTGTGCAACAAAGTACACGTCTCTTAAGATGAACAAGCCATGCTTTAATAATGAATCCAGTGAGGAGCACTCATATCTTTTACAAATCTAAATATATTAATATTACACATTATTTTAATTCTTTTCTGTGAAACATACATCAGACTGAATGAATATATATCAAGTTCATGACATTGTTTTTAATAGCCAGTGTTAAGGGTGTTTTTTAAAAGAGAAGAAGGAAAAATTGCTCTTCCCCCTTCCCTGCAAACAGCTTAACAGCTTTGATTTTAAGCAATTCTTAACGTGTAGGTATAGTTGTCTCATCTCATTCCCTATAAAGCTTTTAAAACTGTGAATGAAATTAAGATTTGTAATATTTGAGGAGCTACAAATAATACAGCAGCTCAGGAGAGAACACTGCAAATGTAAGAAAACTCAGACTTTGATTCTATATGACAAGCTGGATAGGAGTCAAAGCTGCCACATGTGGTGTGAAAAAATGCCACCCCAGTGTGAACAAAGGGTTTAAAATGGAGTCAAGAAGCGTGCAAGCTCAATGTCTAAGCTTTTCCTGTGAATTGTCCTGCCACAACCTGCAGGATATCAAGTGGGCTGGGAAGAATAGAGTGCCTTTGGAAGCTACAATGGAGTAGCGGTGGCTGTTGGTGCGTTAGGGTTTCTATTGTTTTGGTCGTCTTGTTTGTGTATCGTTACAATGCAGTGCATTATTTCAGCGAGAAATTAAACTCTAAGCACCAAAAATAAAGTCACAAAATTCACCAAGAACCTGATGAATGCAGTAACTCCGGTCTTTCTTGTTGTAGTCCTAGTTTGCAGCTTAATGAGAATTTACCAGCTGGATTGCTCATTTTACCAGGGCCTGGACCACAGTCTCACACATACAAAATACAGAGTAATAAACATTGCTCATAAATATCTCTATGGTCTTTTACTTAGATAATAGTTGCAATAATATAAACATTCATTGGGGTTCATTCAAACAGAAAATGCTGCACGTTATTTCAGTCAACAGCTTTCCTCATTTTATTACAATGTAATGCAATTGATCTACATATTCAGTTCAGAAAATACTAACTTTGAGAATTATTCTATGAAAGTGTGCAGTGCAAGCCAAAAATATATGGGTCGTACACCCACAAAGATGCTGTGTTAATAATATCTAACAGTGAAGGTAAGGAAAATCATAAATATTCTACCTAGATAAAGAAAAATGCTATGTAGTCAAAGCACAAGGAATAAGAAAGAAAACAGCTAAATACATTTACTCAGAAGATGTAAATAGCAGAAAGCACAAGTTCCTCAAAGAGAAAATGCAATACAGTTATTAGAATTCCCAAACAAAATCAATTAAAATCCAAAGAAGCAGGCCCACAAAACCCAATAAACAGTAAATTTTCTAAGAATTAGAGAAACCTTCTGATTTCCTATATTACATTTTTTATTAAGCATTAGGTCAAAAGCCACTGTTTTTTTTGTTTATGAATGCAGGTCAAGACAAGAACATTTTTCTATTTACTCTGTGTAACTCTGTATAGAAATCAATCTGTTACTTTCATTACAACCACACAATCAATTCCATTTAAAGTACAATGCAACAGCCAAGTCCAAGGACAATATGGATCGCTGAAAATCCTTCATACTATCTACAGAATTTATTCAGTATGACTGGGATGATTTTTCTTCTCATTAATATGCAACAAGCTTTCACACAAATAAACTTATCCTGGCTTCCCCTGGTTTTAGTTCCCAGCACAAACCAAAAAAAAGCACATGCTAATTTACTGGTAATTGCACCAATCTGTAAGTATTGCTCTTCAGTAAACAACACAAATCATCTATTAAAGAACAATTTTATGGAGAGAAACGTCTAAGTCACACTGAGATATGATTATTTCCACAACTGTAATAAGACAGGACTACATGCTAGATAAACCATACAACATACATACATGCAGATACACGTGATGAATGTAGATAATGTACTTAAGCAGTCTGCCTTAAAAGGCTGTATTTTATAAACTTACAAATATTTGTAACTATGCCACTTTCAATTTTTTGCTCCTCACAATGCTATTCTGAGGTTCCTAAAGGACACACAGCCAAGGTATTTATAAACTGTAAAATATTATCAATGTCTCTCCCTGTACACCAAGAATTTGGTATGATCAGCTGAACAGATGTAATTTAGCCATTTTTATAATGTTTTAAATATTCAGAATTACTTTTATAGTCCTAGTTCAACGCATGAAAATTTAGGCATAATATCAGATTTTAAAACAGTAAACCCCCAAACTCTACTTTTATTTATGGTATGTTTATGTTTGGTTTATTTTATGTACGGTTCATTTTACTGGTTTGGTTTTGTTCCAAATCTGTTTTCTCAACTTACTTTCTTCTGCATCTTAGTATCTGTAGGGATTTTTTAATATTTTTTTTTTCAGCCTGTCTGAAACATAAGCCTGTCAAATGAATATTGTTGTAAATGAACAGAATAGAGTGAAAGATATTCTATTTAGAGATTTCAGCAGAATAAAGCTGGCTGTGATTTTCAAGTAAAAACCTTATCTTGAATATTCTTAGCATTTGTTCCTTATTTGTTCTTTTATTGATCACTTTGTTTAACTACATGCTTCCCTCCCCCACAACATATTAGAGAAAATGAAAAATGAATCTTTGAATATTGCTCCAGAACATGCAGTCAGATGTCTGCTAGCAGCACTTGAGGATGTGTTTCGATGTCCCTGGTTTCACCAGCTTTGATAATTTGAAATGTCTCTGATATGAAATCTCTGGGTGTTTCTTAGGGTGCCATCTCCTTTTATAACCCATTGTCTGTTTTTGAAGTCACTCTTCAATTGCTGTTTCTGCCAAGTGGTCAACCAATTAGCAGTATCCTCTCTTGGCTAACAAGACAGCATGCACACATGCACGTACATACGTGTATACGCACATACGTGTTTACTTGCCACTGCTTCTGTCCTTTGGCTTCCACCAGCTCATTTTTCCCCACCTCCCGAATCTGTTTATTTTCTCTCTCCTGCCTGTCTGCCAGCAGCACTGCTGAAGAAGCCTCCAAAAGCAGCAGCTCCACACATGTCCACCCCAGGGGCACCGTGAGCTTGTGAATGGGGTGCAGGAATTAACAGATTAATTCCATCCTGGCAGGAGTAGGCCTGACTCAGGCCTTGAGAAGATGAAGCTGGACTATCTGGAACAATTGCATTAAACGTAAGATGTAATATCTGTAAGTGAGATAGCAGGGATACTGTTGAGAGAGAAAAATTCACTTTCCCAGAACACTTGCCATCTATTCAGACGTTAAACAACTAAAACGTGGGCACTGCATAGGTTAAGCTTATCAGCTGACAGCAGAACATGGAGCTACTCAGCAGCAGTCCTTGCCTCTCTGTCTAACTACCACACCAGCGTAGGGAGTCGCAACACCGATTTTACCAGCAATCTGCCCCCAGGGGCTATTTTAAGACTGTTCCAGACCCATCTGCAAAGCTGGCCCCAGAGAGCAAGCTCAGATCTGTTTGAAATGCTACAGACTGGCTACATAATACAGTTCAGAGCCCACAAATAAGCAATATAAGGGATCTTCAACCCTGCGTGAATTTTGGTGGCAGCAAGGAAGCCAAAAATGTGGGATGGCAGTACAGTTAAATGATTTACCAGGAAAGAGTAAAGTCCATTTTTTAGACCAGAGTTACTTTTCTTTGCAGAAAGAAAACAAAATATCTCTATTTATTATTAGCAGGAAACAACCCAAAACCCCCAAAATTTTCAACTGCCTAAATCAAAGAAACAGGTTTTTCCCTGGCTAAAATGCACACCAGACAGTAAGCACCTCCATAATTAGCTCCTACTTCATTTACACCAATGGACATTCCTTATGGCAGTTCCTACTGCCATCTCCCAAAGCCTGCTGAATCTGCATGAGCCTCACAGGCCATTCAAGGTGACAAAAAGCAAATCAGCACAGGCAGGGTAACACAGAGAGAAAACAAAGCCCAACAGTCCATTACCGGGTCAGAAACTGCTACCAAGCAGCTGCTTCAGAGCCGTTATTCATGGCTGAAGCTCTGTCAGTGTGATACTGACAACGCTCAGGTCCCCTGATGCCCCAGAGCAACTTAGGTGCTACTTCCTTACCCTTTGCCTGTCCCCTGAAGAAGATGCTTGGAGAAATCAGTCAGGAAAAGTACTGGGAAAGGTAAACATCACCATACTCTTCTGCTACAGTCCTTGCTGAGCATTTACCACCACATAAGGTAGTAAGGCAATTCAGTTTTCCCTATGTGAAAGTGCTGGAGGTCATCACTGGTACAAGGGCCAAAATGACTCTGATTTCTTGCCACGAAATGTTAAATTCATGCTTCTTGACAGTACAACAGGAACAGCACTGATGCAAGCACACACTCCGCTCTTCAATCATCCTGTGATGCTCAGGAATGAGAAACCAAGAGTAACATGAGAGTGTTCTCTGCTTGGAGAAAACTTTTACTGCTTTCCTTAATTTGTAAATCTCTTTCTGTGGGTTTATTTTAGTACCTTCATTCTATTTGAACATAGCTTATTATGATTTAATTTCCTTCTTTCTTTTTTTTAAACAAAGGATGGAAAAGAAAAATAAATCTCTCATGCTCTCAGCATATAACAGTTGATATAATAGACTGAAATGGCTCCTTCTAATCACTTGGGGATTTTTAAGTGCATTTTATTGACATGATAAGCCATTATGAGTCCTCCAGACTTGTTATGGTTTATCATATCAAGGCTTATGGTTTTAAGTAATATTCCTAATATGCATTCACAGCATCCACTTCAACAGCTTCTTTAATCTCAATTAAATACCATTAAAGATATGTATGGTACCTATGTATAAGTAGCACTAGAATAGTATTTGTATGCGCTACTAACCAAGTAATGTCAGAGTGGCTCAATTGCCTTCCATCTCATTCCATACCCAGGAGTCTTATTACTCAGTGCAAGCTCTTACGCGAAGGTAACATCGTCCAGTGGAATTATGGGGGACAAAAGTTTCTGGTTGGTAGGTTTTTTGCTAGGATTTCTTTCTTTTCTTTAAGTTAGGCATTGCACTGAGATCACTTCTGCCAATAAGTAGCAGGTGTCTGAGCAGAACTTAAAACCTCTTGCTATATCCCAGCAAAATGGAGGTTATTCCTAGTGTCTAGGACAACATTAGTTCTCAAAAAGAGATGGAACTGAATGTCAAAGGTCACTAGGAACAGCAAAAATTTGACTGCACAGAGCACAGCTGTGCAGCTATCCTGAATGGCCACATAATACACCTATGTCTTCCTCAACCTGTGCCACATATTTATAGCCTGCTCCTTTTTGCCTTTTGTACTTCATACTACTCTGTTTCCCCATTTCATCTTCCTTTTATCTTTACATTCTGGCTTTTCCACAGACATGGGCCCCCTGCCTTTAGAGGACTAAAGTAAGAAGCAGCAAAAAGAAATCTTATCCAAGGCAGAAGAGAGGGGGTCAAAATGAATATGGCTGCCAAACTGCCTAGACCTTCTCTTAACAAAAGGCAGGGAGTCCTGCACTAAGAGCAGCAACAGAGAAAGCTGTTAGAAGGTTATAAAACACTTAGAACCTAAGTGTTATGAATTTATGGCAATTGCTGTAACTCAAATGAAAAGGGTGCAGCCAGTTTAGGAGACTGAACTGGGGCAGAGGACTAAAAGAGACCCACCAAACCCCAGGATAAAAAAAGAGTGGGCAGCCTGGCGAGGCAGGCATTAAGTCTGGCATAAGTACAGATTTTAAAACATCCAAAGGTGCAGCAGGTTACCAGCTGCCCATCTTGCCATCTGGTCCTCTCCCACAGAGACCAAAGGCAAAAAACTTGACAGGGGTATAACACCAGACCAATCCTACAGTGTTTGCCAAATTTAAAAGAAACCAGGATTTGTCATCTTGCATAGAGGCTAGACAGTATTAATACAGATAATGCTGTAGCAACTTGCCTCTTCAAGTAGAAGGTCTGGGCACACTTACCTCTAATTTAAGAAAGAAAAATATATACACATAAAAGCTTAAGAGCACATTTGTCATTTAACTAGTCATACCAACAGCTGAAACAAAGATATTCATGTTGCAAAACTAAAGGATGTAGATCCAAAGTGTACTCATAGTTATGGTCAGAAAGATGCACAATCCTCTAATTACTTTATGCAAATTAGCTGCAAAAACTGAACTAAGTTTTTCACTGTTGTCAGAAGTTGGCCTACTACTGAGGTTACCCACAGTACAAAATGCTGTGCTTCTCCTATAATAGATTTTAAGTTTATGATGCACTCTCAGAGTCATTTTGATAAAACCGAAGGCTATCAAATGATTTCATAATCAATTAACACTGCAGCTTAATTCCCAGTCTGCTACATCCTTCAGTGCTGCTTTGCCACATAATTGATGTCTAATTTGCCATACCATACAAACAGCCTTGTTTATTCTCCTTCCATTATCAGTAACTAGCTCATTATTCTAATGCACTCTGAAGTATTTTAAAAATAAATGTGAAAGCAAGTTCCATTCTATTTCACGTCCATTAGTTATCCTTCCAGGTTAGAAACAATGTTCAAATCGTTATAGCCCTTTCTCTTTATACATACTGAGTAACCCATTTGTAGCAGAATGACCCATATTTTAGGAAAGCTTGTTGAGGTAAGACAACAAAGCACATATCAACAGGCAGCAAGACTGATAGATATTAATCCTCGAACAAAGCAAATAATTATCTTTTTATAACTTCCTACTTTATTTTGATGGCTCAACATTATAAAACCAATCCAAAAGTCCCTTTTAAGAAATTAACTTTTTTTTGCTATTACACCCTTAACATCAATAAGTTTGTTAAAGTACTCCAGAACAAAACCAGTAGTATAAGCATGTGTGCAACTGAAGCCTCACAAAAAAGAGCTTGTAGCAGCCATAAAGCTACCATAGTAGAAGAAATTCCCTTTGCTGACCTCTACCACATCCAACAATGGAAAAGTGTGCCTCTTTGGTAAAGAGACATTTCTGTTTATTTGTGAATTTATGAATGTCTACACACCACCAACATCAAGATGTTAAAGTCCACTTTACTTTTGTATTTAACAAAAAGTCATGTAGTACAGGTCAGTGATCAATGGCTTACATAAGCAGGTAAAAATTGATCACACAACTACAGATTTCTCCTCAGCTACATAGAGAAATGACTGGAGCCAGAATTATTGAAAATAATTTACTACCCACTTAAAGTCAGAAAAGATATGCTTCTGAGTCCCCTAAACAGAGCAGCTATACAGCGGTATCTGATTGCATATTTCTACACTAATTCAGCCAACTCTGAATTCAGACAGAAATCCACAAAGATAAAGACACTTGCTAGAACCTTGGGACTTTAAACTACTCTTCTGATTTCATCTATTCATATGCTATTTTCTCAGACTATTACAGACAGTATTATACAGCTATTATTCATGTAATACTTTTTCTATCATTTAGCATTTACTTTCCAGCATTTTTTTGTTTCCTAAAGACAATTAATGTTCTTTGATTGTATACAGCCATTTCAAAACACTATGCAAGGGGAAAAATATTTTTGAGGAAAGTAATTACTAATATTCATATGGTTAAACTCAGTGATAAGGTATTACATTCCTGGACCACAAATATTAAATTATATTATACCATGATAATTTGGAAAACTCCTACTCATACCTTTTTTCATTCCTGTTTTTTTGTACTTAAACTGGGAGTCAAGATCTGGTTTATGCATAAAATTAATCAAGAAGAGAGAGAATAAACAAAAGAAACAATATAGATCAACACTTAAAAGATCTCAAATTTAAATTTGCCTTCACTGGACCAAGGGACCAGAACTCTGATATCCATGTCATTTTGAGCACCTGAAGATATCAGCATCTGTATTCTCATTCCACCATCAACCTTCTGGGAACGGCCAGGAATTTCATATATAGAACTCTAATCTCCCCTTTTCCCAAGGACTAGAATAAACATGTTTGAGTCTGATTGCTACAGATCAGCAGTTCTGTAAGAGATTATTCATGCCATCATTTTACATCTAAATATAACTAGTTTAGGATTTTCTAAGTACCCTATGATTTTATGATTTTCCAGTTGGACAAAAAAGAAGTTATACCTAGTTGATGGTTGACCTATCTAAAGTATGTAGGGAAAATAAAGCAAAGAGGAGGAAAGGCGTAAGGAGATTGAATCTTGACATCTGCAATGATAGAAAAGAATTCACTCAACCTCTCCTTTATCTGGAGATGCTCCACCAAACCTTTGTCATGCCTGTAGCTTTACCAATGTGAATTTTACTGTCAAACAGATTTCAAGTATTTCATTAATTTGAGAGAATTAATATATTCTCGTATACATAGACACACTTATGACTGCTGTTCTCATGCTGAGCTTTTTTGACTGTGTATAAAATAGATTTCTATATAGATATAGATAACATAGAAATGTGAAATGGTGTTATGATCATGACCACAAATATTGACTATGATCCTATAAAAACATATTTGTATCCACATCCATCCAGCCATCCATTTCCCCATTCACCAAGCCAAGATATTTGAAAGAAACTTAGTGCATGCTATCCAAGCAACATGTAAGTTCAGAGAGCACAAAGGACTACTATTTCCATTTCTTTGCTTATCTTTCTTTGAAAAGGCACAGTCCTTAGTACTTTGGTATGCTGTCCAGGTTTCCTTAGAATTGTTTAGAATATATACTTAGAGACAGAAAAAACTCATTTTGGTCCACTACCAAAATGGGAGGCTTTTCACGTGACACACACGGGAGAACTAGGTGATCAGGCCCAGTCAGCATGGGTTTGTGAAAGGCATGTCCTGCTTAGCTAATCTGATCTCCCTCAACAAGGTGACCCATGTACTGAAATGGGAAAGGTTGCAGTTATTTTCTACCTAGACTTCAGTAGAGCCTTTAACACCATTCCCCACAGCATTCTCCTGGAAAACTGGCTGCTCATGGCTTGGATAAGTAAAAAACTGGATGGATGGATGAGCCCAAAGAGTTGTGGTGAATGAAGTTAAATCCAGTTTTTGGCCAGTCACAAGTGGTGTTCCCCAGGGATCAGTACTGACGCAAGCTCTGTTTGAAAATTTTATGAATGATCTGGATACGAGGATTGAGTGCATCCTCAATAAGTTTGCAGACGACACCAAGATGGGCAGGAATGTTGATCTGATGGAGTATAGGAAGGGTCTGCAGAGGGATCTGGACAGGTTGGATCGATGGGGTGAGGCCAACTGTGAGGCTCAACAAGGCTCAATGCTGGGTCCTGCACTCTCGCTACAGGAAAGACCTTGGTGTGCTGGAGCGTATCCAAAGGGCGACAAAGCTGATGAAGGGTCTAGAGCACAAGCCTGATGAGGAATGCCTGAGGGAATGAGGGTTGTTTAGTCTGGAGAAAAAGGAGGCTCAAGGAAGACCTTACAACTCTCTACAACTACCTGAAAAGAGGTTGTAGTGAGGTGTGTGTTGGTATCTTCTCCCAAGTAACAAGTGATAGGATGAGACGAAATAGCCTCAAGCTGCACCAGGGGAGGTTTAGATTGGATATTAAAAAACAGTTCTTCACCAAAAGGGTTGTCAAGCATTGGAACAGGCTGCCCAGAGAAGTGGTTGAGTCACCATCCCTGGTGGTGTTCAGAAGCAGACCAATTAAGTATAGCATGGCAAAACACATTATAAATGGCATCACGTCACTTTATAGACAGGCCACCTAGCAGACAGTGACAGAATCCAGGCCTAAGGAGCAGAAAATTAAATTAAACAGAAAAAAAAATCCCTCTCATCTCCTGCTCAGAGAAGCCTCTGACTAAACATCTCATTCTTGACAACAGCTAGGAAACAGCTGTAGTTTCCTTCCAGCACTTATCCCCAGCTCCTGCCCAACAGACAATAGTCTTTCATTTCAGGAGGTTCCAGTTGCCCTTCTGTTGGCTGTATATTCCCTATACTCTGAAACAGTAAATACACAGGAGAATGAAGTCTGGCACACTAAAGTGTCTTATGGTGGGGAAGTCGTGAAGTCATTTAGATGACAGCAGTGCTGCTGGGAAAATGAAATGCAATCCTCATGAGCAACAACCATGAAGGTTGCCCACATTTTTATTCTAAAGCATTTGTATTTCTGTGACTCAGGCAATCATAAAAGGCACAGAGAAAACTTCCTGACAATTGTGGACCCTTCTCCAGAACTATTCTTCTACTTACAGTTACCCTGTGTCCCTAAGTGACTGATATTACACAATATAAGAGAATGCAACATCATGAAGAAGATTAAGTACACCAAACAGGGTTCACAAATGAACATCAGGTAACGTTCTATAAAGACTGCTATGAATTCAGAAAAAGTCAATTAAAAGTTCTCTTCTCTGGAAGAACTTTAAAAGAATACTTGGTCTTCCTCCAATAGGACAAGTAAGCCTTCATCTCTGTCTCCTTCAAGAACAAATAAGATGTTTACTGGTCAGTGAAAGGGTTTTAATTTTTACTGTACTATATCTTTTTTTTATTTTTTTATTTGTGGTCCATCTACAAATTATTTCAATATATACAATCACTAGGCCAGCTGCACACTAACCCAAATTATGCTTGAAGAACTGCCTTAAAAAATTGTAATTCAGAAGTTCTTTAATTCTCAGAAGCTTACAGGAAATTGATTATTAGAAGCCATCCTAAGCTGTGGAAACTTTAAAGAGCTTCAACAGCTTCCATATTACAGAAGAAGAAATATACGTTGTGATGGATATTCCGGACAAGTAGCCTTGAAAGTTTTTCCTTTCAATCTAGAAAATGCACCTTGAATGGAAAATTCTTATCCATTTCTGTAGAACAAGACTTTATCTATCTATAAAGGTAACCATATTTATCTTATTTTCAATTTTACTTTCTGTGTTTCCTGTGATTCAGGTTTTTGGAATCCTAGTGCTAGAACAACAAAAGGGAGAACCTAAAAAAGTCTATCCTGCCTTCATAAAAGAAGTTTTTAAACTACCTTTGCTGCAGTTTCCAAAGTGGACACCACCTTTAATTAAAATAGCACCACACTGTCATGTTTGTGGACAAATGTTACATTCCGCACACCACAGGTGAGGAGGAGCTTGAGCCTTGCACAGAGACAAAATGCTGCTGTTTTCCAGCTTAGATGCACCAGGAGCTCCTTCTTTAGGGTGCCTCCAGCAAGAGGTAGGGCAGGCGGCAACAGGAGCTGCTACACTGCAAAGCAGAGCTCATGCAAGCCTGTTTGTTTATCATGACGGCACCTGAAGGTATGGGGAATTACCATTTTGCAGGACAAAGGCACCACCACATAGATCTCCACATCCCTTTAATTACCAATACTTGGAGCACAGCGTAAAAACGCACAATGATTACTAAGAATTAGAGATGCTATATTAAAATACAAATTAAAAGGCAAATTTTCTTTAAAATTATAAAGATATTTAAATGGTATTTAGATATTTAAATATATTTGAATTATAAAGAACTGGTAAACGGATCACTGCTGTACTTCCCAAAACCATTATCAACGTCCACATTGCTAACATGACTTGTCCCACTAGCGCTCTCTATTTCAATTACCTAGCATTATAAGAACCAATTTTTAAAACTGCACATACAAAATCAGGTGTGAAGAGTTTTTTTCAACTGGTCGAACCCAGAAAGAAATGATGCAATGAAGAGTAGGTCTTTCTTTGACTCACTAGAACTTAAAACAACTGTATTCCTGCCTTTACTTATAAAAACTTGGTAATCCCCATTGCCACATCTAATCATTATTATGATTAAATTCAGAATGCATTCCACTTGTGTTTATTGATGCTTTCCTAGACGAAACTCAGTTTACTCTTCTCCAGCATATACCCCTTTTTATACCTATCATCTGACATTTGCCAGCAACCAGAATTAGTACATTAGTTAAATAGTGAACTTCAGGTGGAATGAAAGTGTAAACACCATTGATTCCTCTTCACCTGGAACACTGTCTATGAAAGACTGACCAGTTTCTGATTAATGGGGAAGAACACTTAAAAATCAAAAGGCAACAACAGGGCTAGACTACTAGCTTTAGTTTACTGGATAAAGAGCAATGAAGAAAAATAGTACTTTTCCACTTTCACACAGAGATTGAATTAATATTCACCATCCTCTGGAATCAAATGCCTCTAAAATTCAAGGAGACCCTGACTACTTTTCTTTCTTTCTAAGAGAGCTCTAATTACCAAATAATGTGAAAATACTTCAGACATTCTTTACACACTGAAGTAATAAAAGTGAATTTCATATGGAAAAAAATGTGATTGACTACGAATCCACCTACAGGTAAATATCAAGAAGTAAACACCAGGAATTTGAGAAAATAATGCCAAAAGTAATTTTTCTTAAGCAACACTATTATTTTCTACCCTAACTTTTCTAGACAGTTCCTGATAATCAGTAAATTTTTGATATAGCTGCTAATAGTCAGAACCACAACTAACTTGGTTATTGACTTATCTTTTTCTGTTTTAAAGCTAGCTGTTTAGAGCTCTGCCTTGTTCGTTTTTCATATTTAATCCTAACTCTCCATAAGCACTTAAGAGAGGAAAAAAAACTGTTGCTCATAAATTAAACACTGAACCCTAAATCTTCAGAACAGAACAGAACAGAACATGACAAGACTTGATATACTTTAGGGTTCTTTTCTCCTAGATTTGTATACATAATGTTGGCTGTAAGTTTTCAGGTCCCTTTTAACTCTGTTGCACTTCTAACAGAACTGCAGCTGCTCTTTATTTATTTTTATCTTTTTTTTTTTCTTTTCCCTGTTCATAATACACAGGCTGTCTGGCTCATTTTCAACCTATTGAAATATTTCAATTCTAAAAACAGTACAATAGGCCATAACCACTTATGTGCTTATGCTTAGGAAACCCTTCCTCCCTCCCCCCTCTCTTCTCTCCAACCTTCTGTGAATTTCTAAAATCTAGAAACAAAACTGGTAATTCAAGTGGGCATCTTAAGACATCATTTGTTTTGTGCTGTTATTGCTGTTCCCTTCTGAGATTAAAATACCACGTGAAACAACTTGTTCTTGTGGTACTAATTCTGGCACTATGACATGCAGACATCTACACAAAGTGTGAAATTTACACAAAACCATTTAACTAAACTTTTACAAAGCTAATGTCTGTTCAGTTTCAGCCTAAGGCTTAGCGGTAGGTGAGCTGGATTTAGTCAAAAGTACACCTCAGTGAGCTGTCATTAGGTCAGGGAAAACAAAAACTTGTGGTGGAGAAATGATATTGAAATCTGCCTTGTAGAACTTCTTAAGTAATTCTGAATATGAGAATGGTTGGATTTCTTCTTCCTAACATTAGTCTGTATATAGGTTTTGGAACCTGCTATATGTAAATGTACCACTGAAAAAAAAAACCCAACAAAACAACAAAAAACAATCCAGAACAAATCCTGGTCCAATTTTATACCAGTTATAAATTTTTCACATGGCCACAGCAAGTCCCCTTAATCTTCTCCCTCAAAGTCACATGATTTTAAAAAATATTTTCTTCTTTTTCATACTACATGTTTTCCTTTTGCAGTGAAATGAACACTATAATGAACACTATTTTAAAATGCAGAATGATTCTGTATGTTGTATCACATGAGCCTGCAAAGCCAGGAAAAAGCAATACAATCCTTCTGTTTGGATTGCAGAAAAACCCAGAAATCTATGCCTATTCAGGATGTTAAATGAGGAAATCACTTTAACTGCTCTACGTTAAGAAGCTGTATCAACAGCACTGACACCCAAACCACTTGCTGTGTAACTGGCCATGAAATCTGTGGTACTTTGTCTGCCCTATATGAATACTAACATTTTTAACCTCATACCTGAGTGGCAAATACAGAAGGGATGATTTATCAAATGGTCCAGCACTGAAACTCTCCTCAACGAAGTGGGGGCGTTGCACAAACTCTGCTGTCTTTGCTACATGTTATGCCTTGACATAACTTTGACAACATAAACAATGCACACTGGGGGGACAGGAACATAAGAAGAGTCCACTCCACTGTCTTTTATTAAAAGTTATTGCCAGTATACCTACTGGCAATGAAGCAAATATCCAAGCTGTATATATATATATATATATAAGGGAGTGGAAATTAAATAGTTATGATTCATCTAAGCACCACCATGCTAGAGTAGTCCACAAAGAGCAGGTCCAACAATAATCGAGAGTTCTAAATGTACCTAGCATTGCTACTAAGTAAAAAACCAGAAATGACTAGAACTTCCTGAGGCCGTTCTTGTATCCTCATGCCTGGGAGGCCATACCTTGCTCGTATGACACGTTTCCTAGGGTCTTCAGAAGACAAGTTATAGATCCCTTCTAAAACGCCTACACAAAGGGAAGATACTTTATGCTTACAGTATTATAAATATTGTTGATCAATTCAACAGAAGTATCTAATTAATAGCGCAAGCAAGATCAACTATTTTGAGAAATATTAGTTCATCTCAGTCTCAACCTCTCATCTGAAATTCTGTAATTCTGAAAACTCAAATCCCATTTGACAGTCGATCATCAGGCTCATGAATCCATTACTCAGGCCCCTAATTTTGTTGTAGGCTTCACAGTGAACCAAGTAACTACTGTTAACCCAAGACACACAGCGATCACAAACAAGCGCTTAGAATACTTAGCTGAATAAGTAACAGGGCTAGAAATGTGCTCTTTATTTTCTAAACTCTTAGCCTCATCACATTTAAAATGTGACTTAAACTTTAATTACCTTAAAACTTAAAAATCTTCAAACTTAATTATCTCTCAGAGTAATTAATGCCTCCCACAGTAACTGTGGATTCAATAACAGCAGTTGCAAGGAAAATATAGTCCTAAACATCAAAACCCTAAGGCTTTTAGTTAAAATGTGTTTCCTAGGGCTCCTGTGCTCCCCAGTGCAGTAAAAGGGACTTTGGGAGCCACTACCAAGCTGTGAAATTTGGAACATCGTCACCAGCCACAAAGTCAGGAGCCTTGAAAGCCAGGAGTACTAATGGGTATACTGCATGTGGCACAGCTGCAGACCTTGGAAATCCAGGTTTCCCAGAAGCTTGTCCAGTCAGCTGATGGGAATTATTTGTTTTGCATTTTTTTGTTTGGTTGGGGTTTTTGTTTATGATATTTGGAATAGCCAATATATGTCTGTAAAGTACTTTGGTTCTGGTGAATTGGCTTTTTCCCAGGTAACTTCATTTCAGCAGGGAATCCCAAACCTGCCTTGAACATTGCTTTTTGAGTTGAAAACCCTTCCCCTGTTAAGTTCCCTGGGACCAGAAGAGATCTGGACATATAACCTGCTGCCTTTAGACCCAGAAGATGGGAAGGAAAACCAGGAGGTGAGAGTTACCAAGCTTTTTCACCCAGGAGACTTCTGTCTAGGTAAGGAGTCTGCCCCAGGCCTTATGACAAAAACCCTTCTGGAAATGTCCAATGCATTCTGTGTTCATGTTTTAGGCAGAAAACTGTGACTTAGATTGAAAGTAATTCACCAGTTCTGAAGTTACCAGTCTGAAGACTGGACAAGAGGCTCAGCAGTTGTGAATTGATGTAGGTCTGCTAAAACCTATGAAGTTAATCTCTGCATTTTCATATTACATGGTCAGAACTGCTCAATAATATTTTTTGCCATATTTAAAGTAAACAACAGACTGAAATGAACAACTCTTATCTTCAGGTGCTTATCTGGAATTACTGCCATACAGCATGCAGGCAAGTCTCTTAGACAAGTAAGTCTGTTAATTTCTCAGGCCCTTTCTATCTGCGAGCCAAACTGTAGCAATACCAAGTGTTTATTCATAAATCATAGACAGGACCTGGACAAAACCCCCCACATTACCACAATGAACAACAGCCGGACATTTATGGGTACTTACAAGCAAGACAACATAGAATGCTAGCTCTGCTAATATTGCTTTTCAGCATAGCTTTAGAATAATGTTTTTTTTGAAAAAGATAAGTTTGATCTGTAATTCAGATCACACTGTATCTTTGATTTGCTACCCCATTCTCCTTTTACCCTCCCTCCCCCCAAAAGCTTTATATAGAGTGGCTGGAAAGCAAAGTAGGAATCTATGCAGACACTATCCATCACATTTCTGTCTTAATTGAATGACACCAGAATGAGATCGATAAAATGTAACAAGAGACAGCTTTGCATTTCCACACTCACTTACTCTCCCTCTCTATTACTGCCAGCCATCACCGTGATCAGAAAGCCTAAGTATTGAGTTTGAGCACTGCTGCCAAGCAAGCTGTTAGTATATGAATAAACTTGTCTGGAAAACAATAAAACTCATAATACTGGGAAAGGCCAAAATGTCAAAAGGCCACTGCAAGGAGACTTAAATATGTTGCTTTTAAAGCTGTACCACAGAAACATATGAAGAGTTTCTAAATAACATGGGCAGTGGCAATTCTTCAGATATTCCCTTCATTCCCCCAAGACATGTCTGTGTGCTTGTGTGTGTGACCATCTGACATGCAGTTGTGGTGACCTCTTGGCACAAATCTGCAATTTTGACAATAAACCCAGACCAGCTGTGATTTCCCTATGTTCAAGGATTCTGAGACCTCCAATGCATTATTGATAACCTCGTTGCTGTGCTAAAAGCAGAGGCTGACACACTCATAACCCCAGACTTTTCCTGAAAAGCTCCAGCATCACTCACCAATCGATCATGAGAAATAAAATGAAAAAGCCCATTTCAAAACAAACCTACATTTTGTGTATTGCATCCATTTCAGTATACATGCTAAGCAAAAATTTAAGCTTTCTTCAAACTTTCTTTTTTTCCTAACATTCAATTACAATGATCTTGTACTCCTGACCGTGTATGGGTAATGCTAAATTATTGGGAGCATAATTAGTATGTCAGCTTTTAAGACACCTTTATGTTTAAAGCCTACGCTACTGTTGTAGTTAGACTCCCCAGGCAGAAGTAGGGCACATTCTACTAGGTATTCTGCTAACCGCAAAGCAAATCAGAGTGCCCAATGCAAACAGCCAACAGTATTTAACAAAAAAATAAAATAAAAAAAAAGGAACAAACTGATCAAGTGAACATAGTAAACAAAATGAATTATAAAGACAGGAAGAGGAAAGAGTTAACAATAGTAAAACATTTACATGCACAGGATACAGCTTCAGTCATGCATAATTAGAAGGCTCCTGGAACCTGAAAACTCAAGGAGTACCTATTTTCTAGTTTTAGTTTAGTACTAAAAAAATGTTTAGACTTTGCATCACAAGAAATATTCTCTTCATGTTTCAAGACAGACTGTCATATTTCAGCTGGAAACTCAATTAGATAGTAAAACAATTACTGTACAAGGACAAGCACTTCTGCCAGGCATTATTAAAATCCAACTGATGAGACACTTGGCCTCTTAGCTTCAATAGATAATTCTTCATGCCTGCTTGACTATGTTGCATTGTTTCGTCATTATTATGTTCATGCTTAGTGTTAGAGGAGCTTTATTTCTTATCTTTTTTTCCTGTACCAACAATGAAATATAACTTGGCTGAAGGTACAAGGCTCAGACACTCATGACTTGTCCAATTAGAAAGATTCTACAGTTCATCACTATTTAGCGAATTTAAGCATCTAGCAACTGTAGGTTTTGTTGATACTGCATTTTTTAGAAAGTATATTTACACAGTAGACCCAAAAGGAATACTTTTCAATATTATACCAAGTTACAGCAAGCACACAAAATTACAATCACCAAATAGGCAGCATTATTGAAAGTATGCTCAAAAATATTTGCATATTTTCCTCATCTTTCAAAACAATATCTAACCCTGAGTTATCAATAGAAAAATTAAAATAAAATAGGTTTTCTGGTTTAATGACTCTCTCCTCATGTAATGATGAAATCCAAAATACCTAAGTTTGGGATGTAAAATTTTCATTTAGGCACTGCAACGATGCATGTACCTCCCCTTCAGTGGTCAAATTCAGAGAACATAAACTAGGTAGATGTTTGAAGTCCAGCAAAACCATCATACTCACATTCAAGCAAAACTAAAGCATATGAGCAAAATTAATGCATATTCACGCAGATGAGAAAACGTGCCAGAGATGGGCATCAAATTCTTCCTCACGTATATGTAAACACCAAAGGACCTTATGAGTAGCAGAAGCAGGACAGCCTGGACAGCAGGTGTCCTCTGACATCCAAGTGACAGGACACTCCCCAGGTCCACAAACTCCTTCAAAGGGGAAACCCCCGATATTTAAAGTGGCAACAAACTCTCAGCCCTACTGGGAAATGATTCACCTGTAGCCCATTTGCAAATGTACAAACCAAGGTAAGTGATTTGTGCTAACGTGTGAAAAAGGCTTCAGATTTTTCAGACACACACAGGTGAAGTGATTTTTGAGTGTATATGCCATGAAGCTATGGGATGCCATTTTTCAGTTACATCACTGTAGGTGAGAGCCATGAAGTTCATTTCAACAGGCATCCAGGAGACAACAATTTGGCAGAAGGCCACTCTTCCAACTGCATCCCCTGCAAGGCCACCACAGGACTGGGTCACGGAGACTGCATTACAGGGAGCAGCTGGTGCAGGACTAGCTCCCACCAGCAGCTATCTGGATTTGAGGTGTAGTAGTGGTTTAATGCTCTTCTCTCACCACTCCCCCCTCTTCCCCTCCCCTGTACCAGAGCTTTGCCACGCCTGAAATCAGGCAAGGCTCAAGCTAAGAGCCCTTTCACTGGGCAATCTGAGGTGGTGCAGGTATACCTCTACTGTTTAAGAGGAGTGTGTGGCACAGCCTGCAGAGGTATGTGAGCAACTATAGGTGTCTTACTGAAGTCTGAACACCTCTCCTCATATACACTCACAGTTATAGTTACAGTCAGAGCAAAGATCTTGAAATACACAAAAGTACAAGGACAATGAAATAAAATAGGCACAACTATACTAGCTTAAGGTTGCAGGTGGAAACACAGGCGAGCAGTAACTTTCTGTCTTTTCTGGGGTAGTTTTCACTTACAAATACTTCACTAAGACAGTGAAGCTGTTTTGCAAAATATCATTCTTTGCTGGTACACTAGGTTGCTTCTCTCAGCTGCCTTTGAAATACAGATATTTGCATATATTTCACTCCAAACACATGAAAGTACAGGGTCCTTAGTGTAAATTGGGGATGGGACAGAGTTCAGAATTATTAGTGCATTGTGACTCTGCTACACAGTTAAAGATTTCGTAACTGAAGCAGGCTGAAAAAAAACAAAATTCCTTCAACAAATTTTAAACAATTCAACTTGCCAAGAATCTTACTTCACAATTTCTCTTGAACCCAAGAAACAGCACTTACATAACACTAAAAATTTCTGACTCCAAATATCAATTTTTCTGTCTCCTTTTTCTCAATAACTGTTTTTATGGGGGAACGAATTTAAAAAGTAAAAAAAGCAAAAGTCATGTCAAAAAGAGGCATGAATTTGCTTATAGAATTTAGTAATTCTAAAGATTTTGTTTAAATAACTTATGACATTATGACAGAAATGTGTATAAATGTATACACCTTATTTAAAAATTATTTTTAAAATATAACTAATGATAAAAGATGAAAATAAACACTTGAATAAGAAATCATGATTTTGAAAATCTTCTGAGTATAGCTAAGATTAAAGATAAGTAGGACTAGGCAACAATCACAGAGACAAATTTCATAATTGGCGCAATCTCCTACCAGAGAAATTAAAGATCCAGTTCTCTCAGTTTTGTACTACAGGATTAGAAAACAGAAAAAAGTAGTATAATTTGTGAAACTATAAAAGCTTATAAAATAGTTCTTCTAATATTTTAAAGTCTTTTCGCTTTCAATATTTTTTTATTCATATATTCTTATGAGGCTATTAAAACTCCCTTGTAATATTAATTTAATATTTAGCTCCTTCCTTCTCTCTTCTACTTTGGTATATGATGCTCGGTATATCAAGTTTTGTAACGTATTATCTTTATTTTAAAAAGTTCTTAGGAAATAAATAACACACAAAAAATGAGTTTTTTCCATAGTGCTTATATGAAATCTAGAAGTGTCTTTTACTTTCTGCATTTATTCTAGACCTTATTTACATACCATTAAAATAATACAGTTTGGAAAACATGGTTAAACACAGCTCTGTACCAAATACCAGTTTCATTAACATGTAGAAAATACGATGAAAAATTCTATGGTGCTATTCTATTCCACTGAAATAGAACTTTCCACTGAAATATTAGGAGAGAAGGTAGTGGGGTTCTAACTGGTAAAACAAAACAAAGGCTAGATTTTGTAAAGTAACTGCTGGGTAAGTTACTAAGTAGTACTTTGATATGAAAAGCTAATGTTTTACCACATGAATCAATTAACACATTATGTTACTAATATACTCCTTCATATCAGAATGACTTCAAGCTCTTGAAGAAATAACATTTACATTATTTCTGGAAAAAAATTATGCGAGAAATCTGTTTTGTTATCACATTTCTTTAAATTATGCCAGAAATCTGTTTGTTATCACATTTCTATAAAGCAATTATTGCATACACTGAAGGAAAAAGTTTACTCTGACATATTAATACTAAGAATATTTATGGAGAAGGAGAAATGCAGAAGAGGCTCGAACTTAATAATGTAGGGCCATTAATTAGCATCAAATGAAAGAAAAGCAATAAAGCAATTTTGTCACCAATTACTGACAATTTGCCTAAGTACAACCATTAATTTTGGATAACATAGCCCTATAAAATTAAGGGAACAAAACTATTTGAATCAATAACCTTTGCTAGTCTATTTCCACTAATTTAACTTTTTTAAGGAATATCAGAAGTTTTGCAAACTTTAAATGACTTAAGAAAAATGGAAAAACATATGGTTATGATTTCCTACCTAAAAGCTGCTGCCTTCTGGTTTGAGGCTTTTTTTTTTTCTCTTTTTTTTTTTTTCAGGGGTTTTTTTTGTTTGTTTGTTTTTGTTTTTTTTTTTTTTTTTCTCAGAAAACTTGGGTGATTAAAAGAGTGACTCTGGAATTAGCACAGTTAAAATATTTGTTTACTTACATTTTTTCTATTTCCTTGATTTTTTCCCATTTAGAGAGTTTTCATAAAAAGAAGCCTGATTAGAAAGCCCAGAATATCAATGTTTAATAGCTTGATTAAGGAATCTCCAGCATTTACCGATACTGCCAATATTAACATCAGGCAGTGACAGGGAATATGAATTATATTTTTGCACTGGGATATGTTCCTAGCCTTTCCCACCTCCAGTCTTAAGAAAACAACAAAAACCACCAGCAAATCCCCATCATTCACTCCCCCCCAGCTCTCATCCCATAGCAGAATCTCTTCTGACAGACAGCGTCACCCACCAACAGCCATTGGCGGAGAGCAATGGCCGTGCAGATGTGGCCACAGTAGCCTTGTCTCATGCATCTCCCCTCTGCCCCAGTGCTGTGCGCCGCTAGCTCCATAGCACAAGGTCAACCAAGTATACACAACATTTAATCAGTACAGCTACTCAGGAGCAACCTTCCTGAGAGCTGGCAAGCACAGCTCCCACCATTGGTGGCTGTCTGCGCTAATGTTTTGAACGTTAAAAGCAGGCAACGTTTCCTAAAGCCAAAGTCTGGCAAAACTCTCCTAAGGCTGGTGATGTCTTTAATTAACAAATGTACTTTCTGGAGTGCCTTCTCCCTCAGCGCTTATCTGCATTCGCTCATCAGAAAGCCAGAGCAACCTTTTGATAAGTATTGATAAGTCTTTGGGAAAGAAAAATACATGCAGAACACTCATGTGTCCCAAAAAGACTGTCTGAGGAAACTTACAGCATTTAATCAGCATCCATATCAATTCATAAACCTCGGGTGCTAGAGTACAAATAAACACTCTAAAGGGTTTTAGCCGCAAGGAGATAAGATCTCTCCCTGGGGAGACGGATAGAAACTGCTCCATTGCCTTTGTGCAGACTACTGGAATGTGCTTGCTTTTCATTTCGGTCTTTGTGTCTGGCACTCAGGCCTCACAAGCAGTGTCTTAAGCCATGCAGGGTCAGGGCAAACAGAGAACTGCATTCATGGACAGATCAAGTTTATGTGAGAATCTGCTCCTCCTGTGCCCTCAATTTCCATTTGAATTGTTAATAAAATCTCAGCCTGAAAGCACATGATCCCATCAGTGGGGAAGTCATGCAGAGAATCCTCTAGCTCAGAAAAACAAAATTTCTTTATCTTTTTCATCCTCTTCCTACGTTCGTGGGAATTATGCCACGTAACCCGCTTCTAAAGTAACACCCTCCTCCAGCACACCACCTGATTGCCAGCCCATAGTGTACACTAAGGGGGGGGGGAGGGGGAGGAGAAAGGCAGAGAAAAAAGGGGGAAAGATGCACAAGCAATGCTCAGCTACAGCAAAATCACAACCACAACAACTGCACCTTCGTAGCAGTTTACAGACTCCCAGACACCTTCAGGCAAAAGGAAACACAGATAGCAGATAGTTCATTTTTAAGTTAATTTCCAACAGCTGATAACACTAGCTGCAAGACTTTCCCACAGCTTTATGACACTGCATGAACTACAGGGCCACAGAGATAATAAAAGGTCACACATAAAGGAAAGAACAGAGCCATACCCCAATTAACTTGGTCTCCCCATGCAAAAATTGTACAGGAACAAGAGCCGGTATTTGCTGCAGGCATCAGACATGCATCTCCTAACCTTGCCACGGTCTAACTGGGCCTCTTGTTTCTTCTGCCTTTGCTCCTCGCAAACTGTTTTAATATTGAACGCTTTTCAGAGGGACAGGCTGATGAACGAAAACATGAATTTCCTGCTTGCCCTTTAAGGTGGGTTAAAGGGGGTGTTAGTAATCAATTACAGAACAAAAAGCAAAAGAGAGACTAACGATTTTACAAACTAGATGTCTCAACATTTACACCCTGTTTTCTAACCAAAGCACCCCCCCCCCTTTACTCCTTCCTCAAAATTTTATTTTTCTTGTAGGGACAAAGTATAATACAGCATTCAAGTAAAACCTGTGTGAAATGTAATGACTGGGAGAGACTGCTGCAGTTTTCACTTGTTCTTTAGAGTATATCACCCCAAATGAACAATAACTGCAGTAAATATACAATGGAATTTATAATCTTGTGGTTCTCAATTTTGCATGCTCCCAGCCCTGGCCTCCGCTCTCTCCTCCTCGATAGGGAAATTGTTTCTGTTTGCAGTAGCGGAATGAGAAAAGCTTTATGGAAGCTATGTCTCTGGGATCAATCCTGCCCAGCACTTCACTCACCAAGGCTTCCTCTTCTGCCCAGTGACCTCAAAGGACAAACTCCTGTAAAAGCAGATTAGACCTTTGCCTGCCTCTGAACAGGGCTTGGCTGAATCATTACTGAATATCATTAGTAGAAGAATATCACTATTGTGAATGTATCTCATACTCTAAAGCTAAATTAAAAATAACACAGATATTGCAAGATTCTGGAGGCCTGGGGGACTCCTGGCTTGATCACACAACCCATTGTATGTTATTCTCATATCAGTAAGGGATATATCACAGCAGGTGTTAAAAATAGACATTGTTAGTAAATGATGCAACTGTTTTGTTCTAATCTTGATTTTACATATATTTAGCTAGAGATGGTGGAATTGTTCCTTGGGAAACATAACCAATGGACTGAGCCCTTAAATCTGTTCACCAGGTGTCTGCAAATTGGTCATGGGTGTTCTTAATTACTTCGTTAGTCACAAGTCCCTGAGCAGAGTATGCAAACATATTTGACCCTATGACACAATTTTTATCTGACCAGTACAAACAATCATGATTCGCTATTCATGATGCGTGACTGGTCACTTAATTCACAAAATCGTGCTCTTTTCCTCATTGGATAGCCTAAGCCATGTAGACAAGAAGGCCTTTCCTGATTGCTAATTCTTCACAAATGGTTGCAACTGCCTAAGAAATTTACTTTCACATCAGTTAAAATCCTTTGTTCAAATAGGACTTTGAGTGCAACTGTTCTTGCAAAGGTTTCTTGCAGGTTGTTCTTTTCCCCACAGAACCTGTGACTGGTGAAGGTGGCTTTGACTTTAAGTTATGAATACCTGGAGAGCTGCAGAGGATAAGTGCATAGCTTCATTACACCAATATGTGCACACTCAGAATAGACTGCCGCATTGAATTTACAATTTCAACATATCTAATTCTGTGACAGGATGCTACAGGTTTTTCTTGCCCAAATGACCTCCTCTTCTCCCTGGTGCCCAAGCATTAACTTAGAAAACTCCCCTTCTGTTTTTTGCATGCTCATTCTCCCCTCATTCAAATACCTCCTTAAAATTCCTTTCCCTTGGATAGCTTATTGATGCCCACTCATATTTTATGGATAAAGTGAAAGCTGCCATATCAGAGCACTAAATACAACATCTAAGAGGAACTGAAGAACAGAAGAATGTCCTTTCATTAAATCCAGATCAGAACTGCACCTCAGTGTGCACGTGGTTACAGTGGGGGGAGAACATCATAGCAGGAAGTTGCGTAAAAATGACATATCATGCTTCGGTACAATCAATGTAAGGTTCATGTCTCACTATTTTTCTTTATCTGTATCCAGTTAAAACACACTCCAGCTATAACTTAATCTTTTGTACTCTGTGGGAACCTCTGTCATGGACCAATGGAAATAGTGTGGTGAAAGTAATAAAGAGTTCTCTCACTGGGTTTTTTTTGGTGAAAAAACCTGCATTTTTTTGACAGTTCTTTCCTACATGTAATATATATCCTTGGAGCTAGCTAAGAATGTGAAGTCTCATCAGTGAATATAAATATTTTCATCTTTTTTGAAATACACTCATCATTATTCCTTCAAAAGAATGGTAGTGTTAACTCTTTTGTCTTTAGCCAATTTGAAATAACAAATCTTAACAGTTCTAATAGGTTTTTGCCATAAAATAAAGTAAGAGGAAAGGAGAAGAAAAAGGTAGAAAATTAACCTCATACTATAAAAAAAAACCCAAGGAAGCTGGACTAAAATGCAAGCTCCTAAAGATGGTCTGGTGGAATTCTCACTTATCTTCTCCTACAAGATTAACGCATTCACCTGGCGTGGCAGATGAAGAAAATGCATGGTAAAATCCAGCAACTAAACTTGCAGCTTCAAAGTTCTATCTAAATGCCTTCACTAAACAGCCAGCTTTCCTCAATACCTACCTGTTTCCTACTTCACATTAAGTGGTTGTGAATTTTCATGAGTTTTAGAAAGTTGAGAATTCAGAATGCAACAAAGCCAGAACTACCTACCTAGATCATTCTGATCTCAGCTGGTGTTGCCCACTGCTGACTTGTATTTACTGCTGGCTGGCTGACTGTGCCAGATTGTGTGTTTCATATATAATGCAAACATGTGATCAAGGAAGTAGATTTAAAATACTAAAGTATAGAAGTTTAAACACAGATCTCTTGAAATGAGATTACAGACTTTGTTAAGCCACACTTTCACCTTCCCTCCAGCAAGGGTGTATCTTTGACTATCAAAATCACAGCTACACAAGCTTTTTTTTTAATTTAATTAACCAATATAAATTATTTCTCATTGGAGAAATAACATCTGCAATTTTTTGAGTTCTGCCAGTAAAAACACAGTCTAACTTTTGCTTTTAAAGTGGTGCTCACGAAAATAAACTTCTACATACTACATGGTGCATTCTAAAATACTTATCAAAATTTACATTGATGACATTAGGATTAGTTTTTAAGGTTTTTCACACTTCTATAAATATTCTACTTTACTTTCTGTTCAAAGATGGAAAAAAAGATCTTCCTATTAGTCCCCTACATAGAACTGGGCATTTAGACAAATATTCAACAGCAAATACAACAGATTTTTTTTTTTTCTAACTTGTTTTAAGCATGTTTTAAACCCAGAATCTTATTTTATTAATTCTAGAAGTCCCTTAAGATACCTGGAGGACAGATTGTGATGAAAAGCTATGGGAAAATCAAACCCAATGCCTCTGTGAAGAGGCCAGTCACCATCCCAGCTTGCAGTCTCTTCAGCTAGCTCAAGCACTGCCAAGACCAAAGCTGTGAGGTATAAACCAAGAAAACAGACAAACAAAAAAAGGCAAAGCAAACAAGGAAAATATCCATATTGCTCCTTCCTAATCTTCATACCAGCTGCAGGACCACCCAGTGTGGGAGGGGCAAGGAAGAGCAAACAAGCTTATTCATGAGCACTGCCTCTGAAAGGGAGGGCCTTCCTATGCATAAATGGAGTCTCTTTGATCCAACAGTGTGATTAAAATTGGATATTTTCACTACAGTGGGGATGTCCAGTGTCCCTAATGTAATAGACACACACCTTCATCTGATATGGCTTAGGTCTGGTTTAACAAGTGAGCTTTCAAGGATGGTGAAACAACTTTATCAGCTTTTTAATTTTCTCAGATGTCTTTCCCCCTCCTCTCTTGGGGGTGGTGAGGCCCTGCACCTTTAATGTATCAATCATATGTTTGCACAGCAAATAATGGTATAAGCTTCTGCTGGCATTTACCTGATGCAGCTTAATCTAGCAAGCATGGACGGCAGTGGTAGAAAAGACAGAGGCATGGCTTTTGGCACCTGTACTGACAGCTTCCTAGGTACCCCAGGTACACCTTGATTGTGTTTCCCTTGATACTATTCTCCACTTAGCTAGGTGTAGCTAGCCATGAATCTACTGCATATGTGGTTAGATTTACTCATTTTTCCTAAACAACTATCTTCTAGAACACTTAACAAAACACAATGCACTGTTTCTTTTGAGCCGCATGTTTTCATATTTTCCAGGCCCTCCCATGCTTCTGTCTCCCAACAGCCAAAGAATTTCAATATAAATCTCTATGTTTCCAATGACATGGCAGTGTATTTTCCTGGAGATTTTGACATAGAATATCCCAACCCCCCCCCACCCCCCCCACCCCAAAAAAAAAAGAGCAAAACCCAAACTCTAGGTTTAGTTCAAGCATCTAACAACTATTTAGTTCAATATATTACATACCTATGTATCCTTGAAGGCCTGGACCTTGTCACTGACAAAAAAACTCGAAAGATTTGATTTTGAAAGATACACATCTGGTAACTTTTTCCTCTCAGATGCTATATGTGACTTTTAACTTCTGCTATGCTGAGAAAACAATGTAAGAAATCTGTGAGGGTGTACAGGATACATCCTCAATAGTTGAGCTTAGTGTTCCCCGATTTTTAAAACTCTTTCCAAAGTGAGAGGCTGTTCTGCATTTTCTGTGATATATTCCATAAAGTATTTTCAAATTAGTTCATTAAATTATCTCAAAATTATCAGATAAAGTCAATACACACTTACAGTGATCAGTGACAGATCTGGGATACCAGGATAAGGACAAACAGCAAATGCCCAAAGCTGGTTTTTCAAAGTATGAAAGAGAAAAGCAGGGTAGTTGAGTAGCTATCATCTGAAACAGCTGATATAGTAAGAGGTTAGAAGATTACTGTGAAACTGGGTTCTGCAACACCTGATGGTCAGTAAGTAGGCAGATGTATCTTCTACATATAGCTTCTATTCAGGTCAGTATGGTGGGTTTTCAACTTGAAAGGGGTGACTTGCCACTACCAATTGAAAGGATTGATTCCTACTCCCTTGCAGCTTTGCTGGAGGTGAGAAAATCCTGTTAAGCTACAGGAGTGCTTATCAGTAGGGTTAAATGCATGATCCTGGGAAGCTTTATAACATAGGGCTCTTTAAAGTTACTGACAGGGATCAACTTTGCAATACATCTTTGGGGATATCTTCAGGAATCTTTTGTCATGAAGCATCTGAAGGAATTTCTGTGCTAGTGGAAAAACTATAAACCTATGATTAAGGCAGTAGTGAGTGAAGTTAGTGCACCTAATCAAAACTGGACTCAAAAGGTACAGTAAGAAACAAGACTAGGTGATAAATCATTTTTTATTGCAAATTTTAAAAAGAAAAAGAAAGAAATGAGGAAAAATCCAATAAAGTGATCAAGCTAGCTAACAGCTCAAGCAAACAGGAGTAATAGCCCAAGAAATGGTTGTATCCAAATTGCATAAGTCAAACAAGAGCATAAATTTGAGAAGGTAAAGCAAATAAATCTGAATAGAAGTACATAGAATTTTTAAATTAAATCAGAAAATGATGTGTTTAATTCTGAAGGGAACAGTGTGGGCCAGAATATTGAGTTACACATTGCTTTATTGAAAAGTAGGTCAAGATCTTATCAGCTCTATTATGAGGAATGTCAATAAAAGGCTGTGCGATGATAAAATGCTTAATTAAAAATGGACATTGTGCAACATATGAACTCTTTGTATTGTACAGAAAAATAAATCACATGTATTATGCTCTCCAAGTTACAAATTGCACTGAATCATTTTCCCTCAAACATTCTTATCAGTAGGATATCTTGTATAAAAATGGATTTATTTACATTGGCTCCTTTACAAATTAGTTTAAGATTATCTACCTCCATAGTACTTCAAATACTTTAAATATCTGGGACAACTGTGATGAGAAGAATACTAGGGTCATGGTTTGTTGATACTTTTTCAGTTGAATAAGTGGTATGCTTTGGCAAGTTAATTAACAAAGCAAAGGCCTAATACTGATTCAATGAGTTGATCAAAAAGTAACAGGAACTAGCAAAATTAAATATTTTGGTTTGTTACTTCTGTAATATGCATGTATAGAACATCACTCCTAAAGATCTCTTAACAACTCAGTAGAGAAGGTAACAAATTATGACACCAGGAAGAGCACACAGAATTAAATGCAGCAATAGCCCTGGCAGACCGACATTGTGTTTCCTCCCTGGTGAAAATAATCTTACCTGCCACCCCTCTTCTGCAATGCTAACTATCTTAAACAAAAGGAAGTGCCAACGCAATGATACTTATCTACAGGGGTAGTGTCTCAGGAAGGGATTTCAAGCTAGAAAGTATGGTTTGTACATAGTTTTAAAGGAATGAAGCAAAATGCAGGGAGCACAAAATGGTAAATTAGCACCAAAGGTCTAGGCAATAACTGGCTTAGCACCTTCATGGCCTCCTCTCCTGGCATAACTTTGCATAACAAAGCATAACAGGTACATTCATGGACACTTTGGCCTGAACATGTAGAAGAGAAGATTTTTTAAATATCTCTACCACTTGAAAGTATCTCTCCAACCCCAACGTAAACAGACACTTGTGCATACAAAGACTTAGCCCAAACTGAGACGGATTTTTAATGAAAAGATTGTAAGTTTCCTGAAACAAAGCCCACCACTAAAATGGAACTTCCAAAAGCAGCTGATGAATGAGATACTGAAACAAAGAAATTAAATCAGATATCAGGTGAGGGCACACTCAGGACTTTAAATCTGTCCCTTTTTCCAAAGCAATCAACATTTGCATTAAGAAAATATCTCAGAATCAGAATAAGCTTTGATGTAGCATTTGTAGCATTCATGCTTTGTGCAATAAAAATTTAGCTTCACATGCCATGCACCAATTTTAATACACTTTTATGCTTTCTCTATACAGTGAGTGGAACAGAGTACAGAGCAGTTAAACAGCACATCAGCTGATAGGAAAGAAAATTATGTAAAATACAAGAATTCTGATACCCTTTAGAAGAAGGTACTGTAAGTTATTGCTCATGAGTGATACATGCCCCAACTGTAGGAGTGTGAAAGGGCCTATTACTCAAGCATGAATAATACTTAAGAACAACTTTTCACCCATGGACAAAAATAAGCTTATCAAATCAAAACAGCTGGCAAAGGAAAATCCACTATACGCTCAAGGAAAGTTTGTGATCATAGGAACTGGCAATATTAAATAGCAATTAAGTGATCTAGTCTTTCCTCTCAGAGGTAAGCCTTGTTTCTTGCAGTCCATTTTATAGCCTTCAACAAGCAGAATAGTTTTATATTGTATCTTACCTGTAGGACTGCAACCCTATCCTTTGGGAAATTATTCTGAAATCCTTTCTCTCTTTTTATCAGATAGTATTTCCTGAGAGTCAGTCTATAATTACCTCTAACAATACTGTCATATTTAAGGACAGAAAAATATAGGTACAGAAACATGTTTTTCTTTGAGCATAGGATCCCCTAAATCAAATACAAATAAACTTCCTTAGGAAAGAATTATTACCTAAGAAGCAGATTTGGTAGTAATATTAAAAACTAAGTCCTCAGTTTAGAAAAAATCCTTCACCAGGAGCCTGCAAAGTTTCCCAGGGTCATGGCCTAGCTGAAGTAAGAGAAAAAATCCTACTGATTTCAATGGGGCCAGGATATTATCCCCATATTTTATTCATAGTATATCATCACAAATGGAAACTACAAATGAAGCATCATTAGGCAAGGTGCCTATAATTCATAATGTTTTCTTCCAGTGTAATAGCCAAGACCTCTCCCTGAGCTACAGCGGAGGCAAATTAGTTCCACATGTCAGATACCAACCATAATATTTTCCCTTACACTTGGTACACAATGAGGGGATGCAGTACAGCATAGAGCAATTAATACATTTCTTTTTGTGAAATAATGCATGACAGAACAACTCAGAAAAGATGTCACTCACTTGAAAGTGGTGAGTTGCTAGTCCATGAAGAGTAGAAGTAGGAAAAGCAATCAAAGGACAATAAGATAAATTATGCCCCCTACTGCCTTACATCTTCCTGGTGGTTGCCTTATTTGCTTCATTTCAACCCTTCTTTCTGTGCAGGTTTCCAGGTACCCACACTTACAACATCATCTCTGAATGTGAGATTACAATCTGTCACAACCCAAAATGAATCAGGTCAGAATGAATGGTTCACTGCAATAGAAATCTAACATATAGAATAGGACTGCTAAGCATAAGCAACCAGTGCATTTTGCGTATCCTATGGTATCCTGCCACGAGCTCAGCTGCCATTCCAGATGGTTGTGGGTCTATTGCAGGTTTTGCATCATATTTACCAGTCCCATGTTTAAGTAACAAACTCTCACCTTGATATGCCTTTTACCATCAGAAAATTGTAAACTGGAACCAATGCCTTTAGGCAGTATCTATTAATTGTACTGCACTTTGTGCATGTGATGATGTGCATAAATAATATGCAAACATTTCTCAAAATCACTCACACCAAACCATTCTATTAGGAAATAATCTTGGCTATGAAGCAGTAATTAAGATATGCTATTTCTGACAACACATGCACAGGGACTAGAGAGTATACTTGTAGTCACAGGTAGCGGCCACAACATTCCAACAATGCTTTGGAACAAAATTGTGAGACAAATGAAGCTCCTGGATACGTTAATTGCTCTGTTCAGTAGATACCAACACAGAGGAAGCCACCAAAACCAATGACAAGTCAATATAAAGTGAAATATGGATCCAGCACAATACTCTATTTTCACAACTCCATCCCTCCATTGCCATACTTCTACAATTACCCTGTAGCACTTCTTCAGGGTTTGCTAATCAAAGAGTCCTCTCCAAGCAGAAGTCTCCTTTCCAGTTCCCTAGGAACAGCTGTAACATCAGTAGTATTTCTCCAAAATATACACTTACAATACCTGTTTGACTTCACTATATCAAATAGAAATTATGAACAACTTTGGCAAGCTGTGTCCTACCTTATTCCAAGAGGCCTCTTCTGTTTGCCAGTACTACTCAGTGCTGCATGTGGCATCACCAGAAGAATGGGGCATCACAACAGACTGAAGCTGACATCTACAGAAAATGTTACTTTCCAGTCCTGTAACATAAAGACAACACAGAGTTCTGTCAGAAACTATGATGGTAAAAACATTGCACTGTGTAATTCCAAGATTATTGTTGTTCAATTCATCCTTAGGAAGTCTGATGTTTTACAGGGGAGAAAAACTCAGTTTGACATCTGAAGTTCACAGAATCACAGAATCCCAAGGGTTGGAAGGGACCTCAAAAGATCATCTAGTCCAACCCCCCTGCAAGAGCAGGGTAACCTAGAGTACATCACACAGGAACTTGTCCAGCCGAGCCTTGAATATCTCCAACGTAGGAGACTCCACAACCCCTCTGGGCAACCTGTTCCAGTGCTCTGTCACTCTCACAGTAAAGAAGTTTTTCCTGATGTTCACATGGAACCTCTTATGCTCCAGTTTACACCCATTACCCCTTGTCCTATCACTGGACATCACTGAGAAAAACCTAGCTCCATCATCCTGACACTCACCCTTTACATATTTGTAAACATTGATGAGGTCAACCCTCAGTCTTCTCCAAGCTAAAGAGACCCAGCTCCCTCAGCCTCTCCTCATAAGGGAGATGCTCCACTCCCTTAATCATCTTTGTTGCCCTGCGCTGGACTCTCTCCAGCAGGTCCCTGTCCTTCTTGAACTGAGGGGCCCAGAACTGGACACAATATTCCAGATGCGGCCTCACCAAGGCAGAGTAGAGGGGGAGGAGAACCTCTCTTGACCTACTGACCACACCCTTTCTAATGCACCCTAGGATGCCATTGGCCTTCTTGGCCACAAGGGCACATTGCTGGCTCATGGTCATCCTCCTATCCACCAGGACCCCCAGGTCCCTTTCCCCTTCACTACTTTCCATCAGGTCAACCCCCAACCTGTACTGGTACATGGGGCTGCTCCTCCCCAGATGCAAGACTCTACACTTGCCCTTGTTGAATTTCATCAAGTTTCTCCCCGCCCAACTCTCCAGCCTATCCAGGTCTCGCTGAATGGCAACACAGCCTTCTGGTGTGTCAGCCACTCCTCCCAGTTTAGTGTCATCAGCAAACTTGCTGAGGGTACACTCAGTTCCCTCATCCAGGTCGTTGATGAAAATATTAAACAGCGCTGGTCCCAGCACCAACCCCTGAGGGACTCCACAAATCACAGACCTCCAGCTAGATTCTGCCCCATTGACCACAACTCTCTGCCTTCTTCCTTTCAACCAGTTCTTGATCCACCTCACTACCTGATCATCAAGCCCATATTTCCTTAGCTTATCTATGAGCATGCTGTGGGAGACAGTATCAAATGCCTTACTGAAATCAAGAAAAACCACATCTACTGCTCTACCATCATCCATCCACCTAGTTACTTCCTCATAGAAGGCTATGAGGTTGGTCAAACATGACTTCCCCATGTTTTTATGGGTTATGCATCATCATCAGTAAACCTGATCCAGTTTAAAAATATAATAAAGTACATTTCTTTGAAAAACAGTTTTTCTCCATTTAGAAGTACAGACACTGTTACTTTGGTTTACAAGCTTTCTTGTATTTGCCAAGTATCCAGTTTACAGTAGAATGTTGAATTCCATGGTAACAGTTTCAAAATACGCAGTAATTGTAGAAGTGTGAAAGTAAGCATTGTAGAATTAGATGTAAGTGAACTAAAGAGGTCTGTGTTTGTCAAACTGAACGTCATATTATTGGAATTTCATTAATTTTCCAGATAATCCATTGATCAAAGTGGAAACTGGCTTCTACTCTTAAATCCACATGGACTTGTATGCAAACAACATGACATACACAGAAAGGGGAAGTGGAGAAGAAGGAGTTGATTATTAAAGAACACTCTGAGACCACAAGGAATACAAAGTCCATTTAAAAAGATATAAAATTTATAAACATTATTTTCAGGCATCCTCTTTTCACTGTCATGAGAAGATTTTGAGACAAATTCAGGAGTTTGTAAACATGCATAACTTCAATAAAGTGGCAATCAAGTTTACAAGAGACTAATTGAATCTTTTATTGCATAAAGTACCAATGACTTTGTAATATCCCTTATGCTCTCTGGTTGCAGTAGCAGAACCTCACTACCACTCTGTTTTAACTAAAGGTATGAAGACCACAGTTAAAGAGAGAAGAAAGTCTCTTGCCACAAAGTGTCTTTTCTGAGTTTAAAGTTCCTTTAGTAACTTAAGGCAGAAAAGAAATATTTTCAATATTTTGTTCTGAGAAGTTTGCAAACCAAGTGCCTACTTGCAGAATGCAAACAAAATATTTTCTTTATGATTTATGTATCTGATAAATAAATAATTATTGTTTCTCCAAGGCAAATTTCTTTTTCAATTGAAAGTAATATGTATCTGAAGTGCACAAAAATACAAAGCAATTGATCCCAATATAGTATACATCCCTTTCATTAACCTCAAGTGTTGAATCATGTCTGGGTATCTACTTATATGGATACATATATGACTATAAGACTAAACCTCAAGAGACTCATGGCTCAAAATGCCAGCCATGCACATACTGCAGATGAGTAGATTCAAAAGAGAAAACAACACTGGCATGCTTCTAATTAGTTTTCTTTATTAGCATAAACAGAAATCCTCACAGGCAAAGCCATGCACAGGTAAAATTACTGAGTTTAAACTACTTTTTGCATAACACTGTTAACCCTTGAAATACAGATTTTAACACAATCAGGAGCTGGCATTGTTTTATTATGCATCTTACAGAATAAATTGAAATTTCAGTTCCTCAACAGGTAGCCATTCAATACAAAACTTAATAGTTGTACCACAGTATGACATTCTTCTTCCCTTCACAAATGTTTAGTCTGGCGAGAAAAGGGTATATAGCTACATACAATAAATTAAAAAACACATAATGAATATCTCTACGACTGCTTTGCGTAGTACTGTGTCCCTATTCACTTTCACAGTGATAGTTAATCTTAGTAACAGGCATAGAACAATATGTGCATGTAGTACTGTCATAAAAAAACATCAGAACTTTCAGGGGATAAACATTTACACAGAATGCTTGGCACAAATTCATCTGTGTCAAGGAACACTGGGAAGATCCACTTTAAATATGCTGAAATACTCACTTCATAGCTTACCAAACTTGGCATTTAACATATAAATGATGAAGACAAAATATCAGTCTATAGGATAAAAAATGATAAGGTATGTTCAAAATTATAAAGTGTGAGTCTTTAATAAGCGATTATAGCACACCTATCTCAAATCAACATCTTGTAGAGGGTCAGAAGTAAAGCTACAATGGGAATTAAAAATTTTGTTTCTAAAGCAAAACCAGAGAAAACTCTGTGAGAACAGAGTTAATGGGATGGGAAAAAAGTACCAAAACAAAATCTTATGATAGTGAGACATTATATGCTAAATGCTATCACAATTCTTCTCTTGGTTAGGGAATGAGAATCACCTCTTATTTAAGGTACAAATTACGATGAAATATCAATGTCCTGCTGCCTTTCACATTAAGGTAAAAGAGTAAAACATAGATAGTTAAATAAAATCTCCAATCCTACCTCACAATTCTATGGATGGAGTCATTTTCTAAAGGAAAGTTTCTGCTCACAGCCATGCCCTAATTTCGAACAAGCTAGTGAGGCAGTCCTGTATCATTTCTTCTTTTTCAGAAGTGAAACCATGCTCTCAGGGCTGCATCTTCTCAACCAACCACCAGAGCAGCACCTGAGGAACCAGAAGGTGGTCTTCTTCCAAAGTGTGCAGAAAGGACGGAAGATCCAGGTCTGTCCAAATAATTTGGTACAAGAAGGAAAAGTGGATATTCTGAAAAATACATTCTGTACAGTGCTAAACAGAATAGCTGAATAAACTTTATACTGTTTTTCCCCTTTTCCAAGAACTGGTGTGAAAGACCCAACAAATGACTATGAAAAATGGTAGCGCTCAAAACTACTTGAGCAAAGGTGACTGATTTATGGCATTTACAACTAAGAACATTGTTTGTCACTTTGATTTTTGTCCCAAAATACATAAAATGAGAGTAGAAACTGCAGTCCTTCATGACTATTAAATATAAATATTTTGGCACTAAAAAATTCAACAGAGCAGAGATGAATCAGAAAAAAAGGAAAAAACATCTGTTAAAAGTAGAAATTAGCTTTTTCTGCACACAAAATCTGGAAGCTTTATGTGCTATTAATGCACTTTGGACTTTCAATACTCCTTCACATTGCAGTATGCTCCCATTCAACTTCAAAATAAGTTGACAGAAAATGACAACATTCACTTATTTCATTTAGTCTGCCTGATCCCTGATATTTGTCCACCTGGGGTGACACTTCTGACTATCAATTTGCTATGGAAAGCACCATCCTTCCTTTCTTCTTTTGGCCTCATTATTTGTTTATTTATCTATTTATTGGGATTTCCTATGAACATTAAAAACATATTGTCTACAAGCATGAGCCCTCAAATGTATCATCTCCATGTTGCATCATTTTTCATGAGGCAACCCAGCAGCTGATTTGTCTGTTTCAGTTAGGAAACAATTCTCAAAGAGAAAGGATGGGCAGAAATGAAACATTTGCCACTAATCAGAAATAATTTGCATTTCTACACTGCCATAAACAGATTAGTTTTAATTTGTATTACTGCTATCTTGGCTTATTCTAAGAGACTTGTATAAATAATTTGAACTCTAATAACCTAGATGCATCTGTGGCCTAATAAAATCACAACAGGCAAAAAAGTTCCTGCTGCACTAGTCAGAACATGGCTTTATCCTAGCTTTGTTCACACGCTAAAATAAACATACAACATCTAATTTGCTGTTGACAAACTAAGAAAATATTTTATGAGTTATTTTTGGTTATTTCCAAAAGTAGCTATATTAGTAGTTTGAGCATCCTGAAGCAGTATCTCTTCATTGGATAAAAGGAATGTTCCTATCCTTCTTTTGTGCCATGTATTATTTTGCTAAAATACTCTCAGAATTCAATGACGCAACAGCAGATAATTTGCAGGGAACAAACAGGAGCTGAGAGCTCATGAAATACAGAAAGTGAACCGAGGTGTTGTCTTCTCCTTTCGAATGGCAATAGGCTAAGTCCCGATTTTCTTTTTCATGTATTATTTTCCCATTGTCTTTTTTTTCTTTCCCAACAGTAAGAAACACTAGAAACCAGATCCTGAATCACTTCCTGAATCACACATTTTTGAACTAAAAACAATTAATGTGCTTCAATACAATCTCCAAAATTACTTCCTTAGTGCCATTTTGGTGTTTCTGAAGACAGCTCTTATGATACAGCTACTGGCTAACCCAAGAAGCAAGTCACTAAGATTATAAAGACTTCTTCAGTTCCTTATTTCATTAGTATTACTGCCTGAAATCCATTTTGGTTTCATCCAGAATGTGTTACATTGCTGAATTTGCTGAAGGACACCTGTACTTATTAAAATTGGTCACCTAAACTTCTGAGGGGACTTCCACTAGACACTGAGAAGTCTGTAGGCAAAGGCTTAATGAAATTATACCTATTATCTTCACTAACATATCACCAATTGGCTCAGAAAGGGTGCAACACTAAGTGTCAACAGTTAAAAACAACATTTAAAGTAAGACTGAATTCTCTTCTTCAGAGACACATCCTAGAACTGGCAACCATCAAAATGAGAAATCATTGACTCAAATTTGTAACAATGCAATACTCCCTTTGAGCTGACATCAGAAGAGCCTCTATTTCTGAGGAACAAGACTTCACTGACTGGGGGTAGGAGGTGCCTGGATTCCATCCTCTACTTAGTTTTCAATATAAATTTTTCCTTACCTGGACTCATGAAAGGCAGGTATCATAATAGTATGGTGATATGAACAAATAGACCAAGGAGTATTCTGCTTAAGACAGATAAGATTTTTGTACATCAAAAATTTAGGAATATAAAAAAACAAAAAAAAAAAAAAAAAAAAAAACCAAAAAAACCCACAATCTATAAAATTTTTAAAAATCTATAATCCAAATGCAATTTAGCAGACTCAGACTGTGAAAAACTGTGGTTTATGTGAATTAACAGTTGCTCTGTTTTTATTTTTGTAAATTGAAATTTCAACTCCTCCTTTCTGTTCTTTATTTTTAAAATGCTTATTTCCTTCACTGAGTAAGACCTAGATGGCTAAAGTACTATTCCTGATCTTCGAAGCATCTGGACTCGGTTTGAAAAGATGCAGCTAGTCCCTGAGTCCTTGAACATTTGTAAAATGGAACTTACAAAAAGAATTCTGCGGTTTTCAAACATCTGAAAATATTTCCTAGGTGTGCTAATTTGCCCTGAGAAAGGTCACTTCTCTCATGTAATTCAGTCAGAAGCAGAAGCGTTAGGATTCTTTCCTAAAGATGTTTAAGCTGGTATGGCAACTGGAAAAACAATAAACAAACTATATGTTGCATAATTTCTAGATCCTATACTTCATTCTGTACCTACCACAGTTTAATGGAACAACAAAAATTACTGACTCCCAGAACTGTGCCTGAACAGCAGAGTTGTTTTCCCCTTCTCATAAAGGACTGATAACTAATGTTCCTAATCTGGTAAGGATATTAACTATATAAATACACTTATTACTCCTTCAGCCTCTGTATTTGCTGTATTATACTTAAAGAATGGTTTATTGCTATAATTACTATGGTTTTAAAATTAGAACAACATGAAAGATATATGTTCCTTTTACTGAACAGAAATTAAGCAGGAGATTTGCAAAAGCAAGAAAAAGGCTGGAAAGCTCCTTCTGTAAACTTTGGGTCTATTTCCCTTTCGAAAATGTCCTCAGTAATTGCCATTTCTTGGCATGCAATTTCATGACAGCAGATTATTGCAGAAAATAAAGTTTGAAAATGAATTCGAAATTAATTTTTTGCCAGCCACAGTTCTGATGAAGAGCGTTTGTCACCCTAACAAATGTGTACTAGAATTATTCCTCATACAGTACAAGGCTTCCCCAGTAGCTTCACACCAGAGCGGATCACAGAGAATTATCAGATTTATTATCTTTTCATTGATCTTCCTGAGGCCTTTGGATGGATTGATTCTTATATGCTACTCCTTAGACATATTAGATAGACTACTTAACAAATTTCAAAGCAGCTGACCATGACCAGGTCAATGTCTCACAGGAAGTTCTTGCTCACATACACCTATCACTTGCCAGGAACATGTCTTTCTTCTGATCTAAAGGTGTCTTGTGATATACAAAAGAGACTACAAACAGAAGAAGCTAAAGCACACTAATTTCGTCTTCTGAATTTAGACTATATTTGTTGCTTAATAATGTGCCACTTTGCATAAATACTTTGAAAGATCTCCATTATTCTACTGTTACTTAACTATCAAAAGGAAATGTGTCTTCAGAGATGAATCACAGTCTTGTATTACCACTTTTTGCTTTTAAAAATGCCAACTTCTGACAAAATGGACAGCCTTCTGCAGCATGTTTAATTTGAACTGTGGAGCAGAACAAAAGGAAGAACATGTAGTAAATTTTTAAGAGGCTACATGATAGAATCTGGTGAGGGAACTTGTGGCTTACCACAGCAGATTCAAAGCCTGACACAACTGTTTCTTAACCATGCTAAATACATGCCATATTTCAGAAGCAGAGAAAATTGTCTTCCCTGAAGATCTCATCCTACTGCCCAGTAATAATGGGCTGCTTCTATTTTACCATTAGTCAGGAGATTCTATATCCTAGAGACCAAAGTTATGTACAGCCTAGGACTATGCATTTTTAAACCTGGAGCTGGATGTTTAACTTGCCTCCTACTCAATCTGTAGGAGCCACCCAGCACAACCAACCTGAAATTTCAGGTCCCCTCCTCACACAGGAGGCTGCACTAACTCATGCCTGTCACTCAGTCTCACAGGAGGCCAAACAAGCCGGAGCTCATAGCCACTAGCTCAAATGCTCCCAAGTTCAGGGATGGAAGAGGTTGTATCAGACCAGGGAAAAGGAGGAGGACACCTCCTTCTCCATTCTGTCCTTCAGCTGTGCCTTAAAGGCTGAATGAGAAAGAGGAGGGTGAGAGGGAGGGAAGAAGACAATGCAACAGTCCATGGCATGCTTATCAGACCACTGTCTCAAGTTAGGCTATCAGGAATACTAATGACAGGACTTAATCCCACTTCTCATATGTTTTATTCAGAACTGTAGGAGGGCACCTTTATCAATGAGATGATGCCTGTAGAGAGAGACCTCTCTTGAGGCTAGATTTTAGCATTGTTTCCTTACAGCTTACTTCTATTTCTTTAAAAGTCATGCCAGCCACTGAAGAGGAAAGGCAATGCCATTGGCTAGTTCCTCAGACTCTTTTTTCTTATTTTAAATACAGAAATATAATTATTAGACCAGTTGCTCAGACGATATGAAAGCTGAGCCATTTTCTGTTCATGAAAGAATCAATACACACAAGCTGCTTTTCAAAAAAATGCCCTGACTGTCAGGCTACAGCTGATTCTGACAGTATCTTGGTACTGAAGGACCCAATGCCTAAGCAAACAAACATTTCAATTTCAGTTTACTACTGTGGTTTTGATGCCCAACTGGAGAGCATCTTTCTTACACATTAACTTCATTTGAAATTAAACTGGTTCATGTGCTCCAAGACCTGATGCACAACAGAGTGATTCTTTTCTTCACATCTGTTCACATGCATACGTATGAACTCTTTCTGAAGTTCACGTAGGGTATACATAACCTAGAAGCAATATGAGCCAAGGAGTTAAGATGGGTGGCTGAGTTACTGATCAGATGATACTAAAAGAGAAGGTAACAAGTATACTCAGAAAAACTTATTCATTGATAAATTTTCCCCCTGAAAATTTAGACTTATTAACTCAAAATTCTGAAAATAAACTGAAGAGTAACTGGCTAGGAAGTTAGTCTGGATATTTTCCAGAGCAATTCAAGATAACAGGCCAAAGATAAATTTAGATACCTAGAGAGAGACTGGGATAGCAAGTACTTTTTTTTTTTTCTATTGGCTCTATGAATAGAAAAAAGTAAAAGGGTTTCTCAGTACAGAAAACAGTCTTCACATCACAAATCTTTCCCAGTACAGAGAAATTCTCTTATTTAAATTATGCAACTCAAAAAAAAGAAAAAGGTTATGAACTCTTTGACAACATACGATCTTTTTCACAGAATTAGATGGGTCCTAAGGTAAAAAAAAAAAAAAAAAAAAAAGGGAACTGAATTTACAAATGAGGTATTTAAAAGTCCCTCTACCAAGTCTTCTAAGAATTCAAAGTTTAACTGAGGATGCTTCATTTCTCCTTATCCAGATCCATACATTTCTGAAGGACTAAAAATTTAGAATCCGCCATTCACTGCTTTCAGTAGTAAAAGAACAATTGATCTAACCCATGTATGCCGGGATTTTCAAGAAAGCCTGAGGAAACAAAATGTTCAAATTACTTTTAAATTCAATGGGAGTCAGACTTCGAACTCCTTAAGGCCTATTGAAAATGATATCTGTAACTTTCAATATCCTGAAACCAAAGAAATTAAAATTTTGGAAAGCCTTCTGTGAACTAGTAACTATTGATTATTTAATGGTTGATTAAAACTTCTTACTAAATGCCTCCAGAATTTCACAGTAGGAACATTAACATTCATATTTCTATTTTTCATAAATGTCAATTCTATCTGACATTGTGTGTTACTCAACATGAAAGATATCTGGAAAATAATCCTCCATAGAAATAGGCTACAGCATAAAAGCTATGTATTGAATGCTACCAGCAATGAAACAGCAAAAAAAATTAGCTAAACAAGCTTTCATAAGAACATATTTTATCAAGTAGAACTCCTTCATTTTCAGAACAGAAAACAAAGTTGGAGATTCAGATTCACATCTCTGTTCTGTTCAGGAACAGTGAAAGGCATTCAGAATTACAGTCCACCAGCTATTCCAGAGTGGGTTCTTCTATTCCCATGTGCTACATCCTTTATGCATCTGCTACACCAAAAGGCATGAAAATTCATGCTTCCGTTGCAATAAAATGCAAAAGCAAAATTAAACAATACAAAACTATTTTATGAAACTAAACTACTGGCTTTCAGCTAGTCCTATGGGTTAGGTTGAGTTCTGAAAGCACGTGAGCAGCTAAAGTCTAATAGTTGAGAAATTACTCCCTGCAGTGTCCCAAGAACAAGTCCAATGCCAGCTGCCCTCCTGCCCAAGGCAGAAGTAGCTTGTCCTTGACTATTCATTTCAGGGACAGCAAAAGGCAATTTTTTCAATGCTGCTGAGAAGCTTTCAGCCAGCTGTTATCCTTTTTGCCATTCAGAAAATCTGAAGGCTGCACTTTGGGGTTGGGAAGGTTTTGTACTCATACAGGATTATGCAGAAAGAGATTTGGGGTGCACAGACCTTACTGGGAAGTCACATGTGGTTCTTAAGTTGATACTTTCAAGAGAGGTTTGGGATTTCTCCGTATAAGCATTAGAACTGGAGAACGAGGAATTTGTGTTTGGTCTAATAATGAACAAATATTTAATAGCAAATAAATTTTGGTATTTCAATGCAATAATAAAAGCCAGCATCACTTGTTTGGATGCCGGGTCATTTTTATTCCTGCTTTAACTATAAAGGCACTTGGAAACTGCAACTTTCCATCAGTAAAAGAGTAGGCATTAACTAAATCCAAGATTCCTAGCTATTGTGTATCCTGCCTACAGCTGCTTTCATTGCTTTTGCTTTCTCTGCAGGGCACATTGGTTTTGTCCTTCAAAAATCTCTCTTGCACATCAGAACTGAAACCCTGGTCAAACAAGACACAAGCAGAAAAATGGAAAAGGTCTTAGGAGGCCACATATAATAATACATCCAAGCATGAAATGCCCCACGTAAATAGAGCAAAGTAAATATTTTATAACATTTGTAATCAACATAGGGAGTCTTTTATCGCTTTTCAGAAATCTACGCCAAGAAAAAATTGCAGCTCTGTTATTTTTTAATGACGCAGCATGCTGTTAATTTGGGTATAAAGCCAAAAAGCTCCATAGTGATATTCAGGAAAGAGTTGTCTAGAAATCCCTCAATGACTTAGATAAAATTGAACCTGAATGGCTAAACCAATTTGAAAACTAATCAATTTAAAACTAATTTCATCCACAACATGCAGGTTTTTTATCAAACACCTTTCACTGCAACAGTGATACCAGGGACATCCATAAGCCCAATACATTTATTCAGTTCCTGATGTTGCATACAAAACATGAACACCTTTCTAGTACCACTCAAACTACAGAGAAAACGAATGCTTGAGTCCTTCCTCTTTTGCTGTCTCATTCCCATCATTAAAAGAGAAGTCCACCTCACAGTTAGGCAAACATTGAAATTTCTCCTGCCCTGATTTCTCGCCTATTCACCAAAACCATCCTCTCTCTCACCAGCAGTTTTAAGTTCACACAAAGGCTCAGCAGAGTCTCCTCCTCTGGCTTAAATGAATCAAGACCGGTTTGAAATCTCACTCAAAAGACAGTATCCTCTTGCATTTTGTACCCAGATGCTGCAGATATGGGTGGAAAGGAAGAGGGGTACAGAGAGATGTTGAAACTACCTGAAGTCACCTGAGAGGCAGGCCATAGTGCCAGGGTACAGGGCAGCCCAGGAGGGAGGCGTAGAACAGATCTCACTCACCTTCTTCCTCCATGCAAAAGGCATTTTTTACTCCATGGCCCAGAAGAGCTGCTTCCCAGGGATTTTTACACTTGTTCCTACTATCCCAGCAAATTACTGACTCCACCCTAGCATGCCCAGCCCTCTAATACTATGCTGTAGGGAAATACTGTTCATCTGGGGACGGTTCCATAGCACAAGATCTGAGCTTTGCCATTAAAAAAAGCAGCTATGCTGCCCATCACTAAGCAAAATCGTTCAGTGCAGCCTAGTTCCTTAGGCATTCATTGTAATGGAAAATAGAATTACAGTCTAATTTTTAAAAGCTTTTTAACCTAGCAATTGACACATTTATGCATAACTATATATACACAAACACATATATGCTTTAGTAATGTCTCGCTTGTCATTATTTTAAAATGCTATCACACTACCTCATATACATGCTGTGTTACATACAGCTATTACCCTTGGTTTATCCTGTTAAGTTAACGACAAGCCTGACAAAGAAATTTACTCCAGCGAGCTTCCAGACTTCACACCACATACTCAGTGCAGGTATTGAATTAACCACTTCATGCATCACACAGGGATAGGAATGGTACCTCTTTTCAAGGAATAAGTGAAAGGTCAAAACCTCTCAGAGGCATCTTACACTGACTTGATTGAACTGCTGTCACCTTCCCCTCGCATCAAGAAAAGAAACATGACTATATACAGAAAAGCACAGTACATTTGTCGAAAAATGGAGACCTCTTGTGTATTTGTTTGGGCCTAATAACTAAGTATCAAAATAAGAGTGTGTAGTAGTAAGAGATGTAAGGGACAAAAGCTTGAAAATTAGGAGGTTTTTTAGGAGTTTTATGGAAACTGTATAAATAATTAGCCACCTCAGTTCAAGTCTCAATCTCAGAATTGGCACAGGAAACAATCTTGAAAAATGCATCAAAATTAAAGCAAATGAATTGTGATAATTGTTGATAAGCAAGGAGACTGATTTTTTTTATATTTTCTTTTATCAATCCATATCAACTCCTAAAATATTATGTTGTTTTATTCCAAGTTACTTTCAAAAAAGCCACATAAGCCCAGACGCCAAATGACTTCACACCCTCTTATTCTTTCAGTAGTTATGCTCTGGCCCTTAACGTGAAGCATTCTTAAGTTTCCTGTTACACTTTTTATTGCTTTTAAATCCAGCCTGAAACTTCACCTTAACCTTCGAAGTACTGCATTAATCACATTCTTGTTTTTTTGCATTGACATAAGGATAGCATGAACATAGAGAAAACAATGATTCAATATTTTAGAAAACCTGAAACAATACAATGTTTTGTCCTCTCCATTCACCCTTTTATAATTACACTTATATTAGTTCTTATTGAAATAAATCACTACTCAATTACAGTGATTTCAAATCAAGGAGTAGAAAACGCATCTGAAGAAACACAAAAATACTTTGCTTTAAGTTTAACTTTCAAAAGGAAGCACAGAATCAGGCTATTGTTTTGCTTATTCTGAAGCATTCAGAAGTTGCTTCAAAATATGCTTTCTGTTTTCTCTTTAACTTTTAAAGCATCTTAAAATCACTTGGGAAAAAAAAAGGAAAAACAATTTAATAATTATAACAAATAATAATATACACAAGAAAATAAGCTTAGTTTCCTTTTAAGGAATTCAGGAGAATTTCTTTACTGTGTACTTCATTCCTTCATGCCTTTATGTTTTTGTCCTGTAAGGATTTTCTGTCCTTACAGGGGAGGGAAATATTGCCCTGTCCTAGAATTTGTGAAGCTAAACCAAAATCATATCTCTATTTTAAAATTTTATAGAATTGTTTAACAGCCACAAAGTGCTACAAAAGGAACATATTCCCTGTTACACAACAAAGAATTTAAAGTAGTTTTCATTAATACTATACAAAGCATTTTTGGATCCATTCTTAGTACACCCTTGCAGTTCTATGGGACGGAAGAAGTCATTCAGGATATTAATAATATTAATTTTACAATTACAAAGAGATTTCATTTTACCTGAAAGTTTGACTTAAATTTCAAAAATGGATTGTAAAATACAGGGTTTCTCACTGAAGATAAATGCAGTTTTAAAAATGGAAATATAAATGGTACGTAGATTTAAATATCTATTAAAGAAAAAAATCTATATATTTAGTTGATTTTACATTTTAACAATAAATAAAGACAGGCTAAAGCAGATTTTTTTTTTTAAGGGATTTGTATCATTTTCACAGAACAAAGATGCTGATGGAAGCATTACATTATTATTTCATTTCACTCTTTCAATTGAACCCTTGCTTGTACAGAACTTATTTTAAACAGATGCTTTATTCCAGTGTTTAAAAAAAAAAAAAAAAAAAAAAAAGTAGATTTGAGGAATTTTAGAGACATTATTATTGTTATCAGAACATCTCTATGTATATGATACAAACCATTGGAAAATAATTTAAAACTAATTGAAATAGTTTCATAAACCTTTGCACACGCATCTCTTAAATTTTACAAGAGCTCCGTGGAGCTAGAAAAGATTTCAGATTCTTCCTCATCTCTCAAAAAATATTGAAATTTTAGGGACTGTAAAAAGTGGCATATTTAAATCTAGAGGATTCCATTAATCTTGATAAAGAATATTAGTGAATAACCTAGCTTATGCATAACAAAATACATTTAAAATGCAAATGGTCTATAACCCAGGTACCAGAAAGCCATTAATAACAGCATCCAGCAAATTTCTAGAACAGTATCTACACCAGTGCCTAAGTACCCAGGCCTTAACTTTACTTCCATGTCCCAGTGGAATTACTCCAGGAGTGAAGTTACTCCCTATGTTAGCATCTGTTAAATGAGATCCATAATTACAGCTGGCAGTTGGAAAACTGAAGCAAAACTGAATTAGCATTTCAAATATTTCAGTATATAGACTATTCCCATGTCACCAATTACAATCCCATCTGTACAAAATGCTACCAAAAATACTCATATTTTAATATGTTTCCCTTTCATCTCTAAATACTTGGCTCATATTAAAAAATAAATTAAAAAAGCTGGCTCTTCACCACCACCCGCCCTACCGAATGGTCAACAGTGCTGTCACATGCAGCAATGCATGAATGTAGCACAAACTACTTCCTAATGTCAGAATGAATTCATTACAACAGCAGTACTGTTTTCATTATTTTTGAGTTGTTGACCATGTTAACCAGTATGAATTTTTTTTATACCTAGATTAAATAAATATTATGGATATGCTAACAGGCAGAAGTAAGCATGGAGGTAAGTTACCTTAAAAGAAGAGCTTTTTCTATGAACTTGGGCATATTTTCAGAGGTTTTTTCCTCTTGCCTTTTTCCCCCTCTTCTTTTTTACTCTCCTGCTTCTGTAATACTAATTCACTACAGTATTTATAACACTCAAAATAATAAAATCCTCAAATAATGCATATGCTGCTAAAAAAAGTAACTGTAGTAGCCCCAGTTTATTTTTAAGAAGAAAACTTTTATTGAGAGCAAAAGCAGTCCAAAAGTATATGCCATTTAATATTTTACATGATATATGCCTATAGAATATACTCTGTGTTTCTGAAGCATAAATCTCTCTTCTACTTTGTGTCTTGTCAGAGAGCTTGAGCAAATGACAGTAGTTCAAGCGAGGTAGCCTAGATAATCACTTTACTCAATTAAATGGAAAAATCATAATGCTATATACTTTATTATAAGTTAGTTTCCAGACACACACTCTAATATTATTAGAAACATAAAAAGCTTTAGTACAACAGAGAAATTTTGCAAGTTACCATAAAATAAGTTTTACTTGTGGGAAAGTAAAGACTCTGAATTGAAAAATCCAAGCAAAAATAATCCAGGGTAACTTTGTCAATTTTAAGACCATTCTGAGACCATCTAATTTACTGTTCTGTGTACAGTAATTCTTCTCAGTAATTCAAGAAAGACACAATGCAAACTTTATGGTCGGAATAAAAACAGATACAAGAAAATAAAGAATCGCACAGCATCTTTATCTTAGAACTCTTCTGTTAAATTTGAACTAGAATAATTTGATTTCATTAAAATTGATACCTTTAAGTTCTATACAAACACACCCAGGAAGGGTTCCTCAAAAGCAGGAAAAGTTTCAGGGGTGAGTAAAATATTACTGTCATGAATGAAAAACAACAAACAATACTTCAAGCTGTGTCATTGTACAAATTCTTATTTTACATTTTTAATGTAAAATTTAATGATGTATACAAAATAGATAGGTGTCAGCTCTGCAAGTGCTCGCTCCAAGAGTCCTACCAGCTTGATTGCATTTTCTCATTTCTCAGGGCTACCTATAAGTATAGTCATTTGAAGAACCAGACACCCACCTTCTCCCCTAAATATTTATGAAATATGATAAACAGCACACAAGCCCTGACTGAATATAACACTTTAGTTATGAGGCAGTATGTTTACAACACTGTACTTAAAAGCCTAAGTCACTGCAGAGCTCTATTGTAAATTTCCATGGAAAAATATTTTAAAGTATTCCTCAAATCCTCTGAACTAGAATAAACCCCCAAATACTCTGCCACAGACACTGCTATAATTTATGTTGTTCCATGCCAGAAATTTGTGCCACAGCAGCTTATAATACTTATTATGAGGCTGAACATTTGCCATGTGAATAAATTTAATCCCAGCTAGTATTTTCACAATTTGTAGAAAGTTGGGGGGGTTTGTATTGTAATAACCTTAAACTTTAATGCAAGACTTTGTAGGTCACTGATGACCTGGCTTTTGGGGATGAATACTCACAGAAGTCAAGTGTTCACATATTTCAAATACCACTAGAACCATTTTGCATAAGGGATACACGTGTGTGAAATCGCTGGCTTATCAGCGTTCAAGTACATCTAAAATGCTGTTTCCATGTGCGGAACGGTTAAGGGGAACAGGCAAGAATGCTGTACAGAGTTACACAGATTTAATTCATTATTTGAGTGACACAGGTTCTAATGTTTCCTCCCTTTCATTCATAGCTTAAAATGTGAAGTTGTTGGGACACGTAGCTCATCAACTAGAGCATTTTAAAAAAAAAAAGGCATACAAAAATAAGCAGTCACCAGACAGGCAAGGGTGTAAAATCTAATTGCTTATTCACTCACTGACCCGATTCTATGAGAGAAGGAATATGTCTATTGAACAACCTGCTCTTCCTTTAAGGGAGACAAACACTGCATCAGAAGCGGCAAAAAGGAAAGACAGCCGAGATGAGCATTTCTCTCCTCACACAATGAAAACCCTAAACAAAACCGAGGCCCCCGATCATTATCATGTGAAACAGAAAAGATCATCTTGAAACGCAGAGTCAACAGAGGGACAAGCAGGTGTCTGCATTCTCTGCAGTTGAACTCGGGGATTTCATTGTGTGCTTCACAGAAAGAAAAACAGTTTCATTTGTAGATCTTACAGGGAGACAAAGAATTTCAACAAGCAGTCCCGATAAACATCTTACACGGTTAAACATCTTCACCGGGAGAGAGAGAAAAATCTGCGTCGCAAGCAACCATGGACATCTTTTGTTCCTGATAAATATTTGCCTTTGTCTTTTGTGATAAGGTCTGCTGCATCCGCTTAGCATAAAAAGGGCCCGGTTGTCTCTGTGTAGAAAACATTTAATTAAGACCATATCCGATTTTCTAGTCCCCCGTGCTGTATGGAAAAGATGAGCGAAAGGGGAGAAACGCCGACACCCGCTGGCTGCGGGGAGGCTGCGAAGGAGAGCCCCAGGCGCTGCCGGCTCGGGGAGGGCGGTCCCGCCGGCGGACCAGGCCGGGGGGACCGGACTCTCCCGAGGGGTCAGAGGGGGCCGGATCGGGCAGGCAGTGAGCCAGCCCCGCACCCCGGCGGCGCCGCGGATGCACAGACAGCCGGCCCCGGCCCAGGTCCCGACAGGAGGGCGTCCGCTTCGCTCCCACGGAGCGCCGATTTCGGCATCTTCTGCGGCCCCCAGGGCCTGAAAACAGAGGTTGGGAGTTTGCGGGAGGGGACACCTCGGCTGGCTGTGTCTGGCCAGGGAGGAGCACGAGGAAACAGCATTTTTTTGGTTTTTGGTTGGTCGTTGGGGTTTGCGTGGGAGTTTTGTTTTATTCTTGTTGGGGTATTTTGCTGTTGCTTTTTAGGTTTTTTTTTCCCCGTGGGATTAGACCGAGCTGCTCTTCACACCAGCTTTTTTCTTTTTTGGTTTGTGGGGTTTGGGGTTAGTTGGTTTTTTGTGGTGTGGTTTTTTTTTTATTTTATTTTATTTTTATTTTTATTTTTTTTTATTTTTATTTTTTTAATCCTTTAAAAAGTACCAGACAGTTTGGGGTTTGCTTCTGTCAAAATTCAAGCTTCACAAACCCATCAAAACCTTCACACCAAAACGAAGAAAAAGAGCAGCTTAGATTGTTTTAAAAATATTCTGTCTACAAAAAAATACAAAAAAAAAAAAAAAAAAAAAAAAAAGGCAAAAAAGCTGTGCCAGGCCCCACAGCCTCAGAGCATCAGTTCTCTGAGGACTTCACCTCTCTGAACCCGCCGCTGTAGTAATTTGAAATACTTGAAAAGCTAGGAAATAAGATCATTATAATATGTTTATACATAAACACACACAGTACACAACTTCGAGGGCTCTTGTCCTTGTGTATATGTTCATTTACTGGAATTAATGCTCTTTATTATGTTGACTGCCTGCAGGACCCCGTCTCTGCATGCCAGGTACTTTAAACAGTATTGTTAAATGTGGACTCACTGCAAGCCTAAGCCACTCAGTGGGGTTCCCTCCCTGTCTACCTCAGAACAAGACACCCACACTCAACCATTCTCATTACTCCACTTTACGTGAAATTTTGCCAAGTAATATCCACAAAAATACTAGTCTGAAATAGTGAGAATTAGGATGCAAAATTTAAACCATGTGAAATGCAGCAAATACACTCCAGTAGAATATGCACAAAGCTGGGAGAGAGATTCATTCCTGCAGTCCACATATAAAACAGCAGAAATGAACTCATACCGTGGACGTGACCGAGTCCTGAGAGATTTTTGTTTGGTTAAATATTCAGAGAACAGAAAGCAGCATTTTTTCCCTTCAGATTCTGGCACAATATATTGTATTTCTTAAACATTGTACCATGTTTCAGAGAGTACAACCTATTTTTTTTTTTCTTTTTCTTTTGGAATATCAAAGTTTTTATTTCATGAATGAATTTCAAGACTTACTCATTGTGTGACACCAAAGACAACACCATAAACAGAAAAAAGAAAAAAAATGGTTAATGTAAATAAATCAGTCATTCTGTCCTTCTCTGGCCATCTGTCTCTCCATAACTACATGCAAAAAATAGAATTTGCTAAAAGCAGCTACTTTAAAAGTCTATCACATTACTGGTCCAAGTAAAAACCACAAGAGCAGAAAGTGCTAACAGTATCCTCTTACCTGCCTTTTAAGCAAAAGTGTAAAAACCACAACACACAAGAAAGCCTTGGAGCTGACAAAGGCTCTGGATTAGCGACAGCAATTGACCCAGGGAAAACAAATCAGACTCACTTTTTCTTTAAATGAAACAGATTACTCCCCTACATATTAACACATAAAAAAAATATGATTACAGCTCAACTTGAAATTACAGTGCGTAACTTACACCTCTGTGCTCTTAGCAGCTTTGCTCATCAAAGCACTCCTTCAACAAGAAATATTTTTTATGATCCCATAAATGTTGTGCTAATAGTTTTGAACTGAGAAAGGTAAATGCTCATTATGTTAGGCTGCTTTGCATAGACTCATTTCTTAAACTCTGTAGTAGCTGATGAGTAAGAGCCCCTTGTTTTTAACCTCCACTAGTAGTGAAATGTTTTGAATTGGTGCCTCGCTAGAAGTCTTGAACTTCCTAAAACTGAAGTGTGAAACTATAATTTTATTAGCAGCACCATAAATTTGACAGGATCATATCAAGGTGACCCTATACATATTAATGTGTGTAAGATGAGTACCTAAAAGACAGTATTTTTAAAGTAACATAATGCAAGAGCAAAATCTTTGGTGTGTCTCTTTTTCTGTGTCTGTGAGCTACAGGATTCAATGAAAGGTGCATTTACATTTTTATAGGGAGGAAATTCTATAATAAATTATAATGACAGTACCACAAACAGAATATTGTCTTTTCACAGTTTGTGTGGATTTGATGACAAAGAAAGCCATAAACAAGACCAAAGAGTGTAATGGGATTAATCCAAGATTATCTTAATTAATCCTCTCCGTAGAGTACAGTGAAACCACATTCACTTAAGAGCATTCAAGTGGATAATGAGTAAGCAGAAATTACCTAACTCCAACATCAGCATTGAGCTGACAATATCAAACAACTATGCAGAATACTGGACACAAATTAAACTAAGATAAAGATTAAAAGCTTCTGTCACTTACAGAAGGACCACCAAGAGACCTACCTATGCCTCAACTTTTGTTTATATAAGCAGGACAGATAAAGTCAGCTGTAAACTTGAGACTACTTCAGTACACCAGGGATACACTTCTTAGCATAAACTTACGCTCTAAAGAAGTGAGATAAAGTCTTTTCCAAAGGCGATCTGGGATATATTTTTTGCCTAAAAAGTCTGGGACCAGAAGAAAAATGTTTTTATTTATTAAACAAGACATGGGTAGGACTATTTTTAAGCAGTTCAAATACATTTCAGAAATAAGGAAGTTCACTTAGTACCTACTGCAGTATCTGGCCATTGTTTAAATAACACATGACTAAAAGATGTTAACTGTTAATAATCAAGGAAAACTAGAAACTTTACTTAAGGAGCTATGGATCATAAATTAATCTTATCTTTATCAACTCAGTAGGACAAAGGAGGAAACAAGCAAAACATGCTGCCTATCGCTGGCAGCTCAGGCATGTTCCATACAGAACAGAAAAAAAATATTTATATGAGGTTCTTCTTAGGAAAAAACCTTTTGTTTCTAGATTAGTCATTACTGTTCTGTTTGCTGTGTTTCATATTTATGTTATTGAGGGGTTTAAGGTGCTTAGTTTTAACCCAAATCATTTGTTCCCATAATATATTTCTGCATAGATGCTGTTCACTTTATATATTCCTGGCAGTCCATGTTTATATTTCCTGATTGAAGATATATATAAAGAAACTGGCTGAGTGTGCAGGAATGGGGTTCCTGGATTTGAATCTGGTGAGGAATGTGAAGGGCAACAAGAAAGGCTCCTACAGATATTTCAGCAGCCAAGACAGACAAGGGAGCATGTGGGCCTGCTGTGTAAATGGAGTGGGGGATATGGTGACAGAGGATATGAAAAACACCAAGGTGCTCAATGCCTTCTTCACCTCTGTCTTTACTGGCAAGATAGGAATCCCAGGCCCTGAGACATGAGGGGAAATCTGAAGCAAAGAAGTCTTAGCTTTGGAGGAGGAGGAGCAGATTAGGGAATATTTCAACAAACTGAAATAGACATAAACAAGTCCCCGGGACCTAATGGGATCTACCAATGACTGCTGAGGGACTGGGCTGATGCCCTTGTGAAGACACTCTCAATAGTCTCTGAAAGATCGTGACGTCTGGGACAGGTTCCTGAGGACTGGAAGAAAGCAAATGTTATCCCCATCTTCAAGAAGGCCAGAAGGAGAATCCAGGGAACTACAGGCCAGTCAGCCTTCACCTCAGTCCCTGGGAAGGTGTGGGGACAAATCTTCCAGAAAAACACTCCAAACTTATAAAATACAAGGAAATGATAGGAGTAGTCAGCATAGGGACTGCAAAAGGAAAATCATGCTGGACCAACCCTAGAGCCCTTTATTATGAAACAAGTAGTGAACGGTTACCTTGATTTTAGACATTTTACTTGGTCTTCTGTAACATCCTCATAGACAAAGTAATGAAATATGGACTAGATAAGTGGACAGTGAGATGGACTGTAAACTGCCTGAACTGCCAGGCTCAAAGGGTTGTGATCAGCACAGAGTTCAGCTGGAGGCCAGTCCCTAGTTTTCCACCCCTGGGGTTGATACCAAGGATAATATTTTTCAATCATCTTCCTCAATGACACAGGTGATGGGACAGAATGCACACCCAGAAAGTTTGCTGATAAAGCAAAACTGGAAGGAAAGGCTGATATGCCAGAGTTATGACATTCAGAGGGACTTCAACAGGCCAGAGAAATGATCAAACAGGAACCTCAGGAAGTTCAACAATGGGAAACGCAAAGTCCCAAACCTGGGAAGGAATAACTCCAGACACCAATACACACTGGGGGCTGACCAGCTTCAGCCCTGCAGAAAGTTACCTCGGGTCTTCACGGACATCAGGCTGATCTTGAGTCAGCAACATGCCCCTGTGACATGTTGACATCCTGGGTTTTGTTAGTTATAAGCATTGCTAGCAGGTTGAGAGAAGTGATCCTTCCTCTCTGCAAAGCCCTGGTGATATGCACCTGGAGTGCTGCCTCCCAAGCTGGGCCTCACAGTACAAAGGAGACAGGGAAATACTGTTATGTCCCAGCAAAGAAACTGGAGCATCTGTCGTATGAGCAGATGCTGAGAGAGCTAGAACTGTTCTCTGCCTGGAGCAGAGAAGTTTCAGGGGCGTCTTATCAATATGTGTAAATAACTGACAGGGGAGTAAAGAAGATGGGAGCCAGAATCGTCTTGAACGAGAGGCAATGGGCACAAGCTGAAATACAGGAGATTTCATTTAACATAAGAAAAACACTTCATTACTGTGAGGGTGGTTGAACACTGTAACAAGCTGTCCACAAATGTTGTGGAGTCTCAGTCCCTGGAAACAAACAAAACCCAGCTGGACATGGACCTGAGCAACTTGCTCTGGCTGACCCTGCTCTGAACAGGTAATCTCCAGAGATGCCTTCCTGCCTTAGCCACTGTCTGATTCTGTATGTTAGGCATTACAAAAACTTCATGGTAAAACACAACACAGTTGCATGTTTACTGTTTTCAGCTACCAGAATTATTTTCATTAAATTATCCAGGCTGAAGAAAAAATAAGTCAAAACCAATTTGGGGTAAGACAAATGGATACAAAAAGCGACAAGTGTCTATAAAGTGAAGACAGACGTGGCTCATCCATTTAAAGAAAAAATACATATATGCACACACATATATATAATACAGAAATGAAAGATCTGAATCACATACTGAGGCAAATCTATCAGAGGCCACCAATATGCTGAAGGCCTGGAGCCCAGGACATGGGAGGAGAGGCTGATGGAGCTCGGCCTCTTCAGCCCTCAGAAGAGGATTCTCAGGGGTGACCTTACTGCTGCCTGATCAAAGGATACAGAGAAGAAAGAGCCAGACTCCTCTTGGGGCATCACAGTGGAATGACAGAACTCAACCAACGTAAGCCAGAACATGGGAAATTCTGATTAGATATAAGGACTTTTGTTCATTTGTTTATTGTTTTACTATGAGAGTGCTCAAACACTGGCACGGTTCCTCACAGAGGAATTGAAGCCCATGACAGGGGGGTTGGAACTAAATGATCTTTAAGGTCCCTTCCAACCCAAACCATTCTAAAATTCTATTATTCTATGAATTCAAGACATGACTGGACACAGCTCTAAGCAATCAGATCTAATTAGATGTGTTTTGAGTAGGGAGCTGCACTACAGACCTCTGGAGGTCCCTTTCAGCCTCATTTATACTGTGATGCTGTGATCTCCATGATTGCAGAAAAACTAAGTATGTAACATGTAGGCAACTTTCCAAGCATAAGTACGTGGAGTACACACAGGAGCTTGTAACTGCTTTGTTCTTAATGAAACTTCAAAGAATAAAAAACCATGTGTCATAAAAGACGATGGAGCTCTCCTCTTTCAAACTGGTTATTGAGAATCATCTTTGAAAAGCTATCAGCAAGCAGTTACCTTTGCCATCAAAGACTAGTTTGGAAGATTTACATAACTGACACTACATATATTTTAGTAAGTACATAACAAACAACAAATCACACAAATACGATGGCAAGCTTTTCACTTCTGAAGTCACTTGTCATTTGTGCCTTTGACTGTTACCCTGTCAAGACAGCATTTTGGTTTTTTTTTTCTTTCTCACAGCTATTTGTATAGAACCAGGTGTTATCGAACTCCTGGTAAAGGTTCTTGGATGTACTGCAAGATACATCAGTAACATTAAAAGAACCTACACCAACAAAGGAATGCAAACAAAAAACTATATTAATGCCAAAGAAAACTGAAAATATATAGCAGACCTATCTGTGTGTGGTAATAGTATAAGGGAGGGGCAGAAAAGGAAGTTGGTAATTGCAATATACTTCTAAAATTTGTTCTGAGTAAGCATGCCAACCCCAGCAGGTACAATCCCATGCTGGCCACATCACTAATAGAGAAATTCAAAATGCAAGGAGATGTCCTGGGCAGATTTCTGAAATCAGCTTAGCTGCTGATGCTCTATGGCTCTGTTCATACATATATTGCCAGTGAAAGAAAACCCTTCGTTTCTTTAGCCTTGGCACTATATAAACAGAGCTTCCCTTCTCCCACAAGCATGCTAGAAAGTGTGCACGGCCCTGTGCTGGGTGGAAAATATACTGGCAGCATTACCTCCTTTGCCCTTTCACCAATTCCACAGTACAGCCATGCCCTGCAACCCCAGGATTTAGATCTCAAACTGACATCTACGTCTGGCTGAACATGCTTGGACCTCCTGCCTTCAGACCAGACCTGGGGTTACTGCTGCCACAAGCGCCTCAACTGGTTCCACTTAGGTTCAGGTTTGCTCCCACTGGCATTGATGACAGAGCAGTCAGTGACCAGAACAACCCCCTCAGTGCTCTGCTATTTATTCACAGGGGTGGAGGGGAAGGGAGTGGGGAGGAGCAAACAGGTCTGAAATAGATTCACATGCTTTCCTATTTTACCATGAAGTTCCCAGTTCCTTGAATCATCTTACAGAGCCCTTGTCTGTTACAGGCCCTTTCCATAGACAGATACTGGCAGTGAACACTCCCCCGCACAAAATAGGATTTTTAGCTGTCTACCGATCTTTTGTGCTCTAGATGCCAACTAGATGGAAGTGCTCTATCTCTTTACTTTGGATTCTAGATGCTCTATGCACTGTTACTTTGGTGATGCCACCTTCTCCAAAAATTTCAAAGGCCAAAGCCATATAAAAAAAAATAAAAATAAAAATAAAAACTTCAAACAGTTGAACAGTGGTGGTTTTATTTTTATTTATTTTTTTTTTTTTTAGAAATTACCTGAGACCAAAATTAAGATATAGACGTTCAAAGTAGTTTTCATTCTGCACTTGCTAGCAGAAATGGAACAAACTCTCTGAGTGTGCTTGATGGCATACAAATGCATTTAGAAAAGATTTCCCTGCCCTGAAGACTTCATATATTTTTTAGCTATCCAAGAAACCTCTGAATCAGTGCTTTAATTCACTGGCTACTGTTTCAGAGAGTTTCTCTGAGGTATAGGAGTTAAGTTAATTTTCTTCAGGGCATGAGTTTTAGGTTACATTTTTTGTTTGAAAGAAATAAATTCCAAATGTCAGCCATGTGCTTTTCTCTGCCTAGCAATCCCTTGGAGGCATCATCCTGCACATCTTTTACTAGGGAGTTAAGATGGGCATCTTCATTCTTTCCTACTGGGCTTTTCCTCCAGAAGATTAATTTCCAGCCTTCCTTGTTTGCTTTCTGCTGGGCTTGTACTCTCAGGCTACTTCCCTAGGAAACTGCGTGTTTCAGACTATCTTTAATATCTCAGAAGCCTGCTTTGAAAGGGCCAGCTTGTCCTGAAACAGGATCGAAAGATAGATTGGGTAGCCAGAGGCTTCATATACAAGCACCCACAGGAAAAGGTTGGATTTTTATTCCTAAAAATCAATGGAAAATATGTACTACCTATGGATGTTTAATAACATTTTTTAGGATACTTTTGTGAAGTTTTCTAATTTGATTCCTTTCACTCTAAACTTCTAATATGGTCCCTCAGTCATACTGCTAATTTACGCAGTAACAGAGGTGTATAAATCAACTGTAATCACTTATTCAACAATTTTTGCCATTGCCTATCTCTGCTGTCCTTTCTATTCTGTCTTTTGCTTATCCTTTCACTTAGTTCAACAAATAGTTAAAGATTCTGAACCTTGTTTCTTCAGGTTTCTCCTGGCTGATATACTGGGTACACTGAAGAGACTGGAGAACTGGTGTCATAGTTAGTTATGCTCAGGCCAACAGGTGGATACAAAAAATGCGAGTGTCTCTAAAGTCTTCAGAAAACCACTGAAACCTAAAAGAGACCAACTGAGCTCTTGCAAGACATACAGAAATGTGAAATAAAAAAAGCCTAGGGCACTTTTATAAAGCACTGGAGCAGAGCCTTTTGGAAACCCAGGGACTACTTTCCCTTTTGTGAATTCCAAGTGCATTTGAAACACAGTGAGGAGTGACCTGTACTCTTCATGGACATTATTGCTTTTTCAGTTGTCCAAACTCCAGTATAGTGAAGGTGTATTAATTTATTCCAGTGTTGTAATTATCACCACACACACAAAAAAATAAAACACACTCTGTATGTGCCATAAATAATTACAATTAATTGTGTGCTATAAATAATTATAATTAATTCTGTAGAAGCCAACCTGATTTTTAGTTCAGATTAACCCTAATATATATAAGTTTCTCTTTCTAAGGGCAACCTTAATTTGATGTACTTTGTACTTGTCAAATTCTCCAACATACTTCTAGTTCTGGGCTCACTATTCATGTATAAATATCTCTTGAAGGATACTGACCTAATTAACCTCCTTCTGTGTCTAGTTTGCTCTCAAGTCAGACCCAGAAACACAGCCACTGAGAGCCCAGTCAACCTTCTTTTTAGTGTGGGGCTTCTATACTAAAATCCAAATTTACCTGAGGAAGCTCCTGATTGAAGCATCAAATAATATTCTGCTTATTCCTAAGTTGATGTTTCTTCAATGTGGAAGAATACAAACTGTTCAGATGTGAAGGTCTAAAGCTCTCCACTGAGCATGCAAAACCTGAAGCATTCTGAAGGCTTGCAACTTGGACAAATAGGTGCAATTTCTGTAGTACTATAAAAGGCACTTTTGTAGCTTCTGCTCTGCTACATTAGCTGAAGAGAAGACACTTTCTGGAGGAGGTTGCCTGAATATTAATAGAAGGAAGGGTTTCCTCTAAATTTCAGAATCCTTTTGGCAGAAAGGGAAAAGGAAGAGTGAAGAGGGTGAATAATTTTAACTTAGAAAATTACAGTTTGTCAGAAGTTGATTGCAAGCAGGATCTTAGAGTGGAAAATGATAGGCATCATTCATAGAAAACACTTGCCAGCCTGAAGGCAAAGCCACTGTAAACCTGGATGATACAAATCAGGAATTTTAAGCAACTATATATTGAATATTTTAAAACATTAACTATGTTAAAATGTAGAAATCTATACAACAGAAGGTCTATATACAAAGTCCAAGAATAGCAGAGAGGTCAATGGGAGCTTAAGAGTCGCTACAGTTTTTTGCAGCAAGCAGATAGTTAGAGTGTGGAAGTGATTAAAAAGAATTTGTGTGGATTTTAAGAAATAGTTCTTTCAGTTGTATATTGACTTAAAGTATTAAAGTTCCAAACAAGGAAACTAGAATGACACTGTCTTCATCCAAGTCATTAGGTTCACACTAATTGAGCAATAAAGCACAGTAATGCAGCTACCCCTTACTATTCAAGCTGTAGACTTAGTGTTTAAACGGTAACTTGTTTTTTCCAGATATTCAGTGTAAAATCCCTAAAGACCTAGAAAGGGAAGGCAATGAAAGCCAGTTAGAAAAGCACGTGTTTTACTAAGTTTGACTGGAGGTCTGTTAATTTTGTATGATTTCTGTTTTGAGATCTAGCTGAACACATCAGTGGGAGGCTAATTTAAATGATGCTGGAATTGATGCCTTTTGAATTTTTAACATGATTGTGCCCATAAAGGCTAACTTGTTAACTTTAAATTATTAAGTCACATGCCAAATGTTGTGTTCATAGCTACTGTGTTCATAGTTCAAGTTGTTGGGCTGAACTCACCTGACCATGTTGTTTAGGAATGACACGTTTTCACATTGGTTCAATATCACTCACTTTATGAAGACACAGATAATACTTCTTTGCATTTATTTACTTCTTATAGCACAGATAGTTTTAAGGATATGAGAGATTAATTTGCATATTAAAATATCCCGTACCTACTTAGTCAATTAACTCATGAACTCCTTATATTTCTAATTGCAAACTTACATGCTAAAGCAGGTGAGATCTGCTACACCAAAATTACTAACAGTTATTATAGGTCAGAAAAAAAACCAACATTCTCCACAGTGAAAAAAAAAAGTTTTAAAAGTCCATGTTGATTAAGGTTTCGCCTAATTTAATACTGAAAAATTCTCTAACTTATTACTTTACACTTACATTATCACTTGAAATAATGATTAAGGTTATCTCTTCTAGAGATTCTGATTATGAATCTCTTAATTACTAGATAAATAAATCGGCCTACAATCTTTTCATAACGTACGAAACCATCTCTCAACTGCATCATAGTCTAAGCTAATTAGTCTTGCAAAACACAGAGAAATCAGACTCCAAAATAAGAAGCTACAATATAACCAATTTTTCTCAAGCACCTTCAAAAACAAAACTCTGTTCTGGGACACACTCAGCAGGAAAAGTGGCACTAGGAGCATCCTAAAGGCCAAAGAGGAAGAAAAATCAAGCGTGATGAGAATCATACAAATCTAGTGCTTCTATTTGATTTTTTAAGCTGGAGGTATATTTCAAGTTATCTACAAGAGACTTTAAACAACAGTCTGGACTTTTAATATTGCTAGAAAAATAAAAGATTATTAAAGTGTAACTGTGACATATCTAATATTTCAAATTTTTTATGTATTTCTTAAATCAGTATTTTACTTATGATATTCACCAGATAGTATTGCCACTAAATAAGACGCTATGCATAACCAATAACCAAAACCAAATAAATTGAAAGATAACTAAACAGAAATATCATCACTTCCAATACAGCTAAAGTATTTCCTTTGTACCTATAGGACTTACAGATCGCCTTTAGTTATAAGGAAAATGAAGACATGCACACCAACCAACACACAGGCACACAAATGCCAGAGTCCTTAACAAATCGTCACAGCATGATCTCAACTTACGTATGTTCCCTTGTGGAGTGCTAACATTGTGTATAATGGAGACTCTGGAGTGGAAATATCAGCAAAGATCAACCATTGTAAATATTTCTGCAGGCACTGGAACTGACACAGCTAATTAAACTGGTTCATATAAGAAACAAGCAAGTCCATAAACACAGTAGAAAGACAAGTAATTCAAGTAGCTAATTCGCATAACAAAAAGCAAGTCCATAAAGTTGTTTCCAATTCAAGGCTCCTTAAGAAGTGCAGTCTCCTTAAAAGGGAGCATGTAGAGGCAGTAAGGGTCATCAGCTCACCAGTAGACATGAGCCAACTATCTGCTCCCAAAGAGAAGCAGGCTAGAAGTTTCTGAAAGAGCCACAGCAAGGTCCCAAAGCAAGCTATTCATTTCTCACCTTTACATTACTGCTTTTGAGAATTCAAAATGTACATGGTTAGTAAGAGACACATGAATAAAAATCCATTGTCTTCAATTTCAAAGTGTCAGTTGTTAAAAGAGTCACTTGACAAGAAAGTGGAGCTTTTTGGTTTATTTACGTAATTGAATTAAATGGTATCATCTTCTGCACATTTTATGTAGGTATTCACACTGCAAAGATTTATTCTTCCACCCTGTCCAAAGCAAAGTGTAGAGTAATTTCATTTTCACATTAATTTCAGTACTGGAACTAGCAAGACTCATGTCATTTTTTCTTATTACAGGTCTTTGTCTTGCTTCAAAGACAGCTCTGTTAATATTAAATATTACAGAAATAAGAACCACTGGAGTGATCATTCTGAGCAAGCAAAAGTTTAGAACAGTTTCAGGAGAGCCTGAAGGTACTTGTTGGGAGAAGTGTGGCAAGGAATACAGATCAGGAAAACAAAAAGCCCAGCTGTCTGAGCTGTGGAGTATTTTACTGAAGGTCCACATGTCAACTAGACACAAACAGAATATAAAAAAGTAAAGTTTGGGTAGAACTGGATTTTGTCAGGATGTTCTCATGTTGAGCTTAGAGAACAGGAACAGGAAGATGGGTGGAGATGCAAGCAATTCTGCTGTACACACAACTTTCAGCTTCATTCTGGTTTACATACCCTATTCACAACAGAATATAAACTCTTTGCATTGAGCCCCATTGTCACTAAGAGAAAAAAATGGCTTCCAAAAAACCAGCTGCTTTAAATTTCCACAGCTCTTCCCTGTCAACAGCTAATCCAGCTATGAATGCTGTCCAATACTTTCACAAGGCAGAGGAAGGAGGAGAAAGGAAAAATTACACCCCTGTGCTCCAACTGGAAACTTTCACTACTGTCTTGGGCATCCTGTTTTGTGAGTGCCAATTTGGGTTGCACGAGCAATCTTTGCAGCCAGCCATCCTGCCCTTCCCTATCAGCCTGTGAGGAACAGATGGAGCAAACCCAGGTCTTCTGCAGTGATTTGAGTGACAAGTTACTGCATTTGCAGTTTTGAAAAAATACACAAATGTCAAAGAGAAATCTAATGAAATGTGCTTGTTCATAAATGCATGCTGAAGTGTACAGGAGACAAAAATGTTGCCAGTGGCAAAGAAAGTTACACAAATACAGTTTAAGTACAGAAAGTATGAGTGTACTGTGGAATGCTATATATAATTTAAAAAAAAGATAGAAAAAAACTAACACTGTGATCACTTGCAAGCCCATTTCACTGCAGATATGTTCCCCCCCTGCTCAAGTATTTGAATGCTATTTTCAAATGACCTAGGTGCAACTTTAGAAGGCATAATCCAAAAGAAAGTTACTGAGGTAGAAGAACTGCAAAAAGCTACAAAAATTCTAGACAGGCATAGAGCACAAATCTTCAGTTTATTAATATCTATGGATGAGAAACCATTTTGGGAGGTAAAGGATGGATACTGTGTTTCCATAGCTGATTTGGACTCAATAGCACAAAGAAGAAAAAAAGAAAAAAAAAGGAAAAAAAAAAAAGAAAAACCTTAATAGAAACTTGTTTCATCATTAAAAGTATTTTAGCCAGACAAGGCAGCTTCCAAGTTGATTCAACTGATCTACAGAAATTAGAAATTCATCTCAGTAATCTTATAACTTGCAGATCATCACAGTAGGGTATGCTCTAAGCCATTTGAAGATATATTGAAGCTTGTAAGTTGTCTGTATGTAAAGCTCGGACAAAGAGAGGTGCTTTGTATTGCCAATGTCTTGATATGTATGATGTAAACCATATTTGTTTTCAAACTAAAATGTTTTCAAAATATTTTGCTTAAGGTAATATAACAAACAGAGAACATGATATGGACCTCAAAGACATAGCCCTGGGGCTATTTTATTCCACAGCCATTTAATATAGGAACTTCTAAACTGCAAAGCACCTGGAACTGGCTGCAGTCACAGAAAACATATTGAGCAGATGGCCTGCAACCTGTTTCAGCTTGCAATCTCCATGGCCCTAAAACATTATTTTTAGTAAAATATGTAGCGAAACCTCATCAAAATGTGTGGTATTTGTAAAGTAGGATCTCATTTTAAAACCTCTTGAATCAACATAAGTTTAATTTACATTTCATTGTGCTACTCACTATATGTCAGGCGTATAACCCAAACCTATATCTGAACATCATACGCATCTCCTACCAGAGGAAAAACATCCAACATATTAAATAAAAATAAGAGTAAAAATAAGAGTAGGCTTCTTGCTTATCAACATTATTCTCTATGATCATAAATGAAAATACAGTCCACAGAACCAGACTGGACCTAATCTGAAGTAAAAATCCCCAAAGTGTCCTCAGCCATGGACACCAAATCCTCAAGACCAAATATTTTACTTTTTAGTTTGTTTCTATTGCACTCTACTATTTGCTAATGTAAACAAGCAAACTGATGCATTAAATTCTATGATTAACTCTGAAAAGCTACATTTAAAGTTCTAAGATCTTAACAAGCTTTCAGTATAGTGCAGCTTTCCTCATAAAGATGTAATGAAACCATAATGCCAAATCTTTGGTTTCAGACAGACATAGAAAACATAAGAGGTTCAAACAAATGGATCTTTAGTACTGTTTACTAAAAAGGTGATTTGACCTGAACCATCAGCAGGATGCAGTGGTATTCTTGGTGTGGCAGCCACCATGTTTCTGGCATAGTCCACTGTAATACCAACTGCATGAATGCTAACAAAAAGCCTGGGACCATCAGCAGTAAGTCAAACCATACAGATGTGAGATTTTTGAAATTAATATTCAGTGGTTTCTTAGCTTTTTACAAACACGTTTTTAAAAGCGTCTCTTTTCTGCTAGTGAGCATTATGGCTTGAACTTTATACAAGTCATTTATAAAGATATCTGTATACCAAACATCTGTAATAAATCTAGAATTTCAGACAGATGGAGAACTACTAAATGCATGGACAGGTACTGTGGACTCCTCACTGGGCATCTGACTGACCTGCAAACAGTTCTGGCTGCCAAACTGTGTTCTCTAAACAAGTTACACATTAAAGTAGACTTATTCCACTTCTGTACTCCCCAAATATTTATTGATTCTCCTAAACCTCTATTTTGCATCCAATTGCTCTTCAGCAATCTGCAAAGCCAAAGATGTCAGGCCTCAGCTGCCTCTGGCAGGTCTGCATAAGCTGCAGCCGCTTTAGTTTTCTTTTGACATAATAAGCTCCCTTCTTACTCTTGGGCTGGCTTGTCCTCATCCATGCCCTTTTTAAGTGCTTCCACAACACAGATTTAAGTTCTCCCTTGCAGCAAAAAGTAAAGATGCAAGCTGCACAAGTTCTCTCTGTCATGGTACCTCTCTTCTGGAAAGATACTGGGCATCTCAGGGCTTAGCAGATATCACTCTGGAGAAGAAGCATCAATGACCAAGGAGATGATTCTGAAGAAATGCCACTAGGCACCTGTGTTGTCCACAAAACAGTTTAGACAAGAACAACACAGAAAGTTGCTGGGAGACCAATTTCATTAGGATTTATTTAAAAGAAAAGAAATACATGGCAAAGGAACAAGGTCATGGATCCTACAGTGAGGTTAACCAACTGTACTGATTTTAACTAAGAGACTTTAGCTCCCATCACATTTATCATTATTGGCATTACATGTATATTTTCTACTACATTAGACTTGCCAGACAGTACTTCTCCAAAGTTACCAGACTATTATGATACACCAGCAAAGTAAAATTTGCTTTCATATGATGAAGTCTATGGCTGGGCCTAGCTCCTCTACTTCATTGGTGTTAAGAGAGAAGTCAAACACAGGCTCAGAAAATAGGCCTCAGAACAGGTGTTCTATAAAACACTTTTTCTTAGTTTTAAAACAGCAACTTTGTGCTATCCTTCAATGTAAGGACAGATTACTATACAGATTACTTTAAGAAGTGCAAATTACTCCATAGCAGCAAATCTCAGTTATAAAATGTGAACAGTACATACTCAAATGGTGAAGAAACTTTAGGTCATATGAATAGATACACTTGACTGTTCTATTAAATGTCAGCTTCATAAATCAAGTCACGACATAGGCTGTCCTGCAGAGTTAGGACCTTGCTGATAGGCAGTGTAATATGACTACTTACTATTCTCTGATAAATTGTAAGGAGGAGACAAATGCTGAGTTTTAAAAAGCAAAACCCTTACCTGAGCCTCGGTACACTTTACATTATCTGGTGATGCCTCCTTCCACTTATTTTTCTAATTCCTAGTGATATGTCAAATTCTGACTTTCCAACATGCGGCTGACTTGGTCTATGAGCATGCTCAGCAGGCAACTTAGCTGAGCACCTTTAACTGTTACAGAATTCACTGCCAAAATTGGTTCATCCCTCCCCAGCTGTTTAAGCTGGAGAAATTTTAAAGAGCAGGGTATAATCTACTTTCCTCCCTAAAACCAAACCAAAATGAAAAAATAAAAAAACCCAAAACTTTCTAAAGCAGCTTCAGCTTCTGAGCATCACAGAGGTTACAGCCCCCAAAAAGGTATTGAAAAGGAAAACTGTAAACCACTTTAAACGTCATTACATGTAACACCTCTACTCCATTCACAGTAACTGTATCATTTAGGAAGTGCGTTAGAGGTGTGTTAATCTTAACTTCCACACTGTAAGCACATGCCAAAAATTTTAACGCTAGCCCTAACAAAGAGTGGAAAAGGAGTAGCTTTGCTTACTTTGTCACTTACATTGACCTATTTAAAAGGAGCTTTCACAGTAATTTAAAGGTAATCAATCACTTACGAACAAGCCAATCTATTTACCCAAGCCAGACAAGGATTGCTTTTCTAATTTTATAAGTACTCATTACTTGGTAGCTGAAAAATAAAACAAAAAGCTGAAGTATAAAAATAATTGTGGTCATCTTTTATTCAGCTTAACATATAAAACGGAGAGCAGATTTACAGCTTTGAAAACTTAGCACTTTTGAGTACTGTAAAATGCATTTCTAAATGCCTCCAAAAAGCAAACTACTTTGTATGGACATTCAGTCATTCATCTGCCCTGCTTTGCTCCAATGATTCATCATTTTAATCCTCCAAGTGCTTCTGATGCACTTAGACTGTAGCACATAGATACCATCTAGTTTTTAATTCAAGAACTGCCACAAGAAAGCATTTCACACCAGCCAGCCCAGAAACTAAGAGGTTTCACAAGAGGAAGGGTCTGCTGGTCTTGCTCTTTCTAAAATGTCTTGTGCTGGTCACTGTGTTCCCTCTCTGAGAGGGGTCAAGGTCAGAGCAGGAGGAGGGACATGTGGGGCTTGGCCGCCTGCATTGCAGAGGGGAGAGAGGTACCCTGTGTTGTGGCCAAGCAAAGTGGGTGTGTGCTCTGACCAGCTCTGGCCACCACTGAGGCTGCTGAAGCAGTTTATGGCCTGGCCCACAGCGCTGCAGACCTGATGCCAATCAAAAGGCTGAGGGGCACCTCATCACCCCACAAAGACTAGCACCCTCAGAAAGGACACAACACAGAAGTGCAGCAGCTTGCACTGGCCTCAGGGGTCTCCTCCAGACCTGCCGTAGCATGTGCCTTAGTCCCACAACAGCACTGCCACCTCTCCACTTGTCCTGTTAGTCACCACCAGAAGGACACAGAGTGAATGATCTGAACTCTGGATGATGGGCATCCATGCCACACTGTTGCAAGGCACTCTGTGATGGCCACACATCTCAGAGACCTGTCTGTACTGTCTGCATCCCCTCAACACAATAGCATTCTCTGTCCATGCCAATATTCTACCTCACGGTACCAGCCAGTAGCCATGGTGAAGTTTCAACCCTCCTGATGGCAGACAGTACATAACCACATACAACAACGTGTCCCCCCCAGCAGCGGAAGACCTTGAATTCCATGGTGTATGTCACATGTCCAGAAACAGGGAGCCACTGCTATCTCCACCCACATCGCATCAACCACACTGCTCACTGCTCCCTTGACAGAGGCAGCTCTATCTGCCACCATGGGCAGCTCACCGCACCTTGCTATGACCAAGCATGGCTGTGCTTGCCTGCAGACCTACAACTGTATAATTTACACCAGACAACTGCTTTAGCAATGAATTTCAAGAGAAAATTATCACTAAATACAAGAGACCTCCTTCATTGCAAGGAAGATGAAAACCTGTTCCAGAAATCATTAAGAATACGTACAAACTTCAAGTTGGTTCAGCTTTTCATGAGATTCATTTTTTATTTTCACATACAGTTTCATATCCTAAGGGATCAAGTTGTTGGTTCAGTTTTTGTGTTGGCCTTTTTTTATTTGGTTGGTTGGTTGCACTTGCTCCATCCAAATAGAAGCATTTAATGAAAAGAGTGTTACTAAAAAAGTAGTCTTACCTTCTACTTAGCAGCAGGGAACAGTCTTCTATCATCTGAGTAGGGAAATATAGCTTCTGCTCTTAGTGCAAGGGTGTCATGTTGGTAACTTTAATCCATTTCAAGAAGACAGGGACTCCCCCTTATTCTGCTGCATTTAGCCCATGAGGTATATTTCAGGTTCAATTCAAACTCCTTTTTCTTGAAATAATTAATTTCTTGATGCAATTTTTAAAAGCAGAAGCAAATGAAATGGGCATAACCAGAAACTATCCCTGGATAAAGGGTTGGGCTGCTAATGAATATTACAAACCAGCATGATATCATCTCTCCAGAGGAAGCAGGGGAAGAGTACCACCCTGAACAGGGCTCAGCAGCAATGAAATAAATTTAATCCCAAGTTAAATGAGATGGGAGGCATTTCATACTATTCTTGAGATGAATCTTTTATTCGTCACACAACTACAGGAAACAATTAATCCTATAAGATTCTGTAGCAATAATAATAAACACTAGTAGAAATAGCACTGCCACCTTGTAATCCCTAAAGTATACTCTGTTCATCAGATGAAACTAGACCAAAACTAAAAGGAAGATGTAGAGCTGCAAATTATGCAGGAAAACAAGGAAAATATTCAGTCATGGATCACAAAGAATAGGGGAAGAAACAAGTAAATGAACACTTCACTGGCAAGGACATAATATGATATTTAGGAGTTTGATTGCTCCTCCCAGGCTCTGCCACTGTGAGCCACTGTTAGGGTAAGTCACTTCATTCTGAGAACCAATTTATATGTTTATAAATTAAACAAGAAGGTGAGGTCCTCTTGGCAGAGTGAGAGTTTATGCTGGGGGCAACAATTCTTAAAAAGACTTGGCACTAAGAGTGAACTGCTGAACATGAGCTGCCGACGTGCCGTTGGGGCTGAAGGGAAAAATGCATCCCCAGAGGCCTCTGTGCAAGAAGCCTGAATAGGACTGGAGAATTTGGATTAAGTGTATACTTGGCACTCAAGCATCTGTGTTGGAAGGCTGTATCTATGTCTGATGTGCACAATTTAAGAAGCTCACTGAAAAACCTTGTAAATAAAGGACTGGAAGAAACACTTTAATGCAGCTCTATTTATCCTATGAAAATTATGCCTTACTTGATCACTGTCTATAAGACTCTTGACAGGAGGCTCTCACAGGTAACGACACTACAAACAAGCCCAGCAGACAAGTTCAGATCAGATATATGATGCAGATAAACAGGAAACAGTACTTCACCACTGGAACACCTTCCCCAGGGTGATGACAGGTTCTCTGTCCTTGACCCTTTTAAATCAAGATTGGATCTTGCTTTCTGAAAATCATACTTTAAATAGGAATTCATTTAGATTAGACACAGCAGGTTAGCCTGAATGATCACAGTTCTTTTGTTCTGCTTTTTCTTTTGATCTACAAACACCCACTACACCTAACAATAATTCAGGCTTATGCAATTCAATAGACATTGTAAAATAGCCTTAAAAGCTCTGATGAGAAGTCATAGTTGCAAAGTATTTTTCATGGAAATACTGGCTCCTTAATATCATGTGACTCCCATATTGGCAAGTTACTTATTAAAGATACCTTTTTTCTTCTTACATATTAAATTAACGTTAACAGCAAAGAATAATGCATATAGCAAAATTACTGCATACAAAACATGGCACACACTGCATAGTTTAGACTGATATATACAAATGTGGAAAAGAGGTGAATGAGAAGATTTAAAAGTGACTAAATAAAAGCTTTTAGGGAAAAGCTCTGTGTAGGAGCAACTACCACAATAGTAAAGCTTTTCAAACTTGTTCCTGGCTCCAGGTTTTCTCCTTATCTCAATCTTTATTGTCAGGTCCCTGATCATAGAATCATAGAATAGTTAGGGTTGGAAAGGACTTTAAGATCATCTAGTTTCAACCCACCTGCCATGGGCAGGGACACCTCACACTAAACCATGTCACCCAAGGCCTCATCCAACACGGCCTTGAACACCACCAGGGATGGAGCATTCACAACTTCCTTGGGCAACCCATTCCAGCGCCTCACCACCCTCTCAGTAAAGAATTTCTTCCTTATATCCAATCTAAACTTCCCCTGTATAAGTTTTAACCTGTTACCCCTTGTCCTATCACTACAGTCCCTAATGAATAGTCCATCCCCAGCATCCCTACAGCCCCCTTTCAGATACTGGAAGGCTGCTATGAGGTCTCCACGCAGCCTTCTCTTCTCCAGGCTGAACAGCCCCAACTTTGCCACCTTGACGCTTCTACCCTCCAGCTGCTGTCTACCTTCCTAGCCAGACCTCAGCTCAGGGCCTTCCCCAGCCATGCATCACTTCTCATTCTTGCTAGGACAGTCGTTTGAGTCTCCAGCATCTACACATGCCAGCTGTTAGATGATTCTAATGGACATTATGGGCCAAACAGCCTATAACCAACTAGTTCATTCAAAGAACTTCTTTTGTGGTTAATTTATAGGGAGAGAGAGGACCATCCAGCATGTGGGACATGTTGCTTTTAGGCACAAACCACTCAGATTACTAATGCTATTCAGGTTTGCTTTTTTTTTTTTAAAAAAGGCAAAAAAAAAAGGGCAGAAAAAGAAAATAGGCCAGTTTCATTGATATATGTTGATCTGTTGCATCACTTCAGTAACACAAAGCAATCATAAACCCTATTTAATTGGCATTTTAAGGCAGGTTTATGGCTACAAGCATTGCTAAAGCATTACAAAGCAGAAGAAGCACTGAACCCTTTCCCCATCATCCCAGACACTACAAACATCAGATACTTACACTGTCATCTATTTATTTATTAAATTGCCAAATACCGTTTTCTGTGCTCTGATATTTACTCCATTTTTTATGTGTTCAGCTATTTTCAGCCAGCAAGGACCAAAGAAATCAGATGACATTTTGAGGTGATCTCTTGCTTTTCTCTACATATATATACAGATACATATTCTATGTTTATACACAAGCTAAACCTCTGGTATATACAAACTCAGAGTAAGACTTTAAATGATTGTGATATTAAAAATTCAAATTAAATTAAAATGAATGGTGGGTTTCTAAGCTTTACTTCCACTGATTACTTGAATTCATGCTATAGTCATGTTTTTTAGTTGTTTCCATAAGAACTTGGACCATGCACCTTTTCTTTGTTTTGACTTTTTTTAATGAAAATCAAGGTTTTTACCTAATCTCATAACCTCAGGACTTTAAAACCTTAATGCACGCTCCAAGTTGCCAATACTACTCTTAAAGAGTTCCTTGTATGAGAGAGTTGTGCATTAAAGGATCCAGTGATTCTTAGTGCTGATCAGGATGTTTTTCCCACATGCTGTACAGAAGTGTTTATGTAGAAGGTTAAACCATTTGCTGCAATAAGTAAATCACTTGCAAGAAATTATACTGCTTAATACCTAAGTTTTACAAAATTACTACTATTTCCATTAAAAGGTAAATAAAATGGAAGGTAAGCAGAACTTCTTTGTCCCAAGTTACATTTTTCTTCCAACTTCAGAATCATAGAAGATATTAACATGCTTAAAAATATACAAGATGAGCAATAGTAAATACTTGCTTTCTCAGTATAAATGTAGTGCCCTTATAGAGCAGTAGATGCTCTATAGATTCTGCCAAACAAGCATGCACTGGACAAAAATTCACGGTCCTTACAAATACACAATAAGATATGTTCATAAGTACAAGATAATGAAACTAAATAATGGGGATGAAAAAAAAAGTGTCTGAAAACAAGCCTTTAATGGATCTTGCCATGAACTACAAATGGATGAAAGCACTAACAAAGGGACCTTACAGGTTCCTCTGAATACATGGTAAACAAGTAGGCAACATCAGTAATGGATCCGAGCTTGCAGTTTATGTTTGTCTTAGTTATTTTACCACAATCCACCCTTAAAAAAGACAAAGTTTCATACAGCAATGATTCCTTCCTTAGCACAAGTATTTCAATGGCAGATTGCCTCAGCATTCATTTTAATTGCACACATAAGAAAATAATCTTTATTTTCTCAATGTAGAATTTGAAAATCAGATGCCACAGGAATGATTCAATGGATCAAAACCATCCTAACTTTAATTATATGAATAATTAAATAATAAAAAGAAGCGAAAAAATATATAATAAAAAGTAGCAGTAGTTTTTCCTTTTTAAAGGCAGATATTGTGAAACAATTACTCCAAGACATACTTCTCACAAGAAACAGCAAAAAAGGTTTAAAAATTCAAAAAATAACCTTTTCCTGTGAAGATTTTAGAGTTCTATTTCATGTTTTCCAGCCTATGCTGGAAAATGCATATCAACAACTGCATATCATCCAAGATGTCCATTCTCAGCAATTGTGTGTGATCTTCATACAAGCATGCGTGCTGTGGCAGGGTTGCAGTTATATCATCACACACCAGTGGGTGTGGTACAGTGGGCACTGATTACGTTCTAGACTGCCAAGGAACTGTACATACATCAGTTTGACCAGATTTGGGGAAAGGGCTCATAAGATCACATCTGCATTTGAATTAGATAAGCTGAGATTCCCAATTAGTTCAAATTTTCAGTTGTATAAATATCTAAATGGATGCACACATTTGCAGATATGTCTGTACTCATATTTAGCTTTATTGTCATCAATATTATGCCAGCAGGATACTGTTCAAAGGGTCGCTTTATAGATGCAATCAAGGATTTCAAATGGAAGCTGTTTTCATCAAAAATTCTCCCTTCATCAAAACCAACTTTTCTATTTATGGAAACATACTGGTTTTAATTTAAATGCCACTGGTGCACAAAGGCTGATGTGAGACTCTAACTGAAAAGATTTTAAGTGTTTCAATCTTATTGCAATAAATATTTTCCCCTCCAAATTTTTTCTAATTCAGCATGTTTAATTACCAGGCTTCTGTTATTTCTGCTCTTTATACAGCAATTCTAGCAACACACTTCTAAGAGGGCTAAAATTACTCTCTATATAATCTACCCGCAGGGCTGTGATCTGAATAGAAACTGTGTTACTTGATTCCTTGCACAGTACGTTTCTGTTGTACATGTTTTTCTCTGTCACCATATGACAGAAATACTGGCACAGTCCTTTTCAGTTTATCAACATTTGGGACGTCCCAAGTGAACCAAATAAAATTCGCTTTTTGTAAAACTTCAGGAGCATGCAGCCTCTGAGCCAAGACTGATTTCACCTTGCCACATTTGAAGTAATTCAGATAAATGATGAACATTTCTGTGCAATGCTTGCACAACCTTTTGTTTGAAGATTTTCCTCAAGCTACCAAAAAATGCCCCTGCGTGGTTTGACCTGAACAAACTTCAGCAACCGTCTCTTCCCAATTCTCCTAATTTATTGTTGACTATGAATAAATTTATCAAGTAAAGTTTCTTTTTCTCATGTTCCACTCACTGAGTCCTTTAAAATTATCCAATTTTACTTTTGTGGCAAACTTCCAAGTTCTTGATTTTTCCACCTACAAGCTGAGAACTTCTATCTGTTCCAGAGCCTCCAGTTTTTCCTGGAAATCTATTCCATGGCCATTTTTATGGATTTCTTCTTGTTTAGGACACTAGATTCCCCAGAGACCTCTTCTCCTCCAAACCAGGAGAGTTTCAAAAGGATTATGTGCAATGAAGTAAGTAGCTTCACCTGCTTCCCACCACCTGCACTTAAGGGGCACTACGCAGAGCTGCTTTACGCTTTTAGCTTTCCATACAAGTCTGCTTGAGCTCCTATAGAACCGGATTTAGCAACAGAGGGCATACTGGTGTTTTTGTTAATGATTCCTGCTTGGAAAGGAAAAATAGGTGAAGCACAAGTAGGACTGAGCCTTCTACAAAGCCAACATGTCCTTCACTTACCGTGCATTCACTTCCAGTCATTTATTGCATTATGTAAGAAATTTATCTCATCCTTTTCCTGCTTCCTCTAGGGGCATTCCCTGTGTCCAGAAGTACTGCCTGGTGGGAAAGTACCAAGGGCCTCTGGTGAAGTGATGCCATGAACAGACATGAATTTGCCAGTCAAAGAAGGGGAAATAAGGAAAATTTATCAAGTCATTTTGCCTGTTATATTAGCATGTACAGGGCATTTGCATGAAGATTTTCTAAGTTCAGAACATATGGATGTATGCAGAGGAAGACTAACATTTCCCGCACAGATATATGGTAGTCCTAAGCACACAACCAGCCTCTCTATCTGACTGCGTGTTTCACGTATCTTTGGCAAGAGCCAACTGAAGCATGAGTAGATGTCTGATTCATGAAGGAGGAAGGAAAAGGCAGGCAAAGCATTTCTTCACGCAATAGCAGTTTTCATGTTACTAAGCTACTGTAATTGTAACTATTGCACTGTTACTGAACACCTCTGAGGAAACTGCCAACCTGAACCCATTGACTATACTAACAACTCCAACAGACCAAACCAGAACTTTTGAAAGTCAATAGAAAGCCACATATTGATTTAAAGGCTGTTGGATACAGGCTGTACCAGTTTATCATTGCGTAAGCATGTGCAGTGAACTGTAACCAAATATATGCTTACATCTGGAAGCACTTTATAAAATGTGATTAAAATATAAAAAACATATGAAACACATGATTTTGGAGGAAGTTCTAACATCATGACATGCTGCTAAAAGGAAAAGCACACTACTGGTCTGGTTCCTGGTTGCTGAAAGGACATTAAATTGAAGAGCTCTGAAGGGGAAAAACACACTTGCTTGGCAGCAATAATTTGCTATTGCATGTACTGAAGAATCTTTCCTTCAGAAAATCCCCATGGTTTACCCACCAAAAAAGGATGTTCGGAAATACACAGAAAGGAGTAATAAAAAGACCTTCATATGCCACTTTCACAGTACTTATTATGCTCTGATTTACCAGATGTAAGAATGGAAGACTGCTCCTATCTTGAAAAATACCCAGGAGAATATTTAGAAATAGTACCTTTTAAAATAGTCTATAAAAGACAACCAATACTCAAATGTCACATGTTTCTATTTTCCTCTAATAAATAAACTAGTGATTGATGATGATCATCATCAGATAGTCATTCAGCTTGTAAAACAAAAGCATGCTGACAAAAATCATTTGGTGTTTTCCCTTATCTTGAATGACTTTAGGAGAAGGAAAGATATCTTAAACACTAGTTCCAACATTTTAGAAAATTGTATCCATGTAATCAATGGAATCATAAAAGGCAATGGTGATTCATTTCCATCCACTGATGCTGCTTATTTGGCCAAAAATTAAAATGCTCTTCATAAATATTATTTAAACAAAAATATTAGACAAGGATGAATATTTCCAGTATTATCATTCTCATCTCTAGAAAAGTAATCCCAAATCTACAGATGCAGGCAATTTGTCCAAGGTAAGATGGGATACATAGTCATTTTAAATGTAAACAAACAAAATTCTGAACTGCTTTAAAATCAAGATTTTAACCTTTTCTAAACATGTCAATGCTAACAGAGCCAAGAAAAGAAAAAAGTTCTGGCAAAATTCCCAGCTGGAAAAAGCAGGTTTCCTCTAACTTAACTTTTATTATTATATTTAGTATTTTGGCATCCCTGTTTTATTATCTATGCAGAACTTAACTGTAGTTGGGCATCTCATATGAAAGATTAGTACAAGTCTCATGCATTTAGTGTTGCTTGTGATGACTGCAATAATGATTTTTTTTTTCATACAGGATAAAATGCTCAGTAAAAAAAAAAAAAAATCCCCCAAAAATGACCAAAACCAGCAAGCAAGATGCTCTTGTTTGCCTATAGCAAGCAATTTACATCCTTTTAAGATCTTCTGGCATTTGGCCCTTTATTCTTTTGCAATAGCGAACCCAAGGTGTCCTGTAAGCACAGATTGAATGAAACCTGCTTTCCTAAAGATTTATGCTCTTTGCTCTGTAACTCTACTTTCTTTCTTCTCATTGCAAATGGCCAGATCTCTCCACATTGCCTATTACACTATCACCTGGCAGGAGAAACTGTGCTGTGACTAGTCTGGGACTGCACACATTTTGTTTGGCCACTGAGCCTCTGCCAAACAGAATGTATAACAGCTATGCTCTGCCTGCCTTCTCCTCAAAATTGGCACCAATGTGGGTGTCTTTCTTCCATGCAGTCACAGATTTTCATAAAATATGATATTCATTGAGAATTTCATGTTTCAGATTTAACTGTGAGAGACAACAGTGTTCAAAACCTATGGGTGAGGGAAAGAAAAAAGAGGAACAGGCAAATGGTAGTAGAAGATTCACTTTCTTAGAGTAATAACAAATATTAAGAATAATACTGTTGATAATGTGACAGTTCACTAGCTCTGTGAAATGCCAGGCCAAGGTTTGGGTTGTCTTTCTTTAACAGATTCTAAGATTAGGCTTTCAAATCCATTTTTAGGAGTGATAACTGACCCTGCTTTCAATATGGCAGGAACCTATCACTGTGATGTGCACCATACTTAGCGCATTAAAATACAGGACTCTCGCTTCCTGATTTTAGATATACCAATGAATGCCTACAAACACATCCAACCAGATGTTAGCAATTACACACACAACACAGAAAATATGACTTGTAAAGTAAAAAAAACCAAGCCCCTCTACATAGATCCTATCAAAATAATGTACATGGAGCTAAAAAGGAACACATTAATTTATAAAATAGAAATACTAAAAATATTGTAATAGTAAGAAATTAACATGTTTAACAGGTACAAAGTTAGATGAAACCTTTTAATTTCTATATTCTGACTTTTAATTTCTATATTCTGACGTAGACTGAAACTTTTAGGACTTCTTAATACTATAGTAAACCAAGAGTAAACCCAGAATGACAGATATGGACACAATGTCAATGCTACTGTATACTAAATTTCTGTTTCCAAACACCCATAAAATGGTTACCTTTTTAAGTATTTCCCTGTAAGCTGTCATGTATTGCTTTTGCTTATGGCTTGCTCTGGGGTTCTTTTGTTTGTTTGTTTCAGAAAGATATACATTGGAGGGGAGAAGTTGGGCCAAATTTTACCAAGTGTTGAACCAATACATGAAATTAAGCATGCCACTGAAAAAGATACGTAATACGCCTTAAGACTTAATAACATAAAAGATGTAACAGATGCAATAAAGTCAAGACTCTGTGTGTGACAATCACACTGCTCCTTGATACTTAAATATTAACCAGAATAATTAAATATTTGATCAGTATTTTTCCTATGGAACTATCTATATATCTATTAAAAAAAAAAAAAAAAGTTGTATAAAAAAAAAAAAACCAAAACAACAATTTTTTACACACAAGTATCTGAATAAAAGAAGCAAACTTAAATTAGTGTTAGCTTTGAGGTAAGATGGGGGAGGCGGCCACTGCCTGTCCTGCCAGATAGCAGCCAGACAGCCAATTAGCTGAGTTGTGTCTACCAAGTAGTCGCAGCACTGTTGTGAATTGCCTGGTGGCAATGTCAGGAGAGATGCAGAGGTTGCTGAATGATTGCAATTATGTATACGGGGCATGAGATAAAGAGGAGAAAAAAACCCACACATCTGTAGATTTTGAATTGATGCAGCCTGATGCTGCTTAAATTATGCTCTAGGAAGGCTTTGTGGGGAAAAAAAAAACAACCCAAGCATCTCCTTGTATTATTAACCACATGCACATATATAGCAACATCCATATGAAACTTGAGCAAGCCCTATTCACTCAGAATGCCTCATAATGGCACTCATTCTTTTTGTCAAAAAGAAAAACAAACAAACAAAAAAATCCCCAAAACCCAAGCAAGCAAGCAAACAAACAAAATCCAACATGAAAAATCTAGTAAAGTTGATTGTGATTCTTAACTTCTGGTTTAGTAATGAACTCAAAATTATCCTGGGAAACAGAGCCAACAGCAGCATTAAAATTAATAATCTACATCAAAATTAAGCATTAATAACATTTTAAGAACCTGGAAGATGGAGAGAGTTCATTTCTTCTCCATGTGAGATGCCCCAAGATAGAAATCTTGCTTTCTGTGCTTTCACTTCTCAGCACCCAGTAAAGCTAACCTTGGATACATGCTTATGCCAAGTTCCTTCAGCACCATGGTCTCTAAGGACACGAGACACAAGTGCTATACAACCTCAATGCCCCAATTTATCATGCGATCCTCATAGCAAATAAAAAACCCATAAAAAATCGTTGTGTACCCTAACACTTACACCCAAAAGACATGTAACTATAATTTCGCATCTCTAGTATATAACAACTTAGATCTTTCTTTATCTCAAATCCTTTAAAAATAGTCCACAAACCACCTGTAGATCAGTGTTTAAAAAATTGTTTGAAGACTTTTGTTGAGTTTGTTTGTTTGCTTCACTTTTAACAGGAAAAGTGTAATTTATTCCCACTTCCGCCGCTTAAAATAATTTTAATATATTTCCTTTAACAAACAAAAAAAAAAAAAAAAGAAAAAAAGAAAAAAGAAGAAAAATCACCTGTGATTTTTTGACTACACAATGGAAAATTCCAGGCCAAAAAATACAGTTAAAAAAACAGCAAAATGCTAGAAAGTAAGTTGTTTATTTTAACTTAAAACATTAAGTTACCAGATCCTGCCAAATTTCGTGTTTTTTTCCAGAGGCTGTCAGTAGATTGTAAATTAAGAGGAAAAAGTACAAAGGAAAGAATTTGAAGAGTCCTACTCTTTCTTTAGCTCAAGCTATCAATTTTTACAGTTTTTGCTCTATATTGACGTAACTCTTACTGCTTGCAGCGGAAGGTTAGCTGCGCTTACACTGGGTACTTCTGGAAAAAATTGTCTTGTGCATTTCCAGCCAGAGCTTGAAAGCAGTTTTATAGGGCCAATACATCGTGCAATCTGACTTCCACATGATAAATACAAAGGTATTTTCAATACAGACTTATTCTATCACTCTGCTGTGCCCTATTTTGTATATTTTATGAATAAAACTATTTGCTGATCCCTTTCCCCAGCATTTTCTTCATTTACTGTCTTATAACTTACTCTCCCCTACTAAGGGCACGGATTTTTTTATTTCAGGAATTTATTATATGCTGGCTGAAATAACAGATGCTCATTGACAACTAGGTCATAATTATGAGTAACTTACAAAATATACTCCAAAACCAGTTGATATTTTCAGACGACACTGATCCTTACTCTGTTGGCACAGCAAAGTCAAGCTGCCTTAGGAAACAGCTATTCAAAGGCACTTCCACTAGCCTGCCCATAATAATCCAGATATTTTTGGTTAACAGCGAAGGAAATTAATGTGTCTCCCTTGCTGCAGCTTTACTCTTTTGCTTGCACAGTCCTGGATCTAGTAAAAATGCTAGTGGGGTATATGCGGAACCAGATCAATCCAGATTAAAAACAGTCTTCTTTTTCAGCATCATTTTTAACCAGGGTCAACTCTGATCCATTTCTCCAAGTAGCATTCTAAGGATATAAACCATTACAGCAGCAGCAGAGAAGTGGGAGAAGAGGCAGCGAAAGCACTGGGGTACCTTTAACCCACTCTGCCACTAAGGACTATTCTTGGAAGGGTGTCTTTAGCTGGTGCTGCTTTTTGAAGTAATGAAAATTACCAACAGTGATGGTTCATGTACTTCAGGGTACGGCCTTCTCTTTAACTTATAATTTGCTTTATCATTTAACACCTTTAAGCATGCACAGTTCAAAACAGGACTGATTAAAAGGTTCTGCACATCTTCCATAGGACCTTAACGGTCCATAGGACATTTCTTGGGTTGAGAGGAGATGTGGAGAGCTGGTGATATAAATTGAATACTTTCACTCAAAATGGTTTAAAAGAGGGAGAAGAAGGTGATTTTTGCAATACTTGAAGCACCCAACCCCTACTCTAATCAGTAGGATCCGTGATGGAGTCCGGGATAAAACCCTGGGAGATGAAAAAAAAAATAAAATAAAATAGAAGCAGGTGATCTGGTCAGAGGAGAAGTAGAGGAAAATCCACTGCCATTTCTCTTGTCCTTCACTCCACTGATTTCCTCTTTCCTATTGTTTCATGTTTCATGCTGCAAATGGCTTGCACCTTTCCCAGACCCAAGAATCTGAATTGCCAAAAGATCTTCCAAAGGGTTTTACATTAATTTTTAAAAAAAATTCTGGAATCCTGTTGGCGCTGAAAAAAAATCCAAACTTAACCTGTGCTCAAAAAACCAACCTGTCACAACAGCTGCAACCATCTATCCTCACCTGTCTGCCTTCACTGCTAGAAAGAGCAAAGTAAATATAGAAGGATGTTGGGCAGAAAAGAGAGATTTCCTCTCTCCCACATTCCCCCCCTTTCTGAAATGCTGCGACCATTATTTTGAAAGGAAAAAGCTTTTATTCTTGGGTGAATTTAATACTTCAGGTATGAAACCAGGTATCAGAAGTGAAAATGCCTCTGAACAAACTAGAAAAAAGACAGCACTTTTTATTTTGTTTATCTTACTTTTTTCTTCAGTATTTTGCCTCTTGCATTACTGAAGCCAGGTGACTCCCCATCAGTTGACAAATTCCCAAGCCATGGGCTCATCTCAGTGACTGACAGACCATTTTAGATAGGGTGGGTTTCCTCTCTCATGCCACGTTACTTCTGCTCTTAGATCACCTCTATTTTCCTCTTTAAGGTCGTGCCTCTCTTATCACTGCTTCTATCCTCATATCCAATTACATCTGCTTGTTCTCTGTGTCCATTTGTTTTTACTCACATATTATAATCACTTAAATCACTTCATGAGCCAAATGTTTCTCTTTGTATCTGTTCTTCTTTCACCTTCATCATCCCCTTTTGCGATTTCTGCTAATGGTCTGAATATGTTTCAGGAAAGTAAAAATTAACTGAAAGTCAGCTTGGGTATTCCAAAGCTCAGGTCTCTGCTCTATGCTTTTCATGGACAAGCACGTGTACATCTTCTGTTTCTTGCTCCCTCAACTATTTACTGAACTCCAAAACTCCAATGCCAGCAACTCTCACTTTTGGTTTGTTTTTGGTTGGTTTTTTTTTTTCCTCCCTTTTAGCAGTTATGGTTCCTGGATCCATAAACTTGGGAGATCAAAGCAGGTTAAGGCCCAAGTAATTATAGTCGCAAAAGAACTTTAAAATGTGATTACGAGTTGTAGCTGAGAAGATGAAGGAAATTTTTTGCCTTTCTTTTTAAAAATTTTTTAAAAAGAAACTCTTTCAAAATTGCTAGGATATAAATTAGATGGGTATTTTTCTTTTTAATTTGACTAATCAATACTGTGTTTCACGGACACCATGAGAGCTACAATTCTCCTGTTCCTGTCAATTTTCCTTCTTCTCTCAGTACATAAATTACCTTGTGACAACACAAACTAATTACTCTCTTTGACAGAAAATTAAACTGTTGGCCTTTCCATCCTTTCTCATGTGAAAGTAAAGATATCCATAGGCACCATGGAGACCTGTTTCTGTAATATATGGATGTCAACAAAATGAACATGTCTAGTAGATAAAGTTTTTCCTTCTTCCACAAAGAAGAAGAAAACAAATCTAAAAGTGAATCTCCGCAATCACAAAATAAATGTGATTCCTCCATGACTAAACATTAAAAATGTAAAACACAAACCTTTCAAAGAAATGAAAGCTATAAAGCAATTGTGTTTTAACCTTTTTAAAACTACCTTTTTCTCTAACTGGTGTCAGAGAGAATGCAAGAAGCCAGTATACTGGCTGGTATACAGTCTGAACTCATGATTCTTTGGCTTTCTATAAGAAAAAATAGTATTTGGAGATACACTATTGATGTTTAAACTTCCTGTCAGTCACATTATTTTGTATCAATCCTCAGACAGTCAGTAAGAACACCACATTTAATCATCATTTGCATCATTATTGTAGGGGTTTCCATGAATCACAGAACTACTGGGAGCAGATATTCTCTTTTTCATGATAGATACAGGCATAAAATCCTCACTAAATTCTTCTCCTCATTAAACCCTTTCCCCTTGATCAAGCTGGTCATCAGAGCATGAAGAAATGTTTCATAATCCTCTGATCTTGTGTCACAATACCACTGGTGTTATTTTGCCAGTCGAAACCCTACAGGACAGAAAGGGCTGGTCCTGTACCTGTGTGCCTTTGGAAGAAGTGGACACATGTGAGCACCCACCATGCCCTGCTCCCCAGGTGCCTTGTGGCCACTGGCAGATGGCTGGCTTCCTGGCAGTCCAGGACACCAAAGATGGGAGGAGACCGCCTCCTCAAAGTTTCTTTTACTTTCAGGTTTTAAGGGTGTAAAGAGCACTTCAGCAGGTATTCCTCCATCACAGCACAGCCAAGAAGAAAGCTTTATATATTACTTAAGAGGGCACATTTCTTTCTCTCAAAGTGAACCCTGAAACTCTTAGAAGAAAAGCACACCTTTAACTGCACCAAGGACATAGTCAAGAATTTTCTTCTAGGAAGTCTAAGGTTTAGCCCAAGTCAAAATAGACAGGAATTAAATAAGAAAACAAGAACTATGAAGTCCATTTGGATCATCTTCTGTTGCAGCACTGCCTTCAAATACATATCGTTAGTATTTCTTTGAAACAATTTCCCCCCCCCCCTTGTCTTTTTAAAAATATTTTCAATATTCCTGGGCAAACTCAAGATCGCAAACTGGAAAATGAGATGCACACAGTAGATGAACAACATCAACTCCTGCACTTGGGGGTCAGATCAATTCAGACCTGAAGCATCATCTTATTTTTTTAAGACAGGCATCTTGCTGATTGTTAGTAAGTTTCACATGAGCATACAAACTTAGATGGGGGAAGAAACAAGTGGTAACATACATTCTGTATACAGTTCATCTGACCAACTTCTTACATTGCATATTAGAATTATTCTATCAAACAAGCATTTCCCCTTTAGCTCCAAAAAACCACTGTGCAATTCTGAGACTTTTCTTGTACCTTCTGTCATTGGAGAATTTTATTTTTTATTTTAAGAAAACTATTTATTTAAAGAAAGAAACAACAAAATAATTTTGGCAGAATCACACTTCTGCAGGAGGAAAACCAGACTAATTTCTCCTCTAAATCACAAACTTCTTAAAACATCACAGAGTAACTTTGACACACCTCAATGATATATTACTCTAAATTTCATCCACTCAGCAGTTTTTGCAAGCATATTTCTAAGGTTACTGTCAATGTGCAATGTTTAATTCTGTTGCTGTGCTAATAAAACAGCTATTTCAAACTTAAGTCAGTAACTGAAATAACATTCTAGCTCAGATCGTATTTATTACCATTACACTAGATGACTAGTGTCTCTAACACAATCTGTTCAAGAGCTTATCCAGAAGTATTCTGTTTCCCTCCTTAAGCAAGGCAAAAGTTACGAAAGCCTTATCTTCTGTATAATTTTGCAACTTACCTAAAATTTAGATAGCTCCCTGGAATTTTCTGAAATATGAATCCAAGTGTAAATCCTTTTTCTCTTAGCAGAAATCAGAATCACTGAATGCTGTTTTATGAAAAAATTATGTGCATCACAACAAAGGAATGCAAAAAAGCTGCAGGAAAGCTTGAGTAAATAAAATAAATATGGATAGAATAAAACTGGCTTCCCCCCAAAACCCAAGCTTGTCAAAAGAACAAAGCACACACAAACAGCATGTAAAACCTGAATTTAAAATACATTTATAAAAAAGGGATGAGGACACATGTTTTTTCTAGTTCAGCTTGAAAAATAAAGGGACACAGCAATGAGTCTTGCTGGCAGGCAGATAACTCATAGGCCCTGACCCTTCGACTCACCAGGAATTCAAACACAAAGCTCTTTTCATAGTGACCGTACCATACATTCTCAAGATAATGCAGCAAAAGAAGGAGCAATGGAGAGGTGCCACAAAGCTCAAACTGCAGAAAACTGTGCATGGAAGTTATGTTCATTTATTCACCTACATGCAGCTGCACACCAAGTGCTAGCTGCAACACTATTTCTTTCCAAATCAGAAGCCACGCAGAACGCTTTAGAAATGGGACCTGTCTCCTAAGCAAGCAAAAGCAAAAGAGAGAGCAAGCAGCAAGGAAAGGACTATCCCTGTACATTTCTGCATCGTTCAGAACCGAAGTGCACATCCGGACAAATAGTCTGTAACACAATGAGCTTCCCACAAGGATTGCTGTGGTAAAATGGAAGGGTTTTTAGAAACAACAAAAGTAGCTACATTTCAAACAACATTTCAAATCTGGACTCACCATGAAAAAGCAACAGTTGCCTGGAGTTAATGTGTTATTTTCTGCCCTGTTCCATTGCACTTTTTGCCTAGTTGTCCAACACTTGGTAGCTCAGAGCTGCCACACAGAGGCCCCTTCCGTGATCTGGCTTATTTGCCTGTCAGTTTGTCTCAGCTTCTGTATGATGCAGCTGTGCACTTTGCTGATGGTCTAATATCATTTCCATAAGCTTTCTCTCTGCCTGGAGCAAGCAGTTTGTTCTCCCTGCTTAATAAATACTCAGATCACTTTTCTGGTACTCACAGGGATAAAGCTTTAAGTTGTTAAGGAGTTCTTACTAAGTAGTGGGTGGAGAACATAAAGCTCAGTACAAGGAAACTCTGCGCATAATCAGAAACTGAGAAACTTCCTCCCTTTCCCCCAACCCCTCCTCTCACCAGGCGAAGCTGCCAGTGCCTCCTTTACAGAAATTTAGGAATGTAAAGGGAGGACTCAAAGGGGCCCAGTCAGACAAGCCTTTCTCAATCAATTAGCTTGCAGCCATTACTTGTGACCCTAGGTCACACAACATAAGTGTGTGGGGTGTGCCTTTAGGGGTACACCAAAGCTACTTATTAAAACTTACATAACCAAAAGTGTTCAAAATCAAATAAACTCTGAAAGCTGGAAAATATTTTCCATGTACCACAGTTTCGCAGGAAGAAGAGTTTTGAGAAAAGAAAAACGTAACTTTGCTTTTCCAATAACAAATCATTTGATGCAGGAAACTAACTTTTTTGTGCTTAACAAAAATAAAAGAAAGATTGAAATCTGAGATACACAATCAGACTTTAAAGCAATATATGCTTTATAATTATGCAAAAACTAAATACTGGCATGAGTGATATTTAACGAAGCACATGATCATGTTTCCTAAAATAAGACTATTGTCTGCAGCTCCAAAGGAATAGATGTTTATAGGACTGTTTAATTAATTCATGAGGTTCAGCCCACATTTTTTAGTCCTTTGCAAAAAACAGTTCTGAGCATTCAGATTCCATTCTTCATTTTAATGAAGAACATAACAAATCAAACAATATACTTTTTTAAAGGGTCTGGAATATTTAAATACTGCAGTAAGTTATTCTGCATTGAACACACAGGGAAAAGAAGTTGTAACTTACTGCTATTCCCACACGAAAAGTATACACCCCTAGGTGTGAAGGAAAACTTCAAAAAGACCCTCAGCTTCATATCCTGCCAACCCAATGACATGGAGATGATGCCTTGGCAAAATCCATGAAGGAGACCTGATTTCAAAAGCAGATCTATGACAACCCCTTTCTGGGCCAGACAAGATCAATGCACCACAGGGGCGATGCACTTTAATCTCAAGGTGCATCGCAAAGCATCATTAAGTAGTGCCACAGATCAAGGCTTATATACAGTTGAAAAAAAATCCACCACAGTTCAGCCCAAACTTCACCCTCTACTTAAGGTAACTGAACAACAGCTACACGAAAGCTTGTAAAGGACTCACAGAAACACATAATAATAATATAGGAAAGTAGAGGTAGTGTATTGAAATTCATTGAGGATGTTGTAGACAACCTGCAATCTAGGTGTCTCTTCTCCATTAAAATCCCAGTCAAACTCACTGAACAGGCAGCATGGCTTGTGTTAGTTCAGACATTCATTCCAGGGATCAGATTGCACGATTAGGGCCACTGAGTAGGTGCCCTGAGGTAAGGATTTTGCTTCTGTCTTGCACAGAAGACAGCATTTAATAAATTAGGTCACAGTGAAATCCTTGGAAAGCCCTGGCAGTAGAAATACGAATCATGGAAACTTTAATTTTGAATGAAAAAAATGGGTTTAGAATTAAGATGCTGGACTGGGATTTAGGATATTTGGGTTCTGTTCCCATTCATGTCTCAGACAGCCCAAATGATTTGGGAGACACTGTTTCATCTTTTGTATTTATGCCAAATATCACTTGCCTTACAGATGTAAGGCCTTCACCTCCCCAAAGTCTATCAATAGAAAAGTGATGAAAATAATATTCAGGATATGCATCCGTTCAATACTGGTTCACAACATATGCTCTACATAGTGGAATTAAAGCAGAATTAAGTACAAACTATTCACTGCCACAGGACTTCTGAGTAATTGAAAAGAAGGAAACTGTAGCTGTATCAAATCTCCTGAAACATCATTCAAATCCATTATGGGCTTCAATATACACACAATCTTCAGGAGATAAATGCAAATCCATGCACATAATTACAATGTACACTTCCTTCTGTCTCCTTTAGACATCTGAATGGAAGGTTGCTGGAAAACTTACATGGTTGGACTCAACTCATAAGGAGTTGGGAGTCCTTAATAGCAGAAAAACTGGGAGGATGGTGCCTGTCTGGCAACAGGCTGTCTAGAGTGTTGTTCACAGCAAGTGTTACAAAACGGAGAACTCACTCCAACTTTGGCCGATCTCTGTGAACTTCCAGGCTAAGTCAGAGGAATTACCATTAATTTCACCCATTCCCCTTTAACATACAATTTCTAAAGCAAGATACATCCAAGCACTACATTTAGATATACATTATAGGTTCACACACCTTTCTTTTGGGAAGGTTGATATGGAAAATTTATGACACAAATAACAAAGAAATTTAAAGGATGTTTTTAATGTAACTTAAAACAATACTTCCAGACTGGAAATAATAATAGAATAATGGCTCCTCCTGGCACTGTTCAGTCCCCTGGCTAAGGGCTCTTCCTTTTCCTGATTGCTGGCTGTAAAATTACCCCTCCACTGGCTCCACTCCATCGCTGCCACATTTCAGCCAAGCAAAGGCAATGTGAAACATTTTAAAGTAATCTCTAATGAAGAAAGATGCAGAGCTAGAAGATGGGCATGGCCCTCAAACCAAAGATGGTAGCCAGAAATATACAAAACTCTAGCATTCTGAGGGTACTGCCCTATGAGTGAGATGCCTTTTAATTAATAAAAAGTAAACACCACTTTAGTGTTTCTATTTTTACATTCTAATAAGGATCAGTCCAGAACAGACTGTATTTCCAGGAAGGATAATATAAGTTTTCACATATTTTGCCATATTCTGCTCTTTTTCCTCAAGTCATGAGTTTTGGAGAGACCTACCTTAATTAGCCAATTATTTTTTTTTTTTGCTCATTTTATACTTGTCACCTGTTTTTCATACTAACAAGTAAATCCTCACCTAAAGTGCATGCATCTTCCTCCTTGCACCGAGTTATTTTCATGCTTACTAAATTAGAATTAGTAAGGGCATGAAATGTGCAAGTATTATACATTATACAACTTCTTTACGTATGCAGATTTTCAGGATGGGAATACACCAAAGCTTTCAATATATCAAGATAGGGGATCCTTTGAGAATAAAAGGGATTTCTTGTTATGTAGGGGGTTGTTTTTCTGCATAACACTGGTCAATATGAAAAACAAGACCTGTAACATTAATTCAGAGAACTAGCTCTCTTCCTCTGTTATGCTCTTAAATGAAATTATCTTAATTTTAGTTAGAAAGATAAAAAGGTTATGTGCAAAATACTTGTGGTAGAATGTGCAAAGTTTATAGTGTTGATAGTGGTACTCAGTAAGACATTCATATCTTTAGTCATGCCCTAAACACTCTACATTAAAAGCAACCACTCCTTTAATAAATCAAAACAAAACTGATTCCAGAAAATTATGAAAAGCTTGCAAATACGTTACAGTACTTTGAAACAGATCTTCCATTCTTTAAGCCTTCTTCCCCTGCCTTCTCGCCCCCCTTCCCCCCTGCACCCCCCCCCCCTTTTCCTTTCAGGAAACAAAACTCAAGAAGAGAAAGAGAGAGAGAGTCAAAAGGTTACAGCCGGCTTGTAAGTGCAAAGAACGTGAGAGGCCCATTCTTCCCCTTAACACCTGACATCCCAGAGTACATTTTTTTCAGTACAGAGTCTGGTGGATTAGACATGCAGCTTCTATTGATAATGGAATCTGTGCATCTCATTCACCATGCACTGCTATTGAAAGTTCTCCTCCTACCCCTGCCTCTATAAATTGTTGTCCCTCCTGTTCCACAGTTACAAACTTAATTAATGGAAACTTGCATTCTGTCATGATTAGACCCAGTCAAATATCTTGTCTGAGTCCCGGATAGCATACAAGAATTCCTCCCTGGAGTTCTAAAGTTTGAAAAAGTTGCAGTAAAATCAGTATAATTATGCACTTATTCTTAATTACAAATAAAACACAAGAGAGAACCTGATATAAAGCTAATAAATGTTAAAATTTTAACATGTAAATGTTAAATATTAGAAAAAAATTTTAAATACTGATTGAAAGCATTTGTGACAGTGTTATAACTTTCATGCTACCATTCTTTGGCAACCCAGAACACACAGGTTTCCAATATTTCCACAGTTTAGTGAAGGAAGTGAAACACATCTAAGGCACATTTGTTACAGCTACAGAACAATGGAAGAGCTAGAGAGAAATAGTAAATTACCAGTCTTTGCTGCACTTTTCCTGGGATGGAGCCCCCCATATAGGCAGATGTAGCTGAGATCTGCTTGCTTGGCTGATGCTGTAGGAACAAGGAAATAATTACCTCTAATTAGGTGCATAATGGTACACAAAATGGAAAAGGACTGAGAACAAAGTTAATTCTAAACACCAGAAGTCTTCAGGAAAAAAAAAAAAAAAAAAAAAAAAAAACCAAAAACAACAGAAACAAGCTTGATTAAGGTAGAAAAGGTGCAGTTTGCAGAAATCATGTCTAACTGGCCTAATTGAACAAAACGTAGGAGGAGAAAGTGAGACAACATGGCTACTCAGACATTCATGTTATCAATAAATGCTATGATCTAATGTAAAGATAACTTCCTTTCAAGAAAAGATCAAAGCTTTAAGTTGGGTAAAAACTTTTAAAATTAATTAACAAAACTGTGGAACTGAGAACACGGCAAAAAATGTGAGTTCTTTGCTGTTTAGGCTACCCCCTTGATCTAATAGTGTGGCAACGCTGCGTAGTGTTGCTCACCACTTTGAATCAAGCAACATCAGTCCCTGCTTCCTCTCCTCTCTCACCAACCCCCTCCTAAACACCAGCTAAGTGTTTTCTTTAGCATATACAAGTGCATATACAGACTTGAACAAGTTTGAGGGTTTGGTTTCTGGTTTTTTATTTTCCTTCATTCTAGTACTATGAATATTGTAAGTTTTGGTTTTTGGCTTTTGCAAATGTCTTAGTATAGTAGCTACTAGGGAAAAACAAAGATCAAAGAGGAAAATGGAAATTCAGGCAAGTGATAGCCAGGTCTCCAGAAATACACCAAGATAACTCAAATTTTTAGGACTCAAATGTGTTAAAAATCCAATGAGAAGATCTCAAAGCAGGTTTAAAGGAAGACTGTGGAGACCTGCAGATCCTTTGAAGATTTTACAACCAGCAGTATAAGACTTTCCTGAAGAAACTAATTCTTACAACTTGTTCCTGTGCATTGTGGTGAAAAACACTTCAGCTGGTGCAATTATAGGAAATGGAAACAAGTGGATTTGAATTTGTCATCTGGTACCTCATTGAAGGACCAATGTAATTTATTTCTTTTTTTTCTAAGTCACTTGGATCTTAGAAACATGAGTGAATACAGAGATTCGAGAAAGCACAGTCATTCCGGAGACAAGCATTAAATGAGAGTTTAATGAGGTCTGACCACCACTTCACCAGTAACCTGCCAGGTACCATCATAAAAATCCCACTAGACTTGCCCATTGGCCAGGATGGTTGGATTCATCTCTGTTGTTCAGGTTTGACGCAACGCTCATTTTGACCATGTAAACCAGACACCGTTTTATTTTAGCAATATTCATATTTGTAAAAAATATTCCTAATGTCAAAAAGGCCTTGAATGGGGAGATACATTAACAAATCCCAGTATCTCTGTCAATACAGCAACAATATAATATTTGTATCCAAACACTGTGCCAGGCTGACTGGGGAAAGGGAGCGAAGGATGGGTGGATGCAGCCTGGAGAAAGTTTAGAAAGCAAGTCTTGTGCTGCATGTCCAGCCACAAGAGCCTACCGTAAGAAAAGAGAGGAGCTAGCTCTTCTTGATGTGAATGAAGACTTCATAAAGGACCTGTTTGGCAGAGATCTTGCATCCTCCCACACAACTCATTACATTAAGCCATTCATACATGCAAACCCCATCCCATGTTGCCAGTGTGGACAAGCAGTGCATCTGCTCTTAAAAGAATCTGAATGTCCTAAAAAATGTTACAGAAATTTTACAATTTAAACTCGTAACATACATGAAAAAGACATGGATGTGTTAAACCTTTTTTTGCCACTGCCAGCACCAGCATTTAACGTGCTTCAGAATAAAAGTCTAGAAAAATGTTACCTACTGCATATCTAGTCACACTTCCCTGACAGAGAACTGTAAAGAGACTTGGTAATATTTGTTCCTATTTATTTTATTTGAAGTTAATGCTACTTTTTTGTCTGTGAACTTTTTTTTTTTGTGACATGAAAAACATGACCTTGCTGCAGCTTCTCAGTTAAATATGAATTCTCAGTAGAAAAATATCCTTAATGTAGATTCTCTCTCTTACCAGGGAGTGCTCCAGCAGTCAACTTCAATTTGCCTTAAAGACAAAAAGGCATCTCTCTAGGGATAAAAATCAATTCCCAAACTGTCAGCAGCAACAAACAAAGTTTAGAAATGTGCTTAATTCAGCACAAACAAATGCTTGTAAATTGTCAAGCCAATATGTGAGAAGTGACTCTTCCATTAAACAAAATCATGAGCTAAATGAAAAAAATGGGAAGGGGACAAAGACACCACAAATAGATATATTTTATCCACCTGATATCTATCAAGCAGACTAGTATAGAAGAAATAATAAGAACCCATTCTTTACTAATTTATTACTGATTATGTTTAATATTGTTTTATTGCTAATAGCTTTTTAAAATATTTTCATTACTCTTTTGGTTCAAGTGCACATAAAAGCATACATTCTCCATACAGCTTGGCAACAACAGTCTGGGACTCCATCAGCTTACATTTACCATCTGAAAGTGATCTACACTCAGCAATCAGGAAGTAAGTTTTCCAGCTTGGAGACATCACAAACTGCAACAACTGTGTATCCAGCCATTGCTGGCTACAGATATAGAGCAGGGATGCCCTTTCCTCCTTCTCCCCTCAAGTCCATTGCAAGGTTAGAAAGTCCTTGCCTTCTTTTCTGTGCCTTGTGGTACCTGTGGAAACTGCTAACACCTTTTTGCCCTCCTCAATCATCCCTGCCTCTACCTGACATAAAGCCAGACAGCTGTCTGACATAATGGAAACTGCCTCCACACCCATTATAGTGCAAAGATAAGTTGTGGTGTTTGACTGGGCAGCCTGTGGGCAGGCAGGGTGACCTTTCTCATCTGGCCATTTTGCCTACAGCCACCCCTTCACCTCTGGAGAGAGGGATGGGGCTGTTTGATAGGTTTAGTTCAGGCCTGTACCATACTCCTGGATACCATTGATCAAAACAGACAGGACAGAGACAGAACATACTAACAAAAGGAATAATATCGCAGTGACAACTGTTACAGTCATTGCTCCCTATCTCCCCAGGATAATGAGAACTTGAACTTTTCCTTCTATAAATGTCTTTCTTACCCTAGTAGATAAGGCCATGATGATCTACACTTGTAAGAAAGAAAAGAAGCCTTAAAATGCCGGATACGCCGGAGGGAAGGGATGCCATCCAGAGGGACCTCGACACGCTTGTGAGGTGGGCTGATGCCAACCTGATGAAGTTTAACCATGCCAAGTGCAAGGTCCTACACCTGGGTCGGAGCAATCCCAGGCACAGCTACAGGTTGGGCAGAGAAGAGATTCAGAGCAGCCCTGCAGAGAAGGACTTGGGGGTGTTGGTCGATGAAAAAATGAACATGAGCCGGCTTCAGTGTGCGCTCGCAGCCCAGAAAGCCAACCGTATCCTGGGCTGCATCAAGAGGAGCGTCACCAGCAGGTCGAAGGAGGTGATCCTGCCCCTCTACTCTGCTCTCGTGAGACCTCACTTGGAGTATTGTGTGCAGTTCTGGTGTCCTCAACATAAAAAGGACATGGAACTGTTGGAACAAGTCCAGAGGAGGGCCACAAGGATGATCAGGGGACTGGAGCACCTCCCGTATGAAGAGAGGCTGAGAAAGTTGGGGCTGTTCAGCCTGGAGAAGAGAAGGCTGCGTGGAGACCTCATAGCAGCCTTCCAGTACCTGAAGGGGGCCTACAAGGATGCTGGGGATAGACTCTTCATCAGGGACTGTAGTGACAGGACAAGGGGTAACGGGTTCAAACTTCAACAGGGGAAGTTTAGATTGGATCTAAGGAAGAAATTCTTTACTGAGAGGGTGGTGAGGCACTGGAATGGGTTGCCCAGGGAGGTTGTGAATGCTCCATCCTTGGTGGTGTTCAAGGCCAGGTTGGATGAGGCCTTGGGTGACATGGTTTAGTGTGGGGTGTCCCTGCCCATGGCAGGGGGGTTGGAACTAGATGATCTTAAAGTTCTTTCCAACCCTAACTATTCTATGATTCTATGATTCTAAAATACACTCAAGATTTGACCAGCGTTACACCTCAGATCTCCTTAATCTTCAATGAAGCAACTTAATCTTTCTGTACCCCAGTTTCTGATCCATAAAATCTCCACATAGAGTATAAGCTGTTTCAAGCATGGATTTCATTATCGTATAGGTTTTACACAGTAACTACTAAAAAACTTTAATTTTTGTGGCTCTAAACATCAGAAAGTCCTGAAACCAGAAAGTGCTATTCTGTGTAAAGCAAGTGTTTTGCAAAAAGTAGGCTGCATTTCTTAAAAAAGAACCCAACCATGCAACAACCAGAAAATCAAAAAAACCAACCCCTTCTTAGAAAGGATCTAAAACAGACTCAAAGATCAGCTTCCAGGTATTTCTGCAGAGTTACACCAAAACATCAATATGCACTAAAACTGAAAGAGCGTGTTCTACCGTATTGAAAAATCCACAATAAATCAGTTAAAATATGAGATCATTTAAACATTTGAAAATACGAAATGAATGGACACTGCAAGAAAAGGAGGGTTCCATACAGCAAGGGCAAGTGGGGGAACCATCAAAGCAAGATCAGTAATAACCAGTGCACAAAACAGTGCTGTTTGAGGGTTCTTTTGTGTAGAATGTGGAAATAAAAAATAGACCAAGTTCCATGCTGGAGATCCACTGCAAGAAAGACATGACCATGTGTCACTACTATGCTTTTATGTTATTTTCTGTGAGCACAGAAACACCACGAATTGTTAACTTTTATGCAGATCAAGGAAAGAAGGAAAAAACATAGCCAATGAGATAAAACTGTAAGACAAAAGTTGTCACCTCTTTCTGCCATTACTTTCAGAGGTAACAATATAGTCAGATTTTCACACACTGACACACCATGTCATGCAATTTCACATACAAAGTTATAAGTGCCAGATAAAGAATGGCTATTGCTACTCTCTGAATTGCTTTATTATAAAGCTGTCTATGGAGATTACCAAGGATTGGAAAGGGAGGGGAAAAAAAAATTCCTGATTTATCTTGAAAATCAAAAAGTCTGAGCTATTTGCAGCTGATACTTCAGAATGGTCAGGAATCTTTTCATCATTACTATACCAAATAAATTTTCCGATACACAAGATCAAAGGCAAAGATTAGCTCAGGAATCCAGCCATCATTTATTCTGGCAGTGTGCATATGTTAGTAGATTCTTTTGGTCCTCCCTAGGATTAACATGAATTTCCAGAGATGGCATGGGGTTCATATAAAAATCAGAAAGTACAAAGCTATATGGCTTAGTTTACTTACCCGGGAAAGTAAATTAGAACAGCTGAACTATCTTGCATTCAAAAATAAGACTGTAAACAGTTACAGAAGAGAGTAACAATTCATAATCACAGCTATTAAAGATCTCTTTTGTTAGCTGGTTAGCTCTTCAAGTCAATACACCATCACCAGTGTTTCCCTGTAACATCTCTTAATATCAAAAATCCTTTCTCCAAAATGAACATATAATTTCTTTTCTTAATTAAATTACTAGTTATAACTGTAACTGTTTTTCATTGAATGTAAAAACTTTGTTGTTCTTTGGATTTCATAACGCTGAACCATTTATTTATCTTTTTTAAAAGCAGTCATTTCTCTGCCCGTTTCACAGAAGACACTGGCTGCTGCTCAGGGCTACAATATATACGTAGCTATTTTCACTGGGTCCAAAGGTGACAACATTGCAAGTTCAGGTTAAAAAGCCAAATAAATAGGTTTAAGTCAGGATTAAATAAATGGAGTTCTTCCGCAAAAACCACATATCACATACTGCTCTTGGAAGGCAGCAATGCATTTTGGTTAAGTCAAGGAGAGCAGTCCATACTGCCTAGAGTGCTGTTGCTGTCTGCATACATCTTCAAGCACTGTGTCATATTTTTAATCTTTTCTTTGTATCTGAGCTAGAACTTGTATAAGCACAGATTTTATAAGCACAGAGCCTGTCACCTCTCAAAGTATCAGGAGCTGCAGTCCTAAGCACAGGGTTACTGAGGTTAAGCCAGCAGTTTTCAAGGAATTATCAGTGTTTAACATCTTTGCTGTAATACTTTTAGGGAATTCCTGATTCTGCAAGCCAGGCTGAATCCATGCCCTGTGCTTTGCGGAACTGACAGGAGAAGGGACTCCAGGGGTAGCTCATGAGCAGGGTATAATCATGACTTGAAGGAATGCTGCTGCAGAGTGAGCTGAGGGGAGTGTACAGTGGGGACCTGCAGCCGTTCTGATGGCAGCCTCAGAGAAAGCTGCTGAGTTTTTTGTTTCAGCAGCCAGGGATCTGAATTACTGAGTCCTGACGGTGGTCTTAAGACCTAGATTGACAATCACATTTCAATTGCTGGCAAACCATTTACAACTCCAGAGTTGTAGTCCAGCTACTCCCAGGTTAAGTTACATTACCACGGTGGTGCTGGCAAAACGAAAAATGAACGCCTATGCTTGCTCCCTTTGCAGTACCACTCTTTCATCACAGGCTTTCACAGCGTGCAGTCTGCTCATCAAGCGCACTGGACCCTACCACAGTAGCCAGGGTAATGGGGACTGCAACCTAAAACCTTACTCTAAAGGCCTATGAGGAAAACAGGCTGGAGATTTCCTAAGGGAAAGGAAATTCCTAAGCCCTTGCCTGGACTTACTAAGAGGTGACTGGAAGGGTGTTGCGCTTTCCCTGTCCACTGCATGAGAGCCAGACGGTGTCTGAGCAATTACTGTTTGATTTGGGTTAAGAGTCAGACACCACCTGGAGCAATGTCCAGACTGCAGCAAGGGATACTGTTTCCGGAAACACAAATGACAGGTAACACTTTATACATTCAGGGCAGCGCTGTGTTTCAGTGCAAATCATTAAAACACAAGCACACATAGTTATCCAGACTGATTTTTTGCCCCACATTGCCAGCTACTAAGAAGGAGAAAAATGACTGCTACTGCTGAACCCAGGACAATTAGGCCACAGCAATGTTGAGCACAGAGTCTATCTACAAACTCCCTGATTCTTCACAGCATCTGATCATAGAATCTTAAAATCATAGAATCAACTAGTTTGGAAAAGACCTTTAAGATCATAAAGTCCAACCATACCTCAGGACTGCCAAGTCCACCACTAAACCATATCATTGAGGGCCTCATCTACCAGCTTTTTTAACACTTCCAGGGACAGTTATTCCATCACTTCCCTGGGCAGCCTGTTCCAATGCCTGATCACCCTCTGTGAAAAGACTTTTCCTAATATCCAGCCTAAATCTCCCCTGGCACACTTGAGGCTGTTACCTCTTGTCCTATGGCTCATTATTTGTGAGAAGAGATTGATACCCATCTCACTACAACCTCTTTTCCAGTAGCTGGAGAGAGTGATAAGGTCCCCCCTGAGCCCTTTCTTCTCCAGACTAAACAACCCCAGTTTCCTCAGTTGTTCCTCATAAGACATATTCTCTAGACCCTTCACAAGTTTCACTGCCCTTCTCTGAACTCACTCCAGCACCTCAATGTCTCTCTTGTAGTGAGGGGCCCAAAACTGAACACAGTATTTGAGGTGCAGTCTCACCAGTGCTGAGAAGGGGCATGATCCTGCTGGCCACACTATTTCTGATACAAGCCAGGATGCAGTTGGCCTTCTTGGCTGCCTGGGCACAAGCTGGTTCGTGTTCAGCGGCTGTCAATCAGCACCCCCAGCTTCCTTTCTGCCAAGCGGATTTCCAGCTACTCTTCCCCAGTCCTGTAGCTGTTGCATGGGGTCCCATGATCAAGGATGCAAATACTGCCTTACTTTTTGTGCTGTTCCAGGTTTGTCAGATAAATGTGCACCACGTCATCCAGCGAGAGAGCATGGAGGCAGTGAAAGTGGACTACTGTACGTCTGGAAAAGTATGTTACTTTCAGAATTCTATCATATCAGTTATGGCTGCCATCCTGATTTAATTTGTTATCTGATTTAGAGGGGAGGAAAACTGCAGCAGGTTGTTGGTAATTCCAGTAATGCAAAGCTATGGAGGAAAAAAAGAAAGCTCTGATTTCTGAAACTATGCATGCTCTATGTGGGACCTTCATTTTGTCTTTGTCGGTAAGCACAATATATAGATAGACAAAAAACTGGTCTCTGAAGACACCAAATGTTTTGTGAAACAGGCTAACCTCCATCAAATGAACCTATTTTTTCTGCTTAGCAGACAATTACAGACAACCAAATATTTGTCATTGCTGCTTTTATTCATTCATATGTCCAACGGTAAATGGAGGTTAAGAAAATTTGCCCAACTTCTAAATCTGACAGTATATTTTATCACCTTTGATTACCTGGCTTAAAATACAAGGTAGGTACATTATTAATTTCTTGATTTAGTGCTACTTCACTGCCTCTGTTCATGCTGAAAGGATCAATGGCTTCAAGTTCATGACATTATTTCCACCTTGCATGAATGACTGAAACTTTGCAAACAGAGCAACAAAACAAGAAATAAACTTCCTAAATGCAAGGCTCTGGGGAAGATAATAACCCATAATAAACTTTCTGAAATTATTATGGTCTGGGAACAATTCCAAGTATAGGAAGACTGTGTGTTACTATGCTTGTATAATGAACAGAACTTCACAAACCTACTCACAAAACAATATATTTTTAATATTTAAGCTGCACTAATTTATAACCTTTGTGAGCCTAACAGCTGGAAAAATTGGCAGAGCAAAGGTACTCATGCATGCTGAGCAAGGACATGAGAAAGTTTTGCCTTTAAGGAATACACGCTCCCTCTTTTTCCCTTTTGCAGTACCGTCTCTCAACTGGAGTGGTTATTTGTCATCTGACACCTCAGAATATCAGGTTATTGCTTAGTGAATGCTCTCTTCATGTTTATGTCTGCAGGAAAGATGAAGTGAGTTCAGGGTTTAAAATGCCCTGTGGCATTCAAAATGCCCTACAAAAGTCCTGAGGAGTGCAGTTCTCTGGCCACAGCTCCAGCCTAGCATTGCAAGATGCACAACAAAATTCCACATATGACATTACAGATGTGCCCTAAACTCTGACCCAGAGGGACCATCTTTAAGGTTGAGAGAGCACTTCAGTCTCTGTTACTCTGCAGACCTTTGGCTGTCTGCTTAGGCTGCTAGCCAGGGTGCCAATTAGTGACAGCTGATTGCTCTTCTGATGTGCACACCTCTCTAGGAAATGGACTGAAGCTACCAACCCATTTCATATAGGTCACTGGATGTTGACAACTTTGTAAGAGGTTGACTAAGGCCCAATTTGGATTAGCAATTTAGCAGGAAGGTCCTGTAGCCCACTGCCCTCCAACCTCTCTCATGTATGTAATTTTAATATAGCAACTTCTAGGTTGCAAATTTACTATGGTTTCAGAGAGAGGGGTGTTAGAAAACTCCAGAAGCAAGTAGATTTACAAAGATTCCTATAAAGTGTTATTGGGAAATTAAACTGTGCCTTGGCCCCTTAACCTTTTGCTATGTAGACTGCATTTAAAGGATTTCATTAGGGCCAGAGGCCATAGCTTACATTTCTGCTGCTAAGTGAAATGAATCATGCAAGAAATTGGCTTAATTGGGAATTCCAATAAACTACTTGGTTTAGAACCAGGGAGCCAATTCAAAATTTTTAAGACATGAATGAAAATTTGTATTTTGTTTTAGAATAAGGAAAAAAACCCCATAATTATAAAGCTTTCTGCGATCTATCATAATAAACCCACTTCTACAAAACTGTAAGAAAAAGGAGTGGGAGTCTTATTTGAAAAGTACTTAATAGTTTATGCCTTAGAATACCTGCAGGAGTTACATACTCACTGCTGTTAGTCCCATAAAGTATATTCTGTAGTATAACAATGTATATATTCTTTACGCTGCAACCATTGATTTTGTTAGCTACACTTCTGCCAAATTCTTATTATAGATCCTACATAGTTTATTGCAGTGCCAGTCATTACCATCAGTATAACCACACTGTGATGGTTTCTTTTCTCTGTGTTCTCATTCCCAACACTGCCGTGCAATGGAAATGGGATGCAGACAGGATGTACAGTCTGGAGACTTCAGGAAGGAGAAAAACATCATATCATGCACAATGAACAAAGCTCCTCCATCTCAAACTGATTTCTTTCAAGAATTTCACTGCCTTAGCCAATTTGAAAGAGGTACGATTGGTTTTAGCCACAACATTATATAAGTACAACTGCCGTGTTATGTCTGGTGCAAGGCAAGGTCATGACTGCATCCATGGCAAAGGAACTGTACTCATAGGTCATAGCCATTGCTAAAATCATATGATTTTCGCATGGAATCCAGGCTGCTGTTATAATAAAATGAAGGTATTACAACTTTTCCGTGTATCTAATCTAGCTCAGACACATCGATACTTTGGTGGTATGTGAACACTCAGCAAAAATAGAAGGATATCTGTTCAGCAGTGTCGGCCACTTGAGGTGTGCCATTTCCTTTACTCCTGCTCATCTCTGTCAGGTGACTGTAATGCAATAGCTTAAAGGAGATAGGAAACAGGAGACTGAGACACCCCCGCAGGGCTCCAGTGAGTTTCAAAGGTGCTAGCAGAAAGAGACAGTAAATGAAAAAACTAGCATGACAAGAAGTGCAATCTTCAGGCTAAATAGATATGATATGTTGTATGAAGAGTCATAATACAGTGTAACTCCTACTGGAGAACAGCTGTGAGGTAAAGCTTTGTGTTGAAGAGTTAGTTGGCTAAGCTAATTTAAATAAAACAAAACAGTTTCCTGTAGTGTGGGCCATAGGCAGAAGAGCATAAGAAAGCAGCCGGGGACTTTCGTGTTGTTTCCCTTGCTCCCAGCACTCAGAGCACCCCACAGCTAAGTGGAAATGGGATCTGCTCCCCCTTGTGTTTGCGCCAGGTTACAGACAACTCAAAGAGACACGTGAAAATTCCAGCATTATCTTTGCTGTAACCCTGTTCATTTCAGCATGACAGGATTGCTGGGAGTCCCCACAAGTGGAGCAGAGTCTGGACTTTGTGGTACCTAACATAACCACTTTGCTGATGCTATTGCAGCATTTTACATCTGCTTTGCTCAGGTTCAAATGCTTACAGTAAAGTATCAGACAACAAAGTTGAAGATCAAAAGGATTCTCCTTATTACTCACATTTCTTGAAGACTGAGCTGCAAGGAGCTGTTCCAATGCCTTTTATACAGAAAGAAGACACAGAAATTGTCATGCTGAATTGAAGACTTCAGGACTTGCATGGACAGGAGAAGTCCACCTATGTTCTTGGATATTACTTAATATCTTAAGTACTTAATAAGGAGAACTTCACAATATCATAAAGAAGAGGGGCCTCTTGCTACCAGAACACATTCTATTTATAATCCAGAGCTGTTCCTATTAGGAAATAAATAAAGTCAGCTAGTACTTTCTGATACATAGGCGGGAAAAGACTACTTTTAGAAAGTAATTCGTCATAACAGGAAGCTGGACAAATTTCTATTAGAGGAATGACATTTTTAGCATACAGAATAAAAGTTAATTAAAACTGCCTGTTTATGGACATAACAGATAAATCCTGAAAGCCTTTAAGTCAAGCCTGAGCATCTTTTAAAAATCTGTGTTAGAGCCCAACAGAAGTGATGAGCTTGAGACAGCATTATTTAGTGTGGCACTATGGCCTTTGGTAAGTCATGGGGTCAGAGAATATAAGTCACCAGGGCTGCTTTTTCGGATGGCTTTAATCTTTGAAACCTTCCAGTGAAACTGTGTGACCCATTATTAGCAAAATGCATGAAAAATGGCCAAAGTGCGTATTTGGTTGCACGTCACACCATAAATTACCAACAGGACTATTCTGACCAATACGTTTTCACTGAAATTAGCCAAGAAAAAAAATGGTGAAACAGTCTTCCCACTGTCACTGCTGCCTATCAGCAGACATCACCACAAAGAGCTGATGCTCGCAGTCCCCCAGTCAGGCCTCTGCCCTCAGGAGCAGTGCTTACCTCTGTCAGACCAGCCAGCACTGCTGCACGGACAAGCAGCTTGTCAGTCCATTGTGTTTCAATCTCCTGGCCAGAGGAGCAGGCTGCCCATCCTCACTGCCCATCTGCCTATGGAATGAAGCCATCCTCCCATCTTCTTGAAATCCCTTTCATGAAGCTCCTCATAGAACTCACCTGTAAAGCACCAGCACTAACACCTGACTGCTTTACAGAGTGGGAGGCATAGGATGGTGTTGACTATCTATGTTTGAGCCCACAGGAAAACAGGGGATTTCAAGAAGAAATGGGATTTAAAATAAAAGAACAAGGACACCTTAGATCAGGAACACCGTGTCAGGGCACAACATGCAGGGCCTGATGTGTCTACAGGAATTTGGTGCCCACGGCAGTGTGGGTTTCCTTGCCAGCAGCACCAGCTGAGGGCACACCTCAGGGTGCAAGCAGGGCTCAATGATCGCCTCCTGCCCCACTGCATTTCACAGCATAATCTCCCAGACAATAAACAGGACCAAATTCCAGTTTCACATACTCTTTCACAAGAGTTTTACTTGGTTAGAGCTATGGTTGTTCCAATACCTTTACTCATAAAAACAGACATATTAAAAAAGACATTATTAACGAGATATTCATCCTCAAGCTAACACACTGAAATCAAACCAAACAAAGAACTGGGAAAACACACTGTAACTCACTCAAGAGTGTAACAAAATGCTATCAGTGCAAAAAAACACAAAAGTAATAAAAGTAACTTCGACCTTAGTAGCTTTCAAAGTGTAAGGTAGTGATGGAAATTTTCTAACCTCATTTAAGAAATCTATTCTGTTCTTCAACCTCCTTTTTTTTTTCCCCTCTGATAGGAAACTGTGAAAGCATCCAACATTTTTTCTAATTCTAAGATGAACTGCAAGAAATAAATCTATCATTTGTTGAAAAATTACATTAAATAACAACAATACTTTAATAACATCCACAGCCACCACAATTCTTTTACCCCTCTTGGGAAGGTTTCCCAATGTATGGGAGTGAATTAGGAACTAAACATCTTTGTAAACACAATTTGAGCAGTGAATTACAGTATGGTTCCTAAATCACTTGAGAATATAAATTAAGCTTCTTGGTCATTTGGTCTCGTAACATTTTTATTTCTCTCCCTATCTCTATTTGGATTGAAGGTATATGTCAGCTTACTTTCATAGCAAAAGACAGCAGCTGTAATGCAGACTCCAATACATATTTTAAAAATAGTATTTCTGAGGTTCCCTTTCTTTCACACTCCCACACTACAGAGAAAACAAAACAGATTTGAGTAATGAAAAAATGCTATAGATAAAAATTGCAGCTTGTATTCTGTATCCTGCAAGTATATTCCAGGCCAAATTACAAAGTCAAAACCAGAAATCTTTTGCTTCCTAATGCATACAAATGGGGCGAATTATTTTGCTTTATGAATTGCATCTCTAAAGTTTTTTCTGGGTTACTTTGCTGGATTTGTGTGTTTAAACATCTTACAAGCAGAAAAACATGTTTCAGAGGCAAAAAGGCAGCTAGGCTTGCTGGCTGATTGAAAGGAGATTTCTTAGTTTATCACACCCACAGAACACCATCTGCAGATCTTCCAGGGTCTCTTTTCTATAGTTTGGAGAGTAATCTGTTTAACTGCAAGCTCAAAAAATTCTGCACACAGCACAAGTTGCATAGACAGGCAAAAGGGCAAAGGTGGAGTAGCTATCCACCGTGTACCTGTTGCTGAGTCTAACACTTCTGGAAAGATGCAGCTCATCACCCCATCTGGCTTTGTAGAGCATGTGTGATAAGTCTGACACTTCCTGAGCATCAGGAAGCAAACTCAGTCAGCATGTGCCATAAAATTGTTTTGTTTACATGCAGTGACATGTAGAAATAAAGGACAGAAATACAGGAACTCTACTCTTCTGCATAAGAAAGGGGAGATCATGTTAAGATTAGTGATTGTAGAACACATAGAACCCTCCAACCAGAGAAAACAGACCCATTCCCACGAGTTTTTGTTCTTGAACAGCTAAGTACCTTGCACCTTGTTGCATGAAGTAGATTTCACTTTTATACAATTTACTCAGGGAACCAAATAGAAGAGTTAAAAATTAGAATTAAGCCTTATTTTAGAATCTTACCTTGTACAACCTTCCTTACTAGAAAGTGCTAGCCTGCAAGCTCAAGATTTTTTTTCCCTTTTTAATCTGCACACACACAAAGCAGTATCAGTCAGGTTACAGAATCCAGTACATATGTGTTACAAAATTGCAGAAGTAATGTGCAATCCAAACTCAACCTAAATATTTGTCTAGGCTTGATTAATAGTTTATGATACATTCTTTTAATACATAGCATTAATGTTGCTTTATTTAATGCACAAGATAAACAATGCTCATTTTAAGAGCAGCCTGCTCTGCAGTAGTTTCTTTTGTTCCACTGCTCATATTGTAATCCTTTAGAGTGGGCTCTATTTCCTATTCAGGGTTCAAAACCTGCTATGAAGACAAATTTATTTACTTTGTCCAGGCATTTGTTTGGTGCTCATCATTAGGAGATACAAGTGATTCAGATGTATTGTCTTTATTGCAGCATTGTAAAAGTCTGCATCTGCCTTCTACAGATGACAAAAGATGTGCACTGAGATTACAGTTAGAGAGCTACAGGTACACAAAATCTCAGACATCTGGCACATGAGCTGGAATAGTAGATACCACTATCCATTATTCTGTAGACTCAAAACAGCTCTCTAGTGACTTCAGGAGTAGGTGTGGGTGTTCAACACTTCTGATTAATCAGAGCGTGGGATCTTATGGTCAGCATGCAGAAGCTGGGGAATACACGCATGATATGAAAAATTTACTGACTTTACTAAACATCAGTGGCAGAGACAAGACTACAGTCCTATTTTTCAGACTCTTATCTAACTTCTCACCTATATATTTCCTTTCCTGTAGTCTCTGATTTATCTACTACATGCCATCCAATTGCAAGAAATGAGCAGTCTTCCACTGCACAAGCCTATGTATCTCTAGGCAGGTCTAACTTGTAGTCTGGATAAGGCAGAAATCCCACAGGGGGTGAAGACACAGGGAAAAAGAAAGGCAGTATGTAATTACATAGTTAAAGACTGTGTCCTAATGCACATGAACAAATGAGCTATCTTAAACTTCCTAAAATTTGTCATAACTTGTGAGTACTCCACTTTGCTACCTAAAAAATGCTCTTTCTACATTATTTTTTCATGTTATTGCCATATGAAATCCCATCCTTTGTATGTCAGAGAACTCACTTATGCTACAATAGAATTTTGGAAGGGCAACAGAGGACAAGAAGAAGAATATTTCCATACAAAGCTTCTTTTAATTTTATGATTTGCTTTTTGCTTAAGGCATTGTTGGTTTATTTTGATTTTTTTGGGGGTGCTGTTTTTTAACTAAAACATGGAACTAATTTCACGTGTGTGCCTTTTATGAAAAACCATACATGCTAAATAGTCCCTTGTTTAATTAAGAATGTATTTTCCATTGTATTTATTGAAGAATAAAACTGAAGTCTCATTTAAGCACTGAGATTTGGATCACTTAAAAAGATTGGATGAAAAATGAAAGCTAGCTGAATATCTGAATGACCAAGGTGTGACTGTCCACAGGAGGAGTTTGATATTGTGGGGTGTGTTGCAAATATACCATTAAAAGTATCCCCTAAATAATCCAGTAGAAACACATTCAAATTCCTACAGTGTCTTTCTCTTATTGTCATTAGTATTTTGTGGTTTTGTCTGTGAATTGAATGGAATTTCTTTTCCATTTAAACGATGGAAAACACCCCGGCTCTTTCCAGCACAGAGTTGTATTTTATATATCCCAGGCTATGCGGGTAACTCCTGCTGCGCGATCTCATCTTCGGGGAGCTGGGCTGAGGTCTGTGCCGGGGAGGAGGATTCCCGGCCCCGGGCACGCGGCTTTCCAACGCCGGACCAGGAGCATCCTCTAGCGGCCAGTGCCTTGGGAAGTCCCTGCGTCCCCCATAATCAAGAATCTTCTGGAAAACGGAGAAATCAGCAACTGAGGGAAACGGGCAGAAGCCAAAAGGGCACTCACAAGATGAAGGATATTTCCCCCGGTCTTATTTATGCCCTTGTGTCAGACTAAATGAGAGACAGTTCTCTCCTGGGCCCTGAGTAGCACACAGACCCCTTTATCTCTCTACTCTGGAAAACCCTCATCATCAAGGAACCAGCTCAGCAGTGCTTTGTCATGTCAGACAACAACAAAAGGAAAACAAACGCACAAACCACCATTAAAAACAAAGCAAAACAAAAACACAAGTAAAAAACCCAAATAAACAAACATACACACCAACAGTCCCTAATCCCCCCGAAAAAACTCCAAACCAAACCACCCCACAAATCTAAACAGTTTTCAAGTACTAGAAGAATGAAGAATGAGATATGTGCAAAGAGATACAAGTGGGTACTGTGTATGAAACTGTGTGAAGTGTGTTATATTTGCATTAATTTTGTAGCCACTTCAGTTAAACAACAGCCACATTAGATTCTAATCAGCATACAGTGCAAAACAGAGGCTAATGTGAAAAAAAAGGCAGAAAAAAGAGCAATCCCATGTGCTTGCCATTTCCCAGCCCATAAAACAATCTAATTGTGGTTAAAATAAATAATGAATAAATAAATAATTAAAATTGCCCAGTAAGGCTTCCCCAATTTAACTGCTTGGGAGCTTTACAGATTTTGGCACAGATGTGGACTGAAGTTTGTCTCTATACTATTATTATGACCCAAGATTAAGGCAAGTAAAAACCTATGGTGGGTACGCTCTGGCTGAAAACAAAAAATTATTTTGTTAGGACATAAATCACACAGCAAGGTAAAGCAACTAGAAGGCAAAGCACAAGTGTCTAATATCTTAAGGGGCTATGAGGACTGCATCTGGGACCAAAAATGGCCACCTCAAGAGTTGCAGGATGAGGAACACGACCAAGAGCACACTGGGGTTTGGTAGCGACACTGGCTTTCATGAGTCTTCCAACCTCATGGCTGCACTCTTGTCTCTTTTCCTTTGATTGGCTGCTTTCTCTCTAGCAGCATTTGCCCTCCAAACAAATCAAACCCCAGCACACTCACCTGGACTACGCCTAATATTCTAAAACATTCTAGCCATGTCTGGTTTAGGAAAATATGTAGCATACTTTGACAAGTATGACAGCAAGATGGACAAGTGCAGACAGTATATTCATGAAAATTACTATGTTTGACTTCCAGGCAAAGCTTAAAATTAGTCATGTCTTAATGGTAATATTTTGAAATAAAATTTTCTTATTTACCTTAGGTTTCTACTAAGGATTATTTTAGTGAAACTTTGCAATGTTTTAAAGCAGCCTGTATTTGCCTGTCTTCTCATGAAAGTATGACTCAGTTTTCTTTCATTTGTGACTGGATGCAGTTAGAGGCAGGAGAGCACCATGCCAGCAGCAATGACTAAGCCACCATGCATCTTTGTGGATGACTCTTGACCTGGGCACCATGAGCAGTGCATATGTAACCTGCATTCCAGCAATCTCAACCAGACTCTGCTGCACAAAGGTGCTGGCCCTAATGTACCCACCACCAAAGAGAAGTAGATAAAGACATGTAAGTATTCCTACTGTTCACTAGACCCACAAGACTCGTACCAAGCACACTCATACCACGTGTGTTGAGAGCAGTATGTCTGCCACACTGCTGTAGACTGAATGAACAAAAAAAAGATTACAGGAAACCAAACAAAATGGCTCCTGGCAGTGACAACTATCCTCCAGGTACTTAAAGAAAGTAAAGGTCCTATAAAAGAATCATTGTTACTAATATATAAACACATGGCACAGACCATATGCATTGCTGATGTAATCTTACAAATCATCTTTTATACTGAAGTGCAGTGGAAACCAATAAACTTCTCTGGTAAAGATACAACACAGTAGGGAACCAAATAGGAATTCTTAAGTTTCAATCAGACTTTAAATCAGATCATGGCATGGCATAGACATTTGCAAGTGGCAAATTTGCCAGTTCGTTCTGGTTTTCATGCTTTTGTTAAAGTGTTAGAGAAGGCTGCCTGACGAAGCATTGCTCTGCTCCCTCTCTTTCTTTCACTGACCTGGAAGCTGGCTGGGCCAATGTGAATTTAGGTCTGATTAAAAACAAAATACAGACAGGTGATAAGGTGATTCAAAACTCTTCTGTTGCCATCTATGACATTTAACTATAAGCTAATTCTGAGGACTTCAGTGTCACATTCAGTGACCAAGGTATAATATTTGATCCAGCAGAGAAACAGGGACCAAAGTGACATATGGATCTCCCTAAACAAGTGAATGTACAAATAGGAAAATCAACTTTTTTTTGTTCCTGTTGTGGTTTATAAGTCAAACACCTAAAAAAACCTGAAGTCTCTTACTAAATATGGAGCTACTACAAATGTACTGAGATAATCACTCAGCAACACTTGAGAAGTTACAATTTGTTTTAGCTGCAGTGCAAAGTAGATACTGACATTTTAACAGTTACTGACTTTTTAGCTGCTCTTAATAAGGAAACTATGCCAAATCATTTTGGTTTCTTTTGCTTTGATTTTTAAAAATAATCAGTTAAATTTAGCAAATGGCATTGAAATTATGCGTTCAAGTAGAAATAGCTACAAATCAACTACAGATAAATATAAGGTTATATTAAATCACACTATGTTCCCCTATGTTGCAAATTTACTCAAAACTGTTCTGAAGCTTTCAAATTTGTTTAAACATTTGTCACATGAGAAAAGCAAAATGAGGAAAAATTCAAGCTTTTATTAGACAAAGAGAAGAGCTGAGGACAGATCTCTGTTTGCCTTCTCATGTCGGTTACTTTGGCTTTCAGCATGGCTCTTCAGATAAAATAGAACAATTATGAGCTGGTTAAAAGCAAGGAAACAGAGTAGGAAATTAATGTTTGGTTTTGACAATAAGAGAAATCTACTAGAGCAATCCTATGCCAGGTCTATGGCCAGGCCTTGTACCATTCATGATGCAGTTTTTGTTATAGGAAATACCAAAAGCAGAAGGAATAGTGAAAAGACCCTGTTATGAATACAAAATTACTTGTGTACCCAAAAGGGTAGGGAGAATTATAGAAGATCCTGTCATATCAAATCATCAGCTTATAAAATAGCAAGTGAAATTCATTGTTGATAAATGTAAAGTAGTATGCTTGAGAAAAATTGACTTAAATATCCATACATATTTATGCATATATATTTGAATGTAAGTGTATATATACCCTGTGTAACTAATTATACATGTACATAATGATACAATCTTAATTGGCTATTACAATTTGGGACAGTTACTATGTGTAACCTTATAAGTATACCAATTTTATGTTCAGTGGGAGTCAAAAAGACAAGTAGAATATTAGAAGCTTAACAGAATAGATAACAAATGATATAAGCCCATTATGATAAAGAATAAGCTCAGGTACAATTCTGGCAACCTTGCCAAAAAAAGATGTATGAGAACTCTACAAGGGAAAAATGAGGAGGATGGCAGGGTTCAAAGCCAGGTTGGGCAGGGCCTTGAGCAACCTGGTCTGCTGGGAGGTGTCCCTACCAATGGCAGGAATTAGATGGTCCTTTTCAACCTTTTCAACTTCGCTATGATTCTGTGACTTATGGCGCATGAACATTTCTGTACCAGGATAAGCTATAAAATCACTAACAGGACAGAGAACGTGAGGAGTAATGATTATTTGCTTTTACCCATTACGGAGCCTCAAGTACCATTATCAGGCAAGAGCTTTAAAACATAGAAGTATGTTTCTGCATAGCTCTTATCTATCTTATCTAGGTCCTGGAACTCATCATCATAAAATGCAGGTTTTATTAAGTGTAAATGTTAAAAAAATTAAAACAAATAAAAAAAAAAAGTTGAAAATGTATGCAAGAAGGTAAACCATAGCTGATTAAAACAAAGACATAGCTATAACCTCTAGCTTAGGACAGTAAACTACTTGATCTTCCAAAGGATGAAGAATATTTATTTGTCTGGTTCTTCATTTTTTCCCACATTTTCCATTCTTAAGCTCTGTAAGGTTTTGTTTTACTTGCCTTCTCCATGTAAGCTTATGCCTGTAGCCAGTCAACTATTTTAACCATTACGAATGCATCATACTTTTCTGTATATACTTACTACTGCTATAATTGTCAAATGTTCACAGCATTCTTAACCTGCCAACTGCTACAAAATTCAGTGATGCACTTTCAGCATCGCAGAGTAATGCAAGAAGAGAAGTGTTTCTATTTATTCCCTTCTAAATTACTCATTAACTTTCACCTGGTATATTTTACATTTTCTGATTATATTTAACCTTGAAATTCTGAACTGCTAAGGCTTTCAGGAATGGAAAATTGAATAAAACACAACTTATAGATACACAGTCCTATGATCATCCCATACGCTTAGCCATGAAATGAAGAATTGAACAGCCATTCAAAACCATTGTTTTATCTTAAACTTGTGTTCTGAAAAATACTTTTAGAGATTGATTCTTAATGAATCATTAAAACTCTATTAATACCATGACCAAAGAGAATAAATTAAAACTAAGAGAAAAATACATAATAAAATATACTTCCACATATAGCTGGCTTTCATTTGTGATTCCTAATAATTTTGTAACTTTGAAGAATGTATTTTTTATTCTCAAAACACAAATATCCACTGTTACGTTTGCTATTGTCAGTTGAAAACTGTGCAGTAGCCTACAGTCCACAGCACTTTCTTTGAAGCAGGTGAGAAAAGAGAAGGGGCAGAAAAGGAAGCAGGAGAAGACTACAGAAAAGAGTTTTGAAACTTCCAGACTTCACATCTGAACAGTTAAATTTCAAATTCAGGCCACTCTGCAACTGGGTAAATAGAGGAGAAAAGAAAAAGACAAAAAATTTTGTTCTTTAAATTGCCTGGAGAGGTTGTGTGTGCAATTATATTCCACCACATTTAAACTATGGTTGTACAAGTAACGGAAGAAAGGTAGAGTTGGTTGGCTATAAATGAAACTGCATAGTCCAGTCTGAATAGGAACTGTTCACTTCCTTTCCTTTCAAAAATGGGTGCTCAGAAGCTTGGTTTTACTTGAGCCTGCTGGACAGACACAATAGCCAGGCAGGCTGCCTTTGCTTTGCAAGGAGAGGCGCAGGGGTAAAGGTAAATTCTGAACTGCCTGCACTCACAGTGTCACTGTACTAGGCATGACACAACATTGCCAAAATAAACATATTTCCAGGAAAAGTTCACAGATGATTAAAGGCAGGTTTGGATTACCTTTCAAAGATTTCAAAGTGCTCTAAATTCAAGTCCACATTTCTGCAATTTTGCCAGCTTACCAGAGCAGAGCTAAGCATTGTTAGAGTTCTTTCAAGCTCCATACAGATTAAGAAATCATACAACCTTAGAAAGGATTCCTGTCTGAAATTTGTACACCTTTACTAGAGTAGAGTGTAAACCTCCATTGTTGAGGTTTGTGACCGCTACCAGAACGTTATAGAACAGCAAAAGCATCACTATCATAACCGATAGATCAAGAAAAAAACCCAACCCATGAAGCAGTTACTCATGCTTGAAACAGAAGGTCTAATTCATCACTCCATTACCTACAGAGAACATCTTAGCCATGGCAGCAATCCAGTATTAAACAAAAAATAGTCTATGATCATTGAAACATTATTTCTTTTTGTTCACAAAAACATGTGAGCATAATAGTCCCTTGAAAACAAACTGATACCTTTTCACAAGAAGGGATCAAATAACTTCAGAATGTTATCATCCACATGTAAAAAATACAGATAACACCTGGGGTTTTTTCATGTCATGTCATGCCTTGTCTTTTTTTTTTTTTTCTTTTTCCCTTTCTTTTCTTTTTTTTTTTTACTTCCTTTTTCCCCCTTCAAATCAGTGAAGATTAAATTCTACCCTCTCAAAGTTTGACAAAGACTGGACAAATTCATGCTTTTAACAAAAGAATGGTTGCTAAAGTTGTGCTTTTTAACACACTTGCTAATGATTTTATGCAGGTCTCTTGAAGTCAGGAAATTTTAAGTATAAATTATAAAGTATAAAATGGAATGTTCATGAAGGAGAATAGGTGCTTGAGTTCCTACTGGATACAGCATACAGGCCATCATGTGTTATTGCTGCCTGGCTAATATTAGACATGGTGCACATTCTACCTTGTTTGACGTAGGATATTTTACCCCATATTCTGCAACATTAGCAACAAAAAATAGCATATTTAGTAAATCACTCAGAAAAAAGTAAGGACTATGAATAGTAAGAGCAAACTAATTTGCCTTTTCCTGAATAGACATTATACTGAAGTTTATATGGTCCCATCTGCTTCTGTTCTTCACAGCAGTAGAAACTTTCCCAAATATATGAGTATTCCATTGACTTAGTAAAGCAGTTTACAGATTATTCAAGACTACAGAGGTGTGCTGTGGTCTAGGTACTGTGACTGGAAATTTTGTTAAACAGCAAATAAGCATTTTGTGTCTTTATTGAAAGTAATGAAAGCTGTTCAGCTTGGCCTTTGCTAATGAAACCTCACCTCCCTCCCCAGATTACCTCAGTTTTCACTGATACACTATGACCCTGCCTTCACAAGGCTCATACTATCTTAAATCACCCACTTAGTAGAATATATAGATTATCTGATCCATCTATCTCCATCATGAGCCTTTCACAGTAGAGGACATTACATATTAGTCTTTGTATATTTAACTACCAGGAATAAGACAAAGCTTGCAAGCTTTCATTTTACTTAATTTGTTGTGCTTGGGTTTGTTTTTTTTTTTTGCATACAACGTATGAAATTTGACTTGGGCCTAAATGAAAAACTTGTTCAAATTATTCTGTTTAAAGAAGCAAGTAGTGAAATATTTTCATGAAAGATACGCTAAAATATTTGAGAAGTGGAAACATTCTTCAAAAGCCTAAAAAAACCCACTGTATGTTTTCAGAATATGGGTTAAAATATGATTTTTACAGTGCAGGTTTACTTATTTGGGAAATTACGCAAACTTGCTACCACGTCATTTTCTATTCAAAAAAATAATTTTACTAATTGCTCAGATTCTGTATTGCATATATATGATATGTATATGTAAGTTGAACAAAATCCACATTGAGATTACACCTGAAAGAAAAGTTTGAGCAAGGAAAAGTCCAAGGCTCTTGGATTCAAGTTGGAGTTCAGTCTGAACTATGCCAATCATATCTGGCAATTCTCAGGTCCTTGATGACAGGAGAACAAAATGCCTTTGAAACCGATTTAAGATAAAACTAGATACTCTGTTTTAAGTTTGTAAGGGAACAGAGAGCGAGTTTAGAGTAGCTTTTATTAAGAAGCTACTGGCAAAAAAGGGAAACTGGCTTACTTCACTGACAAATATATTTTTACCTGAAATTGAAGAAATACAAACTGTAATAAATTAAAAATACAAAAATAATATTAAAAAATATACAATGTTTTGTATAGATATAGTGTTTTAGATAGCAAATTTAATTTTAACATGCTACCAAAGGACTATATAAATTTTAAATGTGTCTGCATTTCATGGTATTAATTTAAATTTACAAAAACTGCAAAGCATTGCACAAAGCCATTACCTGTGTCAGAACTAAGGTAGTTATAATTCTGAGGTATACTTGTGTCTGACAAAGGCAAACAGAAAACCTATTGCATTTCTCATATTCACATGCAGTCAAAAGATACAGCCATGAGCATCTGTGTCTCCAAAGCATGTCTCCAGAAAGCATATATAAGAGGTGAAAGGAATATTATTCTTGTAGCTGACTACAATTTGTAAGATGCAGAAGTATCAGGAGAAGCATAGAAAAGCATATTTATGAAGAGTATGTGTTTAAGGGGTTTTCAAATTATCAATAACATCCTCCCAAATTCAGATTCTACACTTTTTCACTAAAAGTCATTGAGAACATCTCACCCAATTTTTTTTACTTTTTTTTTATTATGAGATTTAAAATAACTAGGTGCTTCTTTAACGGTTCACTTAGTCTACTAGATCTTTTGGAAACTGCTTAGCAGATAGGTTTTATGAGAGATAAATAGGATATGTCAGGTGATCTTACTTGGACTTTCAAAACTGGTGCACCCATTTAACAGGTTTCAGTTTGTGAAAACCAGAGTGGAGAAAGAAAAATTATCTACTTCCACTGTCAGATTTTCCCATACTATCTAAGGGAACAGATACTACATTTCTAAGATAACATGCACCTTACAGTTTCAGGTAGGTAGGCTTCATTCATGGCCAGTTTCTGTGACTTGCTGAAAACTGTTTGGTTATGAAAGACTTATAAACTGCAGATCCTCTCATTAGTCAAGTTCCAAGGCCTAATACCTGCCCCTTCCACACAGCTACTCTTTGACTGCACAGCATAAACTGATTACTAATCTTCTTCCCAGTCACTGTGGTCAGCACCTGGGTTCAATTATTGCTCATGTGACTTTTGCCACAGGTGATATTGATTCTTGAGTGACTTACCTGATAATCAATATGATTTTTTGTACATATGCCACTTGCCTTGTCAAAAGGAAATTTCATTAGAAGGCAACTTCTTTTTACTGACCTCTTATGTTGGGTTTTTGGCTGTAACAGGTTTTTTTTTTTTTCCTAGTAGCTGGTACAGTGCTGTGTTTTGGCTTTAAACCATGACAGCTTATGATTCAATAAAGTAATAAACTCCATCTTTAATACAGAGAGGTAAGAAAGATGCACTGCTGGTGAATTAACTTATCAAGTTTTGCTAAGGTTGTCCCCTGTTCCATCATTTGGATTCCAGCTTAGAGCTGTATAGAGCAGAATACAGCTGAATTCACTGCTCTACAAACTGGCAGAAGAATCAGTTTCTAAAAGATTGTTTAAGACAACTGAATTTGCCAGAAGTTTAAAGTTAAGTATTTGCTGTGCTGATCATTTAAAAGATAAGATGGGTATCATTTAATGGAATCCGAAGCACGAAATTGCTGTGGAGATTATAGTTTACAATCTACACTTTCATTACTAGAATAGCATTTTTAAGTAGTATCCCACAGAAGTAATGGCATAAAAATACTGCAAAATGATATAGTTGCATATGTACTTTTACTCAGTACAAATCTACATTATTGCCTTCCAAAACAAGCCAGGGATTAAAACCTGTGAAGATACATATGTACTGAGACAGTCAATAATTAAAAAATAAGGAAGATAGTTCACAGGAATCCATGTTTTAAAAAAGCAGTTAAAAATAAAAAACAGGCAAGGGCAATGGACACAGGCACTGCCTGGTTTCAAGCAAGTGCTATGCAAAGTATTTCCCTTGCAAAAGAAAACTTAACCCGATTGTGAAACTCTCTCAGTAGCTTTTCCATCCTTAGGCAATGTTTTACAGCTATTGCTCATGCTGTGCTTCTAGCAGGCAAATGTCATTTTTAAATAACACGGGAGGAATGCAGAGTAGGAGTCAGAGTTCACCCAAGAAGATGAGCACAGAGCTCAGGATTTAGCATACAGCCCAGTTGGAAACAGCAGTCAACGTTTTCTCTATAATCTCTATTGATTGGAGAAACCACTGTGGCTCACAACAAAGACAGAATGTGTCTGCTTGGTATGGCAGGTATAGAACAGGTCTCAAAACCAGGCACTTTCAAAAAATATACTAATTTAGTCTAATGCAGCATACCATATAGGCAGAAAGAATCAATTTTAAATTGTGACCTTTCTGCTGACAATTGCCATCTGGCAGAAAATGTAGCATCAGGTCATCCTGTGCCATTAAGCTGTAGGCAAAAAAAGTGAATGGCAGAATAATGGTTCATCCTTTGCAAAATCTAATAATGAGAGAGCCCAATTTTCTAGGTTAAAATCCAGTTACCAACCCAGTTCTGAAATATTTTGAAAAGCAGAAGATATCTATTAAGCTTGGCCTTTTAAACTAGCATGTAAAGAGTTCCCTGAAAAAAGTTCCTATTAAAAAGGGATCTTTGAATCCTTTCATGCAAGGCTTTGGGGCAATATTTGGCTGTTTACAAAGCTGCGGGGTTTTTTTTTCCTTAGTCTGTTTTTCTAGCCTTATTCCTGAAGCAGCCATAATGACAGAAAGTATAAGCTAAAAGTGACTGTTGCAGTTTATCAGGAGAAATCTTCATCAGCTTCTTCAGTTGAACAAAGACTAGAACAGGCATACTTTCCCTTTTTTGGTTTTCTTCTTTTTTTTTAAGCTAAAAGCAAGAGGATTGAATCACCTTAGAGTCCGAAAGACAAGCTCTTATTTAGTGGCTGTTACTCAATTACAGTAAAACTTAAAGGATTATACACCAAAATTTAAGCTTCAGTTGCTTTTCAGCAGTCTCCAATGAATTACTCCCCCTCTCCACCAAGATCACTAATCTGATTGCATTATAGAAATTGAAGGGTAATGTTAGGTATCCTTTGAAGTCAATGAGAAATACTTTATATTGTACAATATCAATGAAATTACTATTTTAAATGCTAGAGAGAGATTTACAATTTTTAACAGTTTAATAGAGTTTTGTTGTTGGGTTTTTTTAATATAGTTTCCATTTGTGTTAGCTTGTTGATCACTTGATGCTGGAGACATTCTGCACCAGTAGGATGACTGAGCACAGATTCTCCTTGACAAATTCACTTCTGACCTCAAAGGAAGCCAAACCTTCTCTGCATTTGTAAGGAAAACACCAACTCGTATATATGCACAGCCAGAAGCGTGGCAATTTCAACTGGTCTTTGTCTTCAGAATAAAAAAGCCTACCTAGCACCCAAAATGAGACCTCTGTGCAAGGTTGTGCCAAAGCAAAGCTTGTCCATTCAGGTGAAGCTATCTGAAAATAGTTTAGGCTTCATATAGTTCTGGCATCTGAAAAATGAGCCATACCTCTTTTTTTTTTTTTTTGAGAAAGCAGAAGAGTTTTTCTTTAAGGACTCTGTCAAGCCAGCATCTGCCTTATTGCCCATGAATAAAGATGGCTCTTGAAATCCAATAAACATAACACATAACTCTTACATTATTAATACTAAAAATTGGATGTGAATAAAAATTTACACGCTTGTTTTCTTTCTGTCTTTTCTATGTTACACTAAAGCTGATGCATTTCCAATGAGGGTCTCCCAGGCAGAATTTACTCCATATTTAAAGTAAAAAAACCCCAACTTTTGGTGATCAGATGTGCTGAGGTAGCACGCAAACAGAAGCTTCCAGATTTGCAAGTTGTTTCTCAGAAGTGATGCTTCAAGTGACTGGGCAGTTGTCATGGGTAAGCTCCTGGCATCATTAAAATTTTCAAAAAGCTTTCCACAATGGTTTGCTGGGCTAAGAACATTCTACAAGTACTGCTAAAATAAAATGCTCAAAGTACAAACTCATGGCTGTTTTCCACAATCATTGTTGAATATTATTAGCACACTCCCTTCCTATCCCACACTTTAACTTAAAATGCATTTTCAAAAATAACAAAATAAAAACCATATGTGACATAAGAAATGCCCAACTGGAAAGATTTTGCTAATGTTTCTGTTTATCACATATTTCTTTATCTCAGCACAGCCATTTCTACTTCAATGTGCCTAAGTGGGTATTAAAATGAGTGACACTACCCATGACCCAAAGCATTGAAAGCAAGTAATGATGGGCAGCTGAGCCCCATGTTGAAAAGACGTTGCCAACCCCCCCTGCTTCTGCTCCCTCACTTTTTCTCAACCTTTTGGCCAGATCTAATTTAAATGTGAATACCTTAAGTAATTGCCAATATTTGTAAAGTCAGCATATGCAACTGCATTAAAAACAACACATTTTTGTGTACTGTTGTGCAGGGATTTTTTTTTTTTTTTTTTTTTTTTTAATGCCCTATAGTTGCTGGGAAGGTGCTTGGTAAAACTTGCCTCAGTTGGTGTACGATTGTTTTATACACTTTCCCCTTACTTCATTCTTCAGAGAACATCTCTGGAATAAGTAATTACTGTGGGAACACTTCTTTACAGCAATTCTCAAACAGCAAAATTGGCAGAGGTTGGTTTTATAAAGTTCACAAACTGAATGGTGCCTTATTGCCATAAACAAAGGGATTTTAACTACTAGCATTAAAATACACTAAGAATAACAGATAAGTGAATCTGTGAATAAAGATAAGTCCTTAATTGACAAGAAAATGAAGGATTAAGCTAATGCAGCATTATAGCAATATGCCAGGGATTCAAACTTCGGCCTACATCACCATTTTGGACTAAGTGATTATAAAAGCTTTCTGAATGACAGAAAGCAGGACTCCCCTGAGAATTTTTCTGCCTAAAATTTGTCAAAATGAGTGCAACTGGTACTAAGCCTCAATATAGGCTCTCTAAATGAATACATAATGTATTTAGTTACTTAAGATAATTGAAGTCTTGCCAATTTAATTAAAAATAAGCCACCTATTGAAAGGAAAAGATATTTTGAAATCTCACAACTACTGGTACCACTGGATGAATTCAATGAATTTATTTTATCACCTTCTGCCTTCTGGCTTTACCTGAGAAATCAAAGATCTTTTGCTTGAAAAGACAGCTCATGCAAAAGTTCAGGAATCAAATCCTGAAGTCTTAATGGGTTTAACTGAATAAGAACTTCTTGCCTGAAACAGCAATTTGTGTGCATAAGCTTCTACATTGCTCTAAATTGCATTGAGGGAGTGTCTTAAAAATATAATAGCTTTTTCATTTGTCCTTGACACCATACCCAACCTGTGTAAAATAAATGAAATTAAAAACTAAAAGTAAAAGGAACTTTATGGAACCCAAAGAGTTAAAGTTTCAAGAGGTATTGCAAGCTGATCTTACTTTTGAGTGAACTAGTGGGTGAATACCTCAACGATAAATGAACTTTTTGTTAATCACACTAAAATCAACAATGTGAGAGAACAAGTTCATGTTACAGCTAGTGGAAAAGGATATAATCAGAGACCCTTGTATAAATTTTATTACTATAGCAAAGGAGGAGATGAGACAGCCTCTACCTGCTAAGAAGTGCATAATGGTATAATTTACTCCATGTACAGTCAAAAACATGACAGTCATTTCTTATTCAGGTTGCTGGGTACAGACACATTTCTCCTCTTCCTAGTCTCATGAAACCACGTCTAAACCCTACAAGAGTGTCACATTGTGGAGTGGATCTGAAACCTAGTTTGCCTGAAACAGTTAGAAACTGCTCATAATATATCTTCTGAAAGAGACAACTAGGGCACTTAAGCATATAAAATCTTAAGTGTTTTGTTGGATTCACAGAATCATAGAATAGTTTGGGTCAGAAGGGACCCTTAAAGGTCATCTAGTCCAAACCCCCTGCAATGCACAGGGACACCTTCCACTAGATCAAGTTGCTCAGAGCCCCGTCCAACCTGCCCTATCCAGAGACCTTAAGATATACAGACAAGTCCTTAAGTGTCAAACGGACAAATTAAGAGTGAGATAGACAAGGCAGAATGTTCTGCAGAACATTAGCTATTTTTTGGCCCTTAAAGAGGGAAGGAGAGGAGAAGGAGGAAAAGGAGGAGAAGGAGGAGAAGAAGAAGGAGGAGGAGAAAGATAAGAAGGAGGAGGAGAAGGACAAGGAGAAGGACAAGGAGAAGGAGGAAAAGGAGGAGGAGAAGCATGAGGAGAAGGAGGAAAAGGAGGAGAATGAGGAGGAGGAGGAGAAGAAGGATGAAGAGAAGGACGAGGAGAAGGATGAGGAGAAGGACGAGGAGAAGGACGAGGAGAAGGAGGAGGAGAAGGACGAGGAGAAGAAGGAGAAAGAAGGAGAAGGAGGAGAAGAAGGAAGGAGAAGGAGAAAGAAGGAGAAGGAGGAGAAGAAGGAAGGAGAAGGAGAAAGAAGAAGGAGAAGAAGGACAAGAAAGAGAGGAGAAGGACAAGGACAAGGACAAGAAAGAGAAGGAGAAGGACAAGGACAAGAAAGGAAAGGAGAAGGAGAAGGAAGGAGAAGGAGAAGGAAGGAGAAGGAGAAGGAGAAGGAAGGAGAAGGAGGAGGAGGAGAAGACGAAAAGGGAACGGGAAGAGAAATAGAAAGGAAAAGGGAAAGAGAAAGGGACATATGCAGAGTCATACATTCACAATATTTAGTCTTCATTTACGAAGTTTATGGAACTTTAAATATTGCTTTAAATGGTATCACTGTCTCATGTAAGGTCTTTTCAATAGAATTTTTAACAACCTACTGCACATAATCAACATTTGGACATAGATTCTTTGTCACATTATGGAAACATATTTATAAAATTTGGGAACTTCATTGAAGTTTCACAGACCACATTTAAAACTGTACTGCTGAAACAAAAAGTAAGTGGAAATTACTTAATTTTTGAGTCAATGTACTGATTAAAAGCTTTTAGGAGCTATGGATGGTTAGCTTCTCTGAAAATCAAACATTTATTTAAGCTGTCTGTGTCTAACTTTAAACTTTGATATTTGAAATGTTTTTAGATTTGAGAGTTTTGTTTTGTTTTTTTTTTTTTAATTATTATTTTTAACCTACGCCGATATTTCTTATCCTTTCCTCCCAGGCAGATGAGCATAAAAAAGGGGTGAATATTTTTTTCCACTACTTTGGGAAGATATTTGACTGTAAAATTCATGTACTTTTTTTGGAAAACAGACTGACTAAAATCTTCTGGGATTTCAAAAAAAAAACCAACAAATTATTCAGTTAAGTTACAATCTCACATACAGAGCTAGAGCAAAACTATTGGGTTAGCCCAAATAAGCTGGTATTCAGTACTGGTTTTAATACTGGAGTTTGGTTTAACCCCCCAATGTGGACAAGGCCTAATTTGTTCTGCTCCTTCTTCTTACTCATTTGATATTGTATAGAAAATGTCAGAACATATTTTCTACAAGAAGATGTGCTTTCACATGGCTCAAGCAAGACAGCTGGTGATCTCAGGTGTACAATATGAAAAGGATTATCTGTGAGGTCACCCTGCTTGCTGGCACTCTCCGTTCAAAAATCAATAACCTAAAATGCACAGAATTGACTAACATCTCATGCCTAGCATAAGTCTCATGAGTTCGTTAATGACGCTGAAATGATGATAATGATGATAATGAAAACCAAATTATGAAAGCCACGTAGCATAAGTTAAAACAAACAAACAAAAAAACCAAAACAAAACCACATCAATTTAAGCAGACTTCTGACGAAGCACAAGGTGAATTCCAATGATTCCATCCCTGGAAGGCTTCTATGTAAGCCACACTTCAGTAACCTGTCCTAGGGTTTGAGGCTCTATGCTGTGTAGCAAGAAGCCTGGAAGACAATTCAACTCTATCCTTTACTATGACAGCCTAGCCTGTTAGATCTGTAAAAAAATGTATTGAAAGACCAATGGAAAGTTTGTGTTATTTTTTACTGGGAAAACAAAACCTGTCCTCTTGCCCTAAGGACAGAATGGCAAGGCTCGCAACCATGTAGTTAATTCTGTTACCTAAAAATAGGCTGCACATCCATACTGCCATATCATATTACTTGGCCCATGCTACTGCTTGAGACACGTTCAGCCACAAGCCAAAACTGTGTCAAGAAGCATGCTAACAATTAAACAGTACAGACAATTGCATACTAGGACTAAAAATAATTACCTGATCCTATTTCTTTTATTAATGTGAACATAAACTAGAAATGCTGAAAATTACCTCCTGTGCCAGCAGATCTCAGAAATTGCTTTCAGGAGTTTGATCACCACATCATTGGAGTGCCAAAGCTGTTCAGTTTAGCTGCAGTTCATAGACATCTGAAACCATTCCGCAGCCAGTCCAATAGGACTGTGGGGCACCAGATCTTCAGAAGTCATTGGAGACATTCAAGGTCAAGCTGGATGTAATTCTGGGCAACCTGATCTAGTTGGAGATGTCCCTGCTCATTGCAGGGGGGTTGGACTAGATGACCTTTGAAGATCCCTTCCAACCCAAACTATTCTATGATTCTATGATTCTTTAAGTCCTGGGTAAGCTGATACCCTATATACTCAACTCACAGGATCATTTTAGTTTGGAGATATCTGAAAAGAAATATTCTATTTATTTAAAAATGATTTTTCTCTCTTCGCACAGAAACATGATTTGACTTTTTATTTCAAAACCTAACAGAATTCTTAGCTTTAGATTCTTGCTTCTGATGACCTTAACTTGAAGTAAATTGTCTGATACACTCTAAGATCACTTATGGGCACAGAATCCTGATGAAAATACTAGCTCTGATCAACTTTGTGTGGAATACTACATAGATGATACATAGGAAGGGAAACATCACAGTCGTTGCTATTTTGACTGAACTCTGAAGTATCGGAATTCAGTGTGGATTCTTAAGATCAGATAGAAATTTTACTTGTATTCTTAACTTCACAAATACCTTGTTAATCATGCCAGAGGAGGCAGAAGCAAGAGCAGCTACTTCCCAAAGTGTTTAGATTGTATTTCTAGTGTTTAGAACTAGAAATTACAAGCGGCAGTATGCTTAATGAGCAATATGCAGTTAAGCAACTTAGCACAAAACAGGGGAAGACTAAAGCAATCACAGAGAAACATGCTTAAAAAAGAATTCTGAACAGTTTTTCAGTCTCTTTAGCAACTTTCTAGACCATGTGAAAATACGATTTCAACTCCTCACATTTTGTGATTGTTGAAATTGGAAGATAAATAATTGATGGAAAGCCCTTTCCAATCCATTAATTTGGAAAGAACACGAGTAGCTGCTGATGGAAGTAGAAAATGGTACTGAAATAAAAACACAGTGTTTTTATTAGGCAGATCCAAATGAAAAGTGTTTGAGCAAATGCTGTCAAAGCTTAAGGTTTGAAAAAAAAAGTACAGGAAAACAAAGGAGGAAATGGTGTGGTAGGGGAGGACAGTAGTGCTATTATGGTTCATGGCCGGTATTGAAACCATGTCTCTACAATTGAGACACAGATATTGTGCAGGACAGTGTCAAACATTTTGCACAAGTCCATGTAGGTTGTATCAGTCACTCTTCCCTTCCGCACCAATGCTGTAAACCCATCATAGAAGGCCACTAAATTTATCAGGCATGATCTGCCCTTAGTGAAGCCATGTTGGCTGTCACCAATCACCTCCTTATTTTCCATGTGCCTTAGCATAGTTTCCAGGAGCATCTGCTCCATGATCTTGCTTGGCACCAAAGTGAGACTCACTGGCCTGTAGTTCCCTGAATCTTGCTTTTTAACTTTTCTAAAAATGGGGGTTATATTTCCTCTTTTCCTGTCAGAGGGAACTTCACTGGATTCCCACGACTTCTCAAATATGATGGATAGTGGCTGAACTGCTTCATCTGCCAGTTCCCTAAGGACCCATGAATGCATTTCATAAGGTCTATGGACTTGTGCACCTTCAGGTTCTTTAGATGGCCTCAAACCTGATCTTCTCCTACAGCAGGCGGTTCTTCAGCCTTCTGTGATTTGGGTGGTGTGGTTGGAGCACTTGCCAGGGAAGACTGAAGCAAAAATTCAGTGAGTACCTTGGCCTTCTCCATATCCCAGGTAACCAGGTCTCCCGTTTCCTTCCAGAGAGGGCCCACATTTTCCCTACTCTTCCTTTTATCACTGACATACCCATAGCAGTTTTTCCTGTGCCCCTGACATCCCTGGCCAGATTCAATTCTACCAGGGCTTTAGCTTTCCTAACCTTACCCTGGCTGCTTGGACAATTTCTCAGTATTCCTCCAAGGCTACCTCTCCTTGCTTCCACTCTCTGCAGGCTTCCTTTTTGTTTTTCAGTTTGCCCAGGAGCACCCTGTTCACCCAGGCAGGACTCCTGGTATTTTCTTGCCCAACTTTTTCTTTGTTGGGATGCACTGCTCCTAAGCCTGGGAGGTGATCCTTGAATACTAATCAGCTTTCTTGGGTTCTCCTTCCCTCCAGGGCTTTATCCCATGATACTCTACCAAGCAGATACCTGTAGAGGCCAAAATCTGCTCTCCTGAATTCTAGGATAGCGAGCTTGTTGTGTGCCCTTACCCTCCTTACTGCCTTAAGGTTCTTGAATTCCACAATTTCATAGTCACTGCTGCCAAGGCTGCCCTCAAGCTTCACATTACTCACCAAGCCCCTTCTTTTTGGTGAGAACAAAGACCAGCAGAGCACCACTCCTCATTGGCTCCTCTATCACTTGGAGAAGGAACTTATCATCAGCACATTACTAGATTATGGCCTGCTGTGCTGTCCTTCCAGCAGATATTGGGGTGGTTGAAGTCTCCTCATAAGAACAGTCTTGTGAACATGAGCCTCCTCCTACCTTTCTACAGCGGGCCTCATTGGTCTTCCTCATCAGGTGGCCTATAGCAGACCCTCACTGTAATGTCACTTGACCCTGCCCTTCTCTTAATCCTGATGCATAAGCTCTCAAATGGTTCTTCATCTATCATCAGGCAGAGCTCCACGCACTCCGGCTGGTCAATGACACGGAGGATGACACATCCTCCTCATCTCCTCTGCCTGTCCTTCCTAAAGAGCCTGTATCCTTCCATTCAACACTCCAGTCTTAGGAGCCATCTCATTACATCTCCATGATGCCAATAAGATCATAGACCTGTAGGGGCTAACTCGTCTTGTTTATTCCCCATGCTACATGTTTGTACAGAGACATTTAAGTGTTCATACATATTAATTCAGTATTCATACATATTCATACAGGTTTCCTTAATGACAGCTTGACTTTTCTGACTACATCATTTCTGTATATCTGCATCTGACTGCTAACTCCTTTTAGAATGAAACACATTTATCTTCTGTGTTGTCTTTGTGAACTTCCCATTACACTGATAGAAAATTTCCATCCATGGGATAAATGAGGCAGGGTTAGCAGCTAAGGAACATTAAATCTTGGTGAATACTGTTTGGACAAAATCTTCTTTGAATGATTTATTGAATTTTATTGGGATATGAGGGGTAGTAGTTTGTCTTCACAATTTTTGTTACATGAGAGTGGTAGCTAGTAATACATTAGATGCTGAGGTATGTTTTAATCATCTGATAAGACCAGTCAGAAGGTCATGTAGCAAAAAATGACAAGAATTTATAAAGAGAAGCTTAGTGATTACTTGCTTTTTCTTAAAATGGAGCAGATGGAACATAACTGCAGGTACAAGAGAAAGTCTATTCCAGAAGACACTGATAAAAAGAAAAAAGACTTCTGAGTGCTATAGGCAACTCTGGCTATTTCACTGAGAGATGTAAAGAAACAAGGTGAGAAAATATATTTATTTTATTTATTTAGTCTATTTCTTACATTGTTTGAAATAAAAAGTGATTTTCTTTTTTGAACAGTCAGCATGCCTGTTTGTTTATGGTTCAGCCACATGTGATACTTCAAACAAAGACTGTCCTGTAAGGCAAGAAAATGGTTACTCAAGTTGTGAAATACAAGTACTTTGCTTAATTCAGCTACAGCAACACAGCCCAGCCTCCAGAGTCTGTAAAAAGGAAAAAGGCTCATAGCTTCTGACCTGAAAATTTGACAGAGAAGGAAGAGGCCCAGTCATTGCAATTAAGGAAAATTTTAGAATCTAAGGATTCAGTTTGTTTTATGCATATATGGTGAGTATTCAAAAGGAAGCTGTTACAGAATCATGTCATAAATGCACACTTTCCCACATACAAACCTTTCCATAATGCTAAGAAAAAGTCAAAGTAGCATACCTTATTTTCTCTTATTAACAACCTCTTAGGTAGAAAGTTAACTATATGCCAGTACCTTCACTAGACCCAACTTGACTATAAGAAGTTCTATTATTTTGCATATAACTTTTTCTTACTAGATCATGCACACACCCCTTGTTTTAAAAAATAAATTGCGTGTGGTCATTCTTTTGTTTACCTTTTTTTTTTTTTTTTTAATAACTGTCTTGGAAGTGTTAACAATACGGTTGCTATATTCTGCTTTTGGTTTTCAAGAAAAACATGCAATATGTCCCTTTCTTTGAAGAAAGATTTCTAGGAACTATGAGCCCTATAATGCAATTTTAAACCCATCTTATTCTCCCCATTCTTTAACAGACTATAGAAGGAGCCACTTCAAATGCAGTCAGGAACTTGATGCCAGTTCTTTTCATGCACATATAATTAAAGAAGTAATGTTGAAACTTTTCATAAATGCTTTTTTGAGGACCTATCACACTTTGTAACATTTCATTTGCAAAACTTCATCACTATGCATGAACAGAAAGACTATGCATTAACTTGATTTTGTACCCAAAGAAGAAAACGGGAATTCTAAGAGGACTAGGGTATATAATAACAAGGATAGCTGTAGGGCAGTCTGAACCTCAAGGGGAATACCTCCAGGCATACTAGTTATAGTCCTTTCCAGCACATCTTTAAGTCATTCTATCACCAGACTTGCATATAAAGTTGGATTTCTTTTCCCATAACGAATCCCCATGACATCTGGTGAAAACAGCAACGTTACCCCCATAGATCAAGGGAAAAATTGCCACAGCTCTGAGAGAGATTTCTACATTACTATCAAATCTTGACAATCGAGGTCTGTATTTTTATCACTTTTATCACTTTGCACCACAAATTAAATTCAAAGCCAGAAAGAACAATAATCTCAGATCATATTTCAAGAGCTACTAAGGTGTTTTTAGAAAGATGGAGCTATGTAAAATAAAAAAAAACCCAAGAATTATGCCAAAGGCTCTGAAAGAAACCAAAGCAAACTGAAAACACTCAGCCACCTCTGACAGAGCCTAAATCAAAATATTACAGAGCTAATAAGTATGGCAGAAGACTGCTAAAATTTGACCAAACTTTTCCTAGATTTAAAGGGGAACACTGCCTGAACAACTCTAATTATTAGTCCATCACGTTTATAGCCACAATTAGCAATGAAAGATTTCACGCAGCCAGTTAAATTTGAATGGATAGCGGAAGTATAAGGCAGTTCAAGTCAGTGAAATGACATGTCTGCCACGGGCACACATGAAAAAGGACATGAGAATGAGATGTTCTGTTTTCCAAAAATGTAACAGATGAATACAACTGTCATAACAGTTGTTCCATAATGCATTCAATATGCTATGAATGTAAAAATGACAGCTTATTTTATTTCAATGATCATCAGCTGGATTCCACCTTCAGAACAAACAGAGCGAGACCAATGCTGGAAGTATTCAAGAATGGGTATCACGTTGCCTTTCTATGCTGAAGGTACTCATCTTTTGCTTTTCAAATAATGAGTGCTTTAACTTCTCCATGATACATCTGTAAAATCTTTGCTACCCTACCCACCTACTTAAACATTTTCAAAGCACCTCATCTCATTGTTCAAGTCTGGAGCTAACATTCTCATTCTCTGAGTACTTTCTTGCCATATAAGCAATCCCTATCACTGCAACAGTAGAATTACGTGTGTGTAAAGGCACCATTCAAAGTGAGATGAAGTGGTGGGGTAAGACCCTAATTTAGAAAGCTTAATAATAAGAGCTGAGGATTTTTATTGCCTGTACGTTATAATTAATTAAGTACAGCAAGTTAAAGAGAAGAAAAGAAACAGTTTTAGTGACAATATGTATATGGTTTCACTTGATTGAGATTAATCACTTAAATCTGCTATGATCTCTTCATGCACCCTTTCATTGATAAATTAAAAAAGATCTGTGGCTTCAACAAATAAAAGTGAAATAAGTAATTAAAAACAGTGATAGCAATTAAAATTAACTCTAGATCCAGCAACAAAAGCCACAGTATCATTAAATGCTGTAGTGGTTGGATTCACAGGAAAAATATAAGAGTCAATTCATTCTGTGATTTCTATTTTGGAAAATAAATAGTATTTATGCAGCTACTTGAGAAAAACGGATAAAGTAACAGCATTTTTGGTCTAAAGACACCATTTTATCTCCCAGTCTTTTCTTAGGCAATGACCCTCAATAACAAAACAGACTCCCCCAAATTACCCTTTAAAAATAACAATTAGTTTCACTCTAATAGTCTGTGAAGTATGAGCATTTTCTCCATCAATGTAATAATAGAACGCAGACAGCTCAAAGTTCCCACATTTGCTTGCTAAATGGCATTAACTGACATTGATGGAAGTACCACCTGTATACTATCAGAAGGTAATTTTGCCCCCAGAGACACAGATTCAATGGGTGCTTTGCTGAAAAATACATTTTATTACAGTAATGCCTTCAACAAGGGAAAAGAGGGGTGTTCTTTGTATAAGAAAAATGTGTCTCCCTCCTATTTACCTAACCTGATTGCCAGGTTTTTTTCATGGTCTCAGCACTTTTTGCTCTGGAGTATGAAGAACAGATGCAAAAATTCCATAACAAGAAACTGCTTCTCACTAGATTTCTTGCAAAGTTCAGCATACCAAAGAAGGTTTTGACAAACTATATACAGAGTCCAGAAGAACAGCTTCAAGGTAACAATCAGGTTCTGAAATCAAATCTTCATGCTTTAATTAGAGCCAGAGACTAGTGGAATGAGGAGAATCAGAATGCATTAGAAGAGCTTATGATTAAATCAATGGAAACAACTTTCAAAACAATGAAAATTGTTAATTTTGCTACTTCCAATTCTGACACTATGTCTTTGCTAGTAGCTGTGATTTCCAGTGGATATTTTTCTTTTTATCCCTTCCCAAGTGTCCTTTTCTATGTCATTGAGTAACAGTTTTCCTATCAAATCATGTTTCTTCATTTTACTTTTCACATCCCTTTTCCTTTTATTCTGTATGATATAGAAGTGGTCCATTTACAGAAAATTTCAGAAACAAACAAAGCACAAAAGATAAACTCAGAAAGTAAAAGCATATTGGTGAATGTTTTATGGACAATTTCAGCTAGATGATATCTCTTGTTCAACATGGACTGCAAGGGAAAGCTGTGCTCATCTCCTGAACAGCAATCAGATCAAAAAACATTTGTTGCAGGAAGTTGAATTTACCTTTTGACCTTCATTCTTTTCTGTGAGTTTCACTCTCTTATATGAGAAACACAATTTGTTTTCACTAGTCAAAAGTTGCTTTATAGTTATGTTGAACTTTCCAAAAAGGATTCAATGTAAGCATGAACATTGTGTTTTCCCAGGCCACTCCAACAGTAGAATGGGAAGAACAAGAAAGCCAGAAGTCAAAGTTCTTACATAAAAATGACATTACTTCCACATGCAGCAGTCCTTTATTTTAATCCACAAGTCTAACTGTGGCAGACCTACGTGTAGAAGAGGCCTTGGAGTTCAACTCCTTTGTCACAGTGCTTTGCTATTTACCTTTGTAACTGAACCTGCCTCATGGACATGGGTTCTGTTACCCCTTGGTCCTTCTTGCTAAAGGCATTTAATCTTAAAAACAACCTCCCAGAAACATGACATATGCAGCCACACATATATTGTACATGTCTACACAAAGGGTTACACAGAGTCAGCTACATTTCCCAACCTTTCCATGCTCAATTACCCATTAGAATTATTTGTGCTTCATCTGAAACATGGCAGAGTACTGTAAGAAAAATACTTTCCACCCTTTCTGAAGGAATATGTCACTTTTGGCCACAGTTCCCACTAAGATACTAGCCATAAAGACAAGATATTATGTAACAGCAAATCTGCAATCAAAAAAAATTCTAATATGTGCTAGAATTGCCTTCACATTTTAATCACCATATAACAGAACTGGACAAAACACGCTGACTCAATATTTGATTGAGAAGAGAAAAGCTGAATTAAGAAACATGACAATTAAAATGTATCCCTAGTAAAGATATATTTTACCTTGCTATCTGATAACTATAAAAATACCTAAATACTTTAATTAGGGCCAAAACTTCTCATTAAAGAATTTTTGGAAGAATTTTTTGAATATAATTTTAGTTTGTCTCTTTCTTTTTGGAAGGGAAAAGCGGAGCAGGTCACACACAGGTGCTGTCCTGGCATTTTTTAATTTTTTTTTTTCTCTTAGCATTTTTTTTGAGTTCTTGTAGCTCATCATAGTGGGATTGAATTTTTAGTTTTTCAAGAAGCTGTCTATAAATACAGTGTTTCCGCTCAGGCTGGAAGATCTCAAAATGCTTCTGAAAATTAACAGTCTTTCAAGGCCAACATAGCCCAGAAAAATAATGGTGTGAAAGGTTCCAAGGACTATGTTCACAGAAAATTCAAGACAGTGCAGTGTACTACTGAGCAAATCAGGAAATGAAAGCTAGATTTTTCACATCACATAAAACTTACACAAAACATTCATGCCAAACATGAGTCTGATGATTTTTTTGTACTGTACCAATGCAGATGTTCACTGACTATCGATTTGTATCTTGTCTATCCTCACAAGCCACATTCAAACTGCTTCCCTAGTCTATATGCACTCAAAAAAAATTAAGAAAAAAAAAAACCCAAAAACAAAAACAAAAGAAAATCACAGTTATTTACCATGATTACCATAACAACACATCCTCATCCCATATCATCCAACAGAATTACTGTTTTTTAGCAAATTTGCTATCATCTTCAACACTGTATCCTGCCTCAATTGTAATTTTCTTAAATATTATTGAAGAATGTGAATATTTATAACAAGATACACAGAAAATAATAGTCCTTCAAGTATCCTTCCTCAATATACCGTATTTTTTAATGTAAAAGCTATACAAAATGTATTTCTATACGCAGCCATAAAAATCCACAAGGAGACACAGTTGTAATAGTTAAAGGTTAGCTCTTATTTTCCAACTATCCATAACAGTAAATTCAATAAATACACAAAATGAATAAAGAGAACACACAACACAAGCAAGAAGCACAAGCAAAAATAGCAATCTTCCTGTGATAAAAGGTAGCAATACCTGATAGGATCTCCAAAACTCATCTCTGAACAGGGAAACCCACCAGGGAATAGCTACCAAACCGCATTATCTTTTGTAATAACACTGGAGAACTAAACTCATCTGTGAAAGTCATTATTGCATTTAGGTGCTGCTATAAAGATAACGTATAGCCACGTATGCCCTGAGCAAATGAATCGTTTGGGTTTTTTCCTAAATAGCACTTCCCGGCAGTCTCGCAAGTCATATTGAAACCACTGCTCTGATTGGCCCAGGCAAATTCAATGGCTAATTTAGCAAAATGCATGAGTTTCTTCTTTCTAACAGATGTCTGTCACACATTGCTATAATAAACGGTCACTGAATACATCTGACACTATCACACAAATGGAAAAACTTTTTCAAATGACACTGCAAAGCAGAACGTTGACAAGGAGGGAGTTTAAAGCAAGACTGAGGCAATTCCTCTAAAGAATGTTTCATTTTCAAGATCCTCAAAAACCCAAATTTGAACAGAAAGGGTGCAGATCAACTAACTCATAATTCAGAGAAGAAGATGGTGGAATGGATATTAATGAATACCAAATGTATGTTATCTCTTTCAATAAATGTGAACACAAAGCTTGTTCTTTATCATGCAAGTGTATTCTGTGCGGCCAATTGGAGTCTTTTAAGTCCTTTAAATTGTATGTTTTATCTACATACAATGAGAAAGGACACCACTAGAATTCCACATTCATTCATTCATTATTTTTTCAAAGATTCTAGTCATATGATTTTATCAGGATTTAGAGCATCTGGCAAAAAATGCACAGGACAAACAATAGCTTAAACTGTGTATCAGGGTTAAGTAGCGAAGAATAAACATTGTCTATGCACCAAGGAATACTTCAACTAACAAGATGGCAAGCTATAAAAGCTGGAAGCATATTTCTGTACAGAAAAGAAGAAAGGAGTGTGAATCCTTATAAGTTTAACATGTAGAAATAGCTCAACAGAAGTTAACACAGGTGCTGCAGAAAACATCTAACACTGAGGTTTGTGTGCATATTGGAAGACTGATATGATGCTGATGCTTCAGACAATCAGGTCAAAGAGATAAAAAAAATCCCCAAACCTTTTCAAACTGACTTGTGACATAAACTCTTCTTTCTCTCAAGCATTTCCTTGAAGGTCTCTTAAATAGACTTTTTTGTATTTAGTGAGCAATTCACAGGATCTCTGTCTATAGCAAATAAACTTTTTGCTGAAATGACTTGCTGCCTGTTGCTTACCAGGTGCGCTTAGCCCTATGGTTCTGCATCAATATACACTACACAAACCATAGTTTTCAAGGACTATTCTAGTGGAAAAGGAATTCAAGTATGCTCTTACATTTCCTGGTTGGTGTTTCATTTTTTCACCAATGACTGAATAACCTTAACAAAACTGATCCAAAGGGTTACTTTAGCTCCCTTGAGAGCCCATCTAATTTCCCTTGAACTGGAGGAAAATGGACACTGAAAGACTTGCTGAAATTATCCACCAAGTAAAACAGGGAAGACAGAACCAATGGGCCAACCTGATTTAAGTAGAGCATGAAATAAGCTTTCTACTATAAAGGTTTAAAATATGCCCTGTACAGAACAGAGGGAGAGCAAATTGTCTAATTTACTAGCTAGACTCAAAAGTTGGAAAAGAACTCATAAATGGATTATCGGAACAACTAAGTCCTGAAAAATAAGTTCTGTCTTTTCCAATCCCTCCTATGACTCTACCTTTCCTGGTAGAGGATGCATTTGCTTATTTGTCACTGACTGAATTATTCAAAGTATTTGAATGCTTCTGTGTATTTGTACCACTTTTAAAAGTACATCTTACTGACACAGATCAGAAAATACAACATAGAAGTCCACATGACCAGGCAGTTTTCTGGTTGCAGGTGATCCTTTATCATTCAGCTCTGTGAATCAAAACTAAACATCCTTCTACCCTGGATTTGGAGAAGGCTGAGGTTCTTAATGACTTCTTTGCCTCAGTCTTCACTGGAAAATGCTCTGACCGCACCACCCAAATCTTGGAAGGCAGATGCAGGGGCTGTGAGAATGAAGACCTTAGGCCCACTGTAGGAGAGGATCTGGTTCAAGACCATCTTAAGAACCTGAACCTGCACAAGTCCATGGGACCTGATGAAATCCATCCGCGGGTCCTGAAGGAGCTGGCGAATGAAGTTGCTAAGCCACTGGCCATCATATTTGAAAACTCAAGGCAGTGGACTGATGCCAACCTGATGAAGTTTAACCATGCCAAGTGCAAGATCCTCCACCTGGGTCAGAGCAATCCCAGGCACGGCTACAGGTTGGGCAAAGAAGAGATTCAGAGCAGCCCTGCAGAGAAGGACTTGGGGGTGTTGGTCGATGAGAAAATGAGCATGAACCGGCAGTGTGTGCTAACAGCCCAGAAAGCCAACCATATCCTGGGCTGCATCAAGAGAAGTGTGACCAGCAGGTCGAGGGAGGTGATCCTGCCCCTCTGCTCTCGTGAGACCTCACTTGGAGTATTGTGTGCATAAAAAGGACATGGAACTGTTGGAACAAGTCCAGAGGAGGGCCACGAGGATGATCAGGGGACTGGAGCACCTCCTGTATGAAGATAGGCTGAGAAAGTTGGGGCTGTTCAGCCTGGAAAAGAGAAGGCTGCGTGGAGACCTCATAGCAGCCTTCCAGTATCTGAAGGGGGCCTATAAGGATGCTGGGGAGGGACTCGTCATTAGGGACTGTAGTGATAGGACAAGGGGTAACGAGTTAAAACTTAAACAGGGGAAGTTTAGATTGGATATAAGGAAGAAATTCTTTACTGAGAGGGTGGTGAGGCACTGGAATGGGTTGCCCAGGGAAGTTGTGAATGCTCCATCCCTGGAGGTTTTCAAGGCCAGGTTGGACAGAGCCTTGGGTGACATGGTTTAGTGTGGGGTGTCCCTGCCCATGGCAGGGTAGTTGGAACTAGATGATTTTAAGGTCCTTTCCAACCCTAACTATTCTATGATTCTATGATCCTTGATTCACCTGCTTGAACTTAGGTAATGTGTGATTAACTCTATTTACAAAACCTCTTGAATACAGCAAAATAACACCATTTATAGACAAAAGTAAGAGATAGATTTTAATTATGCATAATCTGAAAAAGGTACCAACATACATTTTAACATTATTGTGTAGAAGAATCTGCATGTTGTTGTATAATGCTAATTTTGAACAACATGAGAATGTCTACATTTTAAAGAAATTAAGTGGGATTTAGGTAGTGAGGCTGATAGAGTTTGCAGCAACAATAAGAAATAAAACTACATATGCTGTTCTGATACCCGCTACACTGCATTGGTTTTTTGGGTGTGGTTTTTTTGTTTGTTTTGTTTTTCTCCTTTTGTTTTGCTTTGTTATTTCGACAGGATTTGTGTCTTCATAAAAACTGTGTAATTACACTTGCTCCCAATTCTGATTAGGCCTCCAGTGCCATCAAAAAAGTTTTTCTGATTGTTATCCTGAATATTAAGATCAAAATAATAATTGCATTGGTATAAGGGCAAGAGAAGTTGAAAATTATTATGAAGTCTTTGGAAAATTTTAGTAAGTCACATCAATAATAAGCAATACAAGTAATGGCTACAAAAAGGAATGAAAGAAAATGAATAATGTAGGCACCAGTTAGGATAGCCTAACTATTAGGAATATGAAAAAACTGGTTATGAGGTGCACAGAATTTGTACCTAGGTCTCTCTCAGAGATACATTTTAGTGAAGACACACATTTCTATTTTCCATAGATACTTGGAAAAGAAACTATGCTAATCACAAGGGGGCCTGAGCAGCTAAATTAAGGAATAAAAGAAATAACAGTCATTTATCCCATATGTAGAGTTGCCTGCAACATAATGTCTCACATACCTAGCCCACTCCAATGCCTGTTCATGGGTAGCTGTAGATCTCCAAACAAAGGGAAGGTATAAAAGTATAAATAATGGCTCAGTCTGTGATTGGGCAGTCATTTTCAGGCTGTATTTGCATATACTGCAATAGCCATGTTTCTAAATGCTTGTCTCCCGGAAAGCAGACAGATTTCTGAAAATAACCTTCTTTACTACATTGCTCCACTGATTATGTCCATTTCTTTTGAACCCACAGCTGTGACTTGCACAGTGTGAATCTCTGGATGCTCTGCTGGCCTCCCTGTACTGGGCCCTGCATAAGCACACATCGTAGTGAGGTAAGTTTTGCCCCAGATAGCTCACATCTACATAGGCCAACAGGGAATATCGTGGCTCCCTACATGCAAAATGACTGCTAATGCAATAACATCACAGGCTATTTCAGATATGCATCAGAATGGCATATGAAAATGCAACTGTGGGGCAGGTCTTCATTTAGTCAATTAAGTTAAAACTTTCTGAAAATACACAAATACAGTTCCAAATACATGCTAGAAAATGAATATGTATAGTAAAATTATGTAACTATGTCAACATAATGGTTTGCATTCACATCAACATTCATGTTGATGTTGGCTCCCAAACTGGCTCGCAAATTTGGATTGAAAACAAAACCACCCAGTGTCTTCAAAAAGAACTCAAAAAAAAAAAAATCACAAATGCAATTATTATTGTTTTTTATACTGACACTACATTGACTATTTAGAAATATTTCCACTGAAGCACTAAATCTCAGAATTTTCCAGGTCTCTGTGATCATTATAACTTTCTAAAAATTGTGGAAACACTTCACATGTTGTTGCTGTTCAGTGACTCAAATGGAAATATATTTTGCTACAAAACACCAACAGATTGTCAAATCCTTATAGTCTTGTTTTCAGCTTTAACTCATGCTTGGGTGCTATTTACAATGTAAATATTTATTTTCAGCTTGGCAGTCATCATTATCATAGTCCTAGTTCTATGTCCATAATTTGCAGGACAAGAAACAAAAGGAAATAATTTCATTTTTGTAGACTAGTTAGAGCAGCTGGTTTAAAAGTATGTTCATTTACATGTACCTAGCCCATTCTGCTTGGACAGTAAACCTACATCATTTTCAAGATGTCGCATGCATTACCATGCATTACCATGAACTATATCGTAAGAACTTAAAGACCGAAACCATTATAGCTGCCTCTCACAAAAAATTGTAGCCTAATAAATCTACAGCAAATACCCATTGAACGTAAATTTTGTGTGAGAAATAAATGGGAATCTAAGAAGCAGCTATTTCACACACAGAGTGGTTGTTTCATAAGAATTTCAGGTCAGGACAGCATCCTTCAGTTACTATAAAAAAGGAATACAGCCTTGCAGCCTAATAAATTATCAAAATATGAATTTTTCATGTAGTAAGATGTTTCACCATTTTAGATTTTTTTCATCAGCAAGATGGTCAAAGTATAGAAATTTCAAACTTTTATGTTGAATGGGACATTCCAAAGGAAATCAAAAATTCAGAAATATTTTAATTTTGATGATAAGTGGTAAAGACCTCTGAACATTCAAAAAATCAAAATATCCTGTTTTGACTACAGTGTTTCAACACGCTTTATTTCATGCACTATAAAAAATCCTCTATCTTTTATTATCACAATGTAATACCTAAAAAGAACAATTTAGTGGCTTGCTGTATTCATTTTTGTGCATATACCATCTGCTCAACTATATTTTGCTTATTATAGCTAAAATCAATTGATTCCCATATACAGCACTGAGGAAAATTTGAATGGTATCATACTTAGCACCTCAGGGAACCTAATAATGCGTATACTATAAAACATCAGAGTCCAGTATCCTACCTATCTCTGACAATAGATGCCTAAAGAGAAAAGAGCAAGGACACACAAACACATAAAGATACTTTCCTACCTATATAACTTCCTAGCCTAAAGCAATTCACATCTCAAGGATATCCCAAGTTAGAGTTAATGTCAATTTGTTCAACAGTTCTTCATGGATGTTTCATCCATGAACTTGACTGAACACTCTTTGAATAAAGGTAATTCTTTTGAGTCAGGAGCTTCTCACAGTAAAGAGTCCCATAGCACCATTTTTTGTGTGTGTATGAAGGTATTCTGTGTTGCTTCTTTTGAGCAGAGACCATAAAAGGGAAAAGAAGCCCAACTACTATTCTGATAAGATGACATGGAACATACTACACCCAGTTATGTCAGACCAGCTCAAAAGCAAATTTTTCATTCGTTGATTTTTATTGGTTTTGAGGTGACTTGATCCACTAGGGGATCCATTCCTTACCTGATTTAAACCTGAAAATTCTTGATTACAAGCATTACCCGAAGATAGCTCAGATTTTACAGAAAAAGTAATTTTTATTGGACAACCAGAACAATTATAAACTCCCAACCAACTTTACCAGCTGCAAAACATTCCGAACTCTGCACACTAGATCAGATGCCATTAAAATGGTCATAAATGAGCTACAGTGTTTTTCAGGACAGACCTTGTAGGTCTCTCTTCATATCAACCCTAGCAGGACCAAACACCACTCCACTTCCCTGGAAAGTCCAAATTATTTTAAAAATGTTTCTTATCACCATTTGGCCTCTGTTCAAAGCCTTTGAGAAAAATAGTAACAGGCAGTCCCTAAATCTGCATCTCTTTTATGAAGAATAGAAAAGAATAATTCCCTAGATTTCTTAGTGTCCGGGTGAAGTTAAATCCTAGGGATTCAGGGTCCTAAGGATGAAGCAACTAATAAGAGAAGCAGGCAAGCCTTGCTCCCTAATTACAACACCCACACTAGAAGTCAGTCATTCTCATTGCTGCCTCAGCCCAAAGCTTCCTGCCCCTTTCGGAGTCCTCCAAACCACCAACAGATGAATAGCTCTAGAGAAAAAACAAACAAACCATTTCTCTTTGCAGTGGACAAGAAGACTTGATTACACTTTGTCAGATACTCAGCAGGTTGTGATTGATGCATTTTTCAATCCTTGTACATTCTTATTAAACTTCTTTCCAGGAACAAAAGCACTCAACAGCAAGGATTCAACTAGTGTAAAAACAGGTTTTGATGTATTTAGCAATCGATTTCAAAACAATGACATTGCACTCATAGCTTCTTGCAGTAAGGTTAAGTTCCCCAGTGATTCAGTTCCAAGCTTTCTGCCCTGAAATTTAAAGACCTCCACTTATCTTTTTACAAGTACAATTCTGCACAAAATGTATACCCTGCCAGACTAAGGACACTGCCAGCTAGTATGGGAAGTCTGTATATGTCATATAAAGTAATTAGGAAATATGGCCTTTCATGAAGAAAGTTCATTCCAGTTCCAATCATGTTGGTACTAGTTTGTAACTATAAGAATGAGGGTTGGTTCTCAGCTTTCAAGCTAATTTTGGCTCATATGGCTTTTGCGAACTTCTATTTAGCCATTTTGGATATGTACTGCACAACTCAGAACCATCTGGTGAAACTAAATTTACCTCAACTACACTAGGGATCTATTTCAGCTAATCAGGCTATCTGCAAAGGTATATTAGTTCATACCTTGTCAACAAAGCAAGCCTGCTTCCACCTCCAAGGTAACTTGGTACATGCTACAGCTGACACCTAATCAGATCTGTACCATTCTTTGTATGCTTCTCCTGGTTTATTTCTACCCCATTTTATGGTTATACATTACCTGAGATTATCTGAATAGACTTTAATAACTATCTTACAAATCTAAGGTTTGGGGTTTATTGTTGGGGTTTTTTTCAATGTCTGTGTCATCGGGCCTTTTAGACTAGTTTATGAAAAATTAGAAATGCATTAATAAAACATGTCTGATTCCAAAATATTCACTAAGCACAATACAACATTGATGTCTGACATGAAAAATGAGAACAACTGTAAGAAATAAAAACAGAACTACAAAAGTCAGCAGCTCATTGCCTTGCACATCAAAGCCCCTGTTCGATGGCCTTCAGGGTGACGTACTCCAACGCGCACTGCTCAACTGCCTTGCCATTACCCACCAGTAAAACAACATTTCAGAGCAGTGTTTAGGCCAGGAAAAAGCCCCTTTTCCTTTATCACCCATAAGTCATGGTAGGACTGACCCTGAACAACTGATGACTCCATCTATTATTCACCATCCTTTCTATATTTGGTTCTAGAAATTGGTTTTCAGGCCCTTCCAGGCTTTTTCTGATACACAGAATAGCCATTGCACTCTATTTCCCACAGCCTAATTTAAAGTGAGAAAAGCTAAAGTGTTGTGGTAAAATCACAACTGACCTTGTTTACTGAAGATTGTATTTTGATTCAGTATTAAAGTATCCCATAAATAAGCTCTTTCCTCCACAGTCTTAGACAAGTATGTATCTCAGTACTGGCTAAAAGCAGAAAAATAAACAAATAACATTTATATGCCCAAGTGAAATGTATATGTATGTACTATTCCAGAGTTTTAGAACAAACTCAGCAAGGCAGATATTTCTCTATAGCTTCTTACCGTTTCACTGCTGACTATAAAAGAATCTAGTGTGTTTAATAGTTCAATATCCTCTGCTTTTAGGTAAACATATGCAGGGTATTCTAGGCTTGATTTATTCATTAGTATTAAAACCAATTCAATTTAGCATGCTGCAAAAAGAAAGGATGTACACGTACCAGCTGAAAGGTCATCAACAAAAAAGAAACAATTACATCTTTCTCACAGTTACTCTTCCTATTTTAGAAGGTAGAACCTAGAACTTACTGGTTTCTTAGTGTGTTTCCTCAGTATCATCACCCTTAATTCTAAGAACTGATTGAATTAATCTGTTTGTTTAAAAAATTAACTATTTGAAGAAAGAGGAACTTTCTCTTGAACTATAAAAAAATAGGTATGATATAAAAATTTAAATGCAGTCATTCGCATTAGCAGTCAGGTCTGCCATGCAATCTCATTGTTTTCATTATAAATGGTACAACTTGAGCTGCAAAAGGTAGGCGTTTTATAGACTATGTCATGGCAGAAAACATTTACCACTCTGTATATCCTCCTCATGTAGGTGTCCTACTTGGAAACATTAGATATTGAAATAACAGGCTTTTGTTAGAATAAATACGTTGAATGGACTTTTTGTTAGGACTTCCATCAGAAAGCAGAAATGCCAGCACAGAAGAACAGAATCAAGTACAATCTATTTGTTCACAGAAGTAAAAAAGAACATGTAATTTCCAGTGGCTACTTGCTGGCTTATCCTCCAGAATGTTATAACTCTTCTCTTAAATAGGACGAACTATGGCAAATGCCATACTCTACTTACTTTGTTTCCTCATTTCAAAGTAGAGTTCAGCTATCATAAAGATGATTTGTCTCCCTGGGACCCATCAAATCATTATATTCTTTTGTATTGTTTTTCCAACTGATCCCTAGAATGGAAAACTCAAGGACTTTATGGAGGATGCTCTTCAAGGGAGCATTAATGGTCTGTGAAGCTTTCTTCCTCACTACTAGCTTGGTGTGAGTTGTAGAGTAACCAGTAACCATCAACTTGTTTGTCTAAACTTTAGTTTATTTCTAGGCCTCAGGACTGCATTTCCCGTATTTTCTTTAAAGAATGCCAATCTTTTTTGTACAGTATTCTAAACATGACAGATTTTTCAGGTGCTGAGGTCATGCCTTCCTTCTAAGAAGATTCTTTAAATGTTAGACAGATATTTAACTATCATTCCTCTAGTCTCAGAACCAAATCTGTTCCTAAATGCTAGCACTTCCAATTTTCAGCCACGTTATGGATCTTCTTTCTCTCTTTTAGAAGGTAAAACAGGAGATGATGGCAACAAGAAGACTCCCTCTCATCTCTGTATGTCTCAATAGTACTGTAATAAACACAGTTTGTGTAGGATTAGTTACTACAATTGTATTATTGTTCTTCAATGAGGAATATATATGCTCCATGATAAGATAAACATTCTAAATTGGATTTTTCTTCTTCGCCCCAATACTTTATCTCTCTCTTCCCTGAATCGAAAATAACACCTCTGCTATTGCTAACAGGTCAAACCACTGGTACGTAAGAAAAAATTCCACTCCTCTATATGATTACACAAAAAGAATATTTGTAAAAAAAAAGATCTTGAGGGATTTGTGTTTTAGGGATGATATTTAGTTGAATGAAAGAAAAGAAAATAGGCCACAGTGTTGGTAGATATGCTACATATGGCAGCAATGTACATTCTATAGATGATAGAGTTGCACAGATCTACTTCACTGAGAAGTTTCCATATTTTCTACAGTCTTAGACCCTTTTTGTATATGTTTTTCATTCACTACTAACCGATAATGCATCCTGTTGAATGCCTCAAATAATGTTAGATTCTCAACTTGGGAAACGCAGCACATTAGCTAAAAAAGTACTTTGTCAGCAAGGAAAACATCACACTTTTAATACAGTACTAATCATGAGATAAATCAATAATCTGAGTTTGAAAAAGTTTAGCAAGAGGTACAGAATAGCCCTCAGCTTCTATTTTCTTCTCCTCTGCCCCTGTTAGCCACTCTAAATGTCCTCACCAGCTGGATTTCAGCACATGGTACATTCAATACACTTTTGAGAATTCCTGTAAATGTCCAGTTTTTATGCTCCAGTATTCTCAACTATTCCTGCTTCCAAGAAAACAAAATTTACAACGTGAGGGAAGGCTGCATATTTCTGGCACATGCAGTTGTGCAGATGTTATTCCTTAAGGAAGACTATCTTGATTGCCTTAGTGAATAATGGCTACGAGATGGCAAGAAGCCAACAGTTCTCTTATAGCAGAAGGTATAAAACCACTCTCCTACTGAAAGAAGGCCCCCAGTAGGATAATATATTATTACGCATGATTCAAATTACAGGATCTGCAGCAGGGGAGCTAGTGGCTAAATCAGGACAGCCGCACACAGAATACTGATGATGGGATGATGGAATGCATCATGCATTGAAAGAGCTATGGTTTAGTGTTTAAATCCTCGGTATTTTCAAAGTGACTACAAGGGTCAATATATAACTGAAGCTCCATAAACAGATTGTGCATTATTGTGTGCGTGGAGGGGGAAAATTACCATGTTTTAACAAAAATTCTATTTAAGAATAGTTGTTAAATAAAATCTTGCTTTAGCAAAGACTTGACCTCTCGAAGCCCACAAGCAATAGATATAGTTTTAATTTAGTAGCACAATATTGAATTTGTCTAATATCTGATTCTGTTTCAGCTATTACAATATTGAAGACCAAAACCTTGCCTCATTAGAGTATGCAGTCTGAAATCTCTGCATTCCACAGTATTCTGGGCTGGTTTTAAATCGTTCGCACAACAAATTACTTTACCCACAAAGAACTAAATCCAAATGTTCAACACAATGTTGGCTTGCCCAAACGTTTTCCATTTTAATTGAACACATCTCAAGAAAATGTGCATGTTTATTATTAAAAAAAAAACAAACAAAAACCAAACAACAACCCAAACACCAAATCTATTCCCTAATACAAAAAAACTGGGTAGAGAATAGTTTTTCAAGCTAAGATCTGATCTTTTCTATGTAGATTAAGCACGTCCTAAGTAAAGAGAGAAATAGCTAAACAAAAATTCTATATTTCGCTTTGCTGCAACATACCCTGAAGCAGTATGCAAGCTATCCCTTGACTTCCTTTCATACTGCCTCTTGTATTCTGTTATTCTGGTAAATGGATGCAAATCAGGTGCATTGTGTTGAGGTGGAAGGAAGGGGGTGAAATTTGTTCAGAAATTATCTCAGTTCTATTCATTAATAAAATGACATCTTGGCTGAAAGTGGTGAAGAATGAAATATAACAGTACTGAACTTCACTCAGTTGTAACAGATGCATGTAAGAACCTTTAGAGAAAGCCAGTATGTAAAACGGCCACAGTGAAATGATTTCTAAAGCATTAGAAAAAGTACTTAGACCGTGATGGCAGCTAAAGATGCAAATTCAGCGCTGCAGCAACACCCTTTTTACCTTCCAAGATGGTTAAAGGTAATCTCAGACTATAACTGGAGGAAGCAGTACCACATTAGGTAAGGACCACAAGGAGACAAATACACATGAAAGAAAAATATATGCACAATATTAACAATAAAAGACTCTTAAAGGTTTTATGGGGCCAACAGGAAAAAAAAATAAAAATGGAACAATGCCCATGGTTACCTGCAGAGACAGCACACAGTTAAAAAAAAAAAAAAAATCAGAAAAATGTAGCCCCGTTTTGTATAGCGATTCAAATTATGCTGGCAGAATAATTAATGGAGGACCTAATCTCTGTGAGGAAAAAAAAAAAAGAAGAAAAAAAAAAGAAAAGAAAAAAGGATACGTTAAACAAAGTTCATTACTGCATGATGTAAATGAGTTTCTCACCAGTGATGTCACTGATTGGCTGGGATGTAGAGCTGGTTTCGAACAGTGCAGCATGGCCGGATTGGCTGCTAGCTCTTCTGGTTACTGCCTGCTTGGGCAGCGGTCGAACCAGACACTTTCTGTCTCTCTTGTTGTCGTTTGAAGCAAATCTTGTTCAGCCCAGCTGTGTCTCCATAGTAGTGGCACCCTAAGAGAGTCTCCCTTCTGCTTCCCACAGCTCATCTGTAAGGCGGTCGCTGCTGTGAAATACCAGCCTTTGGCACGGAGCCCAGACTGCGTTGCTAGATCCGTCTATAATACAGAAAAGAATTTTTTTTAAAGCAGTTCTTTCACCGAATTACATCCTAAGAAGGATTAATAAGCACTAAATTGCAACTGATTTGTGGACTTTTAAATTATGTAGCTAGCACACTTTCTGCAATAAAACATTATCTAACCTGCAATAGCACAGCATCATTGGGTTAAAACAAAAAAACAAAAAAACAAAAAAAAAAAAAAAGAAGGAAGGAAAGAATGAAAGAAAAGCAACAACTCTTCTTTGTTTACCTTAATTACAAAAAAAAAATCTTCGCTTTTTTTTCCCCTAGAACGGTACCATATATCTTGGTGCTACGCAAGAATATTTTACCCTCTCGCCAGTTTCCTATTTACATCCAAGTCATTATTTTCAGGTTAAGACAAGGGATCTTAATTAGCATTCTCTTTAACTATGCAAACTGAGACAGGGCGTGAAAGAAAAATGCTGTATGGAAGAGACAGAGAGAGAGAGAAAGAGACAGAGGAAGAAGGGAAAAAAAAAAAAAAATCTGTGCAGCTTTTACAGTTCAGCTGTCTGACCCCCTGCAAAAAGAATGCAGTCATATCAACTTTGCCAGACAATGGAGTACCTACAGGCTTCCCTCTAGACAAGTCCTTTATAACCAGTCAGTATTATGTGCTGCAGACAGTGGCCAATCGCTAAGCTGCTTTCTACAGCAGTGACACAATAGGTGCACTGGCCACACTGTCCTCCTAGCCTCTGGCAGCAGTTCAGGTTCATTTTTTGTACACTGGAATACGCATATGTCTTTAATGTTCCCACTGTATGAAAAAAAATATCAGCCTAAGCTTGCTTTGTTTTGCCATAATTACATCAGCCTAATTACTGCAGCCAAGCCGCAGTGCCACTGCTCAGAGCGGCGCATAGGCATGCACGTCATATAAATATGCATGAGCCCGCCTGCTTATTTAAATACAAAAATGCATCAATTGCTGGTGGTGCCTTTCTGGTTTTGTTTTCTAAATGTCCTTCCTCCCCCTCCAACACCCATTCCTGATAAACCAAATGAGTTAAGGAAGCCTAGCAAATACGGTCACCATTTTCTCCCTTTATTTATCCAAACTTTTATTCATTCCATTCTAATTACAAGCATCTAGTAGGAACAAAAAAAAAACCAACCAAATTTCAAATGTAAATGAGTCTCAGTTAGTAAAGGGAAGGGTACTGCAGACCTAGGGCATTTTTCTCCCTTGTCACTAACCATCAGAGTAAGAGCCTGTAAATGAATCTGCATGCACTCCATCACAGCCACGCATCAGATGCCCAGTTCCTATTAAAAGCCCGATGATCCCCCAGCATGTGCATGCATCCAGCTTGTGTGTTTGGGTATTCTGTAATTACAGCATCTCTTGTAACAGTACCTGAATCCTCTCATATAGTCAAAAGATTAAATCATCACTATTCACATATTAGACAGACATAATTGGACATGTTCTATAATGGGAATCGCCATGCTAATTTTTCTGATTTTATGCATGGGATTTACATATTCATGAAGAGAATAGCTGTTATGACCGCCGACAGAGCTACATGAAAAGAAAAGACACCATTCTTCAGCATACAGAGTATACAAAACCTAGGGGGAAAAGATGCAGCATATGGCGACAAGGAGGAGAAGTTGTTTGGATTTCGAGGGTTATTTTATTTCCTATTTATAAATTCTAGGTAGATGGCTTACAAAAACATGTAAGTATTCTGAACACGAAGGCAAAGTAAATCTGTGTATTAGTAATTATCCACTGGTAGGTGAAATAAAATAATTTTCCAGTTGGTGCCCAATGTTCTGCAAGTTTTACCTTTGCATTAGAGACCATTTTTAGTTTATGGATGCTTAGGACATACTCATCCACGAATGCACAAAAATAAGAATGATTCAGAAAAGATTAGAAATTCCATCTGATACTTAAAAATCTTTCTTTCATATTTTAATACCTGCTTTAAATTAGGGAACTACACTTTTCCCAGGAAAATTGGTGTTCATTATCATAAGTGGTTTTTCCCCCCCGTTTATTAGAACTGCATGTTTTCCAGATCTGATAAAATATATTCTCTGAGTGACTTTCAGGCTTTATTTTTCAAATAAATAGAAAAACAAATCACCAGAAGAAAGATAATTCAGGCAGTACCATAAACACAGTGTGCACTGATTTTTATAACAATTTCCCCCACCACATTATGCTTACTGTAACCTTGTCCCTTATATGCATTTAGTATAATTATTTTAAAATGTTTGTTTATCTCTCTGGTAGCTACCACTCAAAACAGCCCAAATTTCCTTATAATAGCCAGATAAGATCATCTACAGATGTGTGCTTTTCCCTACATTTCCCTGCATTTGGTAAAGATAATACTACGTACAGCAAGGTGAAAAAACTTAAATTTTCAAAGGAAAATTTTAATGTAATAGCCATATGTTTGACAGGCCTCACTGTATATCAGCTTTCAGAAAACACTGTATTCAATAGTATCACAAAAGAACCAAAAATAGCTTTTTTCTTTACATTTTTATCCTATAGATTTCTTTAAATCAAACTGCCCTTCAATGCAGTCATGCAGCAATATTTCTGAAATACAGAAATTATATGTTACATTATAAGAATATATATAAAAGCTGATATAGACTTTTTAGTAAGACAAATTTAACAATACTGGAAGTGTATTTTAAAATAATCACAATAAATCAGGTTTGATTCTCTAAAGTAGGGGTTTTTTTTTGGCAAAACCAAAGTAAACAGAAAAAAATAAATGAAATCCATTAATATTAACTAAAGCATATTTCTTCAACCAGACCACTGTTATTGTCTCTGTCAAAACAATAAGCTGCCAAATACCTTCTTTATGTTTGTCTCTACCTAAAATTCAAACTCCAGCAACTCCAGATCTGTGAGCTAATTATTAATTTTTCCCTTTAGCTTAAAGGTCTGGGCTATGACATCATAAAACACAAAATTAAGCTTCAGTGCTAAAAGGGAAGCCTTTAGACAGCAGAATGGTGACATAATTTTTAAGGCACAAGCCTTTTAAAAGCCTTCACATGGCCTCTATTCAAGAACCCCTCTCTATAATGTCAAGTACATCAGTGCTAATTTGAAGCTTTTGTTAGAGAATAACATCTGAAAACTTCAAGTATTCATGGAAAATTTTGAGGCAGTTTTGCTTAAAAAAAATATGTAATTGTGTTCTGTGCTTACTGAGAGAAAAAATTAATGTTTCTTGTTTGTAGCAATGAACCCAAAAAATTTCAAGCATTTTATTGTAGAAAATTAAACCTCATACCTCTAAAGGGGGCAGATTTTGTCTTAATTTTATAACCTCTACCATACTCCAGTTTGTTGTTTGTTTGGGTTTTTTTAACTCATTCCAGCAGAGTAAATATTTGTAACAATAGTGTAAGTTAAGAAATTTCAGCAAAAAGATTATCTGATTTGTTATACCTAGCATCAAAATAAATGGATACTAGTTAAAAAATATACCTGTGTTTAGACTCAGGTTTCTAATTCTAGAACCACACTATGTATCACATCAGTTTTCTACACCCTTAATTTCAATTGTTTTCTTTACAAACATCTTTTGTTCTGTATTTGTATAGCACCTAGTACTATCAGCCTCAGTCCCTTATTCAAGTTCTTACAAATTCCCAGAACATACCACACTATGTCAACAGCATTAGTTATGATATTTGGTGTAGATACTTGCTACATCTTTAGCTTCTGAATTATGGTCTGAATTTTCAAACAATACTCACACTCTGGCATCCATGTTTAAACTCTAGTCCCGATACAAGCTTCATTCCAGAAAATTACTGCATAACTGAAATTTAAGGTCCTAAATAAGCAGGTAATCTGACTTTCAGAAGTGCCAGAAACATGCAGCTCAATTATACACTACAGGAGCTCCTGCTAACTGAACAGCCTTAATATGGTGCACATGCCAAACACTTTGTGTTGGTAAAGGACCTGATGTACATATTGACCTGATCTTTTTCATTCTCACAATCCCAAATGCTCTGATGGCATAGAGCTTCGTGGGTTTGAGCTTGTAACCTTCTGTGGAAAAGCAGCAATGACTTAAGGGGTAAAAAATGTAGTGGTCAATTTTAGTACTTAAATTTGTGGCAACTAGTATTTGGGTTGGTGTACAATATTAGGTGTGTAAAAAAGTAGCAGTAAATAAAGTTTAGCTATCATCTAACAATCACTGTGTCTAATATCTGTATCTGAAGAAGTGCTAGAAACTTAGAAATTCATTGCCCAGGGCCTAACCAGTTGAGTTAGGGCACCAACAGAGAAACACAGATTAAAATTCACTGAAGGATTTCTACCATTGTATCTTTCATGAAAATATCCATCCAGACAACCCTACATGGGTTGAGATAGTGAGATGTAGTAATTTTTAAATTCAGATTTTCCAGGAAATTTTGCTGGCCTACATACCATATTCCCCTTGTTCAGAATTCATCCTTTCCTCAGGCTCTACTTAGTCCTAAAGGGGAAAAATTGAATGATACGCTTTTGACGGTAATTTAATTGAACTGATTGTACAGGCATGTAAACATATGATTAAGCGTCTATTTCTCCACTGTAGCTATAGTGCTGTAAGCACTTTTACCTTGTAGCACACCACCCACCTTAAACCTAATTTCAATGTACCTGTCTCTCATTTATTTGAGAACAGGATACTCTGGGAGAAGTTACATGGGCTGTTACTGTGTGAGTATTTGACCTGTTGTATATTTGCAGCCCACCATAAGCTGTTGCTGTAACTGTGTTACCTGAACTAAACTGCTGATTTAACATAGTTTTCCTTCTTTTTCTTGCACATGCATGAAGTAAAACTCAATAAATGTTCCTCTCCAGTAGCAAATACTCTGGGTTATATCACTTGATAAAAGCAACCACATACTAAATGATGGATCTATCTCTAAATGTTTTATTTCAAGACAGAGTGAGTCTGTCTGAAGGCTGGTAAATGCTATGGTACTGTTGAATGTTTGACTTACCACAACACAGACAATAATTTCAGCTTTATTAGTCTCCTTATTCATGATGAGGTACCAGTGCTGTGAAGAGCACTGAACACACCCACCTTCATTATGAAGGATTTTTGTTGTTTGCTTTGAAGACACACTTGGAATTTCTTAATCTACATTGAACACAAGAACCTGCTTTAATGGAGCCTACTTTGGCTAAAATTTCAACGCATCATGTAACCAGCAACCAAGCAGAAAGCCTAAGGTACCTAGCTGTAACTTCACTTATCTGTCAGCTGTTTTGTAACTGCAGGTTAACTCTCCTCAGAGAACAATCACTGGGCAAGATTTGGTGGTCTTTGTTTAGCGTTAAACAATTAAGTGCCATCTGGCCTCAAGGGACACAAGACCATGAATCCTGTGCCATCCCTGTTAGGCATGTCTACTCCACTAAATGCACGGCCACAGAAAGATATGCATTCTTGGGCACCATTTGCAGTACACTATCATTATGTTATATCGGGATGGGTTGACGTTGCCTGGCTGTCAGATGCCCACCCATCCACTCCCTCCCTCACTCACCCCTATTCTCAACAGGACAGGGGAGAAAATGAGATGCAGAAGCTCATGGGTCAGGATAAAGACAGGGAGATCACTCATCGATTTCTGTCTCAGGCAAAATGGTATCGACTTGAGGAAAAACAAGTTAACTCATTGTCATGCCCTAGTGGCACAGAGATCATACAATCACAGAATCAGAACAGTTAGGGTTGGAAAGGACCTTGAGACCATCAAGTTCCAACCCCCCTGCCATGGGCAGGGACACCCCACACTAAACCATGCCACCCAAGGCTCTGTCCAACCTGGACTTAAACACCTCCAGGGATAGAGCATTCACAGGTTCCTTGGGCAACCCATTCCAGTGCCTCACCACCACCACAGTAAAGAACTTCTTCCTTATATCCAATCTAAACTTCCCCTGTTTAAGTTTTAATCCGGTACCCCTTGTCCTGTCACTACAGTCCCCAATGAAGAGTCCCTCCCCACCATCCTTATAGGCCCCCTTCAGACACTGGAAGGCTGCTATGAGGTCTCCACACAGCCTTCTCTTCATACAGGAGGTCCTCCAGTCCCCTGATCATCCTCGTGGCCCTCCTCTGGACTTGTTCCAACAGTTCCATGTCCTTTTTATGTTGAGGACACCAGAACTGTACACAATACTCCAAGTGAGGTCTCACGAGAGCAGAGTAGAGGGGCACGATCACCTCCTTTGACCTGCTGGTCACACTCCTCTTGATGCAGCCCAGGATACGGTTGCCTTTCTGGGCTGTGAGCGCACACTGAAGCCGGCTCATGTTCATTTTCTCATTGACCAACACCCCCAAGTCCTTCTCCGCAGGGCTGCTCTGGATCTCTTCTCTGCCCAACCTGTAGCCATGCCTGGGATTGCTCTGACCCAGGTGTAGGACCCTGCACTTGGCATGGTTAAACTTCATCAGGTTGGCATCAGCCCACCTCACAAGCATGTCAAGGTCCCTCTGGATGGCATCCCTTCCCTCCAGCATATCAACCGAACCACACAGCTTGGTGTCATCGGCAAACTTGCTGAGGGCGCACTCAATCCCACTGTCCATGTCACCAACAAAGATGTTGAACAAGACCCGTCCCAACACCGATCCCTGAGGGACACCACTCGTTACCGGTCTCCAGCCAGACATCGAGCCACTGAGCACAACTCTTTGCGTGCGGCTATCCAGCCAGTTTTTAACCACCGAGTGGTCCACCCATCAAATTGATGTCTCTCCAATTTAGAGATGAGGATGTTAAGTGGGACAGTGTTGAACGCTTTGCACAAGTGCAGGTAGGTGACATGAACTGCTCTACTCCTCTCCATCAGTTCCGTAGCCCCATCATAGAAGGCCACCAAATTGGTCAGGCAGGATTTCCCCTTAGTGAAGCCATGCTGGCTGTCACCAACCACCTTGTTTTTCATGTGCCTTAACATGCCTTCCAGGAGAATCTGCTCCAAGATTTTGCCAGGCACAGAGGTAAGACTGACTGGTCTGTAATTCCCCGGGTCATCCATTTTCCCCTTCTTGAAAATGGGGGTTATGTTTCCCTTTTTCCAGTCATCAGGAACTTCACCTGACTGCCTTGAGTTTTCAAATATGATGGCCAGTGGCTTAGCAACTTCATTCGCCAGCTCCTTCAGGACCCGTGGATGGATTTCGTCAGGTCCCATGGGCTTGTGTACGTTTAGATTTTTAAGATGGTCTTGAACCAGATCCTCTCCTACAGTGGGCCTAGGGTCTTCATTCTCACAGCCCCTGCGTCTGCCTTCCAAGGCTTGGGTGGTGCAGTCAGAGCATTTTCCAGTGAAGATCGAAGCAAAGAAGTCATTAAGAACCTCAGCCTTCTCCAAATCCAGGGTAGCCATTTCTCCTGATAGCTTCAGGAGAGGACCCACGTTGTCCCTAGTCTGTCTTTTATTCGCAATGTATCTATGAAATCCCTTCCTGTTACCTTTCACATCCCTAGCCAAGTTTAAATCTAACTGGGCCGTAGCTTTCCTAACCTGGTCCCTAGCTTCCCAGACACCATCCTTTTATTCTTCCCAGGCTGCCTGTCCTTGCTTTCACCTTTTATAGGCCTCTTTTTTTCCCCTCTAAGTTTCCTCAGCACCTCCTTATCCATCTAAGGTCTCCTGGCCCTCCTGCTGCACTTCCTTCTAGTCAGGACACAACACTCCTGAGCTTGTAGTAGGTGACCCTTGAATATCAACCAACAGTCTTGGGCCCCCCTGCCCTCTAGGGCTATATCCCATGGAACCTTACTGTGCAGGTTCCTGAAGAGGCCAAAGTCTGCTCTCTTGAAGTCCAGGGCAGTGAGCTTGCTGTGCGCTCTTCTCACTGTCCTGAGGAACTCGAACTCAACCATCTTGTGATCGCTGCATCCAAGGCTGCCCTGTAGCATTACATTTCCAATGAGCCCTTCCCTGTTGGTGAGCACAAGGTCAAGCATGGCACCTCTCCTTGTTGGCTCCTCTGTTACTTGCAGAAGGAAGTTGTCTTCCACACAATTGAGGAACCTCCTGCATTGCTTCTACGGCGTACTGTCCCTCCAACAGATGTCAGGGTGGTTGAAGTGCCCCATGAGAACAAGGGCCTGCGAGTGTGAGGCTGTTCCTATCTGTCTATAGAGCACTTCATCCACAGATTCCTCTTGATCAGGCGGTCTGTAACAGATCCCCACAGTAATGTCCCCCATCGCTGTTCTCCCTTTAACCCTGACCCACAAACTCTCTGTCGAATGCTCACCCATCCCCAGACAGAGTTCCATACTCTCCAGCCTGTCCCTAACATAAACAGCAACTCCTCCCTCCCCGCCTGCCAGGCCTGTCTTTTCTATAGAGCCTGTAACCATCCATTCCAACACTCCAGTCATGGGAGCCATCCCACCATGTTTCTGTGATACCTATTATATCATACCCCCACAGACGTGCACACATCTCTAATTCCTCTTGTTTGTTCCCCATGCTATGGGCGTTTGTATAGAGGCATTTGAGCCGAGCTCCAGATGAAGCCGGCTCATTGGCTGGAGCGGCTGGAACATCTCTGCATTGCTCCAAGCATTTATTATAGGTGCTGGCAACTGACTGGGTGTGTTGGGATGGAATGATGCCTCCCTCCCCCAGCACATCTAGTTTAAAGCTTTCTCGGCCAGCCTGGCAAGCCTCCTACCAAAACCACTTTTCCCCTCCACTGTCAGACCAGCTTCACCAGCCTCCAGTAGATCTGGCCTCCCAAATTGAGTCCCATGTTCTAAATACCCAAACCCCTGACTATGGCACCAGTGTTTTAACCATTTATTAACCTGGCAAATCCACCTAGCCTTTTTAAGGTCCTCCTCTTTATCCTGAAGAATTGATGAAAAGACAATCTGAGCTGCAGAGGCCCTAACCACCTCTCCCAGGGCTCTGTAGTCCTTCTTAATGTTCTCCGGGCTTCTGCTATCTATATCACTACCACTCACATGGACGACTAGAAGTGAGTAATAGTCAGTGGGACTCACTAGATCAGGCAGCCACTCTGCAACATCCCTGATCCAAGCCCCTGGTAGGCAACACACCTCCCTTGAGACTGGGTCAGGCCGACAGATGGTGCCTCTTGCGCCTTTCAAAGTAGGCACCACTGTGATCCGCCACTGTAGGTGCCCTGCCACTGTGACCTGCCACTTTTTCCTGGCAGCACCAGCCATTGTTCCTCATTAGCCCCCTGCAAAACTGCTAAGCAGTTCTGGGTGGGGACAACAGCTTTAGGAGGAAGCCCCTTGCTTTTAACTGCCCTCTTCCTACTTTTTTTTTTTTTTTTTTTTTTTTTTTGCTTTGTTTTGTTTTGGTTTTGTTACTAGTTCCCAGCTTCCTGGGTTAATGGCCACCTTATTTCCTGCATGAGCTACAATGGACGCTTGAGGCCCGATCTGTAGTCCTCTCAGCTTTCCTGACATCTTGCAGCCTCTTTACAGTGTTCTGCCGCTCAGCCCCTGCTGCAGGAGGACCTTCACCAGGGAGCACCGAGTGCAGCCCTGCCCATTGCGCACCCACCCCTCACAAGACCAGTGCAGGCACTCTCTACACTCCGAGCTCTGCACTGCAGCCTCCCCTCTCATCGGCTCTGTCTGGGTGCCTACACTGGCCACCGCCGGGGCAGCCAGAGCAGAGCTCCCAGACCGGGCCCTGGTCATGAGGCGAGCGCTCCCCACCCTGCTCACCTGCCCGCGCGAGCTGCCTCAACCCACCCTGCTCACCGCGCTCCCTGGGGCAGGTTTTTACCCAGTCCGGGCTGGTGCCGCTCCTCGTGGCTCCGCCCCCTGTGAGTCAGCTGCTCGCGTCAGCTGAGCTGCCGGCTCCTGGGCAAGGCCTGTCGAGGACCTGAGGCTCCCTCGGTGGCTCTGGCCGCTCTGAGTTGAGGCTCCTGGATGCTGAGCTGCCCTCTGCTCAGGTGTTGAAGGTGTCCTCTCTTGAGCTACTCATCTCAGCAACTGATGAGAAACAGGAGTCAGAGTCAGTCGGTAAAAGCTCCCCTCTGCCACTCCCTCTTCACACTCTTCCCCTGCTCCAGCATGGGTCTCTTGTACAGGCTGCAGTCCTTCAAGATAAACCTGCTCCTGCGTGGGTCCTTTACAGGCTGCAGTATGGATACCTGCTCCACAATGGCCCTCTCTGGGGACTGCAGGGGATTCCAGCTCAGGCACCTGGATCACCCCTCCTGCTCCTCTCCCCTCAGTGCTCTCAGAGCTGTTTCTCACTTTTCCCATCCAAGCAGGGTTTTCCCTTTCTCCCCCAGGCCTTCCCCATGCACCACCATCCTGTCTGTGGGGCTCAGCCATGCCCTGAGGTGGGTCCACTGGATCTGGCTGGAACTGGATGTGTCCAGCATGGGGCAGCCCAGGCTACTTCTCACAGAGGCCCCTGCAGCCCCTGCACACCTGAACCCAATGTACTCTGTTGCCTCTCTTGACTGAAAAACTTCAACAGTTCACACACATTTCTCCTTAACTGATAATGTGTTTAAATGAACATGCACACTGTGTTCAGTGTTTGCCTGCATGAAACACTACAGTTGTGTTTTTCATCCAAGCTGAGGTTTCTCTACAGACTGTTTCAGTTTTCCATGGACAGGTATCCTCAGTGAGCCTTCAGGACAAAACATGTATGAAGACCATTTTCTGACCAATAATTAAATTCCCTCCACAAACAGATACAAGAAACTCCTCCTGCTCTCTCACCTCCACAAAGGTGGAGACATAGAAAGAAAAACTCATACAAGAATTGCTCAAAACCTCTCTCTGACTTCTCCAGCAATTATGCTGGGGTGATATAAGAGGTTACTATCCCCATTTATGAATCTGCAATGCAGGAGCAGGACAACTCTTTGAGAGCAGAAGCATTAGAAATAGCTTTCACTATCAGCAGCTGCTCTACCCAGGCCTATGGGTCCAACCACTGATAGATAACAGACTGCTCCATAGACCTTTTGAGCTTCTCCAAACAAGCATGTTGTTGAAGAAAGGAACAACAGTTATAGTAATGCCTACTTTAACTGGAAAATGACAAAAATGGTTGACGAACTCAACCCCAGACACATAGCCATGGGAATATCCAGAAGAAGCCACCTAAACACTTCCTTTTTACCAAGGAGAAAACTTGTGTATCTATTACATTAGGTATTCCCCCTCTGTGTAATTCTTAAGAAGCAGAGCCAGGCATCAATCAAAGAACCCTATGTGTTACTTTAATAGCTAGGATTAATAAATTATAGGTTTCCTAGTATAAATATGCACGTATTCAGTACAAGCTCCTGTTTGAAACATACTGATAATTGTGAAAGGATTTGAACTGTTCCCAAGTCAAACTGAACACTCGATGCAATAACAACCTTCCCTACAATGTTCACAGCCACAGTCTGTATCACCGCCTTCTCCTTGATTTAACACACCTTGGTGATGCCAAAATCCTTGACAAAGTTAGTATACAATTGTCCTGTGATATAACACACAAGGCACATAAGAAATTAACAAGGGAACGTGAAACTAAGATCCTGGTGTTGGAGGCTCCCATTATCTCTCCCAGTAGAGTGATACTGCTCTTGAGCACTGCGAGTCTGGCCCAGTTCTTCTGGTGAGCAGGCTTCTCTACACAGAGCTAGGAAATCCCAGCTCTAGAGGCACATGGCTGGGTTTCTCACCCCGGTCTCCTGATGGAAAAGGTCAAGGACAGCTTCAAAAGGGCTCAGGATTTCTTGTGCTCTGGGGACTGGGCAGAAAGTCAGAAGAGTCTCTGCCTCATCAGAGGTTCTGGTCTGAGCAACATGTGCTGTAAAAATCAGGATTCTCTGCTGTTCCCCATAACTGTTTAGGCTGTTGGTTTGTTTGTTTGTTTCAACTTGTCTGGGAGTAAAGTGAAAATGCCTAAGAAGTTTCTTTGGTAACCCTGCATTACTTGCTTTCCTGAAGGATTTAGCTAGAAAAAACTGAGCTGCTACAGCCAGGTTAGTTAAGCAAAAGGATGATCAGTCACCTAAGTTATTTTCAACAGTTGTCACCCTAGTTTCACAGTCCACATGGTCAACTTACAAGGCTCTTGATGAACAACAGTATTATCAGAAGTTGATTCTGCAGTGGGAGGTTGCCTGAGAAACCCAGATCTGTGTCCATGATCACCAACGCCCTGCTTTCAGACCTTCCTACTGATGCCACTTACAGCCAGACACCTTCCTGGAGAGACACTGGACTAGGTTGCAAGTAGTGGCATACTTCAAAACTAATTTCCAGCCTAGTTATTTCTGAGGATCAGTAACTTGTTCTAAGAATAAATAAAGGCAAGGGAGACTGAAATAAGATGTGCAGAGGGACTTGCAGAGAAACAAAGCTGCTTTCTTCATTCTTACTGATGAAATAGATCTTTATGCAAAAGAACTAAAGGCTTGGAGCAAACACTGATTTAGAAAACACAGCTTGAATGTTGCTCGAAACATTATTCTATTTCTGCTTTGCCAAATAAGCCTTAGCAGCCATTTCCAAGAACTTTACATAGAAGGAACCAGTCAGGAAGAAAACAGAAAATTATTTGTATAAATAATACATCTACATCTGTTGAATATTACAGCAGTATTAATGCAGTTATCCTCAAAATAGTCCCGAAAGGTATGTCTGTTACCTTAGTAACTTTACAGATGGGACTTTAATCTCAGAGATATGAAGCTAAAAAGGCAGCAACTAGAAATGGAACATTCATCCCATAAATTCTCCTTTCTGTGAGCAAAAACAGGAATCAGCCTCATCTATCCTATTTAAGAATTTAGTGTTAGTTCAGCTTAAAACACTTAAAACTGTTAGTTTTCATTATACTTGTATGCAGTACAACATACATGGAACATGGTTTTTACATAAGAAAAAAATACAGATGTTAACTCATCTGTAGCTATAGTAAGTACCAGTGAGAAAGTAAAGGAAGAAAATTTGAGTATGTAGATTATCTGGATCTCCAAGCTTGTAAGCATGCATACAACTCTTGTAGCAAGCTGACAAAACTATTCTGCAATGAGGTTTCCCAGTACTCAGTATTTTTTTCTTTAAAATATCAAAATTAATTGAATGCAATTACTAAAACTATATATGAAAGGACGGCTGGATTTGAGGCATGGAACAGGCTTCTCCTCTCCCATGGGCTGTATGGGGGAAATGCTCCTGACATCCATTAGCTTTCTTTGCCATAGCTCTAAGATACACCTTCCCACACCAACTAAAAGATGGTGCATACCACAAGGACCTTTATAATTGCATAGATAGAACACAATGTCCATACTAACTGTTTCCTTGTTCATTTGTTTTGCTTCAAAAAAAGACCTCTTGGCCTTCTACTTGAAAACAGAGGTGGGAGATAGAGGGTGGGAGAGGAAGTCCTAATGAATACATGCTTAAGGAAACTTTCAGGGATTTCACTGTGGGATTCCCATTAGTATCAGTGGGGTTTGTTTAGGGATTTATCTATACAATGCCTTGAAAACATGCATCTCAGTGTTGGTAGGAGGACATAACTGCTCTGAATTTGTCTTTACTGGCATATCTCCAGCCAGGGAGGTTAATAAAAGGTTTAAAGGGAAGCAGCGGCAGGATAGAGGTTCTGACATGATGACAATTCTGCCTGTCCTGCTGGGCTGTCAAGTCTATTTGACATGTCATTTCATGCCATCATTGTATAGATGGGCAAAATGCAGGCATAGAATTATGTGTGCTGTGTCAACCTGCCCAGAACATTCAAGTGGGGAAAAACACTAGAGAACTTAACATATTTGGCTTCAGTTCCACTTTCCATCAATTAAAACATTCAGATTTTTCTAACTTCTTAGGAAAAAAAAAAAAAAAAAGAAAAAAACAACCCAACAAACCAACAAAGAACCTCATAAAAATTCAGGAACAAACTCATGTTACTTGTACCCTTTTCAACACCTTGCAATTTAGCTTTTAATTAAGACTTT